>NC_057795.1:90000226-90600226 GCF_018294505.1 Triticum aestivum | reverse complement strand
AAACATGGTTCTCCCCCCTCCCCCCTGCCCACCCGTCCGATTCCCTATTTGTAGTCCATGGGTGCACAAACTACCTCTCCACCAGCCGCGAAACCCCGGTGTCCTCCGTCCGCCACCCCATCCCACCCATCAACCGCCGCCCCCTTTATCACGCTGGAGCCGATACCCTGACGTCGTCGTCCACTACAAGCCCAACCGCAACGCCCTCCACGGCTAGTAGCTGAAGCCGAGGCCGAGCCGTCCGTACCCGAGCCAGTTCAACCACGCCGTCCTGCGCCTCATCGCTGCCGCTCCAACTTCGCCACCCTCCACCACACCGGAGCTGTTCCTGCTACGCCGTCCTTCGCCGCCTCGGATCTGCTTCTCCTCCACTAATATACGACCACGGCAACACAGTCAACAATTTGGCCATGGGTTTGTCCACGGATCCACGGTTCTCCAAAACATCGGTTCCCTTGGGAGAAAAAAGAAGATCGCCGTGACATATGGAGGATACCACACTGGCAACCGATAAGGGTACTCCTCTTCCCTTATTCATGCAAATCTTACGTGTCTGCTTGCACGATATTCATCCCACAGAAGACACTAGTTGACCGCTTCTTCTTGATACTAGATGTTCCTAGTAACTCACGATGCACAAGGTTTCTCCTCATATACTATTTCACCTTAGTTAGAGGTCCGTCGCCCCCCTGAACTTCAATTCCTGGTCAGTTGATTCCCAATTAACCAAAGCATTCCCCGGCGTAATAGGCCCTACTCCGCCTATTACACTGGGGAAGCAGCGCCTCAGTGTTTATCTTAGGGGCGTGTGGGGCCTAGAGCTACTGGCGCCCGATCTGGAGGTCGACCGGGATTAAAGGGATGGCCTGGGGGCGCTTCCAACACGGCGGTGGTGTGAGGTCAAGGGGACGGCGAGGCGGCGGAGGCAGGGGTCTGGGCCTGTGGTCGCTGGCGGTTCGAGAAAGATCGTCAATAGTGACTGGCGGGAGGTAGACGAAGGCCATCTGCCTGTTCCTTATAGATCGGACTGCTCATTAAAAAAATTGACTGACCTATTTATTTTCAGTCGACTGTTATCTTGATATGACCACATGTGGTGGTGTTCTGGAGGAGTACCTGCATCTCCTGTGCTCATATAGTACAAAATAATACGGAGTAGAATCTAGTAATTTTGTTTGCCATGCAATGTTGTAGAGCTATCATATGTCTCCTGTCATTTATTTTTCAGACACCTGCTGTCTGCTACTTTTAGAGTGCACTAGTTCTGCACACACGTCACCCATACTCTCACTATTGTGTTTGTATGCAAGGGTATTTCAGAGTCTACCTCAAGAGAAGCAGAAAAGAAAAGAGAGAAGTTGCTCCAGCTTTCTACGCAGGTAAGCACGACACATTACAGCACTATAAAGGGTGCAGTGTCAGCAGATGGAGATGATAAACGTAGCTCTGGAGTTGATGACCTCACTCGCAATGAACCATCATCCCAGGTGCTTGCTTTAATTTCGCGGTGTCATATGTGGTTGCATGTTCCATATGGTGTCTAGCTTGTATTCGAAAGGCCTAAGTCGGTCTTTATTAAGATAAGTAAATATATTTTTTACATGAACCACCATCCCGTGAGCACCAGAAGACAAATAGCTAGTCAGGGCACTGGCCGAGCCAATGACAAGCCCAACAAAGACATGCATCACCTGGAAGCCAACTAAAAAGCCGCGATGGTGGCGAAGCAGCCCGCCTCCCACCAGGCTCTCAGGTCCTAGATGATCATGCTCACCACTCCAGCCAGATATCTAGCTTGTATTGCTTCCAATTTGGTTAAATTGCATCTGCTTAGCTTACACATTATACCTTTGAATGTGACATGCCTTTTTGTTTTTGGTACATACTAGTACATCTATGTATTAACCATGTTCTTACATCAAACTAATGTTCTTGTGTATCCCTCATCAATCACTTATTGTCGGAGTAATGGGTCATAGGTAGCCTAACCCGAGTCCCTGAGCCTTTCAAGACTTTGGTCCGGCTTCGCCCCCAGAGACACCAGCATGAAGCGCCGCCTTCCGGTGGCCGTCTAGCTCAACGAACGGCTACCCGAAGACGGCCGAGCACCAGTAGACGGCACCAACACGGGCCGACTCCTAGCAGGCGGCCTCCATAGAGGCCAGCTTCTAGCAGGCGGCCACCCGGCGCCCTCAGAGTCTGCGCCCCTCATCAAGAGGACAAGACAGGGCAAGGCTACAGTGTAGCCCCTCACCCCCAAATCCTGGGCTTGGCGTGGCTACAATGCCCCGTACAGGCGGAGATCTTCGCACGGCGCGGCACTGTTGCCACTTCCCCTTTGATGTCATTCCTGACAGGTGGAGCCCTGTTCCCACGACGGCCTATCGGTACGGCCTGCAGGCGGCGGGCCCTACCAGGCAGTGAGAGATCGGAAGACGGTGGAAGCCAGACTAGCTAGATCTAAGGGAGGCGGGCTTCCAGCAGGCGGTCATTTCCTCCCTCGAGGCCCGTGCACCATTAACCAGATAAGACGTGGTGTGGATACAGTGATCTCCCACCAGGTGGCGGGACTGTAGCCACACTCCACTAACCAAGCCTACGTCATTAGCGTCACGGCTGCAGTGATCAGCCACCAACCGGACCCGCCAGTGGCAGGGGCGGCCTGTCGGCTCCGTACCTGACCAATCGGCAGGGCCTACCAGGCGGCGGGCCCCAGCTGCCAGCGGAGAAGACGGCGACCGGAGACAGTGACAACCGGGTCCAGCACCCGACCAGATTACTAATGTACCCCTAGGGTTAGGCCTATATAAACCCCCAAGGGCACCCATACAAAGGGTTCCCAACCGGTTAGAACTAGACTCACACCTAGAGGAAGAAGAGGGCTAGCCCTGCCTCCTTCGACCTCTAGCATACAGCTCGAGGAGCACCATTGTACTCACTAGTGCCTTAGTGATCATGCGGAGACCCCACAGAGTGGGACTAGGGGTGTTATCTCCTAGGAGAGCCCCAAACCTGGGTAAAGTGCGCGGGTGTTCGTGTCTACGCCTCATCCCGCTTCCAGGCACCGGTGACGTTCTACTCGCTCCCACCATGATAAGTCATCCTTTGGGATATGTCGCACCCAACCCCTGACATTTGGCGCCCACCATGGGGCGAGGTGCACCGTCATCAGGAGACCTGTTCTAGACGGGAACCTTGTTCCTTCCTGGCGAGCGCAGCCAGCCCAGCACACCCGACCACGTCAGCCTCGACGCGCTGCACGGCGCGGAGATCGCTTGTCCAGCAAGCTGCCTCGCCGACCTTGTTGGCGAGATCTGCCTCTCCGACGAGCCCGCGTCCGACGCAGGCACCAATTGGCCTGAGAGCCGCCTCGTCAGCCTCCTCGACCAGCTCCACGTCACTAGCGAGCCTGCTATGGACTTGGAGTCTGTTGGCTCCACCGACCCGATCATCATCGGCTCCGACATGGCGTCGCTTGACGCGTTCCCCACCAACGTGGTGGTCTATGACGAGCCACCTCCTCGCGAGCACAGCGGCAGGAGCACCGTCACAGAGGTGCTTGTCATCATCAGTGGTGAGCACTCGGACAGAGGCGTTCGAGACCCACTCGATGCGGCACTACGAGACTTGTCAGCGCCCATCCCGAAAGAGGCAGACGCTGAGACGCTAGAAGCACATAGCGTCTAGCTCATCGAAAGTGCCAACCGACTGGCCAGCATGCGACGCCTCTCAAAAGCCTACCAGCGCGAGATGGACCGAGCCGTCGGCGGCACGCTGGCTCCTGAGGGGCCTAGCCGCATCGGCTCGATCCGACAACATGTTCGGGATGGATCGTCCCGTCTACGCCACGCCTGCGAAAAACATACGAGCTGCACAGGCGGTGAGAGATGAGCTGGACAAGTACGAGGGCGACGAGCGTCGCCACATGACAGAGCGCGTCCAGCAGCTCCTTGACGCGGCCGCCGAGCAGCATGAAGCCGACTGCCACGCCGAAGCACCCGTTCGGCGGAACGATGAGCCGCCTCCTCGCCAGGATCATGGCACGACATCCTGGACGCCGACTAGTGGCGCCCGCGGTAGAAGAGGCAATGAGACGGCTGCCAGCCGCAGTCGGACTCACCTCTCCATCGAGCATGACGTAGACGGCCGCCCCCGAGCTGTGGAGGGACAAGGCACCCCACTTCCCCCTCCGCCTCGCGGGGAAAGGCATCCCACTCCGCCGCCTGTCACGCACCCGACACTCGGCGATCGCCTTGGCCACCGAGAAGGAGTCGGAGAGAACGACGCCCGCCATTGGATCGATCGCCTCAACCGATCCTTGGCGCTAGAAGAAGAAGACGCGTTGGGCCTGCCCTGTTTCGGCCCACGAATCCGAGATGAGCCTTTCCCTTGAGTGGTTCACGCTCCCAAGAGATACGCCCAAATACACCGGCTCCGTGAAGCCGGAGGACTGGCTGGTCGACTACTCCATGGCCGTCAGCATAGCGAACGGCAACAAGCGCGTTGATGTGAAGTACTTCCCGCTCATGGTCCAGGGCACAACCCGGACGTGGCTTAACATCCTGAAGCCCCGCAGCATCAACAGCTAGGTTGATTTCACCGAAGCCTTCATCCGCAACTTCACCAGCACGTACAAGCGGCCTCCCAAGCCCCGTCAGCTCTCCTTGTGCGTCCAAGGGCCCAATGAATCGACTCGTGATTATCTCACGCCCTGGGCCAAGATGTGCAACTCCTGCAAGTCGTGCACGAGGTGCAGACCATCAAGTACTTCACCACCGGGTGCCGAGAAGGCACCCTCCTCAAGCACCGGCTTCTCTGCGACGAGCCGGCGACTCTCGACGAACTGCTAATCATCGCTGACAAATACGCCACGGTCGACTCCTCCATGAAGGCGGAGATCCAAGTCGACGCAACCAGCAAGGTAGCCCCTCAGGCTCCTCGGACTCCGGCTGGTGACACCAGTCGGCGACAGCAACCAAGCGACAACAAGCGCAAGGCCACGTAGCCGGCTTCCACCAGCCGGCAGGTGGCGACAGTTGAGGACCAACAGCCAGAGGGGCAGCCTCCGCCCAAGCGTCAGAAGGGCGGCAAGCCCAATTGGTTGCCCGCCTTCTCGTAGGAGTAGACTCTTGATGCACCCTGCAAGTTCCATAGTGGTTCGAAGCCGTCCAACCACACCACTGTAGGACCTTGAAGTATGTTTAGAGGGGGTGATTAGACTACTTGACCAATTAAAAACTTAACCTTTTCCCAATTTTAGAGTTTGGCAGATTTTAACAATCTTTGGACAAGTCAAGAAATCATCACACAAATCAAGCAAGCATGCAAAGAGTATATAGGCAGCGGAAATTAAAGCATGCAACTTGCAAGAAATTAAAGGGAAGGGTTTGGAGGATTCATACGCAGTTGGAGACACGGATGTTTTTGGCGTGGTTCCGATAGGTGGTGCTATCGTACATCCACATTGATGGAGACTTCAACCCACAAAGGGTAACGGTTGCGCGTGTCCAGGAGGGCTCCACCCAAGAAGGGTCCACGAAGAAGCAACCTTGTCTATCCCACCATGGCCGTCGCCCACGAAGGAATTGCCTCACTAGCGGTAGATCTTCACGAAGTAGGCGATCTCCTTGCCCTTACAAACTCCTTGGTTCAACTCCACAATCTTTGTCAGAGGCTTCCAAGTGACACCTAGCCAATCTAGGAGACACCACTCTCCAAGAAGTAACAAATGGTGCGTTGATGATGAACTCCTTGCTCTTGTGCTTCAAATGATAGTCTCCCCAACACTCAACTCTCTCTCATATGATTTGGATCTGGTGGAAAGAAGATTTGAGTGGAAAGCAACTTGGGGAAGGCTAGAGATCAAGATTCATATGGTAGGAATGGAATATCTTGACCTCAACACATGAGTAGGTGGTTCTCTCTCAGAGCTGGTAAGTTTGAAGTGTAGGTTTGTTCTGATGGCTCTCTCCATGAATGAACAGGAGGTGGAGGGGTATATATAGCCTCCACACAAAATCTAACCGTTACACACAATTTACCAATCTCGGTGGGACCGAATCAACAAACTCGGTCAGACCGATTTAGTAAACCTAGTGACCGTTAGGATTTTCGGTGGGACCGACATGCAACTTGGTAGGACCGATATGGTTAGGGTTAGGGCATAACGTAATCTCGGTGAGACCGATTACACAAACTCGGTAAGACCGATTTTGGTAATTAGCTAACCAGAGAGTTGGTCAGCTAAACTCGGTGGGACCGATTTGCTCTTTTCGGTGAGACCGGAATGTTACAAAAGGGAAACAGAGAGTTTACATTGCAATCTCGGTGGGACCGATCGCTCACTTCGGTTAGACCGAAACGTTATGAAGGGAAACAAAGAGATTACAATCCCATCTCGGTGAGACCGAGATCCCTATCAGTGAGGCCGATTTGCCTAGGGTTTGTGGCAGTGGCTATGACATCTGAACTCGGTTGCGCCGGATAGAAAGAATCGGTGTGACCGATTTTGGCTTGAGGTTTAGGTCATATGAGGATGTGAGAAAATAGTTGAGTGTTTTGGAGCATATCAATAAGCACATGAAGCAAGAGGCTCGTTAAGCAACACCTCATCCCTCCTTGATAGTATTGGCTTTTCCTATAGACTCAATGCGATCTTGGATCACTGAAATATAAAATGTAGACTCTTGAGCTTTTGAGCTTGAGCCAATCCTTTGTCCTTGATATTTTGAGGGATCCACTTTCATCATCCATGCCATGCCATTCATTGAGCTTTCCTGAAATATATGTCTTGGAATAGCATTATCTCAATGAGCTATATGTTGTTATGAATTACCAAAACCACCTAGGGATAGTTGCACTTTCAATCTCCCCCTTTCTGGTAATTGATGACAACATATAGATCAAAGCTTCGACAATAAATTATAAGATTGAAAAACATCGTCGCTTTGAGAAGTATGTGATAGGCAAGAGCTCCCCCTAAATTTGTGCATAGTTTAAGATTTGCTTTGTACTGCAAATGCACAAGGAATTAGGTTCATGGGTTACTCTTCCATGTCACATACATCTTGGTGGAGCGCTCAAAATAATAAAGATTGAATACATGCACTCATCACCAAGCAAAGTGAATGATCATGTAAGGATAGGTAAGATAATAACATATAATCAAGCATAAGTGTAGCTTATGATCAAACACATGATCATCAATGTCTCACAGGTAATGCATAGTATCCTCAAGCAATCAAAAGCAAACACGTTCAACCAAGAAGACAAGAGAGAATAACAAAAAAACAGCAAATCTCTCTCTCGAAGCCTATGATCTATACATTTTTCTCCCCCTTTGGCAACAAGTTACCAAAAAGTTCATAGAAAATGCATAGGACTATATCGTCTCTCAGGCTTGGTCTTTAGTTGGTGGTGTAGAGATGGCTCCTTGGACGAAGACTTCAGTTGATGTAGACGGAGCTGGAGGAGTTGGTGCTGGAGCTGGTTGCCCTGGAGTTGTAGGAGCTGTAGCTGGTGCAGATGATGTGGCTCTTGTGTCTGTTACAGGCACTGTAGCTGACCTTTGAGCTCTAGGCACTCTGGCAAATGCATCTGTGGTTGTCTTGCCCTTCCTCTCCTGCATGTCATCCTGCAGCTGTTCAAAAACTGACTGAATCTCAGTTACTTTGACATCAAGATCATAGAATTTTTGTTCCATGATTCTTTCCAGGCTCTCCTGGTTTTGAGTTAGGGTGGCCAACCCCTTCTCAATCCTCAGTGTTGATGCTATCAAGTAACCAAGCTGCTCCTGTTTGGTCTTCAAGAAATACTCAGATGCCTCCTCTTGAGTTGGCATCTTGGCAACCTTCTCTTTCCTTGCCTTCTCCCTCTTCTCTTGAGCTTGCACTAATGATGGATCATTCTCATTCATGACAACTTGATTGTCCTCAAATTTTGGATAGAGGGGAAAATGTTCCTTATCCAATTGATATTTTCCCGTGCCCATCTTTGAGTTAATCAACTCCTGAATCTGTGGGGCATATCCACAACTTCTCTTCTGATCTGCTGCAGTCCTCTTAATGGTTTCTACCATAAGGCTCATGACTTTGAATTTCTGGGGCACATCAAAAATGTGAAGCATGTTAATTGCATGCCCTCTTATCATGTTGTGGTCACCCGATTTGGGCTAAAGAGTGTGCCTTAAGATCCAGTTGATCATAGGCAGCCCTGACAGAAGAAAATGGACTGACCCAAACGAGAAAGTCTCAAGGGCTTTGTTTGGTATATCTTTGTACATATGTGACATAGAATTGTGTCCCATCTTCTTCTTGGCATATACATCCAAGTCATCTTCACTCTCCTTTGGGGCATTGATCAGACTTGCCCATTCCTCTATGGTTGACTGGTATCTTGTTCCTTCAGACATCCAAACTATCCTACCATCTGGATAGAAATGTGCTGTGGAGTAGAATTGCATAATGAGTTCGTCACCAATTGGTGAGCTTCTGCCCAACAAAATCTGCAACTCCACAAGCAATGAAACTGTCTTGCACTCCAGGATAGTGTTCTTCATTTTCCTTCATATAGGTCTAGTCGACCCACCTCATATCACACACTATAGGCTTCTTATCCAACAAGATTGTCTCACAGAAGTCCTGCTGCTCCTTGGTATGGAACCTGTAATCTACAACAGTCCTCCTCCTGGTGGCATATGGATCAGACAATCTCCATAACCTCAACCCTGAGTCTTTCCTGATTTTCATGTTCTCAGCCACAGGATGAGCATCATTGTGGTCTGCAATCTTGGGTTTGAGCTTTCTTAGGATCTGCCCTTCTTCATCTTCCTCAGCAGCAACCTCAGGCATTGGGGCCTTTTTCTTCTCTGCTGCTGGTATGCTCTTGGTATTTCTCTTTGGTGCAATCTTGGTCTTGGAGGCAGCTTTGGGTGCTTCTTTAGGCTTTGATGTTGTAGCCCCTGACTTTATAGAGTCACCCATAAGCTTCTGTGCCTTTGGTGCTGGTGCAGCAACCCCTTCTTCCTCTTCCATCATGGAAGGTTGACCAACAACTCTGGCCATGGTCTTCTTGACCCTTTCCTTCCTTTTCTTTCCTTTTGCAGCTGGCTCTTCAGGCATTTCATGTATTTGAGTTGATCCTATGGCTTTGGACATTGGCTGTCTCCCTGCTGGCCTTTTGATCTTCATGCCTGGCTTTATGTTCTTTGCTGAGCCATACTCCTTCTTGAGCACTACCTTCTTGGAAGTACCCTCATCTTCTGCTGCCACATAGTCCTCATCCTCTGAGTCTGAGGTTCTCTTCCTTCTTGCTCTTGTGGCTGCTTTGGGCAAGTTGCTAGGAGTACTTCTGCTGCCTTCATCTGAAGTACTTGAGGGACTAGTGCCCTCACTCATGTGAATCTGCTCTTCCTCCCTGTTCTGACTGTCACTTTGGTCTGACATGCTGCAAATCACTGACTGCTAACCCTGTGAATAGTTATAGATGAGATAGAGTGGATGAGCATCACAAAATGCAGAGATTTTCGCAAAAGAATGATTTAAAAACTTAGTTTTAGTTTCCATAGAAAGCATTTCGGATCTACCGATTTTCAAACTTGGTGATACCGAAGTAGTTTTGGAACCTAAACTAGTGAACTCGGTCAGACTGAGTCACAGTTCGGTGGCACTGAGTCTGCTAGGGTTTCACAAAGTTCTAAAATCAGTCACACCAATTTGTAATTCTCGGTCAGGCCGAGACTTACTAGTGCAATGGTGTTAGCCAAATTGGTGAGACCCAGTTTTTCAACCCGGTGGGTCCGAGATGGTTTCGGCGGAAACCTAACCCTAAATTTTCGAATCGCATCTATTCTAAGGATCACATTGACTGGATAGGAGTGTTTCAATCATGGCAAGATGCATTATGAACACAATGTGCTGAGAATCGGATGAGGAAAGCACTGTGCGAGTTCATACCCTAGTTTGGTGGTGAACTCGCTACGGCGGCAACGGCGGAGAAGAAATCTGTTGACGGCGGTGGAGACCAGCGATAGGAGGTGGCTGGCGACGAAGTCGACGATCCGTAGACCTAGTAGGAAGAGCGAGCTACGCACGGGCGAAGGGGTTTGGAGGAGTTTCTAAATTTTTGCCCGTGACTATATATAGCCCGACACTGTCGGTGTTACCGAGTTGAACAACTCAGTGGCACCAAGATGCATAACTGTTAACAGTTACAGCAACTCGGTGTGACCGAAAAGTTCATATCGGTTGCACCGAAATTGAAAACCTAGATCAACTTAGTGATCTCGGTGGGACCGAAATGGAGGAATCGGTCAGACCAAGAATCACAAATAAGTTTTGGAAGTTTAAGTCTTTGACGAATCGGGGACTCCAAGTGCTCCTCACACAGAGTGGTTCGAATCTGACTTGATCAAATTTTGTGATGTAGCATGAATAGAGTTTGAGACGAGATAAGCATAGATGGCTAGAGAAGGTTCTTAGGCATTCTTGTCCATCCACTTGTCCAAAGAGAAGGAAACCAATCAATCAAAACAACAAGTGGATGTCCTTGAATGAGTAAAATATGCAACCAGCATGCTCACACAATAAAGTGACAAATGAAGTATGTGGCAAAGCATGCACAACCAAAACTAGCATCTATCAAACAATTGGCGATGAATAGGTCATCTATATATGAGTATATTGACTTAGGAGTCAAATGAGAACATTTGATCATAGATCATACTCATCGTTTAAGCTCAAGTGGGGTTACCACTTTTACATAATGCATTGATGTGTTCACACCATTAGAGTTGCTTTGACTCAATTCTTAGAGTTAAGCTCCCCCTAGATGTGAGATCCCCCCTTAGAGGGATGAACTAACCTTGGGTTTTGTCGATGATGACTTCATGTAGGTGTTGAAGATGTGAATGCTCAAAGTTGATGTAGATCATTTGGAGCAATCTTTTGGAGTGAGTTGCACTTTCAACATACCTACATGGGTTAGTCCCACAAGGAACAAAACAAGAATATCCATAGACATAGAGTGATGCACACACAAAATGATGTCCATGAAATCATTTGGTTACCTTGTCCCTTGCCTTACCAACATGAGGGTTTGTGACTCCTTGAACTAGTGCAAGATGTGGAAATTGATTGCACTTTCTCTTGCCATAAAGATATGAGTGAAGAATGTTGGCGGAGTCACCCTCAAGAACTCTCTAGTTCTTCTTCTTCGGGATCCACATCATCTTGATGGGAATCCTTGGAGTTGTGGTTGTACTTGATGAAGTAGAACTTGACGTAGTCTTGGGAACCCACTTAACCAAGGCCTTAGGTGCTTCTTCAAATGCATCAATCTCCTCTTGAAGCTTGTCCTTGCCTTTATGGTCTTGTGGTGGAAGATCGTCTTGAGCTTGTGTTCCCTTGAAAGAAGTAGGATCATACTTCTCTTGTTGAGGAACAAACTTCGTCTTGGGGTATTGATCTTCTTCCCACTCAACTCCATTGGCATTGAACTTCCGTTCAAAACCAACACCTTGATTCTTCCAGTGCCTTCCTTGCTTGCATAAAATTTCCTCAAATTGCTTACTCCCGGCAAGGCTCTTGTATACACTTTATCTATAATTCCCTTCAATAAGCTATTTTCTTGCTCAAGTGTAACTTGGCTAAGAGAATCATTAGTGGAATCAAGAGAACTACTAGAAGCAACAATATTTGATCTAGCATTGTTATTGTTACTACTAGAAAAAGAATCTTTCTTGTTCTTGTTACTAGACTTGACTTGAGGCATGTAAGTAGATAAGAGTAAACGCTTGGCAATATAAGAAGAACTTTTCTTGCGAAGATCATCATTGATTGCCTTTAAGAACTCATGCTCTTGCTCAAGATTGAGCTTTTCAAAGCGTAACTTCTCATGAGCCCTTAAAAGTTCTCGATGATTTTCAAAGATAGTTTCATGAGCTAACTTAAGAGTGTTTAGTTCTTTAGTTAGAAGCTCAATCTTCTCCTTATCATTGTCATTCGTTTTATCTTGTTTAGCATGATTAATTGACGTTCCATCATAGTATTCATCACTAGAGTTGTCAACAAGTAAATCATCATCACCTAGCAAGTCATTTTCATCACTATTGAAATCAACATACTCGGGATGTGTTACCTTTGGACCTTTGGCCATGAAGCATCTTCCAATTCCTTCGTTTGATGAGTCAAATATGTCGTAGGAGTTGGTTGACACAAGTGCTAGACCGGCAACACCTTCATCTTGAGTATGTTCGGAGTCGGAGTGATAGTTTCTCTTGGAGTGATGTTCAGAGTCGGAACCGGATACCCATTCACCAACATGAGCTTGATGTCTTCGTTTTGTGTAGCTCTTTGATGACTTGTCCTTCCTTTCCGAATCTTTGCTTCTCCGTGAGGGTCTTCGTTCATAACGATCATCTCTACTCCTTCTCTCTCTTGGCGGTGACTCTTCTCTTCTACTTCTTTTAGGAGAATCTTCTCTTCTTTTGTAGGGTGCCGTACACTCATTGGAATAGTGTCCGGGTGTCCCACAATTGTAGCAGTTGCGCTCTCGACTGGAAGATCTTTTGTCATTGTAGGACCTTGACTTAGAGCTTCTTTCTTTGCTTCTACTCTTGTAGAATTTGTTGGAATTCTTCACCATTAAGCTCAATTCTTCATTGAAGGTTTGTTTCTCACTTGATGATGTGGGGGCTTCACATGAGGCTTTGTAAGCACCACTTGACTTGTTGTGAAGTTCCTCCTTATCCTTGAGTGACATCTCATGAGCAACAATTCTACCAATGACTTCCGTTGGCTTGAGATTCTTGTAATTGGGCATCATTTGAATCAGTGTGCACACGGTATCATATTTTCCATCCAATGCTCTTAGGATTTTCTTGATGATGAATCTGTCGGTCATCTCTTCACTCCCTAAGCTGGCAATCTCATTTGTGATAAGAGCAAGCCTTGAGTACATTTCAGCGACACCTTCACCATCCTTCATTTTGAACTTGTCAAGCTGACTTTGGAGCACATCCAACTTGGATTCCTTGACGGAGTCGGTACCTTCATGCATATCAATCAAAGTGTCCCAAATTTCCTTTGCATTCTCAAGACGGCTGATTTTGTTGAATTCTTCGGGGCACAATCCATTGAAGATGATATCACAAGCTTGAGCATTGTATTGCAGCATCTTCAATTCTTCCGTATTAGCTTCACGGTTCGGCTCTCTCCCATCAAAGAATTCACCTTGCAAGCCAATACAAATAATAGCCGAAACGGCGGGGTTATGTCCAAGAATATGCATTTTCATCTTATGCTTCCAACTAGCAAAATTAGTTCCATCAAAGTAAGGACCTCTATGGTGATAATTTCCCTCACTAGACGCCATACACTCCTAGGTTGTGAAACCAAGGCTATGACCACCAAAAGTTATGGAAATCAAAGCAAATGGAGACCAATGCTCTGATACCACTTGTAGGACCTTGAAGTATGTCTAGAGGGGGGGTGATTAGAATACTTGACCAATTAAAAACTTAACCTTTTCCCAATTTTAGAGTTTGGCAGATTTTAACAATCTTTGGACAAGTCAAGCAATCATCACACAAATCAAGCAAGCATGCAAAGAGTATATAGGCAGCGGAAATTAAAGCATGCAACTTGCAAGAAAGTAAAGGGAAGGGTTTGGAGGATTCAAACGCAGTTGGAGACACGGATGTTTTTGGCGTGGTTCCGATAGGTGGTGCTATCGTAAATCCACGTTGATGGAGACTTCAACCCACAAAGGGTAACGGTTGCGCGAGTCCATGGAGGGCTCCACCCAAGAAGGGTCCACGAAGAAGCAACCTTGTCTATCCCACCATGGCCTTCGCCCACGAAGGACTTGCCTCACTAGCGGTAGATCTTCACGAAGTAGGCGATCTCCTTGCCCTTACAAACTCCTTGGTTCAACTCCACAATCTTTGTCGGAGGCTCCCAAGTGACACCTAGCCAATCTAGGAGACACCACTCTCCAAGAAGTAATAAATGGTGCGTTGATGATGAACTCCTTGCTCTTGTGCTTCAAATGATAGTCTCCCCAACACTCAACTCTCTCTCATATGATTTGGATCTGGTGGAAAGAAGATTTGAGTGGAAAGCAACTTGGGGAAGGCTAGAGATCAAGATTCATATGGTAGGAATGGAATATCTTGACCTCAACACATGAGTAGGTGGTTCTCTCTCAGAACTGGTAAGTTGGAAGTGTAGGTTTGTTCTGATGGCTCTCTCCATGAATGAAGAGGAGGTGGAGGGGTATATATAGCCTCCACACAAAATCTAACCTTTACACACAATTTACCAATCTCGGTGGGACCGAATCAACCAACTCGGTCAGACCGATTTAGTAACTTAGTGACCGTTAGGATTTTTGGTGGGACCGACATGCAACTCGGTAGGACCGATATGGTTAGGGTTAGGGCATAACGTAATCTCGGTGAGACCGATTACACAAACTCGGTAAGACCGATTTTGGTAATTAGCTAACCAGAGAGTTGGTCAGGTAAACTCGGTGGGACCGATTTGCTCTTTTCGGTGAGACCAAAATGTTACAAAAGGGAAACAGAGAGTTTACATTGCAATCTCGGTGTTACCGATCGCTCACTTCGGTTAGACCAAAACGTTACAAAGGGAAACAGAGAGATTACAATCCCATCTCAGTGAGACCGAGATCCCTATCGGTGAGACCGATTTGCCTAGGGTTTGTGGCAGTGGCTATGACATCTGAACTCGGTGGCGCCGGATAGAAAGAATCGGTGTGACCGATTTTGGCTTTAGGTTTAGGTCATATGAGGATGTGAGAAAGTAGTTGAGGGTTTTGGAGCATATGACTAAGCACATGAAGCAAGAGGCTCATTAAGCAACACCTCATCCCTCCTTGATAGTATTGGCTTTTCCTATAGACTCAATGTGATCTTGGATCACTGAAATATAAAATGTAGAGTCTGGAGCTTTTGAGCTTGAGCCAATCCTTTGTCCTTGATATTTTGAGGGATCCACTTTCATCATCCATGCCATGCCATTCATTGAGCTTTCCTGAAATATATGTCTTGGAATAGCATTATCTCAATGAGCTATATGTTGTTATGAATTACCAAAACCACCTAGGGATAGTTGCACTTTCAACCACTCAAAAGTGCCATTAGCTCACCAGAATCGCCAAGGGAGATGGACTCCTGCCTCCTCTGCATGCCGGCCCGCCGCCTCCTCCGCCTCAGCAGCCGGCGGTTTGGCCTATCGGTGCCATACAAGATGAGTATCTAGAGGAGAACGGAGCCTATGTTGTGTTCACCA
The DNA here is from genome assembly GCF_018294505.1 of Triticum aestivum. Classification (NCBI taxonomy): domain Eukaryota; kingdom Viridiplantae; phylum Streptophyta; class Magnoliopsida; order Poales; family Poaceae; genus Triticum; species Triticum aestivum. The sequence continues at coordinate 90,584,915 of NC_057795.1, read as the reverse complement.
GTGTGGCCGATGACAGACGCAGCCGACGGCAGCAACAACAAGAAGTACAAGCAGTGGCATCAGATACTCCAGAGTTCATGCATTGGTCTGAGAAGCCCATCAGTTGGAGCAGGGCTGACCACCTGGAGGTGATGCCCTCCCCTGGTTCTTATGCCATGGTTTTATACGCCACCTTCGCAACAGAGAGGCGGGCAGCTCGTTTCTCTAGAGTCCTGATAGATGGCGGCAGCAGCATCAATATCCTGTACCGTGACACAATGGAGAAATTGGGAATCAAGCAGAATCAGCTTCACCCCAGTCGAACTGTATTCCACGACATAGTCCCTGGCCTTTCCTGCTCACCAATCGGTTAGACCCAGATCGATGTTCTCTTTGGGGACAGAAATCACTTCCAAGGAGAGCCAGTCTGGTTTGAGGTGGTGGACCTTGAGAGCCCCTACCATGCGCTACTTGCCAGCCTGCTTTGGCCAAGTTCATGAAGGTCCCCCGTTATGCTTACCTCAAGATGAAGATGTCGACTGCCAAGGGAATCCTGACCATAGTCGGAGACTACAAGAAGTCGTCCGCCTGTGCAGCAGACAGCAGCCGGCTGGCCGAGTCCCTTGTGATTGTAGCTGAAAAGCGGCTTCTTGACTGGGTTGTGGCGATGGCAGACAAGAAGCCGAAAATGTCACCCTCCCCCAAGGAGTCAAAAGTTGAGGGCTCGTTCAAGCCGACGAAGGAAACAAAGAAGATACCCTTGGACCCGGAGCACCCGAAGAGGCACGCTATCATAGGTGCAAACCTTGATAGCAAATAGGAAAGCAAGCTTGTCGATTTCCTCCGTGAGAATCGGGACATCTTTGCATGGTCTCCCAAAGACATGCGGGGTGTTTCGACGGATTTCACCGAGCACAAGTTACATGTCCGACCTGACGCCAAGCCGGTCAATCAGCCCTTGCGCCGCCTGTCAGAAGAAAAGAGAAGAGTTGTTGGAGAAGAAATAGCCCGACTTCTAGCAGTCGGCTTTATCATGGAAGTATTCTTCCCAGAATGGTTGGCCAATCTAGTTCTTGTGCTGAAGAAGAATAAGCAATGGCACATGTGTATTGATTATACCAGCCTCAACAAAGCTTGCCCCAAAGATCCCTTTGCTTTTCCAAGAATTGACCAAGTGATAGACTCCACGGCTGGATGCAAGCTGTTGAGTTTCTTGGATGTGTACTCAGGGTACCATCAGATCAAGCTGAACCCGACCGATAGGCTGAAGACCACCTTCATCACGCCATTCAGAGCCTTCTGCTACCTGACCATGATGTTCGGCTTGCGAAATGCCGGCGCCACAGCGTTGCATGCAGAAGTGTCTCCTCAAGCAACTCGGCAGAAACGCCCATGTTTACGTGGATGACGTGGTGGTGAAGACGGAGAAGCATGGCACGCTGCTGGAAGACCTCAAGGAGACATTTGAGAACCTGCACCGATTTTAGATCAAGCTCGTCCCGGAGAAATGCGTCTTCCGAGTACCAGTCGGCCAGCTTCTCGGCTTCCTGGTCTCAGAGCGCGGCATAGAGTGCAACCCTGTGAAGATCAAGGCCATTGAGAAGATGGAGGTGCCCACCCGACTGCTGGACGTGCAGAAATTCACCGGCTGCCTGGCATTAATCAACCGCTTCATCAGTCGGCTAGGCGAGAAGGCTCTCCCCGTGTACCAGCTCATGAAGAAAAGCACTTTTTTCGAGTGGAACGACAAGGCGGACGAAGCTCTCCTTTAGCTCAAGAAGATGTTGACCGCTCCGCCTATCTTGGCAGCCCCGACTGATAAAGAGCCCATGCTCCTCTACATCGCTGCCACCAGTCGGGTGGTCAGCACGGTAATAGTGGTAGAGCGCAAGGAGGAGGGCAGAGCACTGCCAGTCCAGAGGCCGGTGCATTACTTGAGTGAAGTGTTGTCCGCCTCCAAGCAAAACTACCCCCACTATCAGAAGATGTGTTATGGCGTGCACTTTGCCGTCAAGAAGCCGAAGCCCTACTTTCAAGAGCACTTAATTACTGTTGTCTGCACTGCTCCACTTGCCGAGATGCTTCAGGCTGAGTGGCCAAATGGGCCATAGATCTGGCCCCCTACACCATCTACTACTAGCCTTGCACCACCATCAAGTCACAAGCGCTGGCCGACTTCCTCGTCGACTAGGTCGAGACCCAGTACCTGCCGCCAACGCCAGACTCTACCCATTGGCGGATGCACTTTGATGGTTCAAAGATGCGCACCGGTCTGGGAGCCGGCATGGTCCTCACCTCTCCCAAAGGTGACAAGCTCAGATATGTGCTGCAAATCCACTTTGCCACCTCCAACAACGTAGCTGAATACGAGGCACTCATAGACGGGCTCCAGCTTGCCAAGGAACTCAGCATTGGTCGGATCTTGTGCTATGGTGACTCCGACTTGGTGGTCTAGCAGTCGCCGGGCGACTAGGATGCCAAGGATGCAAATATGGCAAGTTACCGCTTCCTCGTGCAGCAACTCAGTGGATACTTTGATGGGTGCGAGTTCCTCCACGTGCCAAGAAACAACAACGAGCAAGCAGATGCCCTGGCTCGGATCGGCTCCACCCGGCAAGTAATACCAGCCGGCGTCGCCCTATAGTGCCTCCTCAAGCCGTCTGTCAAGCCCTCACCAGAATTCGACTCCATCTTCATGTCAGCCCCTCCTGAAGCAGTCGAATCCGACTTGAGGGCTCCAGAAGCCGGCGCGAGGACTTCGGCAGACGACCCGGGGACTGCAGCTGTCACACCCGGCCCGGGGACTTCAGAGCCCGGCCCTGGGACTGCACAAGTCGGCTCGGGGACTTCTTCAACTCAACAGGCAGTAGCCAACTTCAACCCGCAGCCTCCCAGCCCAACCGCCCTTATACAAGTTGCAGTCGTGGCAGTCAAAGAAATAGCAGCACCTTCATGGGCTCAACCCATCCTCAACTTTCTGGTGAACAAAGAGTTGCAGACTGATGAGATCCTAGCCCGACAAGTGCAACAGCGGGCAGCAGCGTACACCATCGTCAACAAAGAACTGGTGCAGCGCAGTGTCACTGGTGTGTACCAGCACCACATGGAGCCGGACCAGGGCCAAGTAATCCTCAAGGATATCCACCAAGGCGAATGTGGCCACCATGCGGCTTCAAGATCACTTGTTGCCAAAGCTTTCCGCCATGGTTTCTTCTGGCCGACTGCTCTACAAGACGCCAAAGAGTTTGTCCAGAAATGTAAAGGGTGCCAGAAGTTCCGTTCCAAGCCACACTTGCCGGCTTCTGCGCTCAAGACCATTCCCTTTGCCTGGCCCTTTGCCATCTGGGGGCTGGACATGGTGGGGCCATTCAAGACGGCTCGCGGCGGCATGACTCATTTGCTTGTCGTTGTGGACAAGTTCACCAAGTGGATAGAAGCAAAGCCAATCAAGAAGCTGAATGGGCTGACTGCCATGACTTTCATTGCCGACATCACCACTCGGTACGACATACCACACAAAATCATCACCGACAATGGCACAAACTTCACCAAAGGAGCCTTGGCTCGTTTCTGCGCGACGTAGGGCATCCGACTGGACTTAGCGTCCGTTGCCCATCCGCAGTCAAACGACCAAGTAGAGCGAGCAAACGGCCTCATTTTGTCTGGCATCAAGCCCCGACTGGTCGAGCCTCTAGAGCGTTCGGCCGGCTACTGGCTCAATGAGCTGCCGGCCGCCCTCTGGAGCTTGCGCACAACTCCGAACAAGTCAACCGGCTTCACGCCCTTCTTCCTCGTCTATGGTGCCGAAGCCATCATCCCGATAGACATAGAATTTCACACCCCACGAGTCACCATGTACACCGAGGCGGAGGCCAAAGAAGCATGAGAGGACGGCGTCGATCTGCTGGAAGAGGGCCGGTTGTTGGCACTCAGCCAGTCCGCCATCTACCAGCAGAGTCTGCATCGATACTACAACCGCAAAGTCAAGCCAAGATCCTTCCAAGAGGGAGACCTTGTGCTCCGGCTGATCCAGTGAACAGCCGGCCAGCACAAGCTCTCAGCACCTTGGGAAGGCCCTTTCATCATCAGCAAAGTGCTGCGCAACAGTTCCTACTACCTGATCGACGCTCAGAAGCCCAGAGCACGCAAAAGAGATGAATCAAGCAAGGAGACGGAGAGGCCATGGAATGCAAACCTCCTCCGAATATTTTACAGTTAAAAGCAGTATGTATTACGCCACCTTTTGTATTAAGCACGAAGACTTTGGGTCCCCAGAGAAGAGCTCGAGGACTACCCTCTTTTATCTATATGATAAGAATTATGCCTATGAATGTGTTGTCTCATTATTTTGCCTGGCACCGGGTTCGACTAGTCGGCCCGGAGGCTCGCCGGCTTCTGCTATATGTCGTCTCCTGCAGTCGGACAAGTAGTGTGTTGGCACCAAAAAGCTTCTCCATTCAGAAGCCGCAGCTTAGTATGGTGGACAGGGGTTGCAAAGCAATGCCCACATGGAAAAGGGCTAAGGAAAAATGTGCATATAGCCCGGGCCGGCATCCCGCCTCTTCGGCTGGCTGCCGAGTAACCGGCCGGCCGGCTGCTGCTTACCTTGCCGACACTCCAAACGGCTAAATACTTGCCCTCCTATAAGTAGCTAAGTACTCAACCCAGCCGCAGTCCGCAGAGCGGCTGTTTGGCTGGCAAGAGGGTAGCCAAGGGAGGGCGGCAAAGGAAAAAAGCAACGAGCAGAAAGGAAGAAAAGTTAGAAGTCGGCAAACAAAGCATAATTTGCGACAAGGGATATTTACATAGCAAAAGGCCCATTGGCCAACATTCAATAGAATTTGATATACACCCCGCGGGTGGAACTAGGCAAATATAATCAAAGTTTGTTGAGACTAATAAGTAGAAAAATAAAGACAACAGCCTAAGGAGCGGCAGAGGGTTCTGGCTGGACGGTGGAGTCAGCGGTGCCGGTTGGAGCAATAGAGGGTTCCGGCTGGATGGCGGAGTCGGTGGCACCGGTTGGAGCAGCAGACGGCTGGACGGTAGAGTCGGCGGTGCCAGGCGGCGGAACGGGCGATTGGTCGGTCTCCGCCTGGTCGCCTCCAGCAGCAGTCGGGGCACTTGAGCGCTGATCGTTGCTCGAGGGGCAGTCAGGTTGAGGCCGGCCATCCGCTCCGACCTCCGCTGCATCCTCCTTGCTTTCCTTGTCCTCCGCCTCCTCCCCTTTGTCGCTGGAATCAATCACCTCGGCCGAGTCCTCGCTGTGCTCCGGGTTCAGCCTGAACCACTCCTGCGGCACCTCGGTGCCTTCGTCAACCAGCTCCGGGACGAAGATGCTGGTGTCGGTGTAGTCGGCGATCGCCACCACCCGCTTGACAAGGTCGTCCTTCACTGTCACCAGCTCCTCCTACGCCTCTAGCCGGAACATGGTCAGCTGGGCTAGATCTAGCCCAGGATACCACGCCTTGACGACTTCCAGAGCCCGGCGCGCTCCAGCCTGGGCCGAGGAGCCCTTCCAGGATTCTAGGTGGCCGACTGCCACCTCCACCCAGTCGGCAGTCCGACTGGGAGTACGTGGAGCTGTCACGCCTGGCCAGAGGGCGGAGATCACCTGGGCCCCAACGTGTTGAAGATGGCGCAGCATCTGGTGAGCCGGCCAAAGGCAGGCCTGGATGCTGAGAAGCTGCTCGTTAAGGGTCTGGGGAGCGTCAGTGGCAATCTGCACGCCTTCTGCCCTCCGCTCCTGGCGATAAACCTCAATGGCTTGGTTCGCGGCGACGGAGTGGCCTGGGAAGAAGTCTATTTGGATGAAGGGCAAGGAAGCCAGAAGTTAGAAGCCAGCAGTCGGCCTGAATAGAGGCAGGTGATTCAAAGAAAGGGAAAAGAAGAAGTTTACCTTCGACCATGTCCTCGATGCTGCCGAAGCCGGCAGTCAGCTGCGCCTCCTTGTCGTCCCAGGCGGAACGCTCGGTCTCGAACTCAGCGAGGAGGTCGGTTTCTTTCGTCTCCGCCTCCTTCTAAGCCATCTTGAGACGCTCCGTCTACTCCAAAAAGCTGTGTGACCAGTCGGTCACGCTCCTCGGCCAGCTTGCTGCACTCCGCCTCCTTGACATGCAACACGGTGTTGGCCTCACCCAGCTGTTGTTGCAAGGCGGAGTTTGCTATGCCTTGAGCTTGCATTAGTTTCCCTTGAAGAGGAAAGGGTGATGCAGCAATAGTAGCGTAAGTATTTCCCTTAGTTTTTGAGAACCAAGGTATCAATCCAGTAGGAGGCTCCTCAAAAGTCCCACACACCTACACAAACAAACAAAGAACTTGCAACCAACACAATAAAGGGGTTGTCAATCCCTTCACTGCCACTTGCGAAAGTGAGATCTGATAGAGATAGTATGATAAGATAAATATATTTTTGGTATTTTATAATATAGATGCAAAAAGTAAAGATGCAAATAAAAGTCGATTGAAAGCTTATATGATAAAAGGTATACCCGGGGGCCATAGGTTTTACTAGTGGCTTCTCTCAAGATAACATAAGTATTACGGTGGGTGAACAAAGTACTGTCGAGCAATTGATAGAAAAGCGAATAATTATGATATTATGTAGGCATCATCATGTATATAGGCATCACGTCCGCGACAAGTAGTCCGACTCCTGCATGCATCTACTACTATTACTCCACACATCGACCGCTATCCAGCATGCATATTGAGTATTAAGTTCATAAGAACAGAGTAATGCATTAAGAAAGATGACATGATGTAGAGGGATAAACTCAAGCAATATGATATAAACCCCATCTTTTTATCCTTGATGGCAACAATACAATACGTGCCTTGCAACCCTTTCTGTCACTGGGTAAGGACACCGCAAGGTTGAACCCAAAGCTAAGCACTTCTCCCATGGCAAGAAAGATCAATCTAGTAGGCCAAACCAAACTGATAATTCGAAGAGACTTGCAAAGATAACTCAATCATACATAAAAGAATTCAGAAGAGATTCAAATATTTCTCATAGATAAACTTGATCATAAACCCACAATTCATCGGATCTCGACAAACACACCGCAAAAAGAGTTTCATTCCGTTGACTTGCACTCGATTGCTTCTTGACTTGCACTCCAAGTCCTCTGGATCACGTTCGTTCCAAAAATCACGCTCCCGAAGGTTTCATTCCGTTTGGTCTCCGTTTGATATTCCTTTTCTTCGAAATACTGAAATAGGAAACAACAATACGGGTTGGGCCTCCGGTTAGTAGGTTAGTCCCAAAAATGATATAAATGTGTAAGATAAAGCACATTAACATCCAAAAGGGGTAATATAATAGCATGGAACAATCAAAAATTATAGATACGTTATCAAGCATCCCCAAGCTTAACTCCAGCTCGTCCTCGAGTAGGTAAATGATAAAAATAGAATTTTTGATGTGGAATGCTACCTAGCATAATTCTCAATGTAATTTTATTTATTGTGGCATGAATGTTCAGATCCAAATGATTCAAAATATAAGTTCATATTGACATAAGAAATAGTAAGACTTCAAGCATACTAATCAAAGCAATCATGTCTTCTCAGAAACGCACCGTTGAAGCCATCCGGGCCAGGTGCACGGTCGGCTGGCATGAGCTTAATAACATTGTCAATCTCTTAAGTGGTGAATGGAACAGTAAGCTCATCTAAGCCGTCCACTTTTTTAATAATTCTCTCCAGATTGAATTTCATAGCATGGTGTGACGCCGAACCCAATCTTTGCTTGAACGTATTAAAGATAATTGCCTCTTTTTCAGCATGATCCTCCATGATGGTACCAGTGTCATTGGTCAGGGAGGCAATGTTGTTAAATCTCATCCGTTCCTAAGCCATCACTTGAAAGAATTTTGAATTCTCATCTCCGAATTTAACCCAATGAATAGCGCAACATTTTTTCCAATACTGCTGCTGGTAAGATAAGAGACGAAGAATATGTGCCTTGAGAATCCTCCTAAAGTTTGCTTCTGGTAATGAAAGTGTGCGTGTTGGGGGTTGGATACGACATATGCCAAGGGATGGCTTATCATGGTGGGAGCGAGTAGAACGCCGCCGGTGCCTGGAAGCGGGATGAGGCGAAGACATGCACGCTGGCGGAACTTACCCAGCTTCAGGGCTCTCCTAGGAGATAACACCCCTACTGCTGCTCTGCGGGGTCTCCGCATGATCACTAAGGCAAAGTGACTACAATGGTGCTCCTGGAGCTGTATCGGGAGGCAGGAGAGGGCAAGGCTAGCTCTCTCCTCCCTATGCTATCTGGTCTATCTCTATCTAGGTCCGAACCCTTTGCATAGGTGCCCCGGGGGGTTTATATAGGCCTACCCCCCGGGGGTACAATAGTAATCCGGCTGGGCGCGGGTCCCAGCCGTCTTTCTCTCAGGCCGCCGTCCTCCCCGTCGGCTTCTGGGGCCCGCCGACTGGTGGGTCCCGCGGACAGGCTTGATACTGTAGTGGCACTCCTGATGACGCAGGCTCGGTCATTGGGTTGTGACAACAGTGCCGCCATCTATCGGGCGATCACTGTTGCCATTCCCCATCCTATCTTGTTAATGGCTCGTGGGGCCCTAGGGAGGAGTCGGCCGACTCCAAGGAGGCCGACTCCCACAGGTCCGTCTTCGGAGCGCTCAGGCCGCCTTCGGCCCACCCACTGACAGGCGGCCCCGCCGGCTTCGGGTCGTACAAGCCGGCGTCATGGGCACAGTGTTTTGCGCACTGTGGCTGAGGTCAGGGCAGGCATGGCAATAGTGTCGCGCCTCGCCAGAGATCTTCCAGCGATATGGCTCACTGTAGCCATGCCGGCCCTTCGTAAGAAGGGGGGGGGGAACGGCCACGCCATGACCGTACCCCACATCGTACTTCGAGATGAGGGAGGAGTCATGGGCTGACTCTCCATAGTCGGCCTCTCTGGAGGTCGCCAGTTCGGAGTCGGCTTATCTCGGAGTCGCCGTCTGGGACTCGGCTTATCTTGGAGTCGCTCCTGGGACTCGGCTTGAGGGGCGCGGCCTGCCCCGATGTCTTGAAAGGTCCTGGGACTCAGGTGAGCCTACCCGTGGCCCAATACTCTGACAGTAGTCCCCGAAGCTGGTGAAGCCCTGCGGACGCTGCATTGTGGGGCTTCAACAGTTTCAACCTTCCGGGAGGGGACTCTGGAACTCGGCTGTCGTCTTCCCTTGGGCCGACTGTCGAGAGTCGGATGTTTAGCGAAGAGCCGCAGCTCAAAAGTCGCGGCGGGAAACCAGGCGGCGTGCCTGATATGCTTCCCCGCAGCCATTAGGGCAGTCCTATCGCGTGGCGCCACGTGGACAGGGCAGTCTGCCTACCCACGCGCGTGACGGGATGGGCCGTCAGGTGGGGCCCGCCACTATCGTGCCTCGGCATATGAACGGATCCGTTGCGGGCGTGGACGGTTGGTTTTCCCACGTCGTTACTGCGCGCAGTAACTTCATGGGGTAAATTGTGGGGCGGCGTGGGGCATCGTGTGCAGTTAATCCCACGCCCCGCCCCCTCGGCTTTTCAGCCCATAGGGCTATAAGTAGGCGGGGGGGGGGGGGAGCAGAGCGGCACAGCACGCGCGCCCTTCTTCCTCGCTCCCCCGCCTCATCTTGCCTTCTGTCTCTCCTGCCTCCGCCGTTGAGCAAGAGCACTCCACACCACGGCGATGAGCTCTTCCTCTGCCGTGGCCCCCGCTGTGCGCTCCGGCGTATGGGACGGCTCGGAGGTAGAAGAGGAACACATCGAGTTCCTCCGCCGGACACGCCGTCTCCCCAGCGCGGACCTCGTGTGCGCCTGCGCCGCGCCGGAGGGGGAGATCCGGCCGGCGCCGGAGGAGGGCGAGCGGGTCATCTTCCGCTCGCACCTCATGCGTGGCCTGGGGCTGCCGGCGAGCGGCTTCTTCCGCTCGTTCTTGGAGTTCCACAGCCTTCAACCGCACCACCTCACTCCGAATACGGTGGTGTTGCTCTCCGCCTTCGCCACTCTGTGCGAAGGTTTCCTCGGCGTTCTCCCCACCATCGAGCTGTGGGGAGAATTCTTCTCTTCTAAGCTCGGCACGCACGTCACGGGTGTGCCGGCTCAGTGCGATGCCTACATCGTGGTGCGGCGCTCGACAGTCGACAACCCCTTTCCTCCCATCACGCTGATCAAGTCGGTGAAGATATGGTAGCGCTCATACTTCTACGTGAAGAACCTCGCCTCCGACGGTGACTGGGTCAACCTGCCGCCTTACAACGCCGCCCCCCTAACTGGGAGGCTCCCCAGCTGTTCTCACCGAGTCAAGACGCTGACTCCCGCCGGAGCCGCCGCCGTAGCGCGACTCCGAGTCTTGACGCAGTCGGAGGGTCTCGTCGGGGCCGACTTGCTGGCCGCCTTCGTGGCGCGCCGAGTTCTCCTGCTCCAAGGTCGGCCTCACCTGATCTGTCAGATGAGCGGCCTTCGAGACCCAAGTCGGATGAGCACCAAGGAGATGCCCCGCATGGAGGTGGCAAACATGGTGAATCATATCGCGAACTGCGAGTTCGGGGAGGACTGGCAGTTCGGCAAGGAGCCGTACTCGCGCGACAACCCCCCACCAGTGGTAAGTCGCGTCCCCCTATTGTTTTGTCTTCTTTGCGGCCGACTCCGGCTTCTGACTCTTGTCGGTTTCTTCTGAGCTAGAATCCCCTTATGCAGCCTGCAGCCGGCGCCACGAGACAGCCCCACGAGTATGTTCCCGATCGTGCGGACAGCGACGTCGGCGACCCCGACTTGGGGGCGGCGGCGATGGAAGCCGACGCCGAAGGCGGGGGAGGAGCAGAAGGCGACTTCAGGCCCTCGGCCACCTTCGCCAACTGGCCTGACTACGACGCCGAAGGGGAAGTCGCCCCGCGCCACCAGCCGAGGGTCGGCTCGTCGGGCGCCGGCTCCTCCGTCGGCCTGGCTGGCCAAGGCGGCGCAAAGAGGCGTCACGCCGGGACGAGTGCGCCCGGCGGCAAATTGAAGAAGTTCAAGGGGGAGGCCGCCGCGACCAAATGGGAGGAGGTGGCCGCGAAGGCCAAGCGCTTCCAAAGGGAAGTGAGAAGGCCGCCGCTAGTCTCTGCGTAAGTCTTTACGCTTTTTTATTTTCCTTTGTTGAATCTTGTCCGAGTCTTCTTTTATACTCCCTCCTTTCTTCTTCAGGGCCCCTTTTTTCCCTTGAGAGAGTCGCCGTCCCCTCCATCATGGGGTCGGCAGAGACGTCCACCAATACTCGGCGGGCCGACCCCGCCGCCGACCTCCGGGAGGCGACGGAGCGAAATGCGCGGGAGAAGCGCGAGGAGGAGGAGGCCGAACGTCTGGAGAAGGCGGAGGCTGACAGGGCGGCCGCCTCCGCCCAGAAGAAGCTGGAGGATGCCAAAGCCGCCCTTGCGGCGAGACGGCGTGCCGAGGAGGCCGCGCGTCACCGATCGTTGATGCTCGTCCCCCCATTGTCGTCTGCACCGCCGCCTCCGGAGTTCACGGGGCAGACCGGAGAGGCCGGCACCGAAAACCCCGTCATATAGAAGGAGAGTGGCGAGGCTTCCATGTCGGACACTCTCGTGCCGCCACCGCTGCCTCCACTGCCGTCTGGGAGACCGCACGGCAAACAGCCGGTGGGTCCGTCGGAGTCGCCGGTCACGGACGAGGCCGAGGCACGGCTGCTTCTGCAAGTCGCCTCGCCGGTGCGTCACCGTCTTGAGAGGGCGACCTCGGCGCCGCGACCTCGGGAGACCGGCGCCGCCAGCTTGGCAACCTTAGACACCGAGGCCACAAGCGCCGCACCCACCGGGTGGTTGCACGGAGGCGGCACCGTGCCGCTGAATCAAGCACTTCTGGACGTTCAGGCGAAGCTGCGCGCTGAAGGTGACGCCCTTCAAACTTGCACCAGGGCGCATCTGGCAGCGCGGACGGCCGTCCGAGTATGTTTCCTTCTTCTTTTTGATTCTTGTTTTTCTCTGTGGGGGCGCGCCAGCGCACCCACTGGGTGTAGTCCCCGAGTTCCGGGCCGGCTGCTGAGGAGGGCGAGCGGGTCATCTTCCGCTCGCACCTCATGCGCGGCCTGGGGCTGCCGGCGAGCGGCTTCTTCCGCTCGTTCTTGGAGTTCCACAGCCTTCAACCGCACCACCTCACTCCGAATACGGTGGTGTTGCTCTCTGCCTTCGCCACTCTGTGCGAAGGTTTCCTCGGCGTTCTCCCCACCATCGAGCTGTGGGGAGAATTCTTCTCTTCTAAGCTCGGCACGCTCGTCACGGGTGTGCCGGCTCAGTGCGATGCCTACATCGTGGTGCGGCGCTCGACAGTCGACAACCCCTTTCCTCCCATCACGCTGATCAAGTCGGTGAAGATATGGTAGCGCTCATACTTCTACGTGAAGAACCTCACCTCCGACGGTGACTGGGTCAACCTGCCGCCTTACAACGCCGCCCCCCTAACTGGGAGGCTCCCCAGCTGTTCTCACCGAGTCAAGACGCTGACTCCCGCTGGAGCCGCCGCCGTAGCGTGACTCCGAGTCTTGACGCAGTCGGAGGGTCTCGTCGGGGCCGACTTGCTGGCCGCCTTCGTGGCGCGCCGAGTTCTCCCGCTCCAAGGTCGGCCTCACCTGATCTGTCAGATGAGCGGCCTTCGAGACCCAAGTCGGATGAGCACCAAGGAGATGCCCCGCACGGAGGTGGCAAACATGGTGAATCATATTGCGAACTGCGAGTTCGGGGAGGACTGGCAGTTCGGCAAGGAGCCGTACTCGCGCGACAACCCCCCACCAGTGGTAAGTCGCGTCCCCCTATTGTTTTGTCTTCTTTGCGGCCGACTCCGGCTTCTGACTCTTGTCGGTTTCTTCTGAGCTAGAATCCCCTTATGCAGCCTGCAGCCGGCGCCACGAGACAGCCCCACGAGTATGTTCCCGATCGTGCGGACAGCGACGTCGGCGACCCCGACTTGGGGGCGGCGGCGATGGAAGCCGACTTTGAAGGTGGGGGAGGAGCAGAAGGCGACTTCAGGCCCTCGGCCACCTTCGCCAACTGGCCTGACGACGACGCCGAAGGGGAAGTCGCCCCGCGCCACCAGCCGAGGGTCGGCTCGTCGGGCGCCGGCTCCTCCGCCGGCCTGGCTGGCCAAGGCGGCGCAAAGAGGCGTCACGCCGGGACGAGTGCGCCCGGCGGCAAATTGAAGAAGTTCAAGGGGGAGGCCGCCGCGACCAAATGGGAGGAGGTGGCCGCGAAGGCCAAGCGCTTCCAAAGGGAAGTGAGAAGGCCACCGCTAGTCTCTGCGTAAGTCTTTACGCTTTTTTATTTTCCTTTGTTGAATCTTGTCCGAGTCTTCTTTTATACTCCCTCCTTTCTTCTTCAGGGCCCCTTTTTTCCCTTGAGAGAGTCGCCGTCCCCTCCATCATGGGGTCGGCAGAGACGTCCACCAATACTCGGCGGGCCGACCCCGCCGCCGACCTCCGGGAGGCGACGGAGCGAAATGCGCGGGAGAAGCGCGAGGAGGAGGAGGCCGAACGTCTGGAGAAGGCGGAGGCTGACAGGGCGGCCGCCTCCGCCCAGAAGAAGCTGGAGGATGCCGAAGCCGCCCTTGCGGCGAGACGGCGTGCCGAGGAGGCCGCGCGTCGCCGATTGTTGATGCTCGTCCCCCCATTGTCGTCTGCACCGCCGCCTCCGGAGTTCACGGGGCAGACCGGAGAGGCCGGCACCGAAAACCCCGTCATGGAGAAGGAGAGTGGCGAGGCTTCCATGTCGGACACTCTCGTGCCGCCACTGCTGCCTCCACTGCCGTCTGGGAGACCGCACGGCAAACAACCGGTGGGTCCGTCGGAGTCGCCGGTCACGGACGAGGCCGAGGCACGGCTGCTTCTGCAAGTCGCCTCGCCGGTGCGTCACCGTCTTGAGAGGGCGACCTCGGCGCCGCGACCTCGGGAGACCGGCGCCGCCAGCTCGGCAACCTTAGACACCGAGGCCACAAGCGCCGCACCCACCGGGTGGTTGCACGGAGGCGGCACCGTGCCGCTGAATCAAGCACTTCTGGACGTTCAGGCGAAGCTGCGCGCTGAAGGTGACGCCCTTCAAACTTGCACCAGGGCGCATCTGGCAGCGCGGACGGCCGTCCGAGTATGTTTCCTTCTTCTTTTTGATTCTTGTTTTTCTCTGTGGGGGCGCGCCAGCGCACCCACTGGGTGTAGTCCCCGAGTTCCGGGCCGGCTGCTGAGCAGGCGGTTCGGAACTCCCTCTGGTGAGTTCCAAATACTAAGTTTGTCTTCAATGACTTATTGCAGGAGTATCACAACCTCCGCGCCACTGCCTTCAACCGCAATGTTGAGGAGTTGAGCAAGCGGGCTGCCGGCTTGTTGGATAGCCGGAGTAAGTTCTTCTTCTTTGCGGGGGTGCGCTGGCGCACCCGCGGGCTGTAGTCCTCGAGATTCAGGCCGACTGCTGAGCAGTCGGGCCGGATCTTTCCGGCGATCTTCTTTGTTGACGACTTATTTGTCTCTTCTTTGATTCTTCAAGAGCCAACGCCGTTCTTCAGGAGCAGCTGGGCGAGGCCAATACCGCCCGGCGTGCCAAGGAGGAGGAGTGTGGCAAGCTTGCTGCGGAGCGCGACCTGCTGGCGGTGCAGCTGGCCGAGCAGAAGGAGCTGCTCAAGAAGGCGCAGGACGAGGCCGAGAAGAAGGAGGCCGCTCTCCTAGCCGAGTTTGAGAGCGAGCGCTCCTCCTGGACTGACAGGAAGGCGATGCCGACCTCCGGCTTCCACGAGATCGAGGATATCGTTGATGGTAAGTTTCTTTCATTTCTTTGGGCTTCCGACTATGTGTCAGGCCGACTTCTGATTTTTCGACTTGCTTCTTTTTTGTCTTGGCAGACTTCTTCCCTGGTCACTCGCAGGCAGTCCCTCTGGCCATCGAGGATGCTCGTGAGGCGCGAAGGGCAAACGGTGAGGAGATCGCCGCTAATGCCCCCCGAACCATCGATGAGCAGCTTCTGAGCATTGAAGCCCATCTTCGTCCGGCTCACCGGCTGATGCGCCGGCTTCAGCGTGCCGGCGCCCAGGCGGTTGCCGCCCTGTGGCCAAGCACACCGGCTCTGCGCATCGCCAGCCGAACTGCCGACTGGCTGGAGGTCGCTGCCGGCCGTCTTGAGGCCTGGAAGGGCTCCTCGGCCTGGGTCGGAGCGCGCCGGGCCTTGGAGTTCGTCAAGGCGTGGTATCCAGGGCTGGACCTGGACCGTCTGGCCGCATTCCGGTCAGAAGCCCAGGCCGAGCTGGAGGCCATGGAGGGCGCCCTTATCGAGCATGCGGCGGCCATCGCCGAGTACATGGACACCAGTGTCTTCGTCCCCGAGCGGGCTGAAGGCGGCGAGGAAGTGCCGCCAGAGTGGTTCGGGAGGAACCCGGAGTATGGCGAGGACTCGGCGGAGGTGATCGACTCCAGCACCGAGGAGGAGGACGAGGCGAAGTACGAAGGCGAGGCAGAGGTGCCAGAAGACGGAGCAGGCGGCCAGCCTCAGCTCGACCATGCCTCCAGCAACGAGCCGCGTCGAGAGAAGGCGACTGCCGCGGGAGGCGATCAAACCGAGACCGCCCAGCCGACTGCCACGGCGCCTGACACCGCCGCCTCTTCCAATCCTCTGATCCCAGATGCCACCTCCTAGGCTGCCTTTTTCGCCTCTATTTGTCTGTCTTAGTAATCTTTTGAAAACTTTGTTAGATTCGAACAATTCCACCTGCGAGGGGTATGTTGAACTTCTATTCGAACATTCGGCCAAGGGCCTATGTAAATATTTATCCGATTTCCGTCTTTCCTTGCTTAGTGCTCTTTAGGCTTTTCCCTTTGCCGCCTTCCTTTAGTCGCTGCCTTGCCAGTCGGACAGCCACTCTGCGGACTGTCGCTGGGTCAAGTGCTTGGCTACTTCGGGAAGGCAAGTACTTGGCTGTTTAGAGTTTCTTTAGCAAGTCGGATAGAAAGCGACAGGCCGACTGCCCAAGAGTCGGCCGTCCTTGATAGAGGCTAATAAAGACGGCAAGCCGGTTACTCATGAGTCGGCTTTCCGCTTTAGAAATGCTGGAGGCTGTCTTACGCTATGTTCGTGCTTTAGGTCCTCAGCCATTTTTCGTGTGGGTGCTCATTTTCCTCACTCCTGCCCGCCTCACAGTCGCTCTGCGAGCTGCGGCTTTGCCAGGAGGCGGATTGGGCACCGCACACTACTTGTCTGACTGCAGGAAGCTCCTTATAGCGCAAGGCGGCAAGTCCCCGGGCCGACTAGTCTGGCCCGGTGCCAAGCGGCTTGTAATGAAAGTAATGTACTCAAAGGCATAATTCTTATCATACAGATAACAAAAAGGGCAGTCACCGAGCTCGTCTCGGGGGCCCCAAAGTCTTAGTACTTTAATACAAAGGGGTAGTGTGATACATACTGCATCAACTATAAAATCTTTGAAGAAGATTTGCATTCCACGGGCGCTCTGTCTCTTTGCTGGAGTCGTCCCTCTTGCGCACTCGGGGCTTCTGAGTGTCGATCAGATAGTAGGTGTCATTCCCTAGCACCTTGCTGATGATAAAGGGGCCTTCCCAAGGTGCCGACAGCTTGTGCTGGCCGGCTGTTCGCTGGATCAACCGGAGCACAAGGTCGCCCTCTTGGAAAGATCTTGGCCTGACCTTCCTGTTGTAGTATCGATGCAGACTCTGCTGGTAGATGCTGGACCGGCTGAGTGCCAACAGCCGACCCTCTTCCAGCAGATCGACGCCGTCTTGGCGTGCTTCTTCTGCTTCTTCCTCGGTGTACATGGTGACTCGCGGGGAGTCGAACTCTATGTCCGTTGGGATGATGGCTTCGGCACCATAGACGAGGAAGAAGGGTGTGAAGCCGGTTGACTTGTTTGGAGTCGTGCGCAGAATCCAGAGGACGGCTGGCAGCTCCTCAAGCCAACAGCCGGCAGATCGCTCCAGGGGTACGACGAGTCGAGGCTTGATGCCGGATAAGATGAGGCCGTTCGCTCGCTCCACCTGGCCGTTTGATTGCGGATGGGCAATGGACGCTAAGTCCATTCGGATGCCCTGTGTTGCGCAGAAACGGGCCAAGGCGCCTTTGGCAAAATTCGTGCCATTGTCGGTGATGATGCTGTGTGGGATGCCGTACCGAGTTGTGATGTCAGCGATGAAGGTCACTGCAGTCGGACCATTCAACTTCTTGATGGGTTTCACCTCCACCCACTTGGTGAACTTGTCCACTGCGACAAGTAGGTGAGTCAAGCCACCTCGTGCCGTCTTGAATGGTCCCACCATGTCCAGGCCCCAGACTGCAAAGGGCCAGGCGATGGGGATAGTCTTGAGTGCGGAAGCTGGTTGAAGTGGCTTGGAACGGAAAATCTGGCACCCCTTGCACTTTTGGACTAACTCTTTGGCCTCTTCCAGGGCGGTTGGCCAGAAGAAACCGTGCCGGAAGGCTTTGACGATGATTGCCCTGGAGGCCGCGTGGTGACCGCACTCGCCTTCATGGATGTCTCTGAGGATTGCTTGGCCTTGTTCTGCCTTGACGCAGCGTTGGAAGACGCAGGTAACGCTGCGCCTGACCAGCTCTCTGTTGACTATGGTGTAGGCTGCTGCTCGGCGTTGCATTTGTCGAGCCAAGATTTCATCGGTTGGCAGCTCTCTGTTTACTAAGAACCTGAGGATGGGCTGGGCCCATGAAGGTGCTGCTATTTCCTCAACTGCCACTAGTACGACTTGGACAAGGGCGGCCGGGTTGGAGTCCGCAGCCGCTTGCTGATTTGACAAAGTCCCGGGGCCGACTGGAGCAGTCCCCGGGCCGAGCTCTGGAGTCTTCAATCTTGCCACTACAGTCCCCGGGCCGGCTTCGACTATGTGTTTCTTGGAGTCGGATCTGTCTTCCTCAGGCAGAGCCGGCACAAAGATTGAATCTGATTCTGGTGACGGCTTGATAGAAGGCTTGAGGAGGCGCCGGAGGGCGACACCAGATGGTATTGCCTGGCGGGTGGAGCCGATTCGTGCCAAGGCATCTGCTTGGTCGTTGTCGTTCCTTGGCACGTGGAGGAACTCGCACCCCTCAAAGTATCCGCTGAGTTGCTGGACGAGGAAACGGTAGCTCGCCATATTTGCATCCTTGGCGTCCCAATCGCCAGATGATTGCTGGACCACCAAGTCAGAGTCGCCATAACACAGGATCCGGTGAATGCCGAGTTCTTTGGCAAGCCGGAGCCCGTGGATGAGCGCCTCGTACTCGGCCACGTTGTTGGAGGTGGCAAAGTGGATCTGCAGCACATATCTGAGCTTGTCGCCCTTGGGGGAAGTGAGGACGACGCCGACTCCCAAGCCGGTGCGCATCTTGGAGCCGTTGAAGTGCATCCGCCAATGGGTGGAGTCAGGCGCTGGCGGCAGATACTAGGTCTCGGCCCAGTCGATGAGGAAGTCGGCCAGTGCTTGCGATTTGATGGCAGTGCGGGGCTCGTAGTAGATGGTGTAGGGGGCCAGGTCGATGGCCCATTTGGCCACTCGGCCAGAAGCATCTCGGCTTCCGATGATCTCGGCCAGTGGAGCTGTGCAGACCATAGTGATTGGATGCTCCTGGATGTAAGGCTTCAATTTCTTGGCGGCAAAATGCACGCCGTAGCACATCTTCTGGTAATGGGGGTAGTTCTGCTTGGAGGCCGACAATACCTCGCTCAAGTAATATACCGGTCTCTGGACAGGCAGCGCCTTGCCTTACTCCTTGCGCTCGACTACAATGACTGTGCTGACTACTCGGCTGGTGGCAGCAATGTATAGGAGCATGGGCTCTTTGGGAGTCGGAGCCGCCAGCACAGGGGGAGTAGTCAACATCTTCTTTAGTTGGAGAAAAGCCTCGTCCGCCTTGGGAGTCCACTCAAATAAGTTCGTCTTCTTCATGAGCTGATACAAGGGGAGAGCCTTCTCGCCCAGCCGACTGATGAATCGGCTGATGGATGCCAAACAGCCGGTGAACTTCTGCACATCTAATAGTCGTCTGGGTGCTTCCATCCTCTCGATGGCCTTGATCTTCACAGGATTGCACTCTATGCCGCGTTCGGAGACCAGGAAACCGAGGAGCTGGCCGGCTGGTACTCCAAAAACGCACTTCTCTGGGTTGAGCTTGATCTGGAATCGGCGCAGATTCTCAAATGTTTCCTTGAGGTCCTCCAGCAAGGTTCCACGCTTCTCTGTCTTCACCACTACATCATCCACATAGACATGGGCATTTCTGCCGAGTTGCTTCAGGAGGCACTTCTGCATGCAACACTGAAAGGTGGCGCCGACGTTTCTTAAGCCGAACGTCATGGTCAGATAGCAGAAGGCTCCAAACGGCGTGATGAAGGAGGTCTTCAGTCTGTCAGCCGGGTTCAGCTTGATCTGGTGATATCCTGAATATGCGTCTAGGAAACTCAACAACTCGTATCCGGCTGTGGAGTCTATCACCTGATCGATTCTCGGCAGAGCAAATGGGTCCTTGGGGCAAGCTTTGTTGAGGCTCGTGTAATCAATGCACATCCGCCACTGCTTGTTCTTCTTCAGCACCAGTACTGGGTTTGCCAGCCACTCTGGAAAAAACACTTCCATGATGAAGCCGGCTGCCAGGAGCCGGGCTATTTCTTCTCCAACAACTCTTCTTTTTTCTTCTGACAGGCGGCGCAAGGGCTGCCTGACGGGCTTCATATCAGACCAGACGTGTAATTTGTGCTCGGCGAATTCCGTCGGGACACCAGGCATGTCCTTGGGGGACCATGCGAAGATGTCGCGATTCTCACGGAGGAAATTGACGAGCTCGCCTTCCTATTTGCTGTCAAGGTCTGTGCCCATGACAGCGTATCTCTTCGGGTGCTCCGGGTCCAACGGTATCTTCTTTGTTTCTTTGGCCGGCTTGAATGATCCTTCTTCTTCTGACTCCTTGGGGTCGGGCGATAACTGGGGCTGCTTTCCGGCCATCGCCACGACCCGATCAAGAAGCCGTTTCTCAGTCGCGATCACCAAGGACTCGGCCAGCCGACTGCTTTCGGCCGTGCAAGCGGACGACTTCCTGTAGTCGCTGGACACGGTTAGGATTCCCTTGGAACTCGGCATCTTCATCTTGAGGTAGGCGTAGTGGGGGACCACCATGAACTTGGCCAAGGAGGGTCGGCCAAGCAATGCATGATATGGGATTTCAAGGTCCACCACCTCAAACCAAATTGGCTCTCGGAGGAAATGATCCTTGTCTCCGAAGAGGACATCTATCAGGATCTTGCCGATTGGTGAACAGGAAAGGCCAGGGACGTTTCCGTGGAACACAGTCCGGCTGCTCTGAAGCTGTCTTCGCTTGATTCCTAATTTCTCCATTGTGTCCTTGTACAGGATGTTGATACTGCTACCTCCGTCTATCAGTACTCGCGAGAAGCGAGTGGCCCGCCTATCTGTGGTGAGTGTGGCGCCTAAGACCAAGGCGTAGGAGCCTGGGCTCGGCATCACCTCTGGGTGATCAGCTCTGCTCCAACTGCTCCAACTGCTCCAACACCACATAGGCTCCATGCTCATCCGGGAACTCATCTTGTATCGCGCCGACTGGCCTGACGGCCGGCTGCTGGGGCGGCAGTGGAGGAGGCGGCCCAGCAGGAGGGGGAGGGAGCAGGCCGTCCCCCTTGGCGATTCTGGTCAGCCAGTGGCATTTCCTAGTGGTGTGGTTTGACGGCTTCGCGCCACTGTGGAACTTGCAGGGACCGTCTAGAGTCTACTCGTAGGAGAAAGCCGGCAGCCAGTTGGACTTGCCGCCCTTCTGTTGCTTCGTCGGAGGCGGTCCCTCCAACTGCTGGTCCTCTGCTGTTGCCACTTGCCGACTGTTGGAAGTCGGCTGCGGGGCTTTGCGCTTATGGTCATTCTATTGTTGTCGCCGATTGGTGTCCCCAACCGGAGTTCTTGTAGCCTGAGGGGCGACTTTGCCAGTTGTGCTGACCCGAATCTCCATCTTCATGGAGGAGTGGCAGTGGCGTACTTGTCCGCTGTGATCAGCAGCTCATCGAGGGTCTCCGGCTCATCGCAGAGGAGCTTGTGCTTGAGGAGGGTGCCTTCTATGCACTCGGCAGTAAAGTACTCGATGGCCTGCACCTCGTGCACGCCCTTGCAGGAGTTCCGGAGTTCGCCCCAGCGCGTGAGGTAGTCGCGAGTAGACTCGTCAGGGCCTTGCACGCACAAGGAGAGCTGGCGTGGCTTGGGAGGTCACTTGTACGTGTTGGTGAAGTTGTGGACGAAAGCCTCGGTGAAGTCGACCCAGCTGTTGATGCTGCGAGGCTTCAGACTATTCAACCACGTCCGGGCCGAGCCCTGGAGCATGAGAGGGACGTATCTTACGGCAACACGCTTGTTGCCGTTTGCTATGTTGACGGTTGTGGAGTAGTCGATCAGCCAATCTTCCGGCTTCACGATGCCGGTATATTTGGGCGTGTCTCGGGGGAGCGTGAACCCTTTGGGGAAGGGCTCATCTAGGATGCGGGGTCCAAAGCAGGGGGGACCCAACTCATCTTCTTCTTCCAGCGCCAGGGATCGGTGGAGTCGGTCGATCCGGTGGCGGGCGTCATTCTCTCCGACTCCCTCTCGGCGGCCAAGGCGGTCGCCAAGAGTCGGATGTTCCACGGGCGGCAGGGAGACTCGCCTTTCTCTGCGAGGAGGGGGAGGCAGGTAGTCGTCCCGCCGTTCCACCGCTTTGGGGCGGCCATCTTGGTCGCGCTCAATGGTGATGTGAGTCCGACTGTGGCTGACAGCCAGCTCCTTGTCCTTCTTCCCACGGGCCCCGCCAGTCGGCGTCCGAGACTTCACACCTTGGTCTCGGTGAGGCGGTGGGTCATCGTTTTGGCGCTGCGGCGCCTCGGTGCGGCAGCCGACATCATTCTGCGCGGCAGCCGCGTCGAGGAGCTGCTGAACTCGCTCCGTCATTATGCGGCGCTCTTCGCCTTCGAAGTTGTCGAGCTCGTCTGCCACCGCCTGGGCGGCACGGATATTCTCTGCGGGCGTGGCATACACAAGGCGATCGGCCCCGAAGAGGTTGGCGATTGCCGCGCCGCACCGTCGGACCGCGCCTAGGCGGCTAGGCCCGGTCGGAGCCGGCGAGCCGCCTACGGCGCGATCCATCTCGCGTTGGTAAGATTCTGACAAGCGCCTCATGCTTTCCAGCTTCTTCGCGCCCTCGACGAGCTAAAGGCGGAGCGCCTCCAGCGTCTCGGCTCGGCGTCTTCCGGAATCGGCGCTGCAAGGCCTCGCAGGGCCGCGTCAAGCGGGTCGTGCGCTCCTTCGCCGGAGCGCTCGCCGTGGTCGAGGACGAGGACCTCAGTGAGGGTGCTTCCACTGCTCCTCGCGTAAGGGAGCGGCTCGTCGTAGACCACCACGTTGGTGGGGAACGTGTCGAGCGACGCGGTGTCGGAGTCGACCATCATCGGGTCGGTGGATCCTATGGACTCCAGGTCCGCGGCAGGCTCGCCGGCGACGTGGAGTTGGTCGAGGAGGCCCATGAGGAGGCTCTCCGGGACACTCGTGCCTGCATCGGACGCAGACTCATCGGAGAGGCGAACCTCGCCGATAAGATCAGCGAGGCAGCTGGCCGCACAGGCGATCTCAGCGTCGTGCAGCGCGTTGGCACAGACGCCATCCGGCGTGCCGGGTTGGCTGTGCTCGCCGGGGAGGAACAGGGTTCCCGTCCAGAGCAGATCTTCGGACGACGGTGCACCTCGCCCCACGGTGGACGCCAAATGTCGGGGGTTGGATACGACATATGCCAAGGGATGGCTTATCATGGTGGGAGCGAGTAGAACATCACCGGTGCCTGGAAGCGGGATGAGGCGAAGACATGCACGCCGGCGGAACTTACCCAGCTTCAGGGCTCTCCTAGGAGATAACACCCCTACTGCTGCTCTGCGGGGTCTCCGCATGATCACTAAGGCAAAGTGACTACAATGGTGCTCCTGGAGCTATATCGGGAGGCAGGAGAGGGCAAGGCTAGCTCTCTCCTCCCTGTGCTATCTGGTCTAGCTCTATCTAGGTCCGAACCCTTTGCATGGGTGCCCCGGGGGGTTTATATAGGCCTACCCCCGGGGGTACAATAGTAATCCGGCTGGGCGTGGGTCCCAGCCGTCTGTCTCTCAGGCCGCCATCCTCCCCGCCGGCTTCTGGGCCCGCCGACTGGCGGGTCCCGCGGACAGGCTTGATACTGTAGCGGCACTCCTGATGACGCAGGCTCGGTCATTGGGTCATGACAACAGTGCTGCCATCTATCGGGCGATCACTGTCGCCATTCCTCATCCTATCTGGTTAATGGCTCGTGGGGCCCTGGGAGGAGGCCGACTCCCACAGGTCCATCTTCGGGGCGCTCAGGCCGCCTTCGGCCCACCCACTGACAAGCGGCCCCGCCGCCTTCGGGTCGTACAGGCCGGCGTCATGGGCACAGTGCATTGCGCACTGTGGCTGAGGTCAGGGCAGGCATGGCAACAGTGCCGCGCCTCGCTGGATATCTTCCAGCGATACGGCTCACTGTAGCCATGCCGGCCCTTCGTAAGAAGGGAGGAACGGCCACGCCGTGACCGTACCCCACATCGTACTTCGAGATGAGGGAGGAGTCATGGGCCGACTCTCCATAGTCGGCCTCTCTGGAGGTCGCCAGTTCGGAGTCGGCTTATCTCGGAGTCGCCGTTTGGGACACGGCTTGTCTTGGAGTCGCTCCTGGGACTCGGCTTGAGGGGCGCGGCCTGCCCCGATGTCTTGAAAGGTCCTGGTACTCGGGTGAGCCTACCCGTGGCCCAATACTCCGAAAGTGCGTATGTTTTCCAACTCATCAAGTTCAAAGAGTGCCTTATTGGAGTTTTCAATGGCAATAGAAAGTCTAGAAATCCCTTTGCTCCAGACCTTAAGAGCACGCCTGAGAGCCTTAAGCTTTCTGCAAAGAACCGTGGCCATATTGTCGGGTCGAATTTGTCTGCGCCAAGTTTGCTTGACAATATCATAAAATCCATGATGCTGAACCCAATAAGATTCAAAACAAAACACCTTTGATCATGGAATGGAGGTCTCAATAGTGACAACACAAGGTATGTGATCCGAAACTGGTCGCCCTAGAAGTTTAACCATGGTCTTGGGGAAGGAGTTGGTCCAATTGGAACTAGTAAAGAACCAATCAAGTTTCTCTAAGAGGGGGTCGGTTTGCGTGTTGCTCCAGGTGAACGATCGACCTTTAATCGGTAATTCAATGAGAGCTTGTGACCAAATGAAGTCATTAAAGGTTATCATATCATTAAGATTACCACCTGGTTTATTGCGGTTGTTAGGGCTTCAGATGAAATTAAAGTCACCGACTAAGAGCCAATCTTCATTATCAGGGATGTTTAATTGGATTAGCCATTGAATGAATGCAAGTCTCTGGTCCCCCTGACAAGGTCCATAGACATTCACGAGAGTCCAACTGTGAGCGGATTGCGTTGATGTGAAATTAATGACTTGTGCGAAATCATCAGAAGAAACAATATTTGCATGAAAAATGGAACTGTTCCAGATTGTAACGAGACCACCAGAAGCTCCCCGAGAGGGGACAAAAGCAAATTTATCATAGCAACGTGGACAATAGGATTTAATGAATGCATTATCAAAAGAGGGCATTTTAGTTTCCTGCAAGCAAAGCACAGCACAACCACTAGAGTTTATGGCGTTGGTCAGAGCAAGCTGCTTGGCATCAGAGTTCAAGCCCCGAACGTTCCAGAAGAGAATGTTCCAATTTAGTGACAGAACCATAAAAGAAAGGTAGCAATAGCAGAAATAAAAGGATAGACAGAGGCCGAAGATGGCCCTACCTCCTTATCAGAAAGGAGCGGTTCCTCTGAGAGCTCCGAATCCGGGATGGAACACATGGTGGTACCAATATGCTGAATCACCTGGATTGGAGTAGGCGATGGTGGTGCATCAGCTGCTGGGGCTTCATTGATGTCGGAGATCTTAACAGATGCTGCAGAAGGCACATTCCTTGGTTTGACCTTGGATTTTTTGGTTGACGTGTCCGCTAGAGAAGGCACATTGAAGCCATCATATTTGTTAGAGCGTGAACTCCTCCGCAGAACAATGGCACAATCTGGAGCCACAGTCCTTCCACGACGCCCAACGGAAGCAGAAACCGATGGAACCAACAAATCCTCAGTTTGTGGCCGAGCAAGGACGGTCGGAGTCTCAGTAGATGGCACTGTAGATCCCAAACTGATAGAGCTTGAAGAGTTCTCGAGCACAAGTCCTAAACCCACAGATTCAGAAGTTGGAGCCACAGGGACAATGTTTGAAGCCATTTCCAGCATGTGCAATCCAGTAGCAGCAGTTTCCTGTTTTGGGAGCAACCAAGCCGACAGATCAGTCATCAGGTTGGTGCTGGAGACCGAGGAAGCAAGGTGAGTGGTCATGGAATCTTGGGAAACCACATAAGATCCATTTTCTTCAGAAAGAACCACTCTAATGTCAATGCTCTGAATCTTGTTGGCACATTATCAAGCATGACTTCTATAACCTCTGCAACCATTTTTTTGAGGGTAATCTCAATCTTGAAAGCATTAATGATGGTTTTATCACGTTGATACCCAAAAATAATGCCCCATCATTAGTGAATGATTATAGACCGATCACTTTACTAAACTGCTGCCTCAAAGTCATAACCAAACTGCTTGCCAACCGCCTACAAAGAGTGATCCTACGTATTATTCATCGAAACCAATATGGATTCCTCAAAGGCCGCACTACCCAAGATTGCCTTGCTTGGGCATTTGAATACATTTACCAATGCCAGGCCTCTAAGAAAGAAATAGTGTTACTTAAGCTTGATTTTGCCAAGGCATTCGACACTATTGATCATGCTGCCATGCTTACAATAATGAAGAATATGGGCTTTAATGACAAATGGCTTGGCTGGGTGCAATGCATTTTTGGGTCTGGTAAATCTGCGGTTCTCTTGAATGGTGTACCTGGATGGCAATTCTATTGTAAATGCGGGGTCCGACAAGGTGATCCCTTCTCGCCTCTGGTGTTCGTTTTGGCGGCTGATCTCTTACAAGCAACAATTAATGACGCCTACACTAGAGGAGCAATCTAGCTGCCTTTCCCCTCGACCAATCAAATGGATTACCCAATCATTCAATACGCGGACGATGCCATTCTAGCCATGCCAACATGCACAATGCAAGCAGTGATCATCAAAGACATTCTCTCGGATTATGCAGCCTCTATTGTGTTGGAGATATGCCCTAGAGGCAATCATGTATGATGATATTTCCTATGTGTTTATGAATAAAGATAGTTTTCGGTGTCAAAACCGGCGGATCTCGGGTAGGGGGTCCCGAACTGTGCGTCTAGGAGGATGGTAACAGGAGACAAGGGACACGATGTTTTTACCCAGGTTCGGGCCCTCTCTATGGAGGTAATACCCTACTTCCTGCTTGATTGATCTTGATGATATGAGTATTACAAGAGTTGATCTACCACGAGATCGTAGAGGCTAAACCCTAGAAGCTAGCCTATGGTATGATTGTTGTATATCTCTATCGACTAGCCTGGCCTCGGTTTATATAATGCACCAGAGGCCTAGGATAACAAGAGTCCTAGCTGAATACACCGGTGGGGGAGGAGTCCTTGTCTTGGTCGCCAAGTCTTGCAGAATCTTCCTTGTATGCAGCAGCTGTCCGGACTGGCCCATGAGTATACGACCATGGGGGTCCTCGGCCCAATTAAACAGATCGGGAGATGACATTGTTAGTACCCCCTAGTCCAGGACACTGTCAGTAGCCCCCTGAACCGGTCTTCAAGTTAGGGACGCTCCTTGATTCTTCTGAACCGTTCTTCATCTTCAGTCGTCGGTCTTGAAAATTGGTTCAACAAATCTTCTCATCTTCGATCTTGAGGATCGCCGAAATGCATTCGACGAGTTTACACGTCGGGTATCCGAGGAGCCCCTTTAAGTTTCCGGAGTTTATCAATGCCTTGTTATTTTTATGCCACACCTCGGGTTTGAAGTTGTTCCCGGGCGGCAGCGTCCTCTTGCATCCGAGCTCCAACGCCGGACTGCATTCGAGGTATCTTTTGCAGCCGAGCACCAATGCCGGACTGCTTCTCAGCTCTAACACTGGACTATGTATCCGAGCTCCAACGCCGGACTGTATCCAAGGTGTCGTAAATCACCTTGGTTCAAAGAAGTTTAAATGACTTTAGCCGAGCTTAATGCCGGAAATGCCCTCCATGGAGCCAGCCACTAGCGCCCGAGCTTTATGCCGGACTACTTCCGAGGTGGTGCACCACCCCGAATGTGGGCCGATTTTTATTAATATTTTTGATTGGTGCAATTTATTCTCTATCGAGATACATAACCAGTAGCCCTCAAGGTGGGTATCGGTCTAAAACCCGAGATGCACATGAAGGATGACATAAGACCGCTGATCCCCGTATCCGCTGAGACTCAGGTTGATTTGCAAAATCGGTCTGAGGATGAAGTCCTAGCTCGGCTGAATACTTCGGGACACAAAAAGCGGTGTGCTCAGTCCTCAAGACTCAGGTTGGGTGCGGCCGGCCAACGTGAGGATCGAAATCTCCTCGGAGACTGTATTACACTTAAAATTTTCTGCATTGGACAGGCAATGCAGTAGCCCCCGAGACACTGGTCGGGTGGCAACACCAGATCAGGGGATCGATGTGCCCCTTTAATATTTATAAATAATAAGCCCGAAGCCCAGTAGCCCCCGAGCCTTAATGCAGGCACGGGTGACCGAATTAAGGATTGATATCCATAGTAAAATCACAAATTATGTGTAATGACTCTATGTATCCAAGTATTTTACGTCATTAATGCTCGGATCCGCATTGTACAAAACTTTGTTGACCGACCATCGGCTTCCACCTCCTCGGCCAATAGCCGAGGAGTGTTTGTCCTACTTTATAAAGCCTTTATGAGGGCAAAGATTTACAACAAACAAGGCAATCTGGCCATACGGTTTTATAAACAAAGGTACGCAGAGAGATATGTTATATTACTGTTTAACAGAAGAAATGTCTTCCAAAGAAAATAGTCCCGCTATTGGTTCCTTTCTTTGGGTTGTCATGCTAAGCATGATCATGAAACCTCAGCTCTAATGTAAGAGTAAAATATCGAGGATTTAGTTTGGGAGGCTAGTTAATAGCCCCCGGTAGTGTTCGCCGATAGTCGAGGTCAAGCCGTAAACACTTCGGCCATTGTTATGAATGGCCCGTCATTTAACACCGTCATCGGATCGCTGACCAGTTTACGCTTATTGTGACAGTCAGTTTTCGGCTTTCTCCACTGAGGTGCTTAACAATGTGAGCTAGAAGCACAACTGCAGTGGTTCTCCCTTTGCACACCTAGCCGAACAAAGCGGAACGTAGGAGGCAAGCGCAGGAGCCGGGCAACCCAACTATTGACCGAAGACACAATTCGAAACAGATGCATATATAGCAATATCCGAGAATGTTTTTGCCGAATCTCTAAAGGTGTCCGGTGTTGCACTGTGAGACTTGTGCTGAAAACACACAAATAGTTTAAGAAGTGCCATAAGCTTGAAAAACCAAAAAACGTCAGTAAAAACTTGACGTCCGAATGAGATCAAGTGTTCGGTGCCAATCCGAAAATTGGCCTTAGCAAAAGAAGTGCTTCTGTCGTGCTTTAACATGATACATCCTATCTCAAGACTTCAAGCGGGCCAGCCTACGGCTTCAACCTCCTATCCCGAGGGCGGAGTACTTCTCATTAGGCCAATTTAGCAAACTAAACTCTAGCGGCTTTGAGAGAGAAATTAGGCTCCCCGGCTAGTGACCACACGCTCGTGTCGAAAAAAGGAGTGATAGATAATAATAATAATAATAAAACTTTGCAACGACTAAGAAGAAGAACACTTATCATAAAAAGGCTCATATAAATTTAAGAGCCCCCAAGTGACTTGGGTAAAAGAATGATTGCATGTACCAAAGTACTTATATCATATCTATGTTCAACCGAACTTTAAACGCGTCTTAACCGACCGTCGGCTTCTCCCTCTTCGGTCAAGGACCGAAAAGTGTTATGCACTCCATCTGTCAAGAATATCGATGGTGTTTCCAATAACCAGGCAATCAGGCCATAAGGCTGTAACAGACAAAGCACGCTCAGGGAACTTATGCTATATTACTGCAAAGTATAAGAAGCATCTTCAAAGAAAATAGTACCCCCACTGATACCTTTCTTCGGTGCTCATTGTTATTATGAGACTTGTGCAATAGATTTTTTGTACTCATGAGTTCCGTTGTGTGCCGACCATCATTGAAAACTATAAGAGCGCTAGCTTTCGGCTTCAGCCAGTCTGAGGTCTGGCTCGGATGACCCGATCGTGACAATCGCAGAGGTGCTCCCTTTACTCCCTAGCCGAACAATCGGGAACGTGGGGGTAAACACAGGAGCGAGGCAATCCAGCTTGCAAATCGCTTAAGTCAATATGGTGCATATTGTGGCATAATACACGAACAAGGAACGAAGCCGTACAAGTATAATAATATGCAAGAGGAAAAGCTTCATGAAGGAAGCCCCCAAATGAATTGGGTATTTGAATTTATGTGTCAAAACAAAGTTTGGACAAGAAAATTTTTTACAAGCAACATTTTTCCAAAAAGGTATAATGCTTGGTCGAACCAAACACAAGTTAGAAATTAAGGCTTTGAGCATGAAAGCGACTTAGCTGGTTAATGTGTTCGGTATTGATGACGTGGTCCGAGCTTGATACGGGACAAGGTTCCATCCCCCAAGCCGGTCCCGAGGTGGTGGAGCGGAGAGCTCGACACGCCGAAGTGGTGACATAGCACGGTCAATGCAGACCGGCAGAGTGACGCCGAAGTCCCCGGATCATTTTCCTGTGCACAAAAAATGTGGCAAACCGGAGATAATAATAATAATGATAATTAAAAAAATCGTTGCATAATAAATAATTTATGCAAAGTGAGTAATAAAAGAAATATGGCTTGGTGCCGAAGTCAATGTCGATGCAGGGCGTCAGCGTGATGGACACCAGCTTGAAGAAGCAACAGTGCGGCCCTGCCGATGCAGGTCGTGACGTGGTCGATGCCGGCTTGATGAAGCGACCGTGCGGCGATGCTGGTATGCCCGCTCCGTAATCTGTGGGGCAGCGATGTTGGTGATGATTTATCCTTCACGATGCCGGAATCTTGTTCGGCTTGCCGAGATGATGATCCAAAGAAGTTGAGCTCGGCTCAACAAAGTGATGACGTGTCTAGCGCAGGCCGGTAGCCGTGGAGCAATATTGCCGGACTGGTTTGACACCAGCATGATGTTGAAGATCATGTTCAAAGGATTTTAAAGTTAGTGGGATTTGTTCGGGAACAAAACACAATACCCCATACAAAACTTCCTTCAAAAAGGATGTCCGAAAGCCCGTTCGTAAAAAGGACGAACTCGGGTCGGATTTGTTTTCACGCAGAAAACAGATCCGAAAAGTGATGCACTAATCGGAAGGTTCCCGGAGTCTGGAAGGTCGGATCGATCTGAAATGTTGAGGGGTGGTAGATATAGGAATTCCGCAGTCGATCAACGGCTGGATCTTCCAAAGGAGGTCCGAGCTAGAAGCTGGACACCACGCCCTAAACTCATCCAGATTCTTGTCCAGATTTGACAGGGCTCCGGTATATCGTAGATTGTCGGAGATTCCTCCGTCGGAACTCGATGAAATTTAGCGTGGATGTTGTACACGTAATTCCGCACTATTTGACTGAAGCAATCATCAAACCAACGCTCGAGGAGGCGGTGACGGAGGATACAAGTTCGCTGTCCAGAAAAACAGCACGGCCGCCCGAGGGCAATGTTGACGTTGAGCCCCCGGGCTCCCTGGATGATTCCTCCATGATCTTGATAGAGATCGGAGCTGATGTTGATGAAGGCCCTCATCCGAACGTGACGATCGGAGATAGGGCGTAGTCCTTGGTCAACCCAAGGTGACCAATCGAGCTGGTGACGAAGATGCCGAAGTCGCAGTTGATCTGCAGGCGAGCCATCGACCTTTTGCCGAACACACAGAAGAACTCTCAATGAAAGCACCAATGTTGGTGTCAAAACCGGCGGATCTCGGGTAGGGGGTCCCGAACTGTGTCTCTAGGCGGATGGTAATAGGAGACAAGGGACACGATGTTTTTACCCAGGTTCGGGCCCTCTCTATGGAGGTAATACCCTACTTCCTGCTTGATTGATCTTGATGATATGAGTATTACAAGAGTTGATCTACCACGAGATCGTAGAGGCTAAACCCTAGAAGCTAGTCTATGGTATGATTGTTGTATATCTCTATTGACTAGCCTGGCCTCGGTTTATATAATGCACCAGAGGCCTAGGATAACAAGAGTCCTAGCCGAATACGCCGGTGGGGGAGGAGTCCTTGTCTTGATCGCCAAGTCTTGCGGAATCTTCCTTGTATGCGGCAGCTGGGGGTCCTCGGCCCAATTTAACAGATCGGGAGATGACGTGGTGTGTACCCCCTAGTCCAGGACACCGTCAATAGTCCTTGGACATCATCAATGATGTGTATCAGCAAGTACGTGACTTGTTTGTGGGACTATGCATTGTATGATGACTGTCCTAAAAGGTCCCTAGTCGAAAGGGCTGTGTGGACGCGCAGCCGACTAGACTAGCATATGACACGGTCGATGGCTTGGTCTCACTAGCCATGGAGCATTGGATGCTAACCAGATAATATGGACTTAGAAAGGTCTGGTCGGATTCGACGTAGTCGGATCCGAGTCGAGATAAGGTCTGATTCGGATAGACCCAGATGCAACGATATGTCATCTGTGAGTCTCTAGTACAACATACGTTCTATGTCCTAAGACCTGAGCTGAAGCATGTACTCGGGATGGTGACATACTTGCTTTGGGCCGACCAAACGCTACTCCATGACTGGGTAGTTACAAAGGTAGGTTTCGGGTTTGTCTAGTCCCATGCTGCAAGACATGGTCGAGCAAGATGGGATTTGCCCCTCCGATCAGGAGAGATATACTCTGGGCCCCTCGTGTGATCCGACCAAGAGAAGCATAGCCATGCAACAAGGATTATGAGATAATCCGGATTGTGGTCGGCATCACTGGAACGAGAAAGAGGTTGGGCTAGCACAAGGATGACAGTCTCGCCTTGAGCCCGATAACATATATCGTGAGGGAAAGGGAACAGAAGTGTGACACATTGTACAGGTTCGCCTAACCAGGTTCATAGTCTGCTTGGTGGTCGGCACGCCTTGCTAGAGGCCGCTACCAGCCATGTAGGTCGGAGGTGATCCGAACTGTGACCAAGCCGACTTGAACCTAAGGGGTCGCGCGCTTAAGGGAAGGAACCTATGAGGTCGGTTCATAGGACACTGGTCGGATGTGATCCGAACTGGACTAGGAACGTGACCGAGTAGACTTTGGGCCTTAGGGTCTGTGTGAGGCCCAAGTGTTGAGCCTGCGGCGAATGCCTATATAAAGTGGAGGTGCGGCACACTCATGAGGTTGATCGCTTCAGCGCTGCAACTAGGGTTTGCATGTGTTGCGAATAGCCACCTCCACTCGCCGCCGACTATGCGATCGGACCTAGCAGTCCGCCGCACGGTGTTCCTCCTGCACGCGCGGATACCGTTAGAGGTGGTGCACTTGCGCCGCTCTGGCGAACTTGTACGTGAGATCGGACGATTGGCTATTCGAGGGAGATCAGACGAGGAGGAGATGATCCACGTGGACGCTCTGCCCCAACTCTTCTTCCGCTGCACGGCACTTCGCGTCTAGTGGTAATGAACTGTGATCCATCTTCCGTAGCATGTTCCTGGATGTTTTGCGTGTAGGAAATTTTAATTTGCAGTCGATGCACCCTACCGTAGAACCCAACATATTGGCCTCAAAATAAACTTCCACAAGTCAACTTTGATCCCCATTAATTGTCAGGAAGACACGTACAACTGCATTGCAACCATCTTCGGGTGTGTGGTTGGTAAAATACCTTTCACATACCTTGGTTTGCCTATGGGGACGACCAGGCCATCTGTGCTAGATCTTTTCCCTCTTGTCTGCCGGGTAGAATGACAGCTGTCGGTGTCAAAACCGGTGGATCTTGGGTAGGGGGTCCCGAACTGTGCGTCTAGGCGGATGATAACAAGAGACAAGGGACACGATGTTTTTACCCAGGTTCGGGCCCTCTCGGTAGAAGTAAAACCCTACTCCTGCTTGATTAATATTGATGATATGGGTAGTACAAGAGTTGATCTACCACGAGATCAGAGAGGCTAAACCCTAGAAGCTAGCCTATGGTATGATTGTTTTTCGTTCTACGGACTAAAACTCTTCGGTTTATATAGACACCGGAGAGGGCTAGGGTTACACAGAGTCGGTTACAATGGGAGGAGATCTTCATATCCTATCGCCAAGCTTGCCTTGCACGCCAAGGAAAGTCCCATCCGGACACGGGACGAAGTCTTCAATCTTGTATCTTCATAGTCCGGGAGTCCGGCCAAAGGTCATAATCTGGCCATCCGGACACCCCCTAATCCAGAACTCCCTCAGTAGCCCCTGAACCAGGCTTCAATGACGATGAGTCCGACACGCAAATTGTCTTCGGCATTGCAAGGCGGGTTCCTCCTCCAAATACTTCATAGAAGATGTTGAACACAAGGATAGTGTCTGGCTCTGCAAAAAATAAGTTCCACATACCACCATAGAGAAAATAATATCCGCACAAATCTAATCTGCTGACGTATTCCTCAGCATGACATCACGCCACGGCCAAGCCTTTATTCGAATCGTTTTACTATCCCACCTCAGCGCGTTTAGCGAGGTGGTTTCCTTGGCAGTCTTGTCAATGCAGAGATCGTGTCTCCTTATTCCGGGATTCTCATCAATACGGGTGTGGGTAACCCAACCGCGCCATTAACCGCGGCGCTTGGGAGATAAGAGAGTTTTATTAGGCCGGTGGGGGCTCGTAGTTTAGGCCGCCCATATAAGGGGACAAGAATCCACCCTTTCCATTTATGCCTTCTTCCTCCTTTGCTTATTCATCCCTGCGCACTCGAGCTCCAGCGCCCAAGTCCGCACTTCCCACCTCCACCTTCTCCAATCATGTCCGGAGCGGGAGGTAGATGGATGGCCTCCTCCGTCACGGAGGAGCAAATCAAATAGTTGAGGAAGGCCGGATACTTGTCTGACGACATCGCGCACCAGCTTCCAGATGTGGGGCAACTCATCCCCACCCCCAGGCCCCATGAGAGGGTTGTTTTTCTTCCCCATTTCCTCCGCGGACTGGGTTTTCCTCTTCATCCGTTCGTCTGGGGACTCATGTTCTACTATGGCCTGGACTTCCACGATCTGGCCCCGAACTTCATCCTCAACATCTCGGCGTTTATTGTCGTGTGCGAGGCCTTCCTCTGCATCCAGCCACTTCGGCTTATGGCTGAAGACTTTTAATGTCAAGCCGAAAGTAGTGGGCGGCCGCCAAGCGGAGTGCGGAGGCGCCATGGTGGGCCGGATGGCCAACGTCCTATGGCTCGAGGGCTCCTTTGTGGAGACAATAAAAGGGTGGCAATCGGGGTGGTTCTACATCACCGTGCCGCGCGACCCCAAATGGGAAGCGACCCCCGAATTCCGATCTGGCTTTCCCACAAGGCTCACCTCCTGGAAAGAGACGGGCCTAACGTGGGGAGATTCGGAAGAGCTGACCGGACTCCAAACCTGCGTCAAAAAGCTGGTGAACAAGAATCTCAAGCTGGTCAACATAGTCCAGGTCATGCTTATCCGCCGGGTCCTCCCATGCCAACAACGGGCCTTCAAATTGTGGGAGTTTGACCCGGCACAGCACCAAACCTTGAGCGGGCTCTTCGACACCACGTACGAAGATGCCTGGAAGGTGCTGTTCAACGGTGCCGAGGCCCCCACATCCGCTACCGAAGATCGCGGATTCAGCTCGCGGCGCCAGGCCAACGAGGTAAGCTATTCTACCCTTTACGGGACTCTTGTCTTTCATAGTCTGACTCTATGCGGGATCTAAACTCCCCTACCTTTGACAGGACTGGTTGAAGAAGTCCGGGCAGGTTATCTGTCCGGCTCCCCTACCAGAAGACCCAGTGGAAGCCCGATTGATGGGGCTGCTGGTTCCGGCACCTCACGTGGTGCCGGAGAAGATGACCAAGAAGAAGGCCATGGAGACTCGAAAGAGCTCCCGGCGCCTAGTGGTGTCGGATTCATCGCCCGACAACCCCGAAGCATCCTCCGCCTCTGAAGACGAGGAGGAGGAAGAAGAAGAAGCCTCTCCCCCTCCAACAGGGGGGAAAGAAAAGAAAGGCCGCCCCAACTGGGGAGGCCAGAGGGTCCAAGAAGGGGAAGACCCTTCTGCTCGACTACACCTCCGATGCCGAAGACGGCGGGGAAGAATGGCCATCCAGGGTCAAGCCCCTGGCAAAATCGTAAGTGTCCGGTTACCCGAATGACTTATGGCGCTCCTCTATTATTCGGTAGCTTCTGACGCCGAATTTAATCATGCGGTCCGCCCAGAGCTCAGCTCGGCGATTCATCGAGCGGCTCCCTGAATTTGTCGGATGTGAACAACGCTTCACTTCCGACGGCCTCCTCCCCTCTCCCTGCGGACGACACCAAGGTGGAGTCCAGAAAGGGACTGAACCAGGAGGAGGTGGTCCTGGAGACGCCTCAAGGCGACCTCCCGGACTCCAGGCCCAAAGGGGGTAAAGCCCCCGAGGGATCTAAGTCCGGCTCTGGGCCGGACACTGCTCCGGAACCATCAACGGTTCCAGAGTCCGACAGGCGGCACCCTCGCAAGAAGGGAAAGCCTACTACGTCGGTGGCCTCCGTCCATCCGGAGGCGCCGGACAATTTGCTGGAGGTGCTTAAGGGCGCCTCCATCGACGAGGAGCACCGCACTGTTATGAGTGCGGTGATTCAGAAGGTTCAGTCCGCCAAGAGCGGGATGACAGAAGCCTGTACAAGTCTGTTAACAGGCTTTGAGGTATGTGTTCAAAACCATATAAAAATGTTACCGCACAGACAGTAGCCCCTGATGCTCAGTTCGGCGTTCGAAAAGAAAAGCCGAGCTGAGGATCTAAAAAGATATACGCAGGAGTCTAACAAAAATATGTCAATATGGGAATGCATGCTACGTTGCTGACCTCTGCCGCTCTGACTACGGAGGTCAATGCATTGAAGCAGAGCCTCGAGCGGTCCGAGAGCGAGCTCGGCCGTGCCAAAAAGCAGCTCAAGGACAAGGAGGGTATGTAGTACCGCATGTAAGTGTATATAGAAATACTTGGTTGCAAATAATGACAGGACCAACGTAAATGTTGCAGGGGCCACGGCCAAGGTGGCGACCCTGAAGGAGGTGATCTCCAAGGCCGAAAATAGTGCGGCCTTGGAGCGCACCGAGCGAGAGAAGCAGGAGGCGCGGGTGGCGGAGGTGCGACAAGAGCTCCAGGCTCTCGTGGAGAAACATGAGAGTTTGGAGCGTGACTCGAAGACTC
Source organism: Triticum aestivum (assembly GCF_018294505.1). Classification (NCBI taxonomy): domain Eukaryota; kingdom Viridiplantae; phylum Streptophyta; class Magnoliopsida; order Poales; family Poaceae; genus Triticum; species Triticum aestivum. The sequence goes on along the minus strand of NC_057795.1, from coordinate 90,548,393 downwards.
GAGAGTCCAAGCTCGCCTTGGCTCTTGAGAGTGCCAAGACCGCTAAGGCCGAAGCCCAGAAGGCCCTCCAGGAGATCGAGGCGATGAAGAAGATAGCGGCGGGTAAGGCATTCTTTATGCAAAGCAAGAATATAAAAGTAAATTATCTGTTACTTACCCGAATCTGGAGCTCTCCAGGAGCGTTCGCCGATCTGCCCCGTAGTGTGTCTGATGTTGCCGCGTTCTACCAAGCCGAGGAGGGGAGCTCAATGGAAAAGGTGTTCTGGTCTCAGTATGCTGAGGCCGAACATCCGGTGCCCTTGAGCGACCAGCTGAAGCAGCTGGTCGAGCTCCACAAGGTGGCTGAATAGGCCATGAAGGGCCTCATAGTTCGGCTGTGGCCTAGGGAAGCCACGCCTGGGAGCTACTTCGGTCTGGTGCGGCGGCTGGTGGACGCGTGTCCGTGGATTGAGGTCATCAAGCGCTCCGTCTATATTGAAGGTGCCCGTCGGGCCCTCGCCTGTGTTAAAGTGCACTCGGGCAAGCTGGATGCGGAGAAGCTTTTGACGGACGCGCCACCGCCGGGCAAGGAGTATCGCACGCCCGAGACGTATTATAAGGGCGTCCTGAAGGGTGCCCGCCTTATAGCAGGTGAATGCTCCAAATATGTAATTTTTGAGTAGACTCGCATCTGTTATCCTGTACGCTGAGAACTTTGTCCATTTGCGTTAAGCAACGCTTGTCAATTTAAAATATTACCTTTTGTGCGGCCGTTTATCAAATCTGAGAGATGCAAGTCGTCGGCTTCTACCCCCCACGAGTGTTGGGGTGTTCGGGATAAACCTGAGCGCTCTTGTTCCCATTCTTGGGTCCATCTAGGGAGGCGCTTAGCACAACGAACCAGGCCGTTGGACTTATAATGCTTTATCACTCTCACTTAGCCATAGAATTCTATAATTTTAAATTTCGGTGAAGCCCCTAGTATTCGGAAGACCGAGTTCGGGGCGCTATCCACGCCTAGGCCGGATAAGTCCGGCTCCTCGCTCTAAGCGGCATAAGTCTTTAAGGACTCAAAAAACCTCGCGAACAGCCACCAGTCTCTCGCACTATCATGACGGTCAGTTTTAGCTTTCTCTACCGAGGTGTTAACCCAGCTCAACTAGGACACAATCGCAGTAGTTCTCCTAGCGCTACCTTAGCCAACATTGCGGAACGTAAGGTACCAAAACATGGGAGCCGGGCAAACCCAACTATTGACCAAAGACATGATTCGGAGCCGATGCATATAGCGCTATAAGTTCGGGGTGCCGCACTCGTGAGAGTGTTCAGTCTTCTTACACCATGTTATGGGGTGCTTAAGCCCCTGGTGTATTGGCCGTTCAAAGTGTACGGTTGCATAATGTCATGACTGAACATATTTGTATAAAAAATAGATGAGAACAATAATAGATAAGAGCTATGTATTGTTTATTAAAAAAGGGCTGCTATGAAAGCAGAATGATACAAATAGTGCAATAAGCAAGAGATGGGATTATTTGACATGTCCCCCTCCAGGGGAAAGCCGTGGGACTTTAAGTAAAACAGGTATTAAGCTCGTTATAGAGACCACCTGGAAATTTGACGCGGCTTGTTCTCTCCCTGGCTGTTGCATCGTGTGTTCGGCGGGTGTATTGCCGGACAGGCCTTCCGAATAGTTGGGTCCTGAAAGTATATAAAAAAGAAACGGAGGGATAGGGAGCCCCTTAGTGCAGTTGAGCCACATTCTGGGCGTGCCGTAGTTGTGCCCCTCCCCTTATGCCCATGGTATTTCTAAAGCATAATTATGTACGCGTGGTACCGATATCACCATCTGGCGAGGGCTGGGGTTGGTGCCGCACTGCTATGCTTGCTCGGGACGTGCCAGACGTCTTTGTTGTAGGTTACTTCGGGCTCGCTTGACGTTGTCCGAACGTTTAACACCTGGATTGGAGAATTGCCTTGAGAGTCTACTCTGTACTTCCGCCGCCAGGGCCGCCGTGTGCTCCTCCGTTCGGAGAGAGCGTTCGGTGTTTCCATTTACCGTGATGACTCCGCGAGGGCCTGACATCTTGAGCTTGAGATATGCGTAGTGCGGCACCGCATTGAATTTTGCAAATGCGGGTCGTCCGAGCAGGGCATGATAGCCACTGCGGAATGGGACTATGTTGAAGATTAACTCTTCGCTTCAGAAATTATCCGGGGATCTGAAGACCACTTCGAGTGTAACCGAGCCTGTACAGCTGGCTTCTACACCTGGTATGACGCATTTAAAGGTTGTCTTTGTGGGTTTAATCCTTGAGGGATCGATACCCATTTTCACACTGTATCCTGATAAAGCAGGTTCAGGCTGCTGCCGCCGTCCATGAGGACTCGGGCGAGGTGAAATCCGTCGATAATTGCGTCTAGGACCAACGCGGCGAATCCACCGTGACGGATGCTAGTTGGGTGGTCCCTTCGATCAAAAGTGATCGGGCAGGAGGACCATGGGTTGAACTTTGGGGCGACTGGCTCCAACGCATAGATGTCCTTGAGAGCACGTTTCCGCTCCCTTTTGGGGATGTGGGTTGCGTATATCATGTTCACCGTCCGCACTTGCGGGGGGAATCCCTTCTGTCCTCTGTTGTTCGGTGGCCGGGGCTCCTCCTCGTCATCGCTATGCAGCCCCTTGTCTCTGGTTTCGGTACTTAACTTCCTGCCTGCTTGAACACCCAACAGTCCCTGTTGGTGTGGTTGGCTGGTTGTTCAGGGGTGCCGTGTATCTGGCACGAGCAATCGAGTATCTGGTCTAAGCTGGATGGGCCCGAAGGGTTTCTTTTGAATGGCTTCTTCCGCTGACCGGGTTTAGAGCCTCTGAATCCGGCATTGACTGCCGTATCCTCAGTATTGTCGCCGTTAATGTGGCGCTTGTGCTTGTTGCGATGTGACCTGCCATTGTGGTCCTTGGTATCCGAATTGCCAGGGCTCTTGGTTATGTTATTGCTATGATCTAGCCAACTGTCTTCGCCCGCGCAAAAGCGGGTCATGAGTGTCGTGAGGGCTGCCATAGATTTCGGCTTTTCCTGTCCTAGGTGCCGGGCAAGCCATTCGTCTCGGATGTTGTGCCTGAAGGCTGCAAGGGCCTCGGCATCCGGACAGTCGACTATTTGATTTTTCTTGGTTAGGAACCGTGTCCAGAATTGTCTGTCTGATTCTTCTGGCTGCTGGATTATGTGGCTTAGGTCATCGGTGTCTGATGGTCGCACATAAGTGCCCTAGAAGTTGTCAAGGAATGCGGATTCCAGGTCCTCCCAGCAACTAATTGACTCTGCTGGCAGGCTGTTAAGCCAATGTCAAGCTGGTCCTTTAAGCTTGAGCGGGAGGTATTTGATGGCGTGTAGATCATCACCACGGGCCATGTGGATATGAAGGAGATAATCCTCGATCCATACCGCGGGATCAATTGTGCCATCGTATGATTCGATGTTTACGGGTTTAAAACCCTCGGGGATTTGATGATCCATAACTTCGTCTGTGAAGCATAGTGGGAGTGTGGCGCCCCTGTACTGGGCTATATCGCGACGCAGCTCAAATGAGCTTGGTCTGTTGTATTCGGCCTGGCCGTATTTATCATATCCAGTGTGACGGTTGTCGTCACGTGATGTGGGGCGCCCGCGCGATCCGTAGATCGATCTTGTTTGCCTTGACTTATCCTCCAATATGTCTCGTAGGTCTGTTGCGTTTCCCCGTGCTCCCGTATTCTTAGAGCGGCGCCGGGGTGCGGCTTGGATTGAGGGCCGAAGGGCCTCTCTATCGCGGCCACGGGGTGTCCGATCGGGCGCATCGTACGCTGGTGATGTAGGTTTAGTTGCTTCCTCCTCTAGTTGGGGTAGCAGCCTGCGCTTTGGGTAAATCTTGGAGGGGCGTTCGAGTTTATACTCTTCGGCCGCCAGGACTTCAGTCCATCTGTCGGCTAGCAGGTCTTGGTCAGCTCTAAGCTGTTGGTGTTTTTTCTTGAGGCTGCTTGCCGTGGCCATAAGCCTGCGTTTGAAACGCTCTTGTTCGACGGGATCCTCTGGCACGATGAATTCGTCGTCGTCGAGGCTTGCCTCGTCTTTGGAGGGAGGCATATAATTGTCGTCCTCGACCTATCTGTCGGCCGCTCTATCATGAGGGTTGGCTCCTTTTTCCTCCTGCGCTGAATCCTGCTAGAGGGGGATGTCTTCGGCACTGTCCAGGGTGTTGACGTCTTCGGTGCCGGATTCACCGTTCTTGCTTTGCGGGATTTAGAGCGGCGCCGCTGCCGTCGGCGCTTCGGTTGCTTCTTGGAGGGGTCGTCCTCCGCTTTTTCTTCGCCATCCCCTGCTTTGGGGGTGTCCACCATGTATATGTCATATGATGAGGTGGCCTTCTAGTGCCCTATAGGTGCTGGTTCTTGGTCGTCTCCTTCATCGGCGTCCATACCGTCGATGTCTTCGGAGTCGAAGTCGTGCATGTCGGTTAGATTGTCGACAGTGGCTACAAAGTGGGTGGTGGGTGGGTTTCGAATTTCTTTGTCGTCCGCATCCCAACCCTGCTGACCATAGTCCGGCAAGGGCTCTCCTGACAAAGAGAGAGACTTTAGGGAGTTCAGGATATCGCCAAAGGGAGAGTGCTGAAAGACGTCCGCGGCGGTGAACTGCATGATCGGAGCCCAATCGGGTTCGATCGGAAGGGGTGCAGGAGATTCGGAGTCCAGAATGGAGTCTGGCACCTTGGAGTCACGGGCCTTGCAAAGGACTAGGCTGGTATTCGGCTCTATCATCGTAGAGATTGCGGCTCCCGAGGCGGAGTCCAACCGTCCATCCCCGACTAGCGCAGTCGGCTCCGAGCTAATGATCGGAGCGGACACCTGAGCGGCACTCTGGGCGCTGTCCGACGGCAGAGTTAGATCATGCCCATCGGGACAGTGCAGCATGCTCGGCCATGGCTCGAATCCGTCGAAGATCAAGTCCCCACAGATGTCGGCCATGTAATTTAAGCTTCCAAACCTGACCTGATGGCCAGGGGCGTAGCTTTCGATCTGCTCCAGATGGCCAAGCGAGTTGGCCTGCAGTGCGAAGCCGCCAAATACGAAGATTTGTCCGGGGAGAAAAGTCTCAACCTGGACCACGTCGTGGTTGACGATCGAAGAAGCCATCAGGCCTAAAGGTGACAACACAGAGGAACTCTCAATGAAAGCACCAATGTCGGTGTCAAAACCGGCAGATCTCGGCTAGGGGGTCCCGAACTGTGCATCTAGGCGGATGGTAACAGGTGACAAGGGACACGATGTTTTTACCCTGGTTCGGGCCCTCTCGGAGGAGGTAAAACCCTACTCCTGCTTGATTAATATTGATGATATGGGTAGTACAAGAGTTGATCTACCACGAGATCAGGGAGGCTAAACCCTAGAAGCTAGCCTATGGTATGATTGTTGTTCGTCCTACGGACTAAAACTCTCCGGTTTATATAGACACTGGAGAGGGCTAGGGTTACACAGAGTCGGTTACAATGGGAGGAGATCTTCATATCGTATCGCCAAGCTTGCCTTCCACGCCAAGGAAAGTCCCATCCGGTCACGGGACGAAGTCTTCAATCTTGTATCTTCATAGTCCGGGAGTCCGGCCAAAGGTCATAGTCCGGCCATCCGGACACCCCCTAATCTAGGACTCCCTCAATGGCTCTCGGCTACGCTCAACATGATCTCCTATGGGGGGAAATTTTCACTTCTCAACTCGGTCATCACCTCCCTAATCATCTTCGCTCTTTGTACTCTCAAGTTGCCAGCAAGCATCATTGAACTTTTGGACAAAATCAGACGCAAATGCTTATGGACCAAAAAACCGGAGAATGGGGACTCTTGTAACTCTCTTGCGGCTTGGGACATGGTCTGCCAACCCAAGGTTTCGGGAGGACTCGGTGTCATTAATCTCAAGGTACAAAGCGATGCACTTCTGCTAAAATAGCTTCACAAATTCTATAATAGATGGGACCTGCCTTGGGTGGAACTCATATGGAACACGTACTATAGCAACAAGATCCCCCATGCAGCTGACCCATGCGGATCCTTTTGGTGGCGGGATGTGATGAGACTAATGCCAATATATCGAGGGATTACCAAAGCCCAAGTGCATACGGGCAAGGACATACTCTTTTGGAAAGATCATTGGATGGATGGTATACTGGCTGAAACACATCCGCGGGCTTTCTCATTCGCCACCCAGGAGGATATTACTGTTAGAGATTTCTTGGGGGCCACTACCTTGCACGAAACGTTTCATCTGCCGCTTTCGGTTCAGGCGCATGCAGAGACTAGAGATCTTCAATGTCTCATACGTGACATCCAACTGCATGATAGCCTCTCGGGGTATGATAACTGGTACTGTACTTAGACAACCCACACGTACTCGGCCAGCAAATATTATAACTTCTACTTCGGGGAGGTTCGGGCCCATCAAGCTTATACTTGGCTTTGGAAGTCTAAGGTTACAATGAAAATAAAGGTCTTTGGGTGGCTTCTTCTGTCTGATAGACTCAACACTAGAAACATGCTGAAGCAAAGACATTACAACATTGGCAATGACTATACTTGCCCCCTTTGCGAGTCCAACATGGAAGAAACGCTTGAACATCTTCTCTTTGGTTGTGCCTTTAGCAAAGACTGCTGGTCTGATATTGACATCCGTTGGAGCTCTCAAGGTTCACGTTTGGATTGGATAAGCTCAGCTAAAGATGCATGGAACAAGCCAATGTTCATGGCAATATTCCTACAAGCTGCATGGAGCATCTAGAAGGAACGGAATATTAAAGTTTTCAGAAGAATAGCACCCACGAAAACTTCCTGGAATTCAAGACTAAAAGAGGATCTATCTCTCCTAACTCATAGGGTTGGAGAAAAACAAACCTCCTTTCTCACGTCTTTTTTAGCTACCTTTTGATTTTCCTTCTATACCCCCAACCATACTGAGGGAGTCTTGGATTAGGGGGTGTCCAGATGGCCTGACTATGACCTTTGGCCGGACTCCCAGACTATGAAGATACAAGATTGAAGACTTCGTCCCGTGTCCGGATGGGACTTTCCTTGGTGTGGAAGGCAAGCTTGGCAATACGATATGAAGATCTCCTCCCATTGTAACCGACTCTGTGTAACCCTAGCCCTCTCCGTGTCTATATAAACCGGAGAGTTTTAGTCCGTAGGACGAACAACAATTATACCATAGGCTAGCTTCTAGGGTTTAGCCTCTCTGATCTCGTGCTAGATCAACTCTTGTACTACCCATATCATCAATATTAATCAAGCAGGAGTAGGGTTTTACCTCCACCGAGAGGGCCCGAACCTGGGTAAAAACATCATGTCCCTTGTCTCCTGTTACCATCCGCCTAGACGCACAGTTCGGGACCCCCTACCCGAGATCCGCCGGTTTTGACACCGACATTGGTGCTTTCATTGAGAGTTCCTCTGTGTCGTCACCTTTAGGCCCGATGGCTTCTTCGATCGTCAACCATGACGCGGTCCAGGGTGAGACTTTTCTCCCCGGACAGATCTTCGTATTCGGCGGCTCCGCACTGCGGGCCAACTCGCTTGGCCATCTGGACCAGATCGAAAGCTACGCCCCTGGCCATCAGGTCAGGTTTGGAAGCTTAAATTACACGGCCGACATCCGCGGGGACTTGATCTTCGACGGATTGGAGCCACGGCCGAGCGTGCCGCACTGTCCCGATGGGCATGATCTAACTCTGCCGCCGGACAGCGCCCAGAGTGCCGCTCAGGTGTCCGCTCCGATCATTAGCTCGGAGCCGACTGCGCTAGTCGGGGATGAACTATTGGACGCCGCCCCGGGAGCCGCAATCTCTACGGCGATAGAGCCGAATACCAGCCTAGTCCTTTTCAAGACCCGTGACTCCAAGGTGCCAGACTCCGTTCCGGACTCTGAATCTCCTGCACCCCTTCCGATCGAACCCGATTGGGCTCCGATCATGGAGTTCACCACCACGGACGTCTTTCAGCACTCGCCCTTTGGCGATATCCTGGACTCCATAAAGTCTCTCTCTTTGTTAGGAGAGCCCTGGCCGGACTATGGTCAGCAGGGTTGGGATGCGGACGATGAAGAAATTCGAAACCCACCCACCACGCACTTTGTAGCCACTGTCGACGATCTAACCGACATGCTCGACTTCGACTCCGAAGACATCGACGGTATGGACACAGATGAAGGAGACGACCAAGAACCAGCACCTATAGGGCACCGGAAGGCCACCTCGTCATACGATGTATACATGGTGGACACACCTAAAAGAAATGACAACGAGGATCAAAAGGGCGCAACCAGGGATCGCTCCCTCGAAAAATAGTCAAAGTGGCGGTGTAAGCGTCGTGCCAAGTCCCAACTCGACAAAGACCCAGCCATAGAGCAGGGTGAATCAACGGAAGACGAACATGACATCGGGCAAACGTCCAAACAGGGCGGACAATCCGAACAACCCATCCCCAGGAAAGATAATAGTCCAGACGACCTCACGCCGGACAAATTGCTGGAACATCAGAACCTCCACCAAAGGCTCGTTGCCACTGCACGTAGCCTAAAAAAGCAGAAGCGGAGGTTGAAAACAGCAGAAGATGCACTCATGATCAGATGGGGCAAAGTACTCAATACCGCACACAAGTACGGCAACAGTCGTCACACAAAGAGCTATCCGAAGCGGAAACTACTATCGGAATTTGATGAAGAGGCCATAAAGCCCCCACAGTCAAAAAATAAGGAAGCCACAAGGTCGGGTAGATGACCCCACGATCGATCTCAATCGACAAAGGGCGCCGCACTCAATACGGCGCGCGATCCGCCCAAGGATTCGCATCAAAAAACTGGCCCAACCAGATCCATCTATGGGCCAAGAAAGCAAGCTCCAGTGAGCAATGCAATGCAAAAAATATCCGAACATCGCGGCACACCTACATACAGGGGCGCCGCACATCCCCTATGTTTTACCGATGAGGTGCTGGATCACGAATTTCCAGCGGGATTCAAGCCCGTGAACATAGAAGCATACGACGGAACAACAGACCCTGGAGTCTGGATCGAGGATTATATCCTCCACATACACATGGCCAGAGAAGATGACCTCCACGCCATAAACTACTTACCCCTCAAGCTCAAAGGGCCAGCCCGGCATTGGCTTAAAAGCCTTCCCGAGAACACCTTGGGAAGTTGGGAAGCGCTCGAGGATGCTTTCCGGGCAAATTTTCAAGGGACCTATGTCCGACCTCCGGATGCAGATGATCTGAGTCATATAACTCAGCAGCCCGGAGAGTCAGCCCGAAAACTCTGGAACAGATTCCTTACTAAAAAGAATCAGATAGTCGACTGTCCGGACGCCGAGGCCCTAGCAGCTTTCAAACATAGCGTCCGAGACGAATGGCTCGCCAGACACCTCGGCCAAGAAAAGCCAAAACAATGGCCGCATTAACAAGCCTCATGACCCGCTTTTGCGCAGGAGAGGATAGCTGGTTGGCAAGAAGCAGCACTAGCGACCCGAGAACATCCAAACTCAGAGATGGAAACGAGAAACCGCGCTGTAACAAAGAACAACGCCGAATCAAGGATAACAACCCGATGAGCACGGCAGTCAACGCCGGATTCAAAAGCTCTCGGCAAAATCAGAAAAAGCCGCCACACAAAGATGACAGGGACGAGCTGTCTAACCTCAACAAAATCCTGGACAAAATATGTCAAATCCACAGTACTCCCGGGAGACCTGCAAACCATACCCACAGAGATTGTTGGGTCTTCAAGCAGTCCGGAAAACTCAATGCCAAACACAAGGGGCTCGACACACCAAGCGAGGATGATGACGCACCCCACAAGCAGAACACCGGAGAACAAAAGAAGTTCCCTCAAGAAGTCAAAACAGTAAATTCACTTCAGATGACAAAAGGGAAAAACAGAATGGCGCTTACGAAGACACGCGCCATACGGCCAGCCCCAGAGGAGCACCGCCACTGGTTGTTACAACCAATCACCTTTGATCATCAGGATTACTCCAGAGGAGCCCGGAACGCAGGCTGGACTGCCTTGGTCTTGAATCCGATTATTGACGGACTCCAATTTACAAAAGTCCTTATGGACGGCGGCAGTGACTTAAACCTGTTATATCAGGACACAATCCGCAAACTAGGGGTAAACCCAGCTATAATCCGCCATGGCAACACTTCCTTTCAAGGAGTCACGCCGGGTCCAGATACCCAGAGTATGGGTTCCCTTTCGTTAGAAGTCACGTTCGGCTCACCCGACAACTTCCGAAGCGAAAAGCTAACATTCCACATCGCCCCATTCGTAAGTCGCTATCAAGCGCTACTGGGACGTGAAGCTTTCGCCCGCTTTAACGCAATACCGCATTATGCATCCCTTACACTTAAAATGCCCGGCCCACGAGGCATCATCTCATTACAGGGGAATATCAATTGACCCCCAAAGTACGGGTAAAGGTGCGGCCGCCTGGACAGCCGCACACTAATCCAGCCCTACTATCCCGGACACGGCTCGACGAGTCCGGCGTAAACATACATAGGCTTAATAGCCGCATAACCCTGTACAAGGGGCTCCGCGTGTTCACGCCAGGAGACAATACGGCTCAATTCTTGCTCCAACTATATTTTGTTTATTTTAATATAGATTTCTCGCACGCTTTTTTTACTAAGTTCCTCTCTTTCGCAGACGAACATCGTGCTACGCCCGTCCAGGATACGGCACAACGGAGACACAGGCGCAGACGTGCAGTAGGGACCCGTTTCAAGGATTCTTTTCAGATTAAGACCCTGCGTAAACCTTTTTTACTGTCTCTTGTTGACAACATCCCCCGGTTTTCGCTATAACCGAGGAGGAGGCTGGCGTCTTGGCATGTGGCCACGCCAGAATTTTGCGCGTACCTGGACACCAGGGGCTTTTTTACCAAGGGCTCTATTTCGGCCCGTCTTCATAAAGACCGAATACCTTAGGGAGTGTTCGGCGTCGCGAGTTTGGCCTTATATGCATCAGCTCCGAATCATGTCTTTGGTCAAATGTTGGGTTTGCCCGGCTCCTGTGTTTTGCTGCCTTACGTTCCGTTATATCGGCTAACGCGGCACCAGGAGAACTACTGCGATTGTGCCCCGGTTCGGCCAGGCGAGCACCTCAGTAGAGAAAGCCGAAAACTGACTGTCATGATATAGCGAGAGACTGGTCAACCACTCGATGACTCTCGGAATCTTTAGGATTCCTCCGCATTAACGAAGGACCGCTTCCCGGTCAGGCACACACGCGCCCCGAATTCGGGCGAGCGCGGTGCCTTTAGGGGCTATTGAGTAGCCCCAATGTCAAACTCCTATGGCTAAGTGAAAGTGATAAAGCATTATAGTCCGGTTGCCTAGTTCGCCGCGCTATCACCTCCTTTGTAGGACCAAGACGTTGGATTAAGTGTGAAAAGGCGCCTTTTTGCGAACACACCCGCATTATATGCGTGGGGGCTGAAGCCAACGACTGCCATCTTTCAGGTTATATACACATATACATTAACGGCCGCACAGGAGGTATTATAATTCTTGCAAGCACAAGTATAAAAAGCTTTTATATTCTATCAAAATATTTCTTTTACAATAGCACATGCTATTCGAACACAACAACCTTCGAGCACTGCGCTTCTATTAAATGAGCGCCCGGGAGAACTTCCTCAAAGTAGTGCCTGGCAGGTACCCGGCCTTCGTCCGAATCCCGGGATGCAACAACACTGGCCTTCATATCCGCCCAGTATGTCTTGACACGGGCAAGAGCCATTTGTGCACCCTCTATGCACGCCGACCTCTTCATTGCATCAACATGCGGCACAGAACCAAGGAACTGCTGCACCAATCCAAAATAACTCTTCGGCTCTGGCTCTCCCGGCCACAAACGACTCGCAACATACTTCATGGCGAGTCCGAATAGCTCCGCCCAGGCGGCCAAATGGTCGGATACAGAAAGTGGGCGTTCGGGATTGTTGAACTGCGACCAAAAAAGTTCTTCCAATTTATAGTCACCTCGACCACGGAAGTGTTCGGTTGCGTCTGCCGCACTCGCTGCCAAATCCAGATAAGTGTTTTCCGCACTCCACTGCCGGTCTAACGGAGCATACCTAGGATCCCCGAACTTCATCCGCAGCATATAGGGCCTTCCAGCTGTGATATCTCCGGCCTGACGCAGCTCCTCCTTCATAGCTCTCATTGCAGAGCGAGTATCCTTGGCCTCGGCAGTGATCTTCTCAAGGTCCTTCTGAGCCGCCCTTTCTTCTTGTTCGAGAAATTTACAGCGGTCGGCAGCATCCTTCAATTTTATAGCCATCTCGGCTATTACCTTCTTGCTCTGGCAGTGAGCAGCCTGTTCGGCTTTCAGCTCTTCAGCCGCCTTAACGGCAGCCGCATCACTTTTCCTTGCTTGCTCCTTGGCTCGGGCAAGTTCCGCCCGAAGGTTCTCCACGGCAGCAGCACTATCTGCATTAAGCACATATATTGTAAGGCACGAGCATCGCACTCCTCTTATCAGATGTCTGTGGAGCATACCTTGTGCCTCATCTAGCCGCTTATTTACAAGCGCGATGTCGGCATCCGCCACGTCAAGTTGCCGCTTTAGCTCGGCAGATTCATCAGTCCGGCTAGCCACCGAACGCCTCGCCACCTTCATAAAAAGGTGACATTTTATACCTGGGGTTATGATCCTCTGTGCGCCATCACTCTTGACGACACACAGAGTCTCAGGGGCTACTATTTATACAGGGCGCATTTTATATATGCAGCTCTATCAAAAGGTACACCTTTTCACGTACCTCAAAGCCTGTCAGTAAACTCCTGGCGGCCTCGTACAATCCGCTTTCCGCGGATGAAATCCTTCCTATCACCGTGTTCATCAACATACGGTGTTCTTCTGAGACGGACGCTCGCCCGAGCAGATCCCTCAGCCTCTCCGACCGCGCACCAGAAGGCACCGGACTAGCCCGACGACCTTTTTCAGGATCCGGACTTGGAGAAACCCGCCGGGACGACACCTCGGGGTCGCCTGCCTCGTAAGTCGGTGCAGCTAGGGGAGGCGTTTCGCTCTCCATCATCTCCGGACGAAGATCCCCTGAAGACGAGCTCTGCTGAGAAGGGTTGAGATCCGAACTGCAAGGTAATATTTTGGTTATCTTCCTCAGAAATAAAACAGGGATGCTACTCATTTTTGAACCCCTCTCTTTACTTACGGCTCGGAGGAAAGCTGATCCCCTTGAGGGCGCAATGCGGCCGGGGCAGTCTCCGGCGCCGGATCCTCTGACGAAGATTTCTTCCCCCGTTTCGAGGTCATCCCCTCCGGGTCTTCAGAGGCACTCCTTTTCTTTCCCAGGTTGGGGGAATTCTCGATTCCTCCCTTCCTGACAGTCTCCTCCGTGGAGGCGGTAGCTCCTTGGTTCCCCTCTTCGCCCTCTGCCGAAAGCATAATCTCCAGCATCCTGGTTAACACGGGATCCGGCGCGGTCTCGGGCAGGGGGGCTGGACACCTGATAAGCTTTGCCTTCGCTATCCACTCCTGTTCAAAGGATAGCTCTGTTAAAGGGCAACTTTATGATGAAAATACGGATGGTGTGTCCAAATACGGGGCTACTTACCTTAGCATCCGGGCGATTGCAGCTCAGACCTGCATCCTCGAACAAATCCGGACACCTTGCTTGTGATCCGAAGAACAATTTGTACATCTCCACGGGTGTCGCGCCCATAAAATGTTGGAGGACTCGCGGTCCCTCCGGATTAAATTCCCACAGGCGGAGAGGGCGACGTTTGCAGGGCAGCGTGCGGCGAATCAGCATAACTTGCGCCACTACGGTCAAGTTAATATCTCTTTCTAGGAGATCCCGAATGCGGTCCTGCAGTAGGGGCACGTCTTTGGACGGCCCCCAGATAAGCCCTTCATTGACCCATGATGCTCGCCGTGGTGGGGGACCCGAGCGGAAAGCAGGTGGCGCCACCCATGTGGTGCCCCTGGGGGCTGTGATGTAAAACCAGTCCCGTTGCCATAAGCCGAACTCCTCTTGGAAAGTGCCCTCGGGCCAGGGAGCGCCGGCTATCTTGCTTATAATAGCTCCTCCGCACTCAGCGTGCTGCCCTTTTATCATCTTCGGCTCCACCTTGAAGGTTCTAAGCCACAATCCGAAGTGAGGAGTGATATGGAGGAAGGCCTCACACACGACGATGAATGATGAAATTTGAAGGATGGACTCCGGAGCTAAGTCGTGAAATTCCAGCCCGTAATAGAACATCAGCCCCCTCACGAAGGGATCAATCGGGAAGCCTAGCCCCCGAAGGAAGTGAGATGTGAACACCATGCTCTCACCGGGCTGGGGAGAGGGAATGGCCTGCCCTTGAGCAGGCAGCCTATGCGAGATTTCGCCGGTTAGATACCTGGCATCTCCCAGCTTTCGCATGTCTTCTTCCGTAATGGAGGAAGGCACCCACCGGCCTTGAAGGTCGGAGCCGGACATCGTCGAAGGTCCGAAGCGCCTAAAATTAGAGCTTTGAGTGTTCGAACTTGAGGAGAGGGGCGGATTCGATTGGATTGAAAAGAAAGGAGTCGAGCCTTGGTCTCTTTATAAAGGAGTTGAATACCAAGAGCCCTCCCCGTAACCGTTTGGGACTCGCTTTCAATTAGAGAATCATACCAAAAAGCGCGGTTGGGTTACCCACGCCCGTATTGATGAGAATCCCGGAATAAGGGGACACGATCTATGCTTTGACAAGACGTGCCAAGGAAACGGCCTCGCTAAACGCGCTGAGGTGGAACAATAAAACGACTCGAATAAAGGCTTGGCCGTGGCGTGATGTCATGCTGCAGAATACGTCAGCAGATTAGATTTGTGCAGATATTATTCTCTCTACGGTGGTATGTGGAACTTATTTTTGCAGAGCCAAACACTATCCTTGTGTTCAACATCTTCTATGAAGTATTCGGAGGAGGAACCCACCTTGCAATGCCGAAGACAATTTGCGCGCCGGACTCGTCGTCATTGAAGCCTGGTTCATGGGCTACTGAGTGAGTCCTGGATTAGGGGGTGTCCGGATGGCCGGACTATGACCTTTGGCCGGACTCCCGAACTATGAAGATACAAGATTGAAGACTTCATCCCGTGTCTGGATGGGATTTTCCTTGGCGTGGAAGGCAAGCTTGGCGACATGATATGAAGATCTCCTCCCATTGTAACCAACTCTGTGTAACCCTAGCCCTCTCCGGTGTCTATATAAACCGGAGAGTTTTAGTCCGTAGGACGAACAACAATCATACCATAGGCTAGCTTCTAGGGTTTAGCCTCTCTGATCTCGTGGTAGATCAACTCTTGTACTTCCCATATCATCAATATTAATCTAGCAGGAGTAGGGTTTTACCTCCACCGAGAGGGCCCGAACCTGGGTAAAAACATCGTGTCCCTTGTCTCCTGTTACCATCCGCCTAGACGCACAGTTCGGGACCCCCTACCCGAGATCCGCCGGTTTTGACACCGACACATCCCCAAAGGGAATGGCATGTACAAAACCATATGTAAATCCCATCATTTATTAATTTAATTACACAGTAGGAGGCTCTCCTACTGTTTCAGGTGTCAAAAAAATCATGTCTTCTCAAAATTACATGGCTAAAGAAAGTTATCACTACAAAATCATATAGTCTGGCTGTTGCTCTATCTTCATCACACTAAGTATTTAACATGCACAACCCCGATGACAAGCCAAGCAATTGTTTCATACTTTAGTAATCTCAAACTTTTTCAACTTCCACGCAATACATGAGCGTGAGCCATGGACATAGCACTATATGTGGAATAGAATGGTGGTTGTGGAGAAGACAAAAAGGAGAAGATCGTCTCACATCAACTAGGAGTATCAATGGGCTATGGATATGCCCATTAATAGATATCAATGTGAGTGAGTAGGGATTGCCATGCAACAGATGCACTAGAGCTATAAATGTATGAAAGCTCAACAAAAGAAACTAAGTGGGTGTGCATCCAACTCGCTTGCTCACGACGACCTAGAGCATTTTGAGGACCATCATTGGAATATACAAGACAAGTTCTATAATGAAAAATTACCACTAGTATATGAAAGTGACAATCATAGGAGACTCTCTATCATGAAGATCATGGTGCTATTTTGAAGCACAAGTGTGGTAAAAAGGATAGTAGCATTGTCTCTTCTCTCTTTTCTTCTCTTTTTTTCATTTTTTCTTTCTTTTTCTTTCTTTTTTCTTTGGCCTTTCTTGTTTTTTCTTTTGGCCTTTCTTTTTTCCCCTTTTTTTGTGAAGTCCGAAGTCTCATCACGACTTGTGGGGGAATCATAGTCTCCATCATCATTTCCTCACTGGGACAATGCTCTAATAATGAAGATCATCACACTTTTATTTACTTACAACTCAATAATTACAACTCAAAACTTAGAACAAGATATGACTTTAGATGAATGCCTCCGGCGGTGTACCGGAATATGCAATAAATCAAGAGCGACATGTATGAAAATTACGAAGGTGGCCTTGCCACAAATACGATGTCAACTACATGATCATGCAAAGAGCAATATGACAATGATGATGCGTGTCATATAAACGGAAGGATGGAAAGTTGCATGGCAATATATCTCGGAATGGCTATGGAAATGCCATAATAGGTAGGTATGGTGGCTGTTTTGAGGAAGGTATATGGTGGGTGTATGGTACCGGCGAAAGTTGCGCGGTACAAGAGAGGCTAGCAATGGTGGAAGGGTGAGAGTGCGTATAATCCATGGACTCAACATTAGTCAAAAGAACTCATACACTTATTGCAAAAATCTACAAGTCATCAAAAACAAAGTATTATGTGCATGCTCCTAGGGGGATAGATTGGTAGGAAAATACCATCGCTCGTCCCCGACTGCCACTCATAAGGAAGACAATCAATAAATAAAATCGTGCTCCAACTTCATCACAAAGCGGTTCACCACATGTGCATGCTACGGGAATCACAAACTTCAACACAAGCATTCTTTAAATTCATAATCACCCAACTAGCATGACTTTAATATCACTACCTCCATATCTCAAATCAATTATCAAGTATCAAATTGATCATAGCATCCAATTCACTTCCTATGATAGTTTTTATTATACCCAACTTGGATGCCTACCATTCTAGGACCAATTTTATAAGCATAGCAAATACCATGCTGTTCTAAGAGACTCTCAAAATAATATAAGTGAAGCATGAGAGACTAGCAATTTCTACAAAATTAAGCCACCGCCATGCTCTAAAAGATATAAGTGAAGCACTAGAGCAAAAACTATCTAGATCAAAAGATATAAGTGAAGCACATAGAGTATTCTAATAAATTTCAATCAAGTGGGATTCTCCCAAAAGGTGTGTACAGCAAGAATGATTGGGGTAAACTAAAAAGCAAATACTAATATCATACATGACGCTCCAAGCAAAACACATATCATGTGGCGAATAAAAATATAGCTCCAAGTAAAGTTGCCAATGAACAAAGACGAAAGAGGGTGCCTTCCCGGGGCATCCCCAAGCTTAGGCTTTTGGCTATTCTTCAATATCTTGGGGTGCCTTGGGCATACCCAAGCTTAGGCTTTTGCCACTCCTTATTCCATAGTCCATCAAATCTTTACCCAAAACTTGAAAACTTCACAACACAAAACTCAACAGGAAATCTCACAAGCTCCATTAGTGAAAGAAAACAAAACCACCACATAAGGTACTGTAATGAACTCATTCTTTATTTATATTGGTGTTAAACCTACTGTATTCTGACTTCTCTATGGTTTATAAACTATTTTACTAGCCATAGATGCACCAAAATAAGCAAACAACACACGAAAAACAGAACAGTCTGTAGCAATCTATAACTAACGCAAACTTCTGGAACTCTAAAAATCCTACCAAAATAGGAAGTCCTAGACAATTTGTCTATTGATCAGAAGCCAGAAGAATCAACGCAAAAGCACGTTTCCGTGATTTAACAAAACTAATTTCGTGCGTGCAAAGTTTCTGTTTTTCAGCAGAATCAAATTAACTATCACCATAGGTTATCCTATAGGTTCTACTTGGCACAAACACTAATTAAGACATAAAAACACATCTAAACAGAAGGTAGACATAAAAACACAAATAAAATTGGGTTGCCTCCCAACTAGCGCTATCGTTTAATGCCCCTAGCTAGGCATAAAAGCGAAGATAGATCTAAGTAGTGCCATCTTTGGCACTAAATTCATAAGTAGCCCGCATGATAGATTCATAAGGTAATTTGACTTTCTTTCTTGGAAAGTGCTCCATGCCTTTCCTTAATGGAAATTGGAATCTAATATTCCCTTCCTTCATATCAATAATCGCGTCAATCATTCTAAGGAAAGGTCTACCAAGAATAATAGGGCAAGAAAGATTGCAATCTATATCAAGAATGATAAAATCTACGGGCACCAAATTTCTATTTGCAACATTGAGAACATCATTGATTCTTCTCATTGGGTTTTTGATGGTGGAATCTCCAAGGTGCAAATTTAAAGAGCAATCACCAAGATCATGGAAACATAGAATATCAAATAAAGTTTTCGGAATCATGGAAACACTAGCACCCAAATCACACAAAGCAAAACACTCATGATCTTTAATTTTAATCTTTATAGTAGGTTCCCACTCATAATTAAGTTTTCTAGGTATAGAAACTTCCAAATTAAGTTTTTCATCATAAGATTGCATCAAGGCATTAACAATATGTTTGGTAAAAACTTTATTTTGACTATAAGCATGAGGAGAATTAACAACGGATTGCAACAAGGAAATACAACCTTCTAAAGAACAATTATCATAATCAAATTCCTTGAAATCCAAGATAGTGGGTTCAATGCTATTTAAAATCATGACCTCTCCAATCCCACTTTTACCAAATTTAGCATCAAGATCTAAAAACTCTGAATTGTTGGGACGCCTTCTAACTAAAGTTGACTCATCTCCAGTCCCATTATTATCAAGATTCATATTGCAAAACAAAGATCTAATAAGAGACACATCAATAACTTTAAGATCGTCATCATTATTTTCATGGAAACTAGAAGAACACGCCTTTACAAAGCAATCTTTTTTAGCACGCAATCTAGCAGTTCTTTCCTTGCACTCATCAATGGAAATTCTCAGTGCTTTGAGAGACTCATTTGATACCATGCTTAGGAGAGGTAAATCTAAGTTTAAGAGAATCAACATCAAGCGAAAGTCTATCAACATTCCTGGCCAAATCATCAACTTTGAGCAATTTTTCTTCAAGCAAAGCATTAAAATTCTTTTGAGAAATCATAAATTCTTTCACACTATTCTGAAAATCAGAGGGCATATTATTAAAATCACCATAAGAATTATTGTAGGAATTTCCATAATTATTAGAGGAACTACTAGGGAACGGTCTAGAATTAAAGTTTCCTCTATAAGCATTGTTTCCAAAACTATTCCTACCAACAAAATTCACATCCAAAGATTCATTATTATTCTCAATCAAAGTAGACAAAGGCATATCATTGGGATAAAGAGGAGTATTTTTAGTAGCAAACAACTTCATAAGTTCATCCATCTTTCCACTCAAAACATTGATTTCTTCTATAGCATGCACTTTTTTACTAGAAGATATTTCGGTGTGCCATTGAAAATTATTAGCCATAATATCATCAAGAAGTTTTGTAGCATCTCCTAACGTGATTTCCATAAATGTGCCTCCCGCGGCCGAATCTAAAAGATTTCTAGAAGCAAAGTTCAAACCGGGATAAATTTTTTGTATGATCATCCATAAATTCAAACCATGAGTAGGGCAATTACGAATCATCAACTTCATTCTTTCCCAAGATTGGGCAACATGCTCATGATCAAGTTGTTTAAAATTCATAATATCATTCCTAAGAGTGATAATCTTAGCGGGAGGAAAATACTTAGAGATAAAAGCATCTTTGCACTTGTTCCAAGAATCAATACTATTTTTAGGCAAAGACGAAAACCAAACTTTAGCACGATCTCTAAGTGAAAACGGAAATAACTTCAATTTAACAATATCATTATCCATATCTTTCTTCTTTTGCATATCACACAAATCAACAAAGTTGTTTAGATGGGTAGCGGCATCTTCACTAGGAAGGCCGGCGAATTGATCTTTCATAACAAGATTCAGCAAAGTAGTATTGATTTCACAAGACTTAACATCATTAAGAGGAGCAATCGGAGTACTAAGGAAATCATTATTATTGGTATTGGAGAAATCACACAATTTGGTATTATCTTGCGCCATGGCAACAAGTAATCCAACACACAAGCAAACATAAAAAGGCAAATGAAAAAGAGAGGAGAAGATTGGGGAAGAGAGGGCAAATAAAAGGGCAAGGGTGAAGTCGGGAAGAGGAAAACGAGAGGCAAATGGCAAATAATGTAAATGCGAGGGAGATGAGTTTGTGATAGGTACTTGGTATGTCTTGACTTGAGCGAAGACCTCCCCGGCAACGGCGCCAGAAATCCTTCTTGCTACGTCTTGAGCTTGCGTTGGTTTTCCTTGAAGAGGAAATGGTGATGCAGCAATAGTAGCATAAGTATTTCCTTCAGATTTTGAGAACCAAGGTATCAATCCAGTAGGAGGCTCCTCAAAAGTCCCACGCACCTACACAAACAAAAAAAGAACTCACAACCAACGCAATAAAGGGGTTGTCAATCACTTCACGGCCACTTGCGAAAGTGAGATCTGATAGAGATAGTATGGTAAGATAAATATATTTTTGGTATTTAATAATATATATGCAAAAATTAAAGATGCAAATAAAAGTAGATTGAAAGCTTATATGATAAAAGGTAGACCCAGGGTCCATAGGTTTCACTAGTGGCTTCTCTCGAGATAGCATAAGTATTACGGTGGGTGAACAAATTACTGTCGAGCAATTGATAGAAAAGCGAATAATTATGAGATTATCTAGGCACGATCATGTATATAGGCATCACGTCCACGACAAGTAGACCGATTCCTGCCTACATCTACTACTATTACTCCACACATCGACCACTATCCAGCATGCATCTAGAGTATTAAGTTCATAAGAACGGAGTAACGCATTAAGAAAGAAGACATGATGTAGAGGGATAAACTCAAGCAATATGATATAAACCCCATCTTTTGATCCTCGATGGCAACAATACAATACGTGCCTTGCAACCCTTTCTGCCATTGGGTAAGGACACCGCAAGGTTGAACCCAAAGCTAAGCACTTCTCCCATGGCAAGAAAGATCAATCTAGTAGGCCAAACCAAACTGATAATTCGAAGAGACTTGCAAAGATAACTCAATCATACATAAAAGAATTCAGAAGAGATTCAAATATTTCTCGTAGATAAACTTGATCATAAACCCACAATTCATCGGATCTCGACAAACACACCGCAGAAAGAGTTTACATCGAATAGATCTCCACAAGAGAGGGGGAGAACATGGTATTGATATCCAAAACGCAGGTTGCTACCTCAACTCGAGGAGGAGGCTTTAAAGCCCACACTACCAGCGCATGATGTGGCTGACCGACCACCCCGTGGCTGCGAAAAAGCGGCGTACTAGCCCGAAGTCCAGACCGCACCCTGTCGCCAATCAAACGGTAATACTAAGGCCCGGGGCTACATGAAGGACCTGCGAGATGTATTGAAAAACAAAGCAGGATAGTCAAGATTGATCTACAGATCAAGGGGGCGCGCCCCTATGCGTGATGAGGATCGTGACGCCGGACACACTAAAAAATACGGCCTACCCGAACACAATGAAGCCTGACACAGAGGCGCCGCACATCCCCTATGCTTCACTGATGAAGTAATGGATCAAGAATTTCCAGAAGGGTTTAAACCCGTGAACATTGAATCATACAACGGTACCACAGACCCCGCGGTATGGATAGAAGATTTTTTCCTCCATATTCACATGGCCCGCAGAGATGATCTACACGCAAGTACATCCCACTAAAACTCAAGGGACCGGCTCGGCATTGGCTGAATAGCTTGCCGGCAAACTCTATCGGGAGTTGGGAGAACCTGATAGACACATTCCTTGATAACTTCCAGGGCACTTATGTGCGGCCACCGGGTGATGATGATCTAAGTCACATAACCCAACAGCCCGGAGAGTCAGCCAGGAAATTTTGGACCCGGTTCCTAACCAAAAAGAACCAAATTGTCGACTGTCCGGATGCCGAAGCCCTAGCAGCCTCCAAGCATAACATCCGTGACGAGTGGCTTGCCCGACATCTCGGCCAAGAAAAGCCAAAGTCTATGGCAGCCCTCACAACACTCATGACCCGCTTCTGCGCGGGCGAGGATAGCTGGTTGGCTCATAGTAACAACATAGCAAGCAATCCTGGCACATTGAAAGCCAAGGATAGCAATGACAACCACGACACAACAAACACAAGCGACGCAAAAACGGTGATAGCGCCGAAGACACATCAGTCAATGCCGGATTCTGTGGCTCCAAGTCCGATTAGCGGAAGAAGCCATTCAACAAAAACAATTCATGCCTGTCCAGTTTGGACCGCATACTTGACCACCCATGCCAAATTCATGGCACCCCAGGACCACCAGCCAACCACACCAATAGAGAATGCTGGGTCTTCAGACAAGCCGGCAGGTCAGATGCCGAAAACAAGGGGAAGGGGTCTCAAAGCGACGATGACGACAAAGAGCCCCGATCACCAAATACAGGAGGACAGAAGAAATTCCCTCCCTAGGTGAAAACAGTGAATATGATATGCGCAAGACACATTCCCAAGTGCAAACGTGCACTAAGGGAGGTCTATACAATCGACCCAAAGTTTAACCCATGGTCCTCTTGCCCGATCACTTTCGATCGCAGGGACCATCGTACCAGTACCTGTCATAGCGGTTCGGCCGCACTGGTCCTCGACCCTAACATTGACGGATTCCACCTCACACGAGTCCTTATGGACGGAGGTAGCAGTGTGAACCTTCTATACCCGGATACAGTGTGCAAAATGGGCATCAACCCCTCAAGGATCAAGCCCACAAAAACCACTTTTGAAGGTGTCATACCAGGGGCAGAGGCCTGCTGCATGGGCTCAATCACACTAGAAGTAGTCTTCGGATCTCCGAACAATTGCCGTACTGAAGATTTAGTCTTCCACATCGTCCCCTTTTGCCGTGACCATCAGGCACTGCTCGGACGAACCGCGTTCGCTCGGTTCAACGCGGTGCCACACTATGCCTACCATAAATTAAAGATGCCCGGTCCGCGCGGCATCATCACGGTTAATGGCAGATCCGAACTCCCCTCACTGCCGAAGAGTCTACTACCGCTTTAACAGCAAGAGCAACGAATGTCATCTTCTAGTCGAACCTCGAGTCGACGGCCAAGCTCCCGAAAACCGCCAAATGAGTCCGAACTACTGCACGGCAGGATAGCCCGGCTCGCCGGGAGCTTAATTAAAAACACTCCAGAAAAAGATAATATAAGCCACATACTGCGGCTTAACCGCTCTATGGCGCCAAGCCATTTCTTGCATTTTCTTTAGATATTCACCCTTACGTTGGCCAGGATGGGTGGCATGGGAACAGTTCGAGCGCGTAAGGGAATCTCCAGATATTCCCCTCTATGATCATCCGACTACACCCCGGGTCCGAACACAACTTCCCCATGCCTGGTATCAGCAGGTTCCGCAATCATATTTACTTTATTCACATCATCTGTACTTATACGCATTGATGTATCATTCAAATACAACATGTGGATTTATGTGATGCTCATCTACTGCTATTTCTTATATAAAACTCTTTTGTTAAAAGGCGGTTGCTTATCATGATATGCCTTAATATGCCAGGGGCTTCATCATGCCCATACTAAGGCAAAAAAGTCCGAACACCTTCACGGTAGTTTGGCACCCCGAACTTATAGCATTATATGCATCAGCTCCGAATCATGTCTTGGGCCAATAGTTGGGTTTACCCGGCTCCTATGTTTTGGTCGTTCCGCTATATCGGCTAAGGTAGCACTGGGAGAACTACTGTGATTGTGTCCCGGTTCTTCCGGACGAGCACCTCAGTAGAGAAAGCCGAAAACTCACTGTCATGATGTAGCGAGAGCTGGTCAGCTGTTCGAGACGTTCTAAAATCTTTAAGGATTTCTTCCGCGTAATGCCATAACTAATGCAGCGTGCGACGGGTCGGCCTTTTCTGATCAGGAGCATATAGAGCCCCTCGTGCGGTCTTCCGAACACCAGGGGCTGCGCCTACCTTCCTTGAAAAACTCCGATGGCAAATGAGAGCGATAAAGCCCTATAGTCCGATTGCCTGGTTCGCTGTGCTGATCACCTCCTTTAGGGACCCACAACTGGGATAAAGAGTGCTCAGGTTTATCCCGAACACCCCCGTACTCACTACATGGGGGCGGAAGCCGACGACTGGCTGACTCTCAGGATTATTAAATAAAACGGCCACACAGGAGGAAAAACTTACATACGACAAGCAATAAATAATGACCTTGTTCAAATATTACAAAGGAAAAACATGACCGTATTCACAGAAATATAATGTCCTTGGTGCATTGCTTCGCTGCAAGGCGGGCCCCTTTCAAGACACCTTCATAATACAGTTTGGGCTCGTGGTGCTCTTTCCCCTCCGGCGGTCCCTCGATCATTAGATTTTCTGCATCCATGTTCCCCCAATGCACCTTTCCACGAGCGAAGGCCATTCATGCACCTTCTATGCAGACCGACCACTTGATGACTTCGAGTCGAGGGCAGGCACTCGCAATCCGCTTCACGAGCCCGAAGTAACTTCTTGGAATCGGCTCGGCAGGCCACAGCCGGATAATCAAATCCTTCATGGCTAGCTCGGCCGCCTTGTGCAGTTCGACCAACTGTTTCAGCTGATCGAAAAATGGCACCGGATAATTCGGTGCCAGATACTACATCCAGAAGAGTTTATCCGCAGTATTCCTCTCTTCGGCTTGGTAGAACTATGCGGCGTCAGATATGCTGCATGGCAGCTCCGCAAATACCCATGGAGAAATCAGAATTAAAACACTCAACTTGATTTTCTCCATTCAAATACTCGCTTTCTACAGAAAAAGCCTTACCAGCCGCAATGTTCCTTGCCTCCTGGATTTCCTTCAGGGCACCTTGGGCCTCCCCCCGGGCATCACTTATGGTTTGGCGAGCATGGGAGAGTTCGGATTCTTGCCCTTCTAAACTCTGCTCCAAGGTCTCGCATTTCTGCACGGCCTCTTGAAGCTCTCGCTCAGCCTCAATAACTCTGGCCTCATGTTTTTCATGAAGAGCCTGCTCTGCGGCTGCCTTCTTCTCGGCTTCGGCCACAGCCTTCCCGAGAGCCTCAATTTCGGCCGTCGCTCCTAGAGCACATTATAAAAATATGTTCATCATGCACACTTCTTCATTTGTGCTACATAAACAAGGTTTCTACATACCTTGATTATCCTCCAGTTGTATCTTCACTTGGCCAAGTTCTCCTTCGGCCCGCTCCAGACTATGCCTCAGTCCGGATACTTCCGCAGCTTGAGAGGCGGGAGTCGCTACTGATGCCTGTTGATTAAAAAGAGTGATAGATGTCATCAAGTGAGTCTCCTGCGAGCATGAATGTGATCCTCTGTTCGGTTCTTTCTTTCACCGAACAGTGTATCAGGGGATGCTATCTATACCAAGACACTCTCCCAAGAACTCATAAAACATACCTCAAAGCCTCTTATGAGGCCGACACAGGATTGATTCAGTCCACTCTCGGCAGACTGAATCTTCTCAATCACCGCACCCATGATGGCACGGTGTTCATCAACGATGGAGGCACCCTTCAGCGCCGCCAATAAAGTATCCGGCACCTCTGGTTGGACAGAGGCGGCCTGTGGAGCAGGCATACCTCCTCTAGTTGACGGAGGCCGTCTGTCTGACTCGGGGACCTTATGGGTCTCGAGAATCGTGTCCGGCTGGGGGCCGGATTCAAGATGACCCCGGCCGTCGACGCCCACGGAAGCTTTCTCTCCTGTGTGTCCGGCCCCTGAAGTATGGCCTCCTGGTGCCGCCTTTGCGACCTTTTCCCCTACTCCGTGGCCTGGGTCCTTCTGGGACGAAACCTCGGTTTCATTCATATGTTTGGAGGAGGAGGCCTTCAGGGCTGTTCCGCTCTCCATCGCATCCGAACCCAGCAGATCTTCTTAGGAGGATTGTTCGGCGCAGGGCTTTGTCGGAGTGATAAAAGCACGGCTCAGATTAGAATGTCATGCCATGACGAGTCTGGATGCATGAGTGTGTTCGGATTTTATACTCACGAGTTCACCAGGGGCTCGGCCCTGGGATCCCACTATGGGCTGCTATCGGTGGCGCCGGTGGACTCCTCTTGTAGAGGAGTTTTTCCCCTCTTAGGTGGCTCAGCCTCCAAGGGCCATCCTTTTCTTTCTCCCCCCATGGGGGATTCGTCTCCTTCCTCCTCCTCATCCTCTTCGGAGGTAGAATGTGCATTGGAATCTTTGGATCTTGTGTCTGAAGCGCCGCGACGATGGAGGCCTCCCCTGGTCTTCTTGGCCTCCTTTCTGGCCTTCTTCTCGGTGCCTTGTAAGGCGCCGGGACCAGCATCTTTGTCAGAAGTGGGCCGGCCGGTTCTTCTGGTAGCGGGGCCGGACAGTAGATCTGCCCCGCCTTCTTCGCCCAGCCCTAGGAAATTTGGGGGAAACACTTCAGGCATTTTCTTAAAAAATATGCTAATGAAACATACGGACTGTCAACAAACGATCACTTACCGAACTTGCCGGGCGAGACAGTTGGTACCCGCGGTCCTCGGCGGAGTCCGGCCATGATTTGCTAGACTTGAAAAGCACCTTCTAGATGTCCTTATGAGAAGAACCAAAGAGCTCTGACAAGGTTTGGTGCTTGGCCAGGTCAAACTCCCATAGATTGCAAGCCCGGTGTTGACAAGGTAGAATCCGACAAACTAACATCATCTGGACTACATTGATGAGCTTGATGTCCTTTTCTTCCATGTCTTGGACGCGCGTCTGGAGCTCCGATAGATCGTCAGATGAAGCCCAGTTCTGCCCCTTCTTGGGCCAGGACATAAGCCGCAGGGGGGCGCCGGATCTGAACTCTAGGGCGGTGGCCCATTCCTTGCCACGCGGCTCGGTGATGTAGAACCACTGCTGCTGCCATTCCTTGACGGAATCATTGAAAGCACCTGTTGGCCATGTGACGTTGGGCATATTGCTCACCATGGCGCCTCCGCATTCAGCATGCTCACCGCTCACTACCTTGGGCTTCACATTAAAAACCTTCAGCCATAAGCCAAAGTGCGGCGAGACGGGAAGAAAGGCCTCGCACACGACGATGAATGTCGAGATATTGAGGAAAGAATTGGGAGATAGATCATGAAAATCAATCCCATAATAGTACATGATGCCGCGAACAAATGAGTGGAGGGGAAACCCTAGCCCGCGGATAAAATGAGGGAGAAATACCATCCTCTCGTGGGGTTCCGGGGTGGGGACGATTTGTCCCGCCGTCAGAAGACGGTGGCTGATTCTCTTGGCGAAATACCCTGCCCCCGAAGCTTTTTAATATCCTTCTGCCGGACGGTAGAGGCCATCCATTTGCCTCCTGCTCCGGATCTGGACATTTTTGGGAAACCTTTTTTATGGAGAAGGCGGACACTTGAGCGCTAGGGCTTGAGCGAGAAGGGACGAATGTGCAGGGGAAGAAGGCGTGGGTGAAAGAAGGAGTTCTTATCCCCTTATAAAGGAAGCAGGGATCCTGCGCCTCCCCGCTTGCCCGTTAAAATTGCTTATTCTCCAAGCGCCACGATTGATGGCACGGTTGGGTTACCCACGCCCGTATTGATAAAAATCCCGTGATTGGGGGACACGACCTTTGATTCGACAAAACGTGCCAATGAAACCGCCTCGCGATATGTGCGGTAGCTGGTTATGTAAAATGGTTCGAATAAAGACTGGGCCGTGGTGGGACGTCATGCTATGAAAAGCTGTCAGGGATTAGATTTGTGGAAAATTATACTTTCCACGGTGGTATGTGGAATTTGTTTTGCAGAGCTGGACACGGTCCTTGTGTTCGAAATCTTCTATGGAGTATTCGGAGAAGCAACCCGCCTTGCAATGCCGAAGACAATCTGCGCGCCGGTAGGTCAACCCTCTACGATCGCGTGGTAGATCAACTCTTGTAATACTCATATCATCAAGATCAATCAAGCATGAAGTAGGGTATTACCACCATCGAGAGGGCCCGAACCTGGGTAAAACATCGTGTCCCCTGCCTCCTATTACCATTAGCCTTAGACGCACAGTTCGGGACCCCCTACTCGAGATCCCCCGGTTTTGACACTGACAGTGGGGAGGAGGGCGCGCGTGATCCGCCACTCCCATGCCTCCCCCTACTTGTTGCCCTTGGGTTGCGAAGCTGAGGGGGCGGGACATGGGATCATGGGATTAACTGCGCCCACGACCCCACGACCCCCTGATTACTATGCAGAGTTACTGCGCAGTAACTCTTGTGGGAATCGCAACCGCCCACCTCGGCCGCAGCGGATCCGCCCGCGTGCCGAGGCCCAGTGGTGGTGGGCCCGGCCCGCTGTCACGTCCCATAGCGAGCGTGGGATGGCAGGCTGGCCAGGCTGACGTGCGCCGCGTGGCGTGCTCATGGCGGGCGGCAGGCCTGGGGAAGCTTAGCAGGCATGACATCTGTTTCCCGCCTTAGCGTTCGAAATTAGCGGACAAGCCCGCCTTGTAAGATCGGCTCCGGCAGTCAGCGCGTCACAAGGCAGACCGAGTGTTTGATCAAAGCGCGGCAAGAAGGGAAGCTGCAGAGACCTCATGGCCCGTAAACCGCGACGCCTCACCAACTTCGGGGATTACTGTCGGAGTAATGGGTCACGGGTAGCCTAACCCGAGTCCCTGAGCCTTTCAAGACTTTGGGCCGGCTTCGCCCCGAGAGACACCTGCATGAAGCGCCGCCTTCCGGCGACCGACTAGCTCAACGGCCAGCTGCCTGAAGACGGCCGAGCACCAGCAGACGGCACTAAGACGGGCTGACTCCTAGCAGGCAGACTCCATAGAGGCCGACTTCTAGCAGGCGGCCACCCGGCGCCCTCAGAGTCTGCGCCCCTCATCAAGAGGACAAGATAGGGTGAGGCTATAGTGTAGCCCCTCACCCCCGAATCCTGGGCTTGGCATGGCTATAGTGCCCCTTACAGGCGGAGATCTTCGCATGGCACGGCACTGTTGCTACTTCCCCCTTGACGTCATTCCTGACAGGCGGAGCCCTGTTCCCACGACGGCCTGTCAGTATGGCCTGCAGGCGGCATGCCCTACCAGGAAGTAAGAGCCCGGAAGATGGCGGAAGCCAGACCAGCTGGATCTAAGGGAGGTCGGCTTCCAGCAGGCGGTCAGTTCCTCCCTCGAGGCCCGTGCACCATTAACCAGATAAGACGTGGTGTGGCTACAATGATCTCCCACCAGGCTGTGAGACTATAGCCACACTCCACTGACCAAGCCTGTGTCATTAGCATCACTGTTGCAGTGATCAGCCACCAACAAGACCCGCCAGCGGCGGGGGCGGCCTGTCGGATCCATACCAGACCAGTCGGCGGGCCCCAGCTACCAGCGGAGAAGCCGGTGACCGGAGACACTGACAGCCGGGCCCAACACCCGGCCAGATTACTAATGTACCCCTGGGGGGGGGGTAGGCCTATCACTACAAAAAAATACACTTCCGTGATGATACGTGTTTGTCACAGTAGGTTGTGTTTTTTGTCATGCATGTACATCCATGACGATTTTATGACAGTATCAAGATAGTCATACCTGTGCTATCGTAGAAGTGTTCCATGACATTACCAAAATTATCATCACGGAAGTGTCCACTTCCATGACGATAAATCGCGCGTCACAGAAGTGCTTTCGTCAAGGGTGACCGACACGTGGCATCCACCATAAAGGAACGCCATTAAGCTATCGGGTCGGGTTTTGGATCCGATAACCCGTTAACAGCCCTAACCAACGGGAATTTTCCATGTGTAAATCATCATTGGCTAGAGGAAACACGTGTCGCTCATCGGTTGGACAGATGTCATCCACTCATTGGATAGAAGGCGCCTATGATACGTCGACACGTGGCACGACCTATCAAGTTTAAATGGGCCGGCCCAACTAAAGACCCACAAGATTTTGCGGACCATAATGGGCCGGCCCAGCTAAACGCCCATGAGATTTTGCGGGCCATAATGGGCTGGCCCAGCTAAAGGCCCACAAGATTTCGCGGGCCATAATGGGCCGGCCCAGGTAAAGGCCCACAAGATTTTTGTGTGCCATAATGGCCAGCCCAGGTAAAGGCCCACAAAATTCTTGCGGATCATAATGGGCTAGCCTAGCTAATGGCCCACGAGGTTTCGCCGACACTAATGGGCCGGCCCAGTTGTAGGCCGACAAGATTTTGAGGACCCTAGTAGGCCGGTCCATTAACTGGCTGCCATGTTTCGGCCTGTTAAGGGCCCGTGTAATATTTCGGCCCTATATTAATTTTGGCCTGTTAAAAGCCCGTAATATAGTTGGACCTAACTACGGCCCGTTTACATCCGGCCTGCTCGCAGCCGATATCTGATTGGGCCAAACAAGGACCGAGACAATTTTGGCCTGTTAAAAGCCCGTGATTTGATTCGCATAATCATGGGCCGGGGTCCATTTTGGGCTGCTGCCGGCCCGTGAGCTGTTCGACACGTTTTAGGCCCAACCTACTTCTTAGCCTGCTAAAAGCCCATTGAGTTTTCTTGTGAAAAGATGGCCGGGGGTTACTCGGCCTATTAAAGGCCCAAATCTACTAGTGGGCCAGTTTGACGGGGCCCATGATGCAGATCATACATCGTGATTGCATGACGGCCTAATTATGTACCGTAATTTTATGGTTTGGCCACTTTACTGTGAAGACAGGATATTTATACAGGAAAATAACTGCAGCATCATGAATAAGAAAAAACCTAGACTATACAATAAAGAAATTACGGCATATTACATCCACTGGGCATCAAAGTTCGCCACTATGATAACAAAGCACAAGCAGACAGCAGATTACATACACTGGGCATCAAAGATCGCCACACCAGTGCAAATAAACACGCCGACAAAATAATATACAAAACCGAGAGCACTTCAATAGAGTTTAAGAAAGGTTAGCCCTGCTGGCGAGCTGCGGCACAAGCACCTGAGCAAGATGATGAGACTGCGTTTGTTCAACACTTATATCTTCCTCACTCTGAAAGATAAACAAGCAGACAGATGGCAGGTTTTGCACATAAAAGTATCAGTGCTGACAATTCATCACATTTCTTACTGACGAATAAAGTGACACAGTTTAAAAATGCATTAACACAATATGGTATTGTTCAGGTGAAGACATGGCAGGAAATGACATTGTGAAGGAGTTGGCAGCTTCACGACACCACTGGATTACAGATCAAGAACTCATAAGTATCAATGGTTAGTGTGCCGTCAATTTATCCCATTTTAGATTGGAAAATAAAGAGACGGTTTAAATAATAGTAGAATGATATGACATTGTTCATAGTTAAGACATTGTAGAATATGACATTGTGCTGTAGTGGGTAGGTCCACCACACCACTGGATTACGGATGAAGAACAAAAGCATACATGTAGTGCAAAAGAAGATCACTTGCTCTGTATAGTTTAATTTACATGGTATCAAGAAGGAACTTGGTTGTACAACTGAAAACTTAAATTGAGAAGGACAAACTTTTGTTTATGAACTAGTACATAATAAACTTTAAACATGCAATTTGATGCAAACACCAAAAATAAACAGTTGTTGCAGTCATGCCTAACCAAATATACACAACAAAGTTTGAAGGCTTGAGAAGGACAAACTTACATTACTGGTGAAGATAGGCTCTATAAAGCCCTTGTCCATGCTGATGGGGGGGGATTCAAGAAGTTTACCACAGAATCTTCTTCATAAGCATTGCCTTTATTCTACAATTTGTGAAGAGTATATATAGATGTGATAATATACAAAAAATGGAGAATATTTAAGATAAGATGAAGAGTGATGCTACATAACCAAGTAGCTATAAATGTATGTTCAGCGATACAGGCAAAAGGCACAGCCAAGAGCAATGCACAGCTAAACTTCTTCAGTACCAACCTTATGGTAAGAGTAAATATAGATCTGATGTGTAGAAAATGGAGGGCAAAGGAAAATAAGATGCAAAGTGATGGTACATGAACAACTACCTGTCAATATAAGTACACTCATAAAGGACAATATGTACTTACAAGAACAATGCAGAGCTAAAAAAATTCATTGGCATTGGATATATTCTATACTAATGTAGCCATTCATACAGATCAGATAATTTGGAGCGAACAATTGATAAGCAAGCTATCATGCATACTGCTGTCACATAATGAACCAGGTATGTATGTAAGTACAGTGATACAGGACAACATGTACTACCAAGAGCAAAGCAGCGGGCAGCATATTTGCGATATCCTGTCGTTCTTTTCAAACCGGGATTCTTCTTTGAGCAGATTTCCTGCAAAAAAGATCCGTGAGGCACATGCAGAAAAGTAGAAGTTCAAATTGTCATGTGATTTCATAGACAGTACCTCATCCTGGGAATGAGACCAGTGCATAACAAGGTTTTTCCATTCAATGTCTTATAAATTTATCACATGAGACTTCACCAGAAATTCGTTTATAGACTTGCCATCAAAGTGTGATTTCCTCAGGTAACACCAATACTACTGCAATGCTTCCCTGAAAAGCACAAGCAAGCTTAGCTCGTCATGAATATCCAGATTGACACTCACCTAGTTACAACAATGTAATGTAAATCATTGATGTGTTCGATCAGCAGAAAACAGGAAAATAATAACCATGAATAATAGCACTTACACGTAAGTTGGACAGGAAGATGTGAAAATTGTGTTTGACTTCAGTATAATCTTCCCATGATGGGAATATATGCATGTAGTCCCCAACAACATTGAAAGCATTGTCTCTTAAACTGGGAATAAATGGAATGGGGTTCCAATCTGCAGGAATTGGCCGTCTCTGCAGTTGGGATAGGTCTTCGGCTGGTGGACTTGCTATACTTTTTGCTGGAGTGGGATTTTTCTGTGATACGGTTGGTGCTATGGCAAATGAAATCAGTATACCTTTTGCTGGAGTGCAGGTCCTGTGTGGTGGAGCTAGTGGTGTGGCCAGTGAAGTATGGATACAGTCTGCCGGAGTCAGTCCTACGTTTCGTGTCACTGGTTGAACAACCAATATAAGTGGGGCGCTGTCTGATTTCTCTAGCAGCACCACATTTTTCAAGGACTTTGCTGGTGCTCCTTCGGGTTCGGCAATCACCCTCTTCCTTTTTGATGTCTGATGCACAAGAACAGCATTTGAGTGGAAAAACATGGTATGATGACAGTTGGAATATGTATTGATAATGGATGGGCATGGCATCTCGAGTTTAAGAGTAAACTAAGCAGATGGCGGTGCAACAAAGTAGAAGAAATGCAAGACAACATATGCAAGATACGCGCAATCAATAAAACCTTGCCAAATTAGAACTGGCACCTTGATGGGTGAATAGGACAGGCCATCTGCCTTTGACTCCTCGAGGTTAGAATAGTCATTAGTATGATATTCTGAACAAGAATCAACAGGTGGGGAGCATATGAGTTTCATTGCTTCCAGAATGGCACTCAATGCCTTGGTGCCAATTTTGTATGTCATTACAGTGTTCCAAAATATTCTTCTGATGTGCGGATTCTGATATTCACTATAATTGCGTATAATATCTGAGAACCATGAAAACATAAATAGTTGTTAGATTATCTTTGTAATGCAGATGATATTCTAATATAGGGGCGCCCCTGTAAACACTTGTGTGCTATCACTGGATTCTGATGAGAGAGCTCATGTGTGCTGTAATATGGTGCGTGCATTTATATAATCTGGCACAAGTACACAAAAAAATAGGCTCCAGAAGTAAGGATAGCTGGCAGATGACAAGTTCATAATATACTGTATAGAGAGTTTATTGCCAAACCATGATAACAAGAGCACACAACAACTAGGCAGATCATAGTGTACATAACAGGGTTACACCATAACCACAATATATAAATCGGGAAAGTGGAACTGGCTTGAAAATACGGTGTTGTATTGCTGCTAGTAATTGAAAGCCTATCGATCACTTACAGGCCAGCTCTATCAGATGTCCCTGCGCCCCTTCCTGACAAGGAACATACTGTACGTACTAAATACAGAATAAACAAAGAGGAACATGCTAATGAACAGAAGAGGAAGCAAATTCTTGAGGATCCGCTTCGTTGCATACAATGTTGGTTGCCCACTCATGATGAATCACAACGCCCAAAGAAATGCAATTCCATGTTGTCTCTCTATATGTGGCAATTTTGAACAAGAGTCATTAGGATCATATTCTGAACAAGAGTCAATAGGTGGGGAGAATATGAGTTTCATTGCATCTAGAATGGCACTCAATGCCTTGGTGCCAAT
This sequence comes from Triticum aestivum, assembly GCF_018294505.1. Classification (NCBI taxonomy): domain Eukaryota; kingdom Viridiplantae; phylum Streptophyta; class Magnoliopsida; order Poales; family Poaceae; genus Triticum; species Triticum aestivum. The sequence continues at coordinate 90,513,779 of NC_057795.1, read as the reverse complement.
TTTGTAAGTCATTGCAGTGTTTAGCTTCAAGAGTGTACTGTTGCTAGTGCGACACAAAGCAGCTACATAGATCATAGTGTAGATATAACGGGAAAACCTTAAGCATCAGAGTAAAATCAGCAAAGTGGAACTTGCTGGAATATATGTGCTAGTTTGCCGGTACGGCTAGAAAGGCTTCGGATACCATCTCTCTTCAAGTGAAGGTGCGGTACTGTTAATATCAGTGTAACTCTCAAAGGCGACACAGCTCCCCACATTTCCTTGCTATTATTATAGGATTCAAGTGGGCAAGCCACTACAAATCCTATTCCTATGTTTACAAGATCCTACGAATCAAAGAGGCTCAAAGTGTCCATCACAACCGACCGTATAGACCTCTACACTGCAAATGTCCCTGCTCATCTTCAGTACAAGGAACATACTATACTACTATCATACTCCCTCCGTTCCAAAATATAAGTCTTGGTAGAGATTTCCACTATGGATCACATACAGATGTATCCAGATACATTTTAGAGTGTAGATTCACTCATTTTGCTCCATATGTAGTCCATGGTGGAATCTATACAAAGACTTGTATTTAGGAACGGAGAGAGTACATATTAAAGAAGAACGGAAGAGGAACATGGTAAAGAAGAGCAAGCAGATTTTGGATAATAAAATGTTGGTTGCGCAGTGCCCACACATGATGAACCAGAGCGCATTAAGAATGCAACTCCCAGCTGTCTCTCGACCATTTCAAGCAGTTGGATGAAGATCCTACGTCTCCTAACCCTTCTTCTTCCTCGTCTCTGATTCTTCCCATACAGAACACCGCACGGGACGCCGGCCGGACCACCGCCCCCCACCGCCTGTGTTCCTCCGCCACCCCCACTCCCCACCCGCGTCGAGTTTTCTTCGTTCGGCGAGGCCCCACAACCACCCGAGCCCCTTCTCGCACCGGCCAACTCCGGCGAGCTCTGTAAAATCGACTGACCCAATTTTGAAATTTAGTCTACTGTGATTTAACTTGTGTGGGATATAAAAGGGAAAACCATAAGCATTGGGAGTGTAGTGTTGACCGTGCAATGGCGGATCTGAAGGTGCAAACCGGACAAAGGCAACTTCGCAACCAAGACAAGAAATCAGAGTAAAGCAGCGGCGATCTATTTTCTTGCTGAGATAAATAAGTTGAGTAGATACGAAAGAGTGCCGCCTCTGGTGCGGCACCATGTATGCATCTGCTGAGAATTTGATAGTGCTGCGGTAGCGATGGCTGTCGGCGGTGTGGAAGCAGATCTAGGAGTGTAGACGGTGGCAACGGGGCGCGGTGGACGAGATGGTCGTAGGAGCGGCGTCAGCAAGGTGGACGACATCGGGGATGAAGCGAGAGGATGGGATGCAAGGATCCCGGTCCGAAGCCGGGGATGAGAGAGGTCGATCTCTTGTAATGGACGGCGGCATCGGGGTATCAGCTCTGGCATGGTAGAGGAGGACGGTGGTGGATGAGGTGGCGGACATCGGCGGACGGAGGAGGGTGGGGTGGAGAGGGTGTTTTGGCGCCCACGGAGTACGAATGGGGAAAAGGGAGGTAGAGAGGAAGGGGGGAACCATGTATTCAGGGCGTGCTTGTCTCAAATGCGAGGAAATTTACAAACTTAGCCCCCGTTTCAATTTTCTACTACATCACAACAACATTAGTCGGTTGGGGATAGGACGGTAATCTCGGATGCACCAAATATTTGCTGACGAGAGTTTGTTTTTGGCGCCCATCGTGTATGAATATGAATTGGGGAGGGAGTTGATTTCGGCCGAGGACACACTGTGTTTTGGCGCCCATCGTGTATGAATCCGGGTGAGAGGCGGTTACGTCACATTTGGGTGAAATTACAAACCTACCCCTATTGAAACCTATAGAAATCCAGCAGATAGGCTTTGCGTGGCAGGGATAGGCAGTAGTAATTTCCATCTCACAGATTTTGGTTTCGGGCGGTTACTGCGACTTTCCCCGCTTCGTTCAAATTTTACACAGTGCATGTTGACCGTGCCAACTCAATTCGAATCCCGTTTGTATTCTACTTTTTTTGGGCGGGATACATTTTCAATTGGAATTACATTCTATATACATCATTTTTTATATATACTTTCAAAAGCACAACAAAGAATTCTGCTCCTTTATATGTATAATATGATTTACAAATACAACGATCTCAAAATCTTAAGGTTGAATTTGAAAAAATAACCAAATTATGTTCTACTAAAATGTATGGATCAGTAATATCTACATATTAAATAACATAGATGTGCATGAATTCATATGAGTATGAATGTTTGATAGATCAATTTTGGTTCGAGTATGGATTACATGTATCATCATCTCGAATTCAAATATTTGAATCCCTTTTATGTTCACTCCTTTCACGCCCATCTCTCTTGCATGCATTCTCCTTCAGGTAGCTATCACTCTCTTTTCTCCAGCTCACCCGCACGCTCACTTCATGTTTCTCTTATCCTCGCAAACATGGTCTCTCGACGTCTACCTTGAGAAGTTTCACACTCTCCCTATCATTATACATTACACGGTTTTCATTATCTCTCACTTCTCTACTGTTCTCTGGTATCACTCGGTACCTAAGCTTTCTTTTTCACCGCCACACACACAATCTCCACTCGTCTTTCACTTTGCCTTTCTCTCTATGGGATTCTTTCACACACCCTATATGTCTCTACATATGACCCATACCACTAAAATTACTCTCTCTCTCTCTCTCTCTCTCTCCTATAGAAACAACATTTGTTGCGGTCTCCTTTTCGTCTCCATCCCAGACTGACATTATTCATTTGTTTACTGATCAGACAACCCCCCCTCTCTCTCTCACAAACACACACACACACACACACACACACACACACACACACACACACAAATCCTGCTTCCACTCCCCTTCCCGACTACCCTCTCTCTCTTAAACACACAAAACTCTCGCTTTCTCACCCCGGCTCGTATTTCTCTCACAAACATTTATCGACTAGCTAGAATCTAGATAGGTTTATACACCCGCACACTCGTGCTTCCACTATCGCATACATGTCTCTCTCCCGCTCCTTGTATCTATGTAGATTTTTCTTCCCTTCTTGAGACACGCCCTCTCGATCGTGCACACACATACTATCGCCTCATTTTAAGCTGATACCTATCGCACACACACTCCTTGTGTTTTTCTCACACATGCACTCCGTCCTCCTCCACTCTCCCTCTCTCTCACACACATGGGCTTTTTTTAACAACTAGTAAGATGCCCATGCGTTGCATGGAACATCAAGATGCATTTGTATGAGTAGTTTATCTTGTGGGGAGAAATGATGAACGAGGGAAGGCCTTATTTGCAAATGTGGATAGGGGTGTGGGTATCTTTTTGCAAAATTGCCATAGTTTCCTTCCTATACGTCAGATATAGATCAGATGACCTATATTGCAGGATGGCAGGCGCACGATCATCACCGACAATGCTTTTTATAAGAGTAGGGATAAAAAATAGAGTTGGTGATGATGGTGGGCCTGCCATCCTGCAATGTAGGTCGTCTGATTTATATCTGACGGATAGGAAGGAAACTATGGCAATTTACCCGCACTCTTCACCACATTTGCAGATAAGGCCTTCCCTTGTTCATCCTTTTCTCCCACAAGATCTTGGTGTTCCATGCAACACACGGGCATCTTGCTAGTCAGAGTAGATATTAGACATATACCACTTCTCGAACCTTGAAACCAACAACATTCCTCCCTTATCTCATCAAAACCGCCAAAGGAATATATTTTGAGTGAAACATAACATATTTTTAGTGATATACGTATTTCAAAACTAGACTTTTTTTCTATCGAATCGGTGAATGTGTATTAATCTACTTTGATCGTGTGGCAACGCATTGGCACATTGCTAGTAGTTATTATAATTTTTTGGACACCAGACAAACGGTGGAGTACATATACGAAGAGAAGAGGCGCACACATGAAGTCGGCCTCTCGCTGCCTCGCACACATGAGTGTAATGTAAAGGCGACATTGACAAATAAACCCTAAAACCCTAGGTGCATGATTTCTGCATTCGCGGGTACCAGGTACGTGGTGGGGCACCTTTGTAGGAATAGTCAGCTCGTGTGATAATTTGATCCGTAGGAGTTGATGGTCGGGACCACAGGTGAACGACTTGGAGGCGATGGCTCGCCAGTTGCCACAGATCGAGTAGCCACGTTTAAAATATCGTTTTTTAGCGGGGTTAAGAGTTCCGATTTTCAATGGCTCGTTATAAGTAGTAACTAGTTTTTAGAACGATTGGTATGGAGCGAAAATGGAATTCATAGTACTACATACCTCCTTGGCGTATGGTTGTATGGGTTTATGTTGCAAGATGTTGAACCTGGTAGTTCTAGGGCAAATACTATATTCTAGATTTAGATGCTGGTTTTCAGTAATGAAAATCGGAAGGGGAAACTCTTCTTTGATTAAAAAAACTACTACCTCCATTCTGGTTTACTAGTCCCCATCGTACTTTGGGTCAAAGTTTGTCCACGAATTTTACTTGTAAAATGTGAATGGAAAACGAGTTTTGTTATACCCAAACAAAAAGAACTGGAGGGAGTGATTGCTCTGGCACGGACGCGAACTCTCATAGCACAGGCATTGAACCGGCACGCCGGCCTAGAGGGTCGCACTCGCTGTAGTCCCGGCTGAGCACGCCTCCTCGCCGCGTGCAACCAGCTTAAAACTGCCCCGCCTGCCTTCCGCGAGCCGGCAACACGTCCTTCCGCGAGCCGGCTGGCATTTTAGAACACAAAAAATGACTAAAATATAATTAATTTACGCATGGTCTTGACTTGTTGTGCTCGCATTGGTAGCAGGAACTAGTAGAGGTTTTTCTTTATTTATAACTCTCCTCACATTTTTTGGCTTCGAAGTGAATCATGGTTGTGGACATTATGTATGAGTGTGCAGATATCTGTGGACATGAGTTTGATGTGGAAGTTGAACTTGGAATGTCGGGCTTGCGCGTGAACTATACCATGTCCAATGCTTTGTCTGTTATTGTTTGGAAAGTAATTGTTGTTATTACATGACTCGAAAAAAACATTTTGTGCCACATCAGTAGATGCACGAACATCACAACAGGCATGCTAACTGGATAAACATTTGAACCTAGCTATTATGAAGGAAATTTTGTATTGACAACAGTTTTAGATAGCAGGAGACGCCTAGCCTGCTCTACCTCTGCTAGCTTATTTCTGGCTTCTTCCATCTCTTCTTTGGCTTGGGTGAAGATCTGATTGCTCTTTTCGCTTCTTTAGGAACTCAGCTACATTCTCAAGGGCTGCTGCACGCTTTCTTTCAGCCTTTACTAATGCCATGAGGAAACGAACAACTGACGACTCCACTTGGCTTGTGTGTAATCCGGCATCATCTGGGAATTTGCACCTTGTGTCTAATCGGGCATCATTAGGGAACTGGCACCTTGTGTGTAATCCATCCTCATTTTGGAAACATGATCTCGAGGTTGACCATACTTCCCTCCTCGCAGGAACTGCATCCTAACATGAAGTTACTTCTTTTTTAGATCAATACTCAGACCAACCTAGATCCATTTAGTAGAAGCCAGCTAAATAGAACTCGGAGAAGTGAATTCAAAAGGAAAAAATATAAAAACAGACTACAAGGTGAGAACACCCACTTCCTACATCAAGCTAAAATCGAAAGCATTAGGATGATTAAGACTCTTCTTATTACACATCGAAGAACACCGCGCTTAAGAGAAACAGAAAGTACAACATATACACATCGAAGAACACGAGGCTAAATGAAAGTAATTGAAAGGGTGTTACTTACCAAAGCTCGTTTTACAGGTTCAGTGCAGCTCCTCTTTAACTTGCCACGCTCCTTGAAGATGTCCCGAATATCCCGTGTTTGGTCTTCATTGCTAATCTGCATGTTCACACTCATGGTTTTAAAATCTCAACATGGCAAGAAAAATATACTACTAGTAATACTCGCGCATCTTGTGGGCAACATTAAAGCACTTGTCTGCCATGTTAGAGCATCTCCAACAGAATCGCAACGCGTGGCGATTTAAAAAAGCATTTATAGTGCTGAGATCAAGAAGTAGAGACTAGAGAGTAGAGGATAGTTCTCAGCATAGATAGATAAAAAAAGATAATTCAAATACTCCTCGTCGTTCGACTCTTCCTCGGTGATGTCCTCCTCCGACGTCTGATTGTATGCGTGAAGATACCGATCATCATCGGATTCCCCGGGCGACGCTGCTCCTAGCCTCATGTTGAATTGAGCGTCCGCTTTTCGCCTACGCTTGTCCTCGCGATAGGCGGCTCGCACCGCCCTCCTCTTATCCCTCTCCGCCCTCCTTTGCACGTAGAACTCGCGCTCGTTGATGATGTCCTGCGGGAAGTGTTGGCGCCACAACACCATGCCTTCCTCGTCCATCTCGGCGATGTCGAGACGGTGTTCTCGCCTCCGGTTGTCGCGACGATCCTCGTCGGTGTTAAGACGCGGCAGAGGCGTGAGCTCCTGCGCCCTCTCCCGCGTTAGCATGTTGGGGAAGTTCAATGTTCTATGAGGCCACCGGAGGCGCCACGCCGCCGCGTCGTGCAGCCGGGCGGCCTCGTTGGCGGCGTCGAAATTGTCGAGGCCGAGGCGCATCCCGCGGAACCGGATCTCGGCGGAGAAGCCGCCTGAGGGGCGCGCGCGGACGCCGCGGTATCCCCAAGTTTCCAGGCGACGCGGCAGGATGGTGCCGGGGCGGCGGCGAGGTGCAAAAGAGCGGGGAGAGAGCGGTGGCGAGGCACAGAGCGGGGAGAGAGCGGTGGCAAGGCACAGAGCGGTGGGAGGGCGTTGGATTTTATAAAGCACGCCGGACGCCGCGCACCAAAACTAGCGCACGCCCGGCCGCTTTTTCCCGCGCGCGCGCGATCCTTTTTCAACGTCTCTGCTATCTCTACTCTCTTCTCTACTCTTATATTTTGTTTTATACTTAATATTTAATATTTATCTCTACTTCTCTACTGTCTACTTTTTTCTCTATACTTTTTTTCTTGCAATATAGGCCGTCCGATTTATATCTGACAGATAGGAAGGAAACAAATGGGATTTTTGCAAAAATATACCCATACCCCTCTCCAGATTTGCAAACAAGGCCTTCCCTCGTTCATCCTTTTCTCCCACAAGATAAACTACTCATACAAATGCATCTTGATGCATGCAACACATGGGCATCTTGCTAGTTCTAAAAACCTTTCCATCATTTGCCACACTACTGGTTGCAGATGAAAAACCTACCCAAGCACAGCGCGATACAGGAGCGACATACAATTACAAGCTGATATTCTGTTGGACAATGGATGCTATAACCAATTACTTTTATAGGAACAATAGCACCCAGGAAATTTGAAGGGTAGGTATGAACAAAATTGGAACTGCACATGTACTTCTAAGTGATTCAATAGACACATTACCAATCGAGGAGGAGAACGATGGTCGTGGCAGCCTCTGTGAGTCATGGTCGGCAACGGGAGTCAGTTCATTGTCCACGACGGTGGTACTTCTGTGCTTGGCGTCTGCTTCCGGGAAGCAGATTCGAGACCGTGGAAGACGATGCCAGGGAAGAGGCTCCGTATACGACGATGACGGTGGACAGGCTCCAGTGCGGCGTACGAGGTCGTCGATGAGGCAAATGCACTGCAGTGGATGACTGCACCGATGTAAAGGGGGGGGGGACACGAAGTCTGCAGTGCCGTGGAGAAGTCTATTTTGCGGTGGGGATAGAAAATGGGGAGTATTCAGGTGTACTACTCTGGGTGCCGGGGTGGGGTTGGCTGGGTAGGGTGAACCTGAAGTTACGAAAACAGCCCCCTACCAAGCATCATCCGTAGGCCTGTTCCGAAGGCTATGATGGTAACTTCCCACTGCTCGATTCAGGGTCACGGGAGATTTTCCCGCCGACCTCAAAATTTTGTGACACTGGACTCCTCGTGTGGCATGTTGAGTAATTCGGCTAAGCAACTAGCGAGTAGTAGTAGTAAACTCTGCATATTAGGTTTGATCAAAGTCAAACTTCCTAAAGTTTGACCAAGTTTATAGGAAAAATCTAAACATTTACCATAACAAATATGTATGATGTGAAAGTACATTCAATAATGAATCTAATGGTATTTATTTGTTATTGTATATGTTAATATTTTTTGTTATAACCTTTCCGAGAGTTTACAAAACTTGACTTTGACCAATGCTAATACGCGGACTTAAATAAAAATGGAGGGAGTACACATTTGTTTTCTTAGTTTGTAGTGAACTAATCATTGGTTGAAATTGTGAAATAAATATATTATGCTATTGACTACAAATGTAATGGTCTATACAATTCAATAGTTACAATCATTGTCGAATCCCAAGATGTATACAAGGTCTATAGTACTTCACAACATGCTCAAACTCACATAATCCCAGTCAAATGAGAATCTAAATGCATTTCATAGTTATTACTTTGTAGGATGCAACAAAAACAACCATAACTCTACATCAGCCATTATAGAAGCAACATTTTGACATATCCCAATGTGTGAATAAAACATGCAGAGAGAGCTTTTGACGATGGAGCAGATAGGGCGGGAAAGACTGTATGTATTTGGATGAGAGAGTAGGAGACAAACCTGACGAGACATAGAGATAGAGAGATAAAGAGAGAGGAAGAAGTTAGGTCTGTGAGAAAGATGGAGACATGTAATATACGTGAGATGCATGTGCATCCGGATTCTGTATACGTGGAAGGAGAAGAGACACCATGTTTGATGAGAGAGAGCTGGAAAAACATGGACGAGAGGGGAAGGATCTCGTGGGTTGAGGGATTGACAATTTTGTGCGGGGGAGAGAGGGATTGGTAATTTTGTGCAAGAGAGAGAGATGGTGGGGGGAGGAGTGAGTCAGCCGTCGTCACATCACCCTACTTCCAAATGACCCTGCATTCTCTAGCACGGTGTGGTCGCCGTCTTCGATCTACTTGATGCCCTCTTTGAAGATTGAGGTGTTGTGCATGTTGGGGTGCAAAGAAGCACAAGCAAGAGTGGTCACGTATAACCTTGGATGGGGATGAATTGTGTGCTCGAGGGAGGGTGTGTGTGTGTGTTGTGCTGCGTGTCTCTCTCTCTCTCTCTCTCTGTGTGTGTGTGTGTGTGTCAGATATTGAGAGAAAACAAACCTAAGGAGAGAAATTGGTATTCACGAAGAGATTGTGCGGGCCTTGAGGTGGGTAGGCGCCGGGTGAGGGTGTCAAAATGTGCGCGTTGATGCATGTGTTGCATGCGATCATGCGAGGGACGGACGAATTGAGAGAGATGGTTGTTGTGTTACGGATGCTCCTCTCTCTCTCTCTCACACACACACACACAAGTAAACTAGAAGACCGTTCTCTCATGTATACACAATGTATCGGCATCTGTCTATGTCTCACTCATGCATGATCATTTGCACATTCACACCTCTCTATGTCTGTATCACACGCACACTGTCTCCACATTGCCCTTCCGCCACAACACACATATGGACACCTAAAACATCCAAATCCAAATAAACACGAACTGGAGCTAAATTCAAATATATGGAAATATTGCAGCGCCAAGAACTTTCCCATGAAGAAAAAGTTGAGTAATATTCGAGGATTGTTTTCACAAACACAAAAAGGTTCGGTGCATGTCCTTCGAGCGCGACATGGTGACGCACCGTTCGATCGACCGCGCGGCCGCGGTTCACGCGCTTGCATAGGATTTCGTATCGTGGTTGTGGTACTAACTAAATAAAAGGAGCGCTCCCTACGTCTAATGTTTACGTGTACTAGTACGGTTTTATTTTAAGTTTGACCAACCTTATATAAAACTAAAGTAAGCTCCCACACGCGCAATCATCAATATGCTGCCGCTGCCGTTGCGCATGTCGGCGCCCACCAGCTCCGGCCAACAATTTCTCGCCCATCACCGCCGTATCGCTGCCATCCCTGTGCCATGAAGCCGAAGGCTCGCCTGCTCACGTCGTCTGCAGTCCCTCCTCGCGATGCTGCAGTGCTGCCAAGTACGCGAGCAGCTAGTGGAGCCACGTCTATGCACGCAGCATACGAAGAGGAGGACGAGCGTGTGCTCCAGCACGCCGGCGAGGAGGAACTAGCATGTCATTGTCGTCTCTGCCCGCGCGGAGGAGGCGCGCATGGTGGCTGTCGCGGCGGAAGCCGAACGCGTGCTCATCGAGCCCGCAAACCGGGTGCAGACGCGGAATCTACCTTCGAGGCCTTGAAAGCCATGTGGATACTGCAATCTGAAGGAGCAATTTGGGTCAGTCGACTCTTGTGAGCCATTTGATGCAACATGGATGGCTAGAAGGGCTTCTTCCACCTCTTTTGCCGTCTTCTTCCTTCGTTCCGACAAACTTCTTTCAAAAATCGACTGACCCAAATTATACTACTAGTACGGACATATTAAGTACAGTAGGAACACGAAGATACAAGCAGTAGTACCAACTTCAAGAAAAACAGTAGTAAGACATAGTACTAGTACTACTGTACATACTAAAGAGTTCAAATAACGAGAAATAACATAAAGATAGTTCTGCTGGGGCCTCAGCACAACATACCCTTGAAAATAAACTAAGCAACTAGTCTGTTTGACACTACAGTAGAACCAGGATGAGCGATGGCACTGCCACCTACTCGGAGTCCGAGTCCACGTCCTCGACTTCGTCCTTGTCCCTCTTCCTCTTCCTCTTCGCCGACGCTTCTTTTCTTGAATCGGTCACTGGGCTCTGCTTCTTCATCCAACCCTTGTAGATATTTAAACAAAGGTAGGCATCCATTGCTGCGTACAGGATGTGATCTTCATCTAATGTCTTCGACTCCCATGCATGATGAAACTCGTGATGAGGTTTCTTCAGTTTAGCGTACGAAGGATCAATCATGGCTGCTGCCAAGGTCAGCATGAAGGTTGAGAGGAGGACACCAGGCTTGCCTTCTGGAGATCGAAGGGCTGGCCTACAACGAGACCTATCTGACGCAAGACATCCCTGTCGTTCTTAAAGCCTACAGTAACGAATTTCACTCTATTGTCCTTGAGGAAGTTCTTAAAATCCTGGCACTCAACATCGGCATGGCATATGTGGTAGACCAAGCAAATGTTATGTACGCAAACATGGATCACGGTGGGCTTCTTCCTCTGTTCGTCCTTTAGATCCTTCTCTCGTCCCAGGTCTGTGGTGTACTCAACATCTTGCCTAGCGACCCACTCATCCATTGAACTGTTGAACATGCGTACAAAACGAGCAAGGCATGCTTTCACCGTCGCGGATCCACGTGTGTAGATGATGATGAACTCATCGCCGGTGATGGCTCTAACCTGGTACTCAGCAGCTACCATGGAGATTTGGGAGGCCATGGATTTTGAAGGAGGGTTAGGTGAAGTTGAACTGTTGTACCCCGCAAAAAAAACTGGGAGCGACTAATGTGAAAGGACGGAACGACTAGGAGCAAACTATTGTAAGGTAGAAGACGGGGACGAGTAGGGCGTGCGAACGTCGTGGGGTTGCTGGCTTGCCCGGTGGATAAACGGCTGCAATCCCCCAAAGAGTTCTCGAGAACTATGCGGGACCCACTGGATGTCATGTCTACTAGACCCATATCGTAGGCCTGACGGTATAGCTTCTTCCTGTTTGCACGCCATGCCGGCGCGTGGATGTAACTTCACTTAATTCCGTCAACCGTCGCGCCTCCCACGACCTTTGCCTCCCTCGCGCGGTCGCACCCTTTGATACTTCGACCGGCTATAAATGAGCAATTTTTTTGCCTACTCCGCATGCATGATTCAACACACAGGGCGGTACGTTATTTACAAGAATAAGTGTGCCACCTTATTGGCCGAATGGCTAATCTTTGACAATTGAAGATTGTTGATCAACTTCGAGATGCTCAACGCTTTCATATTCAGGTCACGCATAGCAGACCTGTCATAGTCCCCCGATGCAGGAGTCGCTACCACAAAAGCGCAACCAGTCTCTAAAATTACATGACTATGAAGAGAAATACCTATGTAGAGACCGGCAATGCAAGCCCTAAGCTCCACTTCCTCCACGCTTTGACATGCATCAATGAAATCCCACGACCAAATTTATACTAAAAATATCAATATCTACAATACTGATTATAATGAGTATAAGAACTACATTTTTTAATGAGTGTAAAAATATTGATTTGACATTGTGCATGTTGATAGTACATTTTTCTATAAGTCTCGTGAAAGTAGAGGTATATTGACTTCAGACAAAACTTAAATGCACAATGGAGACTAGTTCCTCCGTCCAGGTGCGTGCCATGTCCTATCTTGTCATCACAACAAGGTTAGCTATTAGAGTACCACTACCTCCCTTCTAGTTTAAAGGGCTCGATTCAAAATTTTCACCTACTCTTCGCAAGATAGTAGAGGCGGTGGAATAGTTTTTGAGGTCTGCAAAAGTACTCAACTAATGCTGTCGTTCTTCACAAAAAAATGTGTTTACCAGTGCATGCATGAACACTAGTTACTCTAACCCCCCTCTCTTCTTTAATTCTTTGCCACATCAGCATGTTTGCTATTCCCGTGTGCATGATGCCAGCTAAGATACTGTTGGAAATATGCCCTAGAGGCAATAATAAAAGTATTATTATTATATTTCCTTGTTCATGATAATTGTCTTTTATTCATGCTATAACTGTATTATCCGGAAATGGTAATACACGTGTGAATACATAGACCACAATATGTCCCTAGTGAGCCTCTAGTTGACTAGCTTGTTGTGATCAACAGATAGTCATGGTTTCCTGGCTATGGACATTGGATGTCGTTGATAACGGGATCACATCATTAGGAGAATGATGTGATGGACAAGACCCAATCCTAAGACTAGCACAAAAGATCGTGTAGTTCATTTGCTAGAGCTTTGCCAATGTCAAGTATCTCTTCCTTCGACCATGAGAGCGTGTAACTCCTGGATACCGTAGGAGTGCTTTGGGTGTATCAAACGTCACAATGTAACTGGGTGACTATAAAGGTGCACTACAGGTATCTCCGAAAGTATCTATTGTTTTATGCGGATCGAGACTGGGATTTGTCACTCCGTGTAAACGGAGAGGTATCTCTGGGCCCACTCGGTAGGACATCATCATATGCGCAATGTGACCAAGGAGTTGATCACGGGATGATGTGTTACGGAACGAGTAAAGTGACTTGCCGGTAACGAGATTGAACAAGGTATTGGATACCGACGATCGAATCTCGGGCAAGTAACATACCGATAGACAAAGGGAATTGAATACGAGATTGATTAAGTCCTTGACATCGTGGTTCATCCGATGAGATCATCGTGGAACATGTGGGAGCCATCATGGGTATCCAGATCCCGCTGTTGGTTATTGACCGGAGAACGTCTCGGTCATGTCTACATGTCTCCCGAACCCGTAGGGTCTACACACTTAAGGTTCGATGACGCTAGGGTTATAAAGGAAGTTTGTATGTGTTTACCGAATGTTGTTCGAAGTCCCAGATGAGATCCCGGACGTCACGAGGAGTTCCGGAATGGTCCGGAGGTAAAGATTTATATATGGGAAGTCCTATTTTGGCCACCGGAAAATGTTCGGGATTTTTCGGTATTGTACCGGGAAGGTTCTAGAAGGTTCCGGAGTGGGGACCACCTGCATGGGGGGACCCACATGGACGTGGGTAGTGGGGGAAAGGCCCCACACCCCTGGTCAAGGTGCACCAAGATCCCCCCTTAGAAGGAATAAGATCATATCCCGAAGGGATAAGATCAAGATCCCTAAAAAGGGGGGATAACAATCGGTGGGGAAGGAAATAATGAGATTTCTTTCCTCCCACCTTGGCCAATGCCCCAATGGACTTGGAGGGCAAGAAACCAGCCCCTCCACCCCTATATATAGTGGGGAGGCGCATGGGAGCTATAGACGAAGTTCTGGCACAGCCCTACCTCTCTTCCTACTCCTCCTCTCCCATGGTGCTTGGCGAAGCCCTGCTGGATTGCCACGCTCCTCCACCACCACCACGCCGTTGTGCTGCTGTTGGATGGAGTCTTCCTCAACCTATCCCTCTCTCCTTGCTGGATCAAGGCGTGGGAGACATCACCGGGCTGTACGTGTGTTGAACGCGGAGGTGCCGTCCGTTCGGCACTAGGATCATCGGTGATTTGAATCACGACGAGTACGACTCCATCAACCCCGTTCACTTGAACGCTTCCGCTTAGCGATCTACAAGGGTATGTAGATGCACTCTATTTCTACTCGTTGCTGGTCTCTCCATAGACAGATCTTGGTGACACGTAGGAAAATTTTGAATTTCTGCTACGTTCCCCAACAGTGGCATCATGAGCTAGGTCTATTGCGTAGATTCTTTGCACGAGTAGAACACAAAGTAGTTGTGGGCGTTGATGTTGTTCAATATGCTTACCGTTACTAGTCCAATCTTGTTTCGACGGTATTGTGGGATGAAGCGGCCCGGACCGACCTTACACGTACTCTTACGTGAGACAGGTTCCACCGATTGACATGCACTTGGTGCATAAGGTGGCTAGCGGGTGCCAGTCTCTCCCACTTTAGTCGGAACGGATTCGATGAAAAGGGTCCTTATGAAGGGTAAATAGCAATTGGCATATCATGTTGTGGTCTTGCGTAGGTAAGAAACGTTCTTGCTAGAAACCCATAGCAGCCACGTAAAACATGCAACAACAATTAGAGGACGTCTAACTTGTTTTTGCAGGGTATGCTATGTGATGTGATATGGCCAAGAAGAATGTGATGAATGATATGTGATGTATGAGATTGATCATGTTCTTGTAATACGATTCACGACTTGCATGTCGATGAGTATGACAACCGGCAGGAGCCATAGGAGTTGTCTTTATTTATTGTATGACCTGCGTGTCATTGAAGAACGCCATGTAAACTACTTTACTTTATTGCTAAACGCGTTAGTCATAGAAGTAGAAGTAGTCATTGGCGTGACAACTTCATGAAGACACGATGATGGAGATCATGATGATGGAGATCATGGTGTCGTGCCGGTGACGATGATGATCATGGAGCCCCGAAGATGAAGATCAAAAGGAGCAAAATGATATTGGCCATATCATGTCACTATTTGATTGCATGTGATGTTTATCATGTTTATGCATCTTGTTTGTTTAGGACGACGGTAGTAAATAAGATGATCCCTTACAAAATTTCAAGAAGTGTTCTCCCCTAACTGTGCACCGTTGCTACAGTTCGTCGCTTCTAAGAACCACGTGATGATCGGGTGTGATGGATTCTTACGTTCACATACAACGGGTGTAAGACAGTTTTACACAGCGAAAACACTTAGGGTTAACTTGACGAGCCTAGCATGTGCAGACATGGCCTCGGAACACGGAGACCGAAAGGTCGAGCATGAGTCGTATGGTAGATACGATCAACATGAAGATGTTCACCGATGATGACTAGTCCGTCTCACGTGATGATCGGACACGGCCTAGTTGACTCGGATCATGTGATCACTTAGATGACCAGAGGGATGTCTATCTAAGTGGGAGTTCATAAGATGAACTTAATTATCCTGAACATAGTCAAAAGACCTTTTGCAAATTATGTCGTAAGCTCGCGCTTTAGTTCCACTGTTTAGATATGTTCCTAGAGAAAATATAGTTGATAGTAGCGATTATGCGATCAGTAGAAAGCTTATGTCCTTAATGCACCGCTCAGTGTGCTGAACCCCGACGTCGTTTGTCGATGTTGCGAACATCGGACATACACGTTTTGATAACTACATGATAGTTCAATTAAATGGTTTAAGTAGAGGCACCAAAGACGTTTTCGAAACATCGCGGAACATATGAGATGTTTCGAGGGCTGAAATTGGGATTTCAGGCTCGTGCCCACGTCAAGAGGTATAAGACCTCCGACGATTTTCTTAGCCTGCAAACTAAGGGAGAAAAGCTCAATCGTTGAGCTTGTGCTCAGATTGTCTGAGCACAACAATCACTTGAATCGAGTGGGAGTTGATCCTCCAGATGAGATAGTGATATTTCCCCACAGTCATTGCCACCAAGCTGCTAGAGCTTCGTGATTAACTATAACATATCAGGGATAGATATGATGATCCTTGAAATATTCATGATGTTTGACACCGCAAAAGTGGAAATCAAGAAGGAGCATCAATTGTTGATGGTTGGTGAAACCACTAGTTTCAAGAAGGGCAAGGGAACAAAGGGATACTTCATGAAACGGCAATTCAGCTGCTGCTCTAGTGAAGAAACCCAAGGTTGAACCCAAACCCGAGACTAAGTGCTTCTGTAATAAGGGGAACAACCACTGGAGCAGCATTACCCTAGATACTTGGTAGATGAGAAGGCTGTCAAGGTCGATAGAAGTATATTGGATATACATTATGTTAATGTGTACTTTACTAGTACTCCTAGTAGCACCAGGGTATTGGATACCGGTTCGGTTGCTAAGTGTTAGTAACTCGAAATAAAAGCTACGGAATAAACGGAGACTAGCTAAAGGTGAGCTGACGATATATGTTGGAAGTGTTTCCAAGGTTGATATGATCAAGCATCGCACGCTCCCTCTACCACCGAGATTGGTGTTTGCGTTGAGCATAGACATGATTGGATTATGTCTATCGCAATACGGTTATTCATTTAAGGAGAATAATGGTTACTCTATTTTGAATAATACCTTCAATGGTCTTGCACCTAAAGGAATGGTTTATTGAATCTCGGTCGTAGTGATACACATTTTCATGCCAAAAGATATAAGATAGTAATGATAGTACCACTTACTTGTGGCACTGCCATGTAAGTCATAATGGTATAAAACGCATGAAGAAGCTCCATGTTGATGGATCTTTGGACTCACTCGTTTTTGAAAAGTTTGAGACATGCGAACCATGTCTATTGGTGTATATGCATGAAGAAACTCCATGCAAATGGATCGTTCGGACTCACTTGATTTTGAATCACTTGAGATATGCAAATCATACCACATGGGCAAGATGACTGAAAAGCCTCATTTTCAGTAAGATGGAACAAGATAGCAACTTGTTGGAAGTAACACATTTTGATGTGTGCAGTCGAATGAGTGCTGAGGCATGCAGTGAATATCATTATGTTCTTACTTCACAGATGATTCGAGTAAATGTTGAGTATATTTACTTGATGAAACACAAGTCTGAATTATTGAATGGTTCAAGTAATTTCAGAGTGAAGTAGAAGATCATTGTGACAAGAGGATAAAATGTCTATGATAGAGATGAATATCTGAGTTACGAGTTTTGGCACACAATTAAGACATTGTGGAAATTGTTTCGCAATTAATACCGCCTGGAACACCATAATGTGATGGTGTGTCCGAACATCATAGTTGCACCCTATTGGATATGGTGCGTACCATGATGTCTCTTATCGAATTACCACTATCGTTCATGGGTTAGGCATTAGAGACAACCACATTCACTTTAAATAGGGCACCACGTAATTCTGATGAGATGACACCGTATGAATTATGGTTTAGAGAAACCTAAGTTGTCGTTTCTTAAAAGTTTGGGGCTGCGACGCTTATATGAAAAAGTTTCAGGTTGATAAGCTCGAACCCAAAGCGGATAAAATGCATCTTCATAGGAAACCCAAAACAGTTGGGTATACCTCCTAATTCAGATCCGAAAGCAATATGGATTGTTTCTAGAATCAGGTCCTTTCTCGAGGAAAAGTTTCTCTCGAAAGAATTGAGTGGGAGGATGGTGGAGACTTGATGAGGTTATTGAACCGTCTCTTCAACTAGTGTGTGACAGGGCACAGGGAGTTGTTCCTGTGGCACCTACACCAATTGAAGTGGAAGCTTATGATATTGATCATGAAACTTCGGATCAAGTCACTCCCAAACCTCGTAGGATGACAAGGATACGTACTACTTCAGAGTGGTACGTAATCCTGTCTTGAAGGTCATGTTGCTAGACAACAATGAACCTACGAGCTATGGAGAAGCGATGGTGGGCCCGGATTCCGATAAATGGCTTGAGGCCATAAAATCCGAGAGAGGATCCATGTATGAAAACAAAGTGTAGACTTTGGCAGAACGGCTCGATGGTCGTAAGGCTAATGAGTACAGATGGATTTCAAAAGGAAGACGGACAATGATGGTAAATGTCACCATTAAGAAAGCTCGACTTGTCGTTAAGATGTTTTCCGACAAGTTCAAGGAGTTGACTACGATGAGATTTTCTCACTCGTAGCGATGCTAAGAGTCTGTTGGAATTATATTAGCGATTACTGCATTATTTATGAAATCTTGCAGATAGGATGTCAAAACATTGTTTCCTCGACGATTTTAATGAGGAAAGGTTGTATGTGATACAACCGGAAGGTTTTGTCAATCCCGAAAGATGCTAATAAGTATGCAAAGCTCCAGCAATCCTTCTAAGGACTGGAGTGAGCATCTCGGAGTTGGAATGTATGCTTTGATGATGATCAAAAATTTTGGGTTTGTACAAAGTTTATGAGAAACTTGTATTTTCAAAGAAGTGAGTGGGAGCACTATAGAATTTCTGATGAGTATATGTTGTTGACATATTGTTGATCAGAAATGACGTAGAATTTCTGGAAAGCATATAGGGTTATTTTGAAAGTGTTTTTCAATGGAAAGCCTGGATTAAGCTACTTGAACATTGAGCATCAAGATCTATAAGGATAGATCAAAATGCTTAATAATACTTTCAAATGAGCACATACCTTGACATGATCTTGAAGGTGTTCAAGATGGACCAGTCAAAGAAGGAGTTCTTGCCTGAGTTGTAAGGTACGAAGTTAAGACTTAAAGCTCGACCACGGCAGAATAGAGAGAAAGGACGAAGGTCGTCCCCTATGCTTAAGACGTAGGCTCTTCAGTATGCTATGCTGTGTACCGCACCTGAAGTGTGCCTTGCCATGAGTCAGTCAAGGGGTACAAGAGTGATCCAAGAATGGCTCACAGGACAGCGGTCAAAGTTATCCTTAGTAACTAGTGGACTAAGGAATTTTCTCGATTATGGAGGTGGTAAAAGAGTTCGTCGTAAAGGTTACGACGATGCAAGCTTGACACCTATCCAGATAGCTCTGAGTAGAGAGACCGGATACATATAATGGAGCAATAATTTAGAGTAGCTCCAAGTAGAACAGTTGTTTGGAATAGCTCCAAATAGAGCGTGGAAGCTGCATCTAGGAGATGACATAGAGATTTGTAAAGCACACACGGATCTGAAAGGTTCAGACCCGTTGACTAAAACCTCTCTCACAATCAACATGATCAAACATAAAACTCATTGAGTGTTAATCACATAGTGATGTGAACTAGACTACTGACTCTAGTAAACTCTTGGGTATTAGTCACATGGCGATGTGACCTGTGAGTGTTAATCACATGGCGATGTGAACTAGATTATTGACTCTAGTGCAAGTGGGAGACTGTTGGAAATATGCCCTAGAGGCAATAATAAAAGTATTAATATTATATTTCCTTGTTCATGATAATTGTCTTTTATTCATGCTATAACTGTATTATCCGGAAATCGTAATACACGTGTGAATACATAGACCACAATATGTCCCTAGTGAGCCTCTAGTTGACTAGCTCGTTGTGATCAACAAATAGTCATGGTTTCCTGGCTATGGACATTGGATGTCGTTGATAACGGGATCACATCATTAGGAGAATGATGTGATGGATAAGACCCAATCCTAAGACTAGCACAAAAGATCGTGTAGTTCATTTGCTAGAGCTTTGCCAATGTCAAGTATCTCTTCCTTCGACCATGAGAGCGTGTAACTCCTGGATACCGTAGGAGTGCTTTGGGTGTATCAAACGTCACAACGTGACTGGGTGACTATAAAGGTGCACTACAGGTATCTCCGAAAGTATCTATTGTTTTATGCGGATCGAGACTGGGATTTGTCACTCCGTGTAAACGGAGAGGTATCTCTGGGCCCACTCGGTAGGACATCATCATATGCGCAATGTGACCAAGGAGTTGATCACGGGATGATGTGTTACGGAACGAGTAAAGTGACTTGCCGGTAACGAGATTGAACAAGGTATTGGATACCGACGATCGAATCTCGGGCAAGTAACATACCGATAGACAAAGGGAATTGAATACGGGATTGATTAAGTCCTTGACATCGTGGTTCATCCGATGAGATCATCGTGGAACATGTGGGAGCCATCATGGGTATCCAGATCCCGCTGTTGGTTATTGACCGGAGAACGTCTCGGTCATGTCTACATGTCTCCCGAACCCGTAGGGTCTACACACTTAAGGTTCGATGACGCTAGGGTTATAAAGGAAGTTTGTATGTGGTTACCGAATGTTGTTCGGAGTCCCGTATGAGATCCCGGACGTCACGAGGAGTTCCGGAATGGTCCGGAGGTAAAGATTTATATATGGGAAGTCCTATTTTGGCCACCGGAAAATGTTCGGGATTTTTCGGTATTGTACCGGGAAGGTTCTAGAAGGTTCCAGAGTGGGGCCCACCTACATGGGGGGACCCACATGGACGTGGGTAGTGGGGGCAAGGCCCCACATCCCTGGTCAAGGCGCACCAAGATCCCCCCTTAGAAGGAATAAGATCATATCCCGAAGGGATAAGATCAAGATCCCTAAAAAGGGGGGATAACAATCGGTGGGGAAGGAAATAATGAGATTTCTTTCCTCCCACCTTGGCCAACGCCCCAATGGACTTGGAGGGCAAGAAACCAGCCCCTCCACCCCTATATATAGTGGGGAGGCGCATGGGAGCTATAGACGAAGTTCTGGCACAGCCCTACCTCTCTTCCTACTCCTCCTCTCCCATGGTGCTTGGCGAAGCCCTGCTGGATTGCCACGCTCCTCCACCACCACCACGCCGTTGTGCTGCTGTTGGATGGAGTCTTCCTCAACCTCTCCCTCTCTCCTTGCTGGATCAAGGCGTGGGAGACGTCACCGGGCTGTACGTGTGTTGAACGCGGAGGTGCCGTCCGTTCGGCACTAGGATCATCGGTGATTTGAATCACGACGAGTACGACTCCATCAACCCCGTTCACTTGAACGCTTCCGCTTAGCGATCTACAAGGGTATGTAGATGCACTCTCTTTCTACTCGTTGCTGGTCTCTCCATAGATAGATCTTGGTGACACGTAGGAAAATTTTGAATTTCTGCTACGTTCCCCAACAGATACCACCATTATGGCCAGCCTTAATCATCGCATGTAATAATTTAGTGCACCTTGAAATATGAACTTGTGTGGGGCGTGTATGTTTTTAATGACTTGAAACTATACCTAGCCTGGCATGCAAGATGGCTTATTATGCACCATTCCCCATACCTGCAGGAAGCCCGTTCATCTCCAAATCTTTTCCTCTCCATGTGTGGAAATAATATGCCTGCCAAACTCTCCTTCTCCCTTCGACGGTCCCACCACTCCACCCCGTGTGAAAAAATCTGCATGCATGACTCTCCTCCCCCCATGCTCGTCCAATCCGTTGTGACCAGCAATATTTCCACCCCTCCCCCCCGTATTTACTCCAACAAATATGCCCATGTAGTTGTTACTTAACTGCAAGTGCATTGGGTCACTGACATATGGGCCCAACAGGAGTCTGGCCACATGTCAGTGATGCAACTGGACCTGTAGTTAAGTCAGTGCAGCTCAATCCATATCTTACGTAGGTGTGCCATTGCTCACTATAAATAATGCGCCTCCCATGACATCGCTATCTCCTCCCCCTCACTTTCACGTTCATCGCTATCTCCTCCCCATCCCTCTCACGTCGACCACCATGGGATCGCCCCTCCCAAGCCCTAGGAGCCCCTCGCTGCACCGCGCGAACAGTCATCCATCGCCGTTCCATTCCTCGCCGCCACTAGTTGAGGAGGACGTGTCCGTGTTCCGCTCCTCGATGCTACACGACGCGTCACCGATCTGTTCCTCGCCGCCACTAGTCGAGGAGGACGCGTCGGTGTTCCGCTCCTTATTGCGACGCGTCGAGGTGGACGCGTCGGCGTTCCCAATCTCGCCAGCACACACGTCGGAGGATGCGTCGGCTCCCCGCTACGAGGAGAACGCCGTGCCGCCCGCCGAGCCCCCCAGCCTTGAGGAGATTTGGAAAGAAATGGATGTCGCCTTGTGGGAGGCTTTCCCTCCAGCAGAGTGCGCCAAAATAGAGGCGAAGAATAAGGCTGAGGAAGAGAAGCGTACCATGGAACAAGCTGCCTGGGAGGCCTATGTCAAGTCCGAGAGAGTCAGGCAATTGGCTCTTTGGCAGAAGGCTCGTGCGAGGGCCGTGAGGGTGGCGGAGGATGCCCGTGCCGACGCCCTAAATGCAGTCGGGCCCAAACGCCTCATCTACGCTTGGCGGTACGTGGACCGGGTGCATGCTTCCAGTGAGGAGGAGTACCTGTTAGCGCCGGATCACCACACCGGTGAGATCGCGCTCGCCCGCCGGAAAGCCGCCAATCAGCACCTCGCAAGTTGCGAGGCTGAGGAAGAGGCATTGTGTCGGCGTGCTGGGAAACGGCCGCGCACCAGGGCACTCGTGGCGCACCGCAAGCGCTCCTGCGAGCGCCGTGGCTTTGAGGAGGAGAATAATTTTTGTTTCATAAGGCGATCTCATTAGTTTTCGGACGCAAATGATAAATCCCGAACATTCAGGAATTTTTAGCTTCCTTAATTAAGTATGTAAAAGGGAAAGTTTGGAAACCTTGTGTATTCATACGCATTTTGCAAGTACGTGCATATAACACAAACTTTACTATATACGATCGCTCTACACGTATCTCTCGATATATGCTTACAGACTGTGCTACTCCCTCCGTCCAGGTCAATAAGTCATCTTTGGTTGTGCACCGTGACCAAGAAGGAGGGAAGACTTATACACCTAGACGGAGGGAGTACTACTATTACTTATGTACGTGCAAATGCATGTTTTAACATTACGATGCGGTTTTTTTGTAAAAGTAGAAAAATAGCACTAGTCAAGCTTGTGAAACGATTCAATGCAAAACAAATGCAAAAATGCTCATTTGATTGTTTACTTTTAGCTTCCTTCTCTGTGGTTATTTCTCTGTCGTACTTTGTACGGAATATCTCACTGGTTGGAAAGGCATGCAAATTCCCAAACCGCTTCCTACACCCTGTATCGATTTTTTTGCCTAACAAGTTGTGTCGTGCAATTGGAATTCCAAGTCGAGTACTACTACTAGTAGGAGTACAAGGGGCCAGTTCTTTTAGGCTTCTAGATTAGTAATCCCATAACTACTACCTCCGTCATGGTTTATTGGTCCCCATTGTAATCTGTGTCAAATTTTGATCATAAATTGAACTAATGAAATGTTAGTGCATGTCACATGCACTACTCCATCCGTCTAGGTGAGTAAGTCATCTTAGGCTGTGCACCGTGACCAAGGAGGAGGAGAAAACGAGAAACATTAATGTTTATTTGCTAATTAATAGTATTGCATGCAATGAACTAACCGCTGCATGTTGTGTTTGATATCTCAAGTCATTAAAAGCATGCACACTCTTTATCTCTTATTGGTTGATATGTCAAGAAACAAGAAACGAGGTAGAAGTTAATGCACCACGCCTATGTGTTTTGGGATTATTTGGTTTTCGTAAGATGACTTACACACCTAGATGGAGGGAGTAACATTTTATCAGTTAAATCTTTGGTCAAAATTTAGCACAAATTACAATGGTGGGGAATAAACCAGGATGGTGTAGTAGTTTAGAAGCCCAAATAAATGAGTGAGGCACCTTATTGTTACTCTCCACTATGAGTAGTCTTATGGGAAAAGCTGGGGAAGCCGCCAAAAGAACTGGCCCTAGGAGTAGTAGCTAGGGATCGACTGTGCGAGATGAACTGGAGAAAGTAAATGCAGAGAGATGAAATGCAAAAAAGACAGAGGGATGTGATGGTTGCTTGTCCATTTATTTTACCAGGCCACTTATTACCGGGAGTGGTTGGGTTTTGTGATATGACGACTTTACTGCCGCGCCACGAGCGGGGTGAGAGGTGAGACTCCCGTGCAGCACTGCACTCTATACTTGTACTACATCGGTCGTGGTTTATTAGTCCCTCATTGAATTTGACTGAAGATTTAACTGAAAAAATGTTAGTGCATGTCAACAAAAACTATATTGTTGGATTCGTATTTGAACATAGTTTTGAATGATATAATTTTAGTTGACATGCATCAGCATTTATCATACTATATATAATGTTAGTTCAATTTTTGGTTGTACTAATCTATAGTAGTAAGGTGCCCGTGCGTTGCACTGAAGAGTGAAATGCATTGATCAGGGAGTTGTTTATTTTGACAAAGGGTGTAGGGGTCATCTCATGTGTAATGGGTATCGATAGGTTTCTTCGGATATTATTTCATCTCAAGAGCTCACAACCATCCGAGTGAAATAGATAAAAAGGTATCTTTTGCAAACAAAAGCGTTCAACTGTTCAACCTGCATCCAAAACTTGTGAAGAAATAACACTTATTGTGCTTTCCAAGAAATGATCTTTAAGAATTAGTTTTTGAGTATCGATTGTTATACATGCTGGCTAAAGATGACATGGCACTTTCATATAGTCAACAGTTGGCTATACTATTAAGTAATATTAACCATGCCCTTATACACCTAGACGGAGGGATTAAATCAGGATGACTTGCAAGGGGGTAGAGGAGATGTAAGAAATGGTTCATCGTAAGTTTTTCACTAGTACTATAGTAAAAATTCATACATGGAAGATTCTAGACTAAACCATAAATGGATACACTTTTATTCATGCGCAATACTCCAATAGAGCAAGATCCTACATGGAAGTCTCCACATGCTTAGACAGCGGATTACATTGAGCGAAGACTAATGATCAACATTTAACTTGATAATGCGTATGTCCAGGTGAACCTCCTTGGAGTCCTCGTGCACCGCGTTAGCGGGTAAAGGATGACATGGGTTCTCCAAGTCCACATCGGCGGGATAGTCCCAGCTCCCCAGAGTCCAAGTCCGTTCGATGAGGCCGGTGTCGCCGCCCACGTGACCCGGAGGGGTAGTAACACTGACCACGCACCCGTACATCAGCCTCATGTCAGTGTCAGCGTCAGCGGCGTCGCCCCTGATGCAGACTACAGAGACGGGGAGGCGGCCTGCGTGGGCCTCGCCGGTGCCCACGATCAATATGAAGACGCTGCTGTCCTCCTCTGAGACTAGCAGGCGGCGGTGATCCTCCAGAAACTCCAGCATGGTGAATGGGTAGCACATCTCGTACTTGATGTTCTCTGCCAAGGGCCACCAGTGACCGCTGCACGCATCCATGAGGTGATGCACCATGTCCGCCGGCGAGCCCCTAAACGGCATCGGGCACTCATAGCAGTGGACGAAGTGCTCATTGGAGGCATCAACCAGGCCGTCCATGAAACATGAGTGGTTGTAGGGGGCATTGCACCAGTTGAATATATGAGCAAGTTACACGAGATTTAATCGGAATAAGCACAAAATAAATCATGACGGCTATAACAGAGATGAAACTAATCATGTGGACTATCATAGTAGTAGGATACAGAGTAGAAACATAAATTCTACCACAATTTCGAACAAGAAGGAGAAACACATATGGTGCAACGGGAGCAGCACCGTTGGCGTTGAGGTTGTCACCCATGTCGTTGAGGAAGAGGTTGCCGGGGTCGGGGAAGAAGTCGTCGTCGGTGAAGTCGTGGCTGCCAGCAGTCGCAAGAGTGCGCTCCCGAAATGTCAACAGCGCCCGCCGAATGGAGCGCAGGTGGGAGTGGCTGTTGGGGACGTTGCGGCCGCCGAATGGAGCACAGGAGTAGCACACGAAGCAGTAGATGGTGTCCTTACTAGTACTCCCTAGTCTCTATCTATCTACTAGCAAGATGCCCATGCGTTGCACGGAACATCAAGATGCATTTGTATGAGTAGTTTATCTTATGGGAGAAAAGGATGAACGAGGGAAGGCCTTATTTGCAAATGTTGAGTGGCTGTGGGTATCTTTTTGCGAAATTTCCATTTTTCCTTCTTATCCGTCAGATATAAATCGGACGGCTTATATTGCAGGATGGCAGGCACACCATCATCACCAACTCTGTTTTTTATAAGAGTAGAGATATCTCTCTACTCATAAAATACAGAGTTGGTGATGATGGTATGCCTGCCATCTTGTAATATAGACTGTCCGATCTATATCTGACGGATAGAAAGCCAACTATGACAATTTTACAAAAGATACCCGCACCTCTCTCCACATTTACAGATAAGGCCTTGCCTCGTTCATCCTTATCTCCCACAACCTCGTGCTCCTCCCTTAAGTCTCTATCTCTACTACTCTTCTTTGTTTTTTTATAACAAATCAAATAGTGTTGCGCCATCCACTGCACGCCCGGCTGAACATGCCTCCTCGCCTCCATCATCACCAACTAAGTCTTTTATAGGAATAGGAGTAGAGAAAAAACCGAGTTGGTGATGATGGTGTGCCGTGCAATGCACGGGCATCTTGCTATTTTTTGTATATAAGTCCAAACACCACGTAGACACAGTCTTTGAGCACAGTTCGTAGTCGTTCCACGCTTGGGCATTGAAGTTTGTAACTATTTTAGATTAGAATATACTACTCCTCCGGTGCTAGTAGTAGAGCAGACTCCTACTCTACTACTCTACTCAAGCAAGTTAGGGCATAGTACTGTAGGGAGTACCAATACTGTGATCACTCAAGAAAGTTGTCTGGCATCGATATGACCCTACCCTGCTGGTATGTGTCTTGTAAGTCAAGCGGCGTGTTGTAGTCATCATCACCTGTCCACTTCCCGCATCACATATTCGCCTCTCCATCTTTGTCCACACATAATCTTGTCCAATCTTCCATCCCCGCTAAGGTTCCTCCCCCCTCGTCCGAAACCCAAACACTAACAATGGCAGAACCGAGCAGCGTCCGCTGAAAGAGTGGCTGGAATTCGCTCCCCACAGAGGTAATCAAGCTCATTGTTTTGCTTGTGGACAATCTCAGTACCATGCCGCTCACCGTGTGCTCATCGGGGCTGTACCGTTTACTCAAAGCCCTCAGGCCAGAGCTTTTTAAGCCAGCTCCTTGCTTGCTGATGCCGCCTGATCTTTAGAAACGGCGTGTCATGCAGCATAACAATCATAGGGTGGCGAGCATCAACCCCCTTGACTGCGATCCGATCCCTGTCAGCCTCAGCTACATTAACGGTATGTACTGGGTCGGCATGAACACGTCTTGGATGGTGCTCGTCGACGGTCGCGGTAGCTAGATGCTTGTGGAGGTCTACACCCGGCAATTGATCCCCCTTCCTTC
Source organism: Triticum aestivum (assembly GCF_018294505.1). Classification (NCBI taxonomy): domain Eukaryota; kingdom Viridiplantae; phylum Streptophyta; class Magnoliopsida; order Poales; family Poaceae; genus Triticum; species Triticum aestivum. Next base: position 90,486,347 of record NC_057795.1, on the reverse strand, counting down.
AATTAACACTGCACTACTTTGGCAGCGCGGCCCAGAATACTCGGAATCTTACAGTAGCCAACATGATACCAAGTTTGATTTGCTCAAGGTTGTAATCTGCCAAGTGCCCACAAGATCTGCGAATTATAAAGACTTCAGGCTAATTGTGTTTTTCAACCGCGGTCTCGCCTATCTGACAGGTCACTGCGGTAAGTGGATAAATCTGCACGTCCATCATAGGATCATACATCCTCCATGGTTCTCTGATGCCATTGAACACAAGGGCTTCATTTACGCTGTCGACTCCTTCTATGGCTAGATGTATTGCTGGCCTACTCCAGTCATCGCTACAAACGGCTCTTACAGCAGTATGTTACTTTCCTATGATATCATGATGGCTTGCTTATATTACTATCAACATTTACTCAAAAAATATCCATGCTCATAACATGCTGTTCTTAAGATTGACTAAATCAAGAGCCCTTTTTTATTTGACTCCAACTTGATATGATGTTGTAGGCTGCCTGGTGTCCCTACCCTTCCTAATCCCATAACCTTTCAAAGAAAAGCGACATGGCAGTTGCAGGTGGTTCCTGGCACGATCAGACGACGGCAAAAGATTGATGATCGTTCGCATGTACCGGACGTGTTGTTTCGCGGAATACAATCACAGTCAGTGCAAGGTCTTTGAGCAAGATCCTAGCTTCTCTGGGCCTTCAGGAATTTTTGACTGGAGGCTGGTAAGTAGCCTTGGTACATGCTCTCTGTTTGTCGGATTGAATTATCCGATTAACCAGGAGATAACCAACGGCAGGGATCATGATGGCAGCGTGGTTTCGTTCATCAGGCAAAACTGTATGTACACAGCGTACCATGCGTGTCTGCATGCACCATACCTTGATATGTGCCGCCACGCTCTGCAGCCCAAAGTAGGAGAGAGGGTTGCAAGTATCAGACTTCGACCTGCTGGCTGGAGTTTCCCCCGTCAGGCACCCATCTGGTTCAAGCCGTCAGCCAATCTCCATAGCTTAATAAATAGTAATGTCTAACTGAGCCAGTTAGTTAGATGCGTACACTTCGTGTAGTAGGATCTTTATTTAGTTTGATGCATACACCTGTTTTTTTTCGTAGGCCTTTTGTAATGATGGCTGATGTTTGGTTTGCAAGAGAGAGCTGTGTCTTCACTCTTCTGGCCCGCTTACTGCTTCTGTTGCACCCCCAACCCTGGTTGCTACTACTGTTGTTTTCAATGTATAATCAGTAGTATATTTCATCTATTGGTTGAATAAACATGTTGTTAGAATGACAAACACAATGTTTTGGAAGTCGTTGCACGGTTCGATCCTTTAGTGCCCCGTACCGTACGTAGCTCATACTATTTTTCGTACGGAACACATTTTGCACTTGTTGATAACATGCAACCCACTGATGAAGGCCCAATAGATAAGCCCATAATTAACTGGAAGGGAGGCTCTCACATGAATCCGGCCCAGGTACATGCTCATGGTCCCCTAAACATAAATAAGTAAATAAATAAATAAAGCTAAATGCTCATGCACCAGTTCTTGGGAAAATAGGTAGCCCAGTATTTCTTTTTGAAGAATACCCAAGCTAGGCCTATTTGTTTTCTCCGAATTACTGGGCTGCAAATCTTTCAAGACGAGGAGGGATACATTCCGTCCTGGCCGAAGAGAATGGTCAATGTCTGTTAAAAGTAATATCAAAAGGGGTTGAAAATTCCGAAAAAATTATAGCAAATGGGATATTAGTTTCTTTTTTTGTTTTTGTTCTTCACTGATATCTTATACATATTTCATTGGATTTAACATGACATAGTACTAATTTATTTTTAAATTTTTCTTTAGTATGGCTATTATTTTTTGGATTAAGAATATTTCATTCCCCGGCAAAAATTTGCAAATTTTCAAAATTTCCCACATATTTAGTTAACTTTTTGACCCTGGTACTGACCAGAAAATGGCCAACAATTTTAAAAATGGAAAACGGGCTGCAATAAATTCCTTATGATTTAGAAAATGAGTAAACATTATAAAAATAATAGCAAATGGGCTGTACACGCCACAGATTTCGAGGCTGACTTGTTTATGCAAGGCTTTGTCAGTGAACACACGATTCTAGCAGCAGTGACTGTTGGATGTCCATCCAACGGCCGACGTGCTTCTTCAATCTCTGATCATCCTGCTCCAGCCTCCTAAACTAGCACCGACGGGACTGCCTGCTCCCTCCTCTTGTGGCCCGCTGTGATGCCGCGCAGGCTTCCCCGGCCCACCCTACTCCCTCCGCTGGCCTGGCTGCATGCAATCAACTGCCTCGTTATTACGCGAAAAAAATGATTCCTCCAACTGACATATGGGGCGCACTGGTTGCGAGGCTGACCTGTGGGCCTACTAAGTTGATGCATACACAGGGCTTGTCAACTTAGTCAACAAACGATTCTAGCAGTAGTAACCGTTGGATTTGAATCAAATGGTCCTGCTGCTTCTTCAATCGTCGCTCTTCTTGCACTAGCCGCCCAAACTAGTGCCGGGGAGACCGCCTGCTCCTGCCTCCAGTGGCCGGCTATGCTGCCGTTGAGGCCTCATCGCCCCCTACTACTCCCACCGCTAGCCAGGCCCTGCGGCGATGGCAGCCTCACACCGCAGCTGAACCAGTGAACCCTCGTACTCCTCTCCGCGTGGGCATCCACTGTCGCGTCTTCCCCGGCTCCGCGTCGTCCCCTTCCTAGGCCTCGTCGTCGTCCACCGCCTTGGTGCTCTCGGCGCGCCATGGTCAATGTGGTCAACGACATTCCATCGAAAGATTACTATACATGGAGAGGCTGACAGTTGGGTCCACGGCCACAACCCAGTTTTGTGATTTGCCAAGTAAGTTGCTTTGTCAGGCCTGTTGGGCTGCAAATCTTTCAAGATGAGGAGAGCTTTCATTCGGCTGGCCGAGAAAATGGCGCATCCGTAATGAGAAATGGGTTGTACATTTTTAAAACACATCAAACCGGCAATTAGTTTCAAATATCTTTTTTTCATTTCGAGATTTTAAATTACATTAATTTTTATGCCTGGAGAATTTGTTGGATTTTATATTGATATACATTTATTTTTAAAATTAGTTTGAATGTGAGTCGAAATTTCGTGATCAAAAACAGTACGGACCGCACCAAAATATGCAAAATTTCATATAATTTTTTAACCGTGGCCACAATATGGGCTGTAATGCTAACAAAAAGAATATGGGCTCCAAAAAAACCTTATGAATTAGCAAATGGGCTATAAATTATTAGAAATAATGGCAGATGGGATGTATGCTATTTTCATAGATTTGAGGCTTTCCTAAAAAAAGGTTGACACACAAGCAGTGACTATTGGATGTCCATCCAACGGCCGTTGTGCTTCTTCAATCTCTGCTCTTCCTGCTCCAGCCGCTCAAACAAGCGCCGGCGGGACTGCCTGCTCCCTCCTCCCCGCGGCCGGCTGTGTTGCCGCGCAGGCCTCACCACCCCACCGTACTCCCATCGCTGGCCTATCCATTCCTCTACTCACCCACACCTGCTGTTATTCTCCGGCGACGGCAGACGAACCAGTAAACCCTCGTACAATCGTACACCCCTCCGCGTGGGAAACAACTGCCGAGTCTTCCCTGCCTCCGTGTCGTTCCCTTACTAGGCCTCGCCGTCGTCCACTGCCCTGGTGCTCTCGTCGCGGCCTGGTCAACATGGTCAATGACCGACATGCATCTCAAGTGGACTGTACGTGGAGAGGCCGACAGCTGGGTCCACGGCCGCACGCAAGGAAATGCCTCCTTATTACGCGCAAAAAATAATTACTCCCCCTGTTAGCTGGGACCCAGTATAGTGGCAGGCTGACTTGTGGTCCTACTAAGTTGACGGGGACGGAGGTCTTTGTCAACTTAGTCAATATGCACGATTGTAGCTCTAGTGACAGTACAATGTCCATCCAACGGCCATAGTGCTTCTTCAACCTCTGGTCTTCATGCTCCAGCCGCCCAAACCAGCGCCGGCCATGCCTCGTGCTCTTGCCTCCCATGGCCGGCTGCGATGTGGCGGAGGCCTCACCACCCCTACTCCTCCCACCGCTGGCCAGGCCATCCCTCTACTCACCCACACCCCCTGTTAACTGTTATTCTGCGGTGATGGCAGCCTCACACCGTAGCGAACCAGTGAACCCTGGGCATCCACTGTCGCGTCTGCCCCGGCTCCGCGTCGTCCACTTCCTAGGCCTCACCATCGTCCACCGCCCTGGTGCTCTCGGTGTGGCATGGTCAATGGTCAAGGAACGGCTTCCATCGGACGTGGACTGTACGTGGAGAGGCTGACAACTGGGTCCACGACGGCCGCAAGGAAGTGCCTCCTTATTACGCGCAAAATAATTATTCCTCCACCTGACAGCGGGGACCCACTGGACGGGCCACCGTATTTCACGAAAAAAATGTTTCCCCCTGATTGCTGGGACCCACCAGCTACACCTTCGCACGCAAGGAAGTGCGTCCGGGCAAAAAAAAAAACAATTCGCCCCCCTGACTGCTGGGACCCACCAGCTACATCTTTGCCCGCAAGGAAGTGCCTGACAGTCGGGACCCACCTGGTCGAAGCGTACATAGCATTGTCATTCTGGTCGCGAACGTGTACGTCCATACTGGTCGTTGTAGAGGCGCGCACGTGTTGTAGTAGAGGCATACACGTGTCGTAGTAGAGGCGCGCACGTAGCATGTACACGTACGTACAGCGGCCAGGGTGCAAGAAAGAAAATACGGCCACGTATGTACATACGGTCGGGGTCTCGAACGCCTACTCGCGCATATATACGTACGACCAGGGCTCGTGTACATGGCTGGGTCGGAACGGAGAAACAACATCGTCGTCGTGTTCATAGGGATCCAACCGGCTGGGTCGGAACGGAATGCGTCGTCGTGTTCATCGGGAGGGCTTGGACGGAACATGTGATGGAAATGAGGCCTGGCGTACTGCAGAACGGAGGAAACGGCCTTGTGTTCGACCGGCGACGTTCGAAACGGGATCCTGTTCATCGGGAGGGGTCTGGCGTACCGCAAAACGGAGGAAACGGACCTCCTACGGTCGAAACGGGGGTCCTGTTGATCGGGAGGGGTGTGGCATACCACAAAATGGACGAAACGGACTTGTGTTGGAGCACTATGGTCGAAATGGGGGTTCTGTTCATCGGGAGGGGTGTGGCGTACCACAAAACGGGACTCCACGGGATACTGTTCATCTCCACCGTTGACCTCCTCCAGCCTCCACGGGCTACTGTTCATCCACCGCCGACCTCCTCCAGCCTCCACCCGCGAATGTTCATCCATGGGGCTCCTATTCATCCAGCCTCCAACGCGCGCTACTCCACCGGCTACTATTCAACCACCCCTCTCCACGGGATCCTATTCAACCACCCCTCCACGGGCTACTGTTCATCGACCCCTCCACCGTCTACTGTTCATCCAGCCCTCCACGGGGTCGTCCTGTTCATCCAGCCCTCAACGGGGTCCTGTTCATCCAACCCCAACCGGCTCGATCGATCGGGGTCCTGTTCATCCAGAGGCAACGCCACCGGTCCTGTTCATCCACTCCCACCGCACACTGTTCATCCAAACCCCCCGCAATGCTCACTATTCATCCAGAGAGGCAGCATCGACCGACAGCAGTAGCGAAGGAATCGATCGCTCGGGTTTAGTAACGCATAGCCTGCAGTGCATTCGCTCGGGTTCAGTTAGAGCCCAACGCCTCGCTCGGGTTCAGTTAGAGCCAACGCCTCGCACACACGCGCATATGTGTACGAGAGAAACGCGCATCGCTCGGCCCCCGACCACCCACCGTAACCGGGAATTCCCTGAAATTTTCCTCGCCCTCGCTTCTACCATGGTTTTTTCCGTCATGGACGGCCCAAAGAATGTCATGCAGCTGCGTCTCCGGCCCGCTCAGGACGAAAAGCCCATTTTTTGTCATGATTTTTTGTCATAGAAGTAGGAGCCCACCACATCTATGATGATACCGGGTTTTGTCACAATTATCGTCATAGAAGTGTCATATGTATGACAGAAAAAAATTCGTTCAGCCCAAAATGTCATGGATGTGTCTTTTTTTTGTAGTGTATATAAACCCCCCAGGGCACCCATGCAAAGGCTTCCCAACCGGTTAGAACTAGACTCACACCTAGAGGAATAAGAGGGCTAGCCCTGCCTCCTTCCACCTCTAGCATACAGTACGAGGAGCACCATTGTACTCACTAGTGCCTTAGTGATCATGCGGAGACCCCGTAGAGTAGGACTAGGGGTGTTATCTCCTAGGAGAGCCCCGAACCTAGGTAAAGTGCGCCAGCATTCGTGTCTACGCCTCATCCGCTTCCAGGCACCGGTGACGTTCTACTCGCTCCCACCATGATAAGCCATCCTTTGGCATATGTCGCACCCAACCCACGACACTTATGATGAGGCAGTCAGGAAAGTGGACTACTCCTCATTTAAAGAATGCAGCGTCAGCCTCCCGACATGATTCTCAAGAAACAGCAAGGCTAGATGAAGATAGTGAACGTAGCTCTGTAGTTGATTACCGCATTTCACCTACACTAGCATCGCAGGTGCTTGCTCTAACTTGGCAGCGTGATATGTGGTTGCATGTTGCATCTGGTGTCTAGATTGTAATTCTTCCAATCTGGTTAAACTGCATGTGCTATTCTGCTTAGCTTATACAATATACCTTTTAATGTGACATGCCTTCTTGTATTTAGTACATAGTACATCTGTCTATTAAGCATGTCCTTACATAAAACTATTGCTTTTTTATGTATCCCGCATCAATCAATATGACGAGACACCTTTAGTATATGCAGTGTGATATTAGTTGATCTTTCATATGATTTATAGCATGCGCTGCTTCTAATTTGTTGAAATTCCATTTCTGATGGGACGCTTTTAACTTGGCAGAGTCATATTGGTTGCATCTTTCATGTGGTGTCTAGCTTGCATTGCTTCTTATTTGTTGGAATGGTTTCTGCTTAGTTTGCACAAACAGTTGGTGAAAATGCCATGCCGTCCTATTTTTCGTATATATTGCATCCTCGTATCATGTGTTTACCTTACATCAAAGTAGTGATTGTCAGTATTGTGCATGAATGAGTTCTGAAGAGAGAATTTTATTGCTTTTTCTTGTCGGTTTTACTTGACAATTCAAAATCAACAAAGCGGAAGGAAGTTAGCAAGGCAGCGGATAAAGGTGCTCCTTCCAAATGGAGGGCCTCTACAGTTTCTACTCCTCCATCCCCCCAAGATGATTTCTTCTACGTCTTGACCTTGCGTTGGTTTTCCTTGAAGAGGAAAGGGTGATGCATCAATAGTAGCGTAAGTATTTCCCTCAGTTTTTGAGAACCAAGGTATCAATCCAGTAGGAGGCTCCTCAAAAGTCCCACGCACCTACACAAACAAACAAGAACTCACAACCAATGCAATAAAGGAGTTATCAATCCCTTCACGGCCACTTGCGAAAGTGAGATCTGATAGAGATAATATGATAAGATAAATATATTTTTGGTATTTTATGATATAGATTGGAAAAGTAAAGATGCAAATAAAAGTATATTGAAAGCTTATATGATAAGACATAGACCCGGGGCCATAGGTTTCACTAGTGGCTTCTCTCAAGATAGCATAAGTATTATGGTGGGTGAACAAATTACTATCGAGCAATTGATAGAAAAGCAAATAATTACGAGATTATCTAGGCATAATCATGTATATAGGCATCATGTCCGTGACAAGTAGACCCACTCCTGCCTGCATCTACTACTATTACTCCACACATCAACTGTTATCCAACATGCATCTAGAGTATTAAGTTCATAAAGAACAGAGTAACGCATTAAGAAAGATGACATGATGTAGAGGGATAAACTCATGCAATATGATAAAACCCCATATTTTTATCCTCGATGGCAACAATACAATACGTGCCTTGCTGCCCCTGCTGTCACTGGGAAAGGACACCGCAAGATTGAACCCAAATCTAAGCACTTCTCCCATTGCAAGAAAGATCAATCTAGTAGGCCAAACCAAACTGATAATTCGAAGAGACTTGCAAAGATAACTTAATCACACATAAAAGAATTCAGAGGAGATTCAAATATTTCTCATAGATAAACTTCATCATAAACCCACAATTCATCGGATCTCGACAAACACATCGCAAAAAGAGTTACATCGAATAGATCTCTAAGAAGATCAAGGAGAACTTTGTATTGAGATTCAAAGAGAGAGAAGAAGCCATCTAGCTAATAACTATGGACCCGAAGGTCTGTGGTAAACTACTCACAACTCATCAGAAGGGCCTTGGAGATGATGTAGAGGCCCTCCATGATCGATTCCCCCTCCGGTGGAGAGCCGTCGAAGGCTCCAAGATGGGATCTCGTGGATACAGAAGGTTACGGCGGTGGAATTAGGTTTTCATTGGCTCCCCTGATGTTTTTGGTGTACGTGGGCATATATAGGAGGAAGTAGGTCGGTGGCCGCCCGAGGGGCCCACGAGGTAGGGGCGCACTCTGTAGGGGTGGGCGCGCCCTCCACCCTCATGGCCCCCTCGGCTGCTTCTTGACTTGCACTCCAAGTCCTGTGGATCACGTTCGTTCCAAAAATCACGCTCCCGAAGGTATCATTCCGTTTGGACTCCGTTTGATATTCCTTTTCCTCGAAATCCTGAAATAGGCAAAAAAATAGCAATACGGGCTGGGCCTCCGGTTAGTAGGTTAGTCCCAAAAATGATATAAATGTTTAAAGTAAAGCCCATAAACATCCAAAACGGGTAATATAATAACATGGAACAATAAAAAATTATAGATACGTTGGAGACGTATCAAGCATCCCCAAGCTTAATGCATGCTCGTCCTCGAGTAGGTAAATGATAAAAATAGAATTTTTGATGTGGAATGCTACCTAGCATAATTCTCAATGTAATTTTCTTTATTGTGGCATGAATGTTCAGATCCAAATGATTCAAAATAAAAGTTCATATTGACATAAGAAATAATAATACTTCAAGCATACTAATCAAAGCAATCATGTCTTTTCAAAATAACATGGCTAAAGAAAGTTCATCCCTACAAAAATCATATACTTAGGTTATGCTTCATTTTCGTCACACAAAAGTGCTCCCAAATTATACACCCCTGATGACAAGCCAAGCAATTGTTTTGTACTTAAGTAATCTCAAACTTTTTCAACTTTCACGCAATACATGAGCGTGAGCCATGGATATAGCACTATTGGTGGAATAGAATATGATGATGGGGATTGTGTGGAGAAGACAAAAAAAGGAGAAAGTCTCACATTGACGATGATAATAAATGGGCTATGGAGATGCCCATCAATTGATGTCAACATGAGGAGTAGGGATTGCCGTGCAACGGATGCACTAGACCTATAAATGTATGAAAGCTCAACAAAAGAAAACTAGTGTGTGTGCATCCAACTTTCTTGCTCACGAAGACCTAGGGCATTTTGAGAAGCCCATCATAGGAATATACAAGCCAAGTTCTATAATGAAAAATTCCCACTAGTATATGAAAGTGACAACATATGAGACTCTATATATGACGAACATGGTGCTACTTTGAAGCACAAGTGTGGAAAAGAGATAGTAACATTGCCCCCTTTTTATTTTTTTATTTTTTTTGGGGCCTTTCTTTTTTTGGCCTTTCTTCTTTTTTTCTTTTTTTCTATGGCCTTTCTTTTTTCTTTTGGGGACAATGCTCTAATAATGATGATCATCACACTTTTATTGATTTACAACTCATGAATTACAACTCAAAACTAGAACAAGATATAACTCTATATGAATGCCTCCGGCGGTGTACCGGGATGGGTAATGAAACAAGAGTGACATGTATGGAAAATTATGCAAAGTGGCCTTGCCACAAATACGATGTCAACTACATGATCATGCAATGGAAGTATGACAATAGTAATGTGTCATGATGATAAACGGAACGGTGGAAAGTTGCTTGGCAATATATCTCGGAATGGCTATGGAAATGCCATAATAGGTAGGTATGGTGGCTGTTTTGAGGAACATATAAGGAGGTTTATGTGTGATAGAGCGTATCTGTCACGCCCAATATGCGACCCTATCCAAAAGGAACTCGATGGTCCCACCAAGGATAGACCCGCATATTGAAACGCTTTTGCAAGGTGGATATCATTACATCAACATTACATAATAGATGGGGATACATACATAAGGCATACAATGCCACACGAATACAACAATATAACATACACCATAGCATCATCTGACTACGGAAGAATCACAAACAGAAACTCAAACGACATCCACCCTGCTAGCCCAGGCTGCCGACCAGGAACCTATCCCTGATCGAAGAAGAAGCAGAAGAAGAACTCAACGCAAGCAAGCATCGCTCTCGCGTCATGATCATCGCATAAGCTGTACCTGCAACTGTTGTTGTAGTAATCTGTGAGCCACGAGGACTCAGCAATCCCATTACCATGGGTATCAAGACTAGCAAAGCTTAAAGGGAAAGGAAGGGGTAAAGTGGTGAGGCTGCAGCAGCGACTAAGCATATATGGCGGCTAACATACGCAAATAAGAGCGAGAAGAGAGCAAGCGGAACGGTCGTGAAGCTAGCAATGATCAAGAAGTGATCCTGAACTCCTACTTACGTCAAACATAACCCAAAAACCGTGTTCACTTCCCGGACTCCGCCGAGAAGAGACCATCACGGCTACACACGCGGTTGATGCGTTTTAATTCAGATCTGGTGTCAAGTTATCTACAACCGGACATTAACAAATTCCCATCTTCCTATAACCGCAGGCACGGCTTTCGAAAGATTATACCCTGCAGGGGTGTCCCAACTTAGCCCATGACAAGCTCTCGCGATCAACGAAGGAATAGACCTTCTCCCAGGAAGACCCGATCAGACTCGGAATCCAGGTTTACAAGACATTTCGACAATGGTAAAACAAGACCAGCAAAGCCGCCCGATGCGCCGACAATCCCGATAGGAGCTGCACATATCTCGTTCTCAGGGCAACACCGGATGAACACTACGTACTACTAAAACCAACCCTCGAGTTTCCCCGAGGTGGCGCTGCAAGTGGCTCTGGTTCGGACCAACACTTAGACAAGCCCTGGCCCGGGGGGGGCTGTAATAAAGATGACCCTTGGGTTAATTACTCCCAAGGGAAATATAGGTGGTGGTGAGGCAAATGGTAAAAGTCAATGTTGGGCCTTGCTGGAGGAGTTTTATTCAAAGTGAACTGTCGAGGGGGTCCCATAAATCACCCGACCGCGTAAGGAACGCAAAATCCGGGAACATAACACCGGTATGACGGAAACTATGGCGGCAAGAGTGGAACAAAACACCAGGCATAAGGCCGAGCCTTCCACCCTTTACCAAATATATAGATGCATTAATAATATAAGAGATATTGTGATATCCCAACCAAAATCCTGTCCACCATGGAGCAATCTTCAACTTCACCTGCAACTAGCAACGCTATAAGAGGGCTGAGCAAAGCGGTAACATAGCCAGGCAACGGTTTGCATAGGAAAGGTGTCAAAGGTTAGAGGTTCATGGCAACATGGGATGGCTCGACAAACAGATGATAGGTAGCGCAGCAAAGCGATAGAACGAAGCAACTAGCATAGCAATGATAGTAGTGAGATCCAGGGTAGCGGTCATCTTGCCTGAAATCCCGCAAGGAAGAAGAACGAGTCCATGAAGAAGACGAACGGGAGCAGTCGAACGGATCCTCACAATCGCAACATTACCAGAACTAAGAAGCAACACCGGAAAGAAACAAACAACATGGTAAACACACAAGCATAATCATGGCAAGATGCACAATCAAGTATGATGCATGTCCGGTTTAATAAGGCATGGCATGGCAAGTGCAACACACAATACTACAAATTAAATGGAGCTCAATATGCAACGAGTTGCATATTGACGAAACACCACATGGACATATTTAGTTTGATCTCGGTTATGTACACAACAATATTAAATGTTGTTAAACATGGCAAGAGGTGAAACATATGAAAAACTACCTATCTAGACAAGTTTAAGTGAGGCCGGAACAACAAACAACAATTCCGGAAATCCCCACATGCAAATTAATGGAAACAACAAATATAAACATTTTAAATGTTGTTATCATGATGCGAATGACAAAGCAAGTTTTAAGCAATTTTATGAAAATGTTGACATGAGCATATTATGAAGCATTTGTCGTCGTGGCGAAAACGAAAGGGGTGCCACGGCAACGACAACGGAAATGGTGCCACGGCAACATTCCGGTTCCGATAACTCGATTGAGATGTCGGTGCAAAAGAAAGTGTGACGGGAGCGAATAGAGCAAGATGGTGGGGTGTTCCCGGTTACCGGGTTCCCACGAGACGATGGCATGGCAACGAGGAGAAACATGCACGCGACAATTTCGGACACGGTGCAAACGCGGGCATCTCATACAACACACATGCATTCGTTCCACGGCGGTCGTTCTCGGCGGTTATACCTTTGAAGCGTGCGTTTCGGGGCGGTTCGAGTTCGATGCGGTGTAGATGGAAGTAGACGTTCTCGCAACGGTCGTCGTGGGAAGTAGTCGTACACGTGACGGTCTTCGGCGGCGGTAGTGGTACATGTTTTCGTAGATGTTCGGGTCCGGCGAGGAACTTGACGTCCTGGTACTTGGCGTCCACTCGGCCTTGGCGGTGATGTAACAAAACGCGATGGTTGTGTTACTAGGCGAGTCCGCCTAGTCGTAGACGGACTTGAGGTACTCCGGGGCAGATGTCCCAACGTTGCAACGGTGGTCGGCAGGTGCACGAAGGGGAAGCAGGAGCAGAGGTGTGGCGGAGCTCGGGACGCGAGCGAGGGGGAGATGGAGAGGTGGGGCGCAGAGGAGGCGACGAGGGGAAGGACTCGCGGCGGAGAGGAGGCAGCAAGGCGGCGGGGAGCAAGGCGCAGCGGCGACCATGGACGAAGGGAGCATGAGCTCGGGGAGGAGGGTTGAGGGCGGCGGCGCTCGCGCGCAGAGGCTACGGGGACGCCCGATGCAGGAGGAGAAGGGCGAGGCCGCGGCGCTGGGGAGGAAGAGAGGCTACGAGGGAGATGAGGGAGGAGGTGAGCGAGAGGAAGGAGATGGGAGCCTGGCGCTGGGTTCGACAGGGGCGTGGTCGCGGCGAGGGGATCGGGCGCAGGGGAGGAAGATCGAGAGGGAGATGGGGATCGCGAGGATCGGGCGAAGCCCTTCCTGGCAGCGGGCGTGCGTGTGGCGGCGGGCAGGGAACGAGAGGGAGAGAGTCGGGGCCTAGGGTTAGAGGGGTTAGGTGGGCCTTGGGAGGCCGGCCCAGTGGAGAAAGAAGTGGCCAGAGGCCTAGCTGGGCAGCTGGGCTGGGCTCTCTCTCTCTCACTAATCTCTATCAGAAAAGAAATAGAGAGAGGAAAAGAAAGAGAGGGTTAGGGAAAGATTATGCGCAAGTGGAACAATTTTCCGGACTCACAAAAATGAGTCTGATCCAAGAAAAATAGAAAGGGGCATGATTGAAAGATTTAAATTCAAACTCATTTGAATTTAATTCAAATGGGTTTGAACGGAAGTGAGGGTTTGGGAAGGTCCAAAAATGTTCGGATTTTTGGTGGAGCTCCGGAAAATGATGAAATAATTTATGGGCAGAGTTGGAGACCAAGAATTAAGATAATAAAGGCATTGGGATATTTTGCAAGTGTGTTATGGTGATTCCAAAACAATGGAATATTTTATTATAGCTCCCTAAATATCGGGAGGGTATGTTATAAAGAGAAGTCACCCTTCCCTCGATTTAAATGGATCAAAGATCCATACAATTTATTTAGTTGAGTTTTAAAAATTAAATGGCATGATGGCATGATGACATGATGCAATGCAAAAATAAAAGAGCACGCACAAAAGAAACACATGGCAAAACTCGGAATAGCTGGAAGTCTTCTGAAGCATCGGTCTTGGGGCGTTACAACACTCCACCACTACGAGAGGATCTCGTCCCGAGATCTAGGATGGCACCGGAGAGAAACGGAAGAGGAAGAGAGGAGGTAAACCTAAGTTGCTTCTTTGATGAACGAGTGAAACCACGAACCTTGAGAGGTTGAAAAGTTGAAAGAAAGAACACAACGCATTTGAACACAATTGAGAGCACTGCGGTAGAAAATAGAAACAAGGGGCATCATGTGAACCTTGAAGGTTGCAAAGACATGAATCAAGAGTACAATGGACAGGAAGGAATAGGAACCACTCTGGTTGAAACGAGATAAGAATGAATAAGAATGATATAATTTTGGCAGCACTCCGACTGTAAATGGAAGGAATTGAATATGAACTTGACAAGATGAGAGGATACTTGATGAAATCAACAACACACTGCCTCCAGAACTATTGAAGGAATGGCACAAGGGGTAAGAAGGATTTCAGATAGCACTCCGATTGAAACGATAGGCAAAACTTGATAATATGAAAAGAACTTGAAGAGATGACACAACACTCTGGTTAAATGGAGAAGCAAGGAGAAGAACATGATCTTGCCAAAGCAAGATGATGAGTGAAAAGAGCAACATCACAATGCCTCCGGAACGAAAGAATAGAAGCTAGATTGTTGGGATAAAGGGACGGAGAAGAAAATGACAACTTGTGCCACAAATGAGCTTGGAAAGCACCCTTCAAAGATGGTTGCAACGAGGTTGTTGGAAAGACAACAACGAAAAGAATAAGCTTGTAGTTGGCTTATGGCAAACATCTCAAAATGATGAGGTGGCAACCGGCCAATAACGAAAACAATTGATTGCTTGAGATCACCGAAGAGATGAAAAACCTCTTTCACCGAGAAGGATATGGAGAAAGCTTGGATCATTGATAAGCACCACAAATAGCAACATTCCCAATGGAAGGCTTTAGGTGAAAACTAACCCAAGATAACTCCAATGAAGAGATTGATGGACTGAGAAGGACTCATGCTCGAAGGAGTTGATGGGTTTAACTACCTCATTCTTGACAACATATGAATCATGAAACATGAATGAAATTGCCAAGAGTGACATAACACCACCTCAAAAGATATTGTAGAATGAATTGCACTTAGAAATGCAAGATGAAGAATGCTTGAGCTCCTCAAAACAAAACATGTGTTGAGCACCATGTTTATTTTAGAGTGTAGCTTGGCGGATCTTAGCTCCGAGAGAAATCTTGAAGAACAAAATGAGAATGAAAGAAATCCTTGATGAACCATCATGTAGAGCCTCCATGAAGAACTCCGGTAATAAAAGGATGATAACAAAGAAAGAGAAGTTGAAAACACAAGGTCAAGCCTTGCGATGATTTAGATGGAGCTTTGCGACGATATAACCGAGAGAACTTTGAACTCCGGAAAAAGAAAAGGTGAAACACTAGAACCGAGAATTACTTCATCATGAACAATCTCCGGAAGAAGGAATTAATCACTTGGATGAAACAAGAATAAGATTTATTGTATGCTTATCCTTCACCAATTTAAATTGATGACAAGCAACAGATTTGGCATACTACTTATTCTCGTAGAAAGAATTAAGAGAGATATAGCATAAACTTAAGGAAGGTCTTGAACGAACCACCGGTAGGATTGGAAAGAACGAATGAATCTATATGATAACGGAGGAAGAGAAATCTAGAACGAACCACCGTATGAATTGAAAATGAACGAAGTAAAGGGGTGAATCACCGGTAAGAATTAGAGAACGAATGAAGATACTTGAGGGAATTTAGATACAATTGAACACAGAGATCCCGAGCTGATTAGATAATACTTGAACGATGCACCGGTATGATTTGGAGAACGAGAGCTGAAAGCTTGAATGAATAATTCTGAGATGATGGGCTACGGAGAATCAATCTGAAAAGACTCTTGAATTGCTCCGGATGGATGAAAAAAAAATCTCACAATCGAAAACAATTATGAGAGGATGGCATCAAGCTAGAACCATGAATCTTGAAGAGAATGTACCAAGATTTAGAGGAAAACTCTTCTTCGGTCTTGAAATGTTAAAAATGACGACGAGGAACACCAGCAAAATTACTGAGATACTCCGGTATGATGACAAGCGAAGAGGTTGAGCCAACAATGAAATGATTTGAAATCGATCTTGGAAAGGCATCTGACTGATGAAATTCATTCTTACGTCACACTTGGAAATGAATTTGAGAATTGCTCCTAATAATTCGAAGAGTCGGGTAAGATCCTGGGAAAAGACCTGTGGGTTAGGGCCCACTCAAAAGAAAACGCCGTTGGAAATGATTGAAAAGGGGGATTGCACCGGTTGAATTAAATGACTTGAATGAGATAAAAACCTCGAAATATCTTGAACGGATTGAGAATGGAAACACAAGTCTTCCGAGATATCTTGAGCACTCCAGAACAAATGAATAGTCATAGGTGAGTGATTGAGAGGTGCACCCGCATGAGAAAGCATTTCACACGAGGAAAGGAATATGATCAAGACTGAAAGCTTGAATTGCATCCACCGGAGAAGAAAAAAAAGAACGAAGGATGATGAATTTGAAGCTCATGAGCATCTTCATGAGGGATCACCGGATCAGAACATTGATTGAAAAGAGTGAAGTGACTTCACATGAATAAATGGATACTTGATTAAGATATATGAGTCCTCGGAGAAAAACAAGGGAGGGAGGGTGGGAAAAAGAAAGACAACTTGGAGATGGATGAAACAAATGCCGTTGAGAGAGCTGATACTTAATCTTGCAGATGTTGAAATGATCGAATCCACTTGAGGAGAGACACACCGGTTGAAAAGAAATTGAAATGAGAAACTCAATGATCGAGAAGGATTAGTATTCACATAGAAATATGAGAACACCATTTGGGGAAGGTATGGAATCAACATTTGACTTCGAAGCAACTCGAATACCACAACTCGAAACAAAAAAAGGGATTGGCTTGCAGAATAAGCCGGAAGAAACATATGATAGAGATTTCGTCCGAAGTTTTCGTGGTGGGGCCCACACGGGCTCGAGTGTACAGCAACATCATGTACAAGGCAGTGCACATGACACGAAGTGTCCCCGAACCAGCATAGCCAAGGGTTCTTTAAGACACAACGAGACCACTGTAAAAATGACCGTGGAAAGGCAGACCACTAGACGTCGAACCCCAATCTCATATCATGCATCTGTCGAAAAGATATTCTAGGAGCTACTTGAATTCCCACCTATAAAACTCCCGAAACTTTCTGGTTATGCAATCTGGTGTTGGGGATACAGGGGAAGCAATATATCTCACCCAAACTAACAATACCTACATCCAAGCTGTATCCATCCGTCAACACATAACCAAGAAACCTTCGGAAATCGTGTACCTCAACCTTCGAAAAGCATCCGTTATACAAGTTATGGCAATACTCCCGAGCTCGCCCTAGTACTGGGTTATCGGGTTTATCTCACCAACAACTGCATAAAAGAGATTTTCGATGTCGGCAAAGCTCAGGTATTCCAGAACTGCAACGATAAAATTGTGACGACAACACCTCGGAGCTCAACTCCCTGGGTCAGAGCCACATAAATAGACAGGAGGCACCAAGAACAATGTTCTCGTCACAAAACCATCGGAACGATTCCAAGATACCCGCGTGATCCTAAAAAAAATTTGAGTGAAAATTTGAGGAGAGGAAAGACAAAACATCTACGTCAGGAGTCCTCACCAGAGCGACGAAGGGGGCTGAGGAGTAAAAAGAATCCTACTCTCCGATATATATAATCCTAAGACTCAAAATAGTTTTTCTTCTAGACTCAACAACGGCCAACAATCAAGGGGGCTCCTAGGGTCGGTCGAGGCTCTGATACCAACTTGTCACGCCCAATATGCGACCCTATCCAAAAGGAACTCGAAGGTCCCACCAAGGATAGACCCGCATATTGAAACGCTTTTGCAAGGTGGATATCATTACATCAACATTACATAATAGATGGGGATACATACATAAGGCATACAATGCCACACGAATACAACAATATAACATACACATAGCATCATCCGACTACGGAAGAATCACAAACAGAAACTCAAACGACATCCACCCTGCTAGCCCAGGCTGCCGACCTGGAACCTATCCCTGATCGAAGAAGAAGCAGAAGAAGAACTCAACGCAAGCAAGCATCGCTCTCGCGTCATGATCATCGCATAAGCTGTACCTGCAACTGTTGTTGTAGTAATCTGTGAGCCACGAGGACTCAGCAATCCCATTACCATGGGTATCAAGACTAGCAAAGCTTAAAGGGAAAGGAAGGGGTAAAGTGGTGAGGCTGCAGCAGCGACTAAGCATATATGGCGGCTAACATACGCAAATAAGAGCGAGAAGAAAGCAAGCGCAACGGTCGTGAAGCTAGCAATGATCAAGAAGTGATCCTGAACTCCTACTTACGTCAAACATAACCCAGAAACCGTGTTCACTTCCCGGACTCCGCCGAGAAGAGACCATCACGGCTACACACGCGGTTGATGCGTTTTAATTCGGATCTGGTGTCAAGTTATCTACAACCGGACATTAACAAATTCCCATCTGCCTATAACCGCAGGCACGGCTTTCGAAAGATAATACCCTGCAGGGGTGTCCCAACTTAGCCCATGACAAGCTCTCGCGATCAACGAAGGAATAGACCTTCTCCCAGGAAGACCCGATCAGACTCGGAATCCCGGTTTACAAGACATTTCGACAATGGTAAAACAAGACCAGCAAAGCCGCCCGATGCGCCGACAATCCCGATAGGAGCTGCACATATCTCGTTCTCAGGGCAACACCGGATGAACACTACGTACAACTAAAACCAACCCTCGAGTTTCCCCGAGGTGGCGCTGCAAGTGGCTCTGGTTCGGACCAACACTTAGACAAGCACTGGCCCCGGGGGGGGGGGGCTGTAATAAAGATGACCCTTGGGTTAATTACTCCCAAGGGAAATATAGGTGGTGGTGAGGCAAATGGTAAAAGTCAATGTTGGGCCTTGCTGGAGGAGTTTTATTCAAAGCGAACTGTCGAGGGGGTCCCATAAATCACCCGACCGCGTAAGGAACGCAAAATCTGGGAACATAACACCGGTATGACGGAAACTATGGCGGCAAGAGTGGAACAAAACACCAGGCATAAGGCCGAGCCTTCCACCCTTTACCAAATATATAGATGCATTAATAATATAAGAGATATTGTGATATCCCAACCAAAATCCTGTCCACCATGGAGCAATCTTCAACTTCACCTGCAACTAGCAACGCTATAAGAGGGCTGAGCAAAGCGGTAACATAGCCAGGCAACGGTTTGCATAGGAAAGGTGTCAAAGGTTAGAGGTTCATGGCAACATGGGATGGCTCGACAAACAGATGATAGGTAGCGCAGCAAAGCGATAGAACGAAGCAACTAGCATAGCAATGATAGTAGTGAGATCCAGGGTAGCGGTCATCTTGCCTGAAATCCCGCAAGGAAGAAGAACGAGTCCATGAAGAAGACGAACGGGAGCAGTCGAACGGATCCTCACAATCGCAACATTACCAGAACTAAGAAGCAACACCGGAAAGAAACATACAACATGGTAAACACACAAGCATAATCATGGCAAGAAGCACAATCAAGTATGATGCATGTCCGGTTTAATAAGGCATGGCATGGCAAGTGCAACACACAATACTACAAATTAAATGGAGCTCAATATGCAACGAGTTGCATATTGACGAAACACCACATGGACATATTTAGTTTGAGCTCGGTTATGTACACAACAATATTAAATGTTGTTAAACATGGCAAGAGGTGAAACATATGAAAAACTACCTATCTAGACAAGTTTAAGTGAGGCCGGAACAACAAACAACAATTCCGGAAATCCCCACATGCAAATTAATGGAAACAACAAATATAAACATTTTAAATGTTGTTATCATGATGCGAATGACAATGCAAGTTTTAAGCAATTTTATGAAAATGTTGACATGAGCATATTATGAAGCATTTGTCGTCGTGGCGAAAACGAAAGGGGCGCCACAGCAACGACAACGGAAATGGTGCCATGGCAACATTCCGGTTCCGATAACTCGATTGAGATGTCGGTGCAAAAGAAAGTGTGACGGGAGCGAATAGAGCAAGATGGTGGGGTGTTCCCGATTACCGGGTTCCCACGAGACGATGGCATGGCAACGAGGAGAAACATGCACGCGACAATTTCGGACACGGTGCAAACGCGGGCATCTCATACAACACACATGCATTCGTTCCACGGCGGTCGTTCTCGACAGTTATACCTTTGAAGCGTGCGTTTCGGGGCGGTTCGAGTTCGATGCGGTGTAGATGGAAGTAGACGTTCTCGCAACGGTCGTCGTGGGAAGTAGTCGTACACGTGACGGTCTTCGGCGGCGGTAGTGGTACATGTTTTCGTAGATGTTCGGGTCCGGCGAGGAACTTGACGTCCTGGTACTTGGCGTCCACTCGGCCTTGGCGGTGATGAACAAAACGCGATGGTTGTGTTACTAGGCGAGTCCGCCTAGTCGTAGATGGACTTGAGGTACTCCGGGGCAGATGTCCCAACGTTGCAACGGTGGTCGGCAGGTGCACGAAGGGGAAGCAGGAGCAGAGGTGTGGCGGAGCTCGGGACACGAGCGAGGGGGAGATGGAGAGGTGGGGCGCAGAGGAGGCGACGAGGGGAAGGACTCGCGGCGGAGAGGAGGCAGCAAGGCGGCGGGAGCAAGGCGCAGCGGCGACCATGGACGAAGGGAGCATGAGCTCGGGGAGGAGGGTTGAGGGCGGCGGCGCTCGCGCGCAGAGGCTACGGGGACGCCCGATGCAGGAGGAGAAGGGCGAGGCCGCGGCGCTGGGGAGGAAGAGAGGCTACGAGGGAGATGAGGGAGGAGGTGAGCGAGAGGAAGGAGATGGGAGCCTGGCGCTGGGTTCGACAGGGGCGTGGTCGCGGCGAGGGGATCGGGCGCAGGGGAGGAAGATCGAGAGGGAGATGGGGATCGCGAGGATCGGGCGAAGCCCTTCCTGGCAGCGGGCGTGCGTGTGGCGGCGGGCAGGGAACGAGAGGGAGAGAGTCGGGGCCTAGGGTTAGAGGGGTTAGGTGGGCCTTGGGAGGCCGGCCCAGTGGAGAAAGAAGTGGCCAGAGGCCTAGCTGGGCAGCTGGGCTGGGCTCTCTCTCTCTCACTAATCTCTATCAGAAAAGAAATAGAGAGAGGAAAAGAAAGAGAGGGTTAGGGAAAGATTATGCGCAAGTGGACAATTTTCCGGACTCACAAAAATGAGTCTGATCCAAGAAAATAGAAAGGGGCATGATTGAAAGATTTAAATTCAAACTCATTTGAATTTAATTCAAATGGGTTTGAACGGAAGTGAGGGTTTGGGAAGGTCCAAAAATGTTTGGATTTTTGGTGGAGCTCCGGAAAATGATGAAATAATTTATGGGCAGAGTTGGAGACCAAGAATTAAGATAATAAAGGCATTGGGATATTTTGCAAGTGTGTTATGGTGATTCCAAAACAATGGAATATTTTATTATAGTTCCCTAAATATCGGGAGGGTATGTTATAAAGAGAAGTCACCCTTCCCTCGATTTAAATGGATCAAAGATCCATACAATTTATTTAGTTGAGTTTTAAAAATTAAATGGCATGATGGCATGATGACATGATGCAATGCAAAAATAAAAGAGCAGGCACAAAAGAAACACATGGCAAAACTCGGAATAGATGGAAGTCTTCTGAAGCATCGGTCTTGGGGCGTTACAGTATCGTATCACGGGGTTTGGATGCACCGGCGAAGTTTGCACCAACTCTCAAGGTGAGAAAGGGCAATGCACGGTACCGAAGAGGCTAGCAATGATAGAAAGGTAAAAGTGCGTATAATCCATGGACTCAACATTAGTCAAAAGAACTCATATACTTATTGCAAAAATATACAAGTCATCAAAAACCAAGAACTACGCGCATGCTCCTAGAGGGATAGATTGGTAGGAAAAGACAATCGCTCGTCCCCGACCGCCACTCATAAGGATGCACAATCCAAGGACACCTCATGTTTCAAATTTGTTACACAACTTTAACCATACGTGCATGCTACGGGACTTGCTAACTTCAACACAAGCATTCTTTAAATTCATAATCACCCAACTAGCATGACTTTAATATCACTACCTCCATATCTCAAAACAATTATCAAGTATCAAATTGATCATAGCACCAATTCACTTCCTATGATAGTTTTTAGTATACCCAACTTGGATGTCCACCATTCTAGGACCAATTTTATAACCATAGCAAATACCATGTTGTTCTAAGAGACTCTCGAAATAATATAAGTGAAGCATGAGAGACTAGCAATTTCTACAAAATTAAGCCACAGCCGTGCTCTAAAAGACATTAGTGAAGTACTAGAGCAAAAACTATCTAGCTAAAAAGATATAAGTGAAGCACATAGAGTATTCTAATAAATTCCAATCAAGTATGCTTCTCCCAAAAGGTGTGTACAGAAAGGATGATTTTGGAAAACTAAAAAGCAAATACTAATATCATACAAGACGCTCCAACCAAAACACATATCATGTGGCGAATAAAAATATATCTCCAAGTAAAGTTACCGATAAACGAAGATGAAAGAGGGGATGCCTTCCAGGGGCATCCCCAAGCTTAGGCTTTTGGCTATTCTTGAATATCTTGGGGTGCCATGGGCATCCCCAAGCTTAGGCTCTTGCCACTTCTTATTCCATAGTCCATCAAATCTTTACCCAAAACTTGAAAACTTCACAACACAAAACTCAATAGGAAATCTCATAAGCTCCGTTAGTGAAAGAAAGCAGAACCACCACATAAGGTACTATAATGAACTCATTCTTTATTT
The DNA here is from genome assembly GCF_018294505.1 of Triticum aestivum. Lineage (NCBI taxonomy): Eukaryota > Viridiplantae > Streptophyta > Magnoliopsida > Poales > Poaceae > Triticum > Triticum aestivum. The sequence continues at coordinate 90,463,425 of NC_057795.1, read as the reverse complement.
ATATTGGTGTTAAGACTACTGTATTTCAAGTTCTCTATGGTTCATACCACTTAATACTAGCCATAGATGCATCAAAATAAGCAAACAACACACGAAAAACAGAATCTGTCAAAAACAGAACAGTCTATAGTGTTCTGTAACCCACGAATACTTATGGAACTCTAAAAATCCTAAAAAATAGGAAGTCCTGGAAAATTTGTCTATTGATCTACAGCAAAAAGAATCAACGCAAAATCACGTTTATGTGATTTAACAAAACTAATTTCATGCACGCAAGGTTTCTGTTTTTCAGCAGAATCAAATCAACTATCACCATAGGTTATCCTATAGGTTCTACTTGGCACAAACACTAAATAAAATATAAAAACACATCTAAACAGAAGGTAGAATCAAAATTTATTAATAATCAGGAACAAAAACAAAAAACACAAATAAAATTGGGTTGCCTCCCAACTAGCGGTATCGTTTAACGCCCCTAGCTAGGCATAAAAGCGAGGATAGATCTAAGTAGTGCCATCTTTGGCACTCAATTCATAAGTAGCTCCCATGATAGATTCATAAGGTAATTTGACTTTATTTATTGGAAAGTTCTCCATGCCTTTCCTTAATGGAATTTGGAATCTAATATTCCCTTCCTTCATATCAATAGTTGCGCCAATCGTTCTAAGGAAAGGTCTACCAAGAATAATAGGGGAAGAAAGATTGCAATCTATATCAAGAACGATAAAATCTACGGGCACCAAATTTCTGTTTGCAATAATGATAACATCATTGATCCTTCCCATTGGCTTTTTAATGGTGGAATCCGCAAGGTGCAAATTTAAAGAGCAATCATCAAGATCATGGAAACCTAGAATATCAGATAAAGTTTTCGGAATCGTGGAAACAGTAGCACCCAAATCACACAAAGCATAACACTCATGATCTTTAATTTTAATCTTTATAGTACATTCCCATTCATCATTAAGTTTTCTAGGTATAGAAACTTCCAAATTAATTTTTTCATCAAAAGATTGCATCAAGGCATCAACGATATGTTTGGTAAAAGCTTTATTTTGACTATAAGCATGAGGAGAATTCACAACGGTTTGCAAAAAGGAAATACAACCTTCTAAAGAAAAATTATCATAATTAAATTCCTTGAAATCCAAGATAGTGGGTTCAATGCTATTTAAAGTCTTGACCTCTCCAATCCCACTTTTACCAAATTTAGCATCAAGATCTAAAAACTCTGAATTATTGGGACGCCTTTTAACTAAAGTTGACTCATCTCCAGTCCCATCATTATTAAGATTCATATTGCAAAACAAAGATCTAATAGGGTACAAATCAATAACTTTAAGATCTTCATCATTATTTTCATGGAAACTAAAAGAACACACCTTTACAAAGCAATCTTTGTTAGCACGCAATCTAGCGGTTCTTTCTTTGCACTCATCAATGGACACTCTCATTGCTTTGAGAGACTCATTGATATCATGCTTAGGAGAAGAAGATCTAAGTTTCAAAGAATCAACATCAAGCGAGAGTCTATCAACGTTCCTAGCCAAATCATCAACTTTGAGCAATTTTTCTTCAAGCAAGGCATAAAAATTCTTTTGAGAGATCATAAATTATTTCACACTATTCTCAAAATCAGAGGGCATCTTGTTAAAATTACCATAAGAATTATTTTAGCAATTTCCATAGTTATTAGAGGAATTACTAGGGTACGGTCTAGGATTAAAGTTTCCTCTATAAGCATTGTTACCAAAACTATTCCTACCAACAAAATTCACATCCATATATTCATTATTATTCTCAATCAAAGTAGACAAAGGCATATCATTGGGATCAATAGGAGCACTCTTAGTAGCAAACAATTTCATAAGTTCATCCATCTTTCCACTCAAAACATTAATTTCTTCTATAGCATGCACTTTTTACCAGAAGATCTTTCGGTATGCCATTGAGAATAATTAGCCATAATATTATCAAGGAGTTTTGTAGCATCTCCTAAATTGATTTCAATAAACGTCCCTCCCGCGGCCTAATCTAAAAGATTTCTAGAAGCAAAATTCAATCCGGCATAAAAAAATTGTATGATCATCCATAAGTTCAAACCATGAGTAGGGCAATTGCGAATCATCAATTTCATTCTTTCCCAAGATTGGGCAACATGCTCATGATCAAGTTGTTTAAAATTCATAATATCGTTCCTAAGAGTGATGATCTTAGAGGGAGGAAAGTACTTAGAGATAAAAGCATCTTTGCACTTGTTCCAAGAATCAATACTATTTTTAGGCAAAGATGAAAACAACTTTAGCACAACCTCTAAGGGAAAACGGAAATAACTTCAATTTAACAATATCATTGTCCGTATCTTTCTTCTTTTGCATATCACACAAATCAACAATGTTGTTTAGATGGGTAGCGGCATCTTCACTAGGAAGGCCGACGAATTGATCTTTCATAACAAGATTTAGCAAAGCAGTATTGATTTCACAAGACTCGACATCATTAAGACGAGCAATTGGAGTACTAAGGAAATCATTATTATTGGTATTGGAGAAACCAAACAATTTGGTATTATCTTGCGCCATGGCGACAAGTAATCCAACACACAAGCAAACAAAAAAAGGCAAGCCAAAGAGAGAGGAGAAGATTGGGAAAGAGAGGGCGAATAAAATGGCAAGGGTGAAGTGGGGGAGAGGAAAACGAGAGGCAAATGACAAATAATGTAAATGCGAGGGAGATGAGTTTGTGATGGGTACTTGGTATGTCTTGACTTGAGCGAAGACCTCCCCGGCAACGGCGCCAGAAATCCTTCTTGCTACATCTTGAGCTTGCGTTGGTTTTCCTTGAAGAGGAAAGGGTGATGCAGCAATGGTAGCGTAAGTATTTCCCTCAGTTTTTGAGAACCAAGGTATCAATCCAGTAGGAGGCTCCTCAAAAGTCCCACGCACCTACACAAACAAACAAAGAACTCACAACCAACGCAATAAAGGGGTTGTCAATCCTTTCACGCTCACTTGCAAAAGTGAGATCTGATAGAGATAGTATGATAAGATAAATATTTTTTTGCTATTTTATGATATAGATTGGAAAAGTAAAGATGCAAATAAAAGTAGATTGAAAGCTTATATGATAAAAGATAGACTCGGGGGCCATAGGTTTCACTAGTGGCTTCTCTCAAGATAGCATAAGTATTACGGTGGGTGAACAAATTACTGTCGAGCAATTGATAGAAAAGCAAATAATTATGAGATTATCTAGGCATGATCATGTATATAGCCATCACGTTCGCGACAAGTAGACCGACTCCTGCCTACGTCTACTACTCTTACTCCACACATCGACCGCTATCCAGCATGCATCTATAGTATTAAGTTCATAAGAACAGAGTAACACATTAAAAAAGATGACATGATGTAGAGGGATAAACTCATGCAATATGATATAAACCCCATCTTTTTATCATCGATGGTAACAATACAATACGTGCCTTGCTGCTCCTGCTGCCACTGGGAAAGGACACCGCAAGATCGAACCCAAAGCTAAGCACTTCTCCCATTGCAAGAAAGATCAATCTATTAGGCCAAACCAAACTGATAATTCAAAGAGACTTGCAAAGATAACTCAATCATACATAAAAGAATTCAGAGGGGATTCAAATATTTCTCATAGATAAACTTGATGATAAACCCACAATTCATCGGATCTCGACAAACACACCGCAAAAAGAGTTACATCGAATAGATCTCCAAGAAGATCGAGGAGAACCTGGTATTGAGATCCAAAAAGAGAGAATAAGCCATCTAGCTAATAACTATGGACCTGAAGGTCTGTGGTAAACTACTCACAACTCATCGGAGGAGCTATGGTGTTGATGTAGAAGCCCTCCATGGTCGATTCCCCCTCCGGCGGAGCACCGACGAAGGCTCCAAGATGGGATCTCGTGGATATAGAAGGTTATGATGGTGGAATTAGGTTTTCGTTGGCTCCCCTGATGTTTTCGGGGTACGTGGGTATATATAGGAGGAAGAAGTAGGTCGGTGGCCGCCCGAGGGGCCCACGAGATAGGGGGCACACCCTGTAGGGGTGGGCGCGCCCTCTACCCTCGTGGCTGCCTCGACTGCTTCTTGACTTGCACTCCAACACTACAGGAAACAGGTAATTTGCCGTCTATGAATCCCAGATGGCAAAGACCTAAATCTAGACGGCAAAGATTTTGCCGTCAGGAAGCAGACGGCAAACTCAGACGGCAAAGATAAGTCGGCAAAGAATACTTTGCCATCAGCTTTTCATAGGGAAGACGGCAAAGACTTTGCCGTCAACCAACTCTCTTTTTGCCATCAAGCCCGCTAGTAGCAAACAGCAAAGAAAACCATCTTTGCCGTTAGCTAGACTATGCCTTTACCGTCAGCCTCATACATCCCAAACGGCAAAGTTTTTTTATTATTTAAAAAAAGGTAACAATAGTCCACGTAGAGAGGCCCTAGATGGTCGAAGGCGTAGGATTTTTTTTGCTCATAATAAAAACAGCTAATAAGAAGGCGTAGGCAAAATCTTCACTTGCGTTTTAGTAGTTTGACAATCAATCATTCACTAGTCTGACAATCATCTATGAAGACAAAAAAGATCAGATTACACAGGGCTGCCAGGTTCACCCCGAAGCTTTAATGGCCACCTTCCGAGCACGACGGGCAGAAGCCGATGCGGCCAGCGGTGGCCGGTGGAGCGAGGCATTGATGGGGAGGAGGCCACTCCAGTGTGCGGCCGCTTGTGGTGGCACGACCCGTCGATGGGGAGGAGACCTTCTGAGCACGAGGGTGACAGGAAGACCGTGCCGGGGGCGACGGAGGATGGGGCCGGCCATGCCAGTATTGCGAGGCGCCGACGCGGTTTCCTTCTGAAGAGCAGAGGCCGACGCGGTCAGCGGTGACCGGCGGCGCCGGGGGCGACGAGGGACCGGGCCGGGGCGGCAGGTGACGGGGCCCCGCTGGACCGGCTGGTGACGGGTCCGGTCGCGGCGGGAGGACGAGGGAAGGGTCCGGCCGCGCTGGTGGCGAGTGGGATGGGGAACGGGGCGGCCACGCCGGGGGCGACGGGGGCTGGGCTGGCGGCGCTTGCCGGCGAGCAGGGATGGGGGACGGAGCTTGTGGCGACTGGGACGGGTAACGGGGTGGCCGCGCCGGTGGCGACGGGGGACAGGCTAGCGGCACTCGCCGGCGACCAGGGACGGGGTACTGGGGATGGAGCTGTTGGCAGAATTTGGAGTCGAGCGATGTTGTGGGGCGGGTAGCGTGCGGGGATAAGGGAGAGAGAGAACATGGGAAGGGATAAGGCAGAGACAGAGAACATGGTGGGGTCGGGATGGGTGATAGATCAGGGAGGAGAGGCGAGTGGTGGGGGTGGCTGCGATGGTGCCACCTCATCGATCCGTGGGATCGATCCACGAGATGTGTTTTCTCTTTGCCGTGTGTACCTTTTTTTACAAACGGTAAAGAGGTTACTTTGCCGTCTGTTAAAAAATACGTAGACGGCAAAGACTTTGCCGTCTATGTATTTTTTAACAGACGGCAAAGTAACCTCTTTGCCGTCTATAAATAAAAATGCAGACGGAAAAGTCTTTTTGCCGTGTGTGTTTTTTCTACAGACGGCAAAGTATGTTTTTGCCGTCAGTTGTTCTTTGCCGTCAGTAGCTGTCGGCAAATTTAATCTTTGTCGTTTGCCCCGACGAAATGTTGACGGCAAAGAGCAGTACAGACGGCAAATCTCCTGTTTCCTGTAGTGCAAGTCCTCTGGATCACGTTCGTTCTAAAAATCACGCTCCCGAAGGTTTAATTCCGTTTGGACTCCATTTGATATTCCTTTTCTTCGAAATACAGAAATAGGCAAAAAAACAGCAATACGGGCTGGGCCTCCGGTTAGTAGGATAGTCCCAAAAATGATATAAATGTTTAAAGTAAAGCCCATAAACATCCAAAATGGGTAATATAATAGCATGGAACAATCAAAAATTATAGATACGTTGGAGACGTATCAATTTCCAAGCCAACACATGCATAGACACTCAACGTAGCTGTGTTTATGATGAGCACGTCTCCCCTAGTGCACCATCACCGGTGCTCCCTCTAACTTGACACTGTTATACGTGGTTGCATGTTATGTGTGATGTCTAGCTTGTATTGCTTCTAATTTTGTTGAATTCTATCTGCTTACTTTACACATTATACTTGAATAAGACACGTGTTCTTGTTTCTAGATCATACAATATCTATCTATCACACCATGTTCTTACATCAAATTACTACTATTGTGTAACCTGCAACAATCACTTATCATAAGGCACGTTTGACTTCGGAGTGTGATATATGTTACATCTCACATTCTTTTCTAGCTTGTACTACTAATTTGTTGAAATGGCACTTATGACGAGACAGTTTTAACTTGGTAGAGTGATATTCGTTGCATCTTTGATATGGTGTCTAGCTTTCATTGCTTCTAATTTGTTGAAATGCCTTCTCCTTAGTTTACACATCATAAGTTGTGAACATGCAATTGCACTAATGACGAGAGACCTCTAACTTGGTAGTGTGCTGTTGTTTGCATCTTGCATATGATTTAGTTCTTGTACTGCTTCACATTTGTTTAAATGCCATTTATGATGAGACATTGTTAACTTGGCAGAGCGATATTTGTAGCATCTTTCATATGGTGTCTACCTTCCATTGCATTGATTCTAATTTAGTGAAATGTCTTCTGCTTAGTTTACACATCATAGTTCTGGTTATCTCTTCCGTCCTATTTTTCATACATGTTACATCCTCCTATCATGTGGTTGTCTAACATCAAAGTTCAGTTCGTCTGTATCACGCATCAATTTGTTCTGAAGAACTAAATTGTTATTCGTTTTTCTTGTCGGCTTGACTTAACAAGGCACAGAGAAAGAGGAAGAAACACAGAATTGGAGGGAATGGGAACTGGAAGAATCCTATTGATTCTGCTGGTACTGATGGTGCAATAGAAGGTCAAAGTCCAGCAGAAAATTCTACAAACTGGGTATCCCATGCTACACGAGCTGCAGAAAAATCCAAACAAAAACAAATAGCTACCACCAAACAAGCAGAGACAACCCTTAGTTCTTGCAACACCTTCCACAATACTACCAGTTGCACGAGTTACTCATGCGTCGACTAAGCTCGCAGCACGTTCCCAAGTTCCCTTGCCACCTGATACTACTTACCAAGCACTCTTGACACAAGATGAGTTGGCAAGATCAGATGAACCTTGTGAGCTTCAACAGCAAGAAGGTAGTTGCTGGAGTCAAGTTACAGTTGCATGCTTCTTTATATGTAGTCTCACAGTTTGATGTACACTAACACTTCCTATGTTCGTTGTTGGACTAGCACCTAGGTGCAAGAGGAAACAAACATCATGGATAATGCTCGATAGGTTAGATAAATCTGGAGGACGAAGAATGGAGATCCGTTTTGAGCCAGGTTTAAAAAGGTCACGTGATGCTACAGAGTTAGCCAAGTTAGTATCAGAGGCAGCAGTTGCCGTTAGGTGTCATGTACGTATCCTCCCAACATGGATTCAGTACAGGAATGACAAAGATGAAACCCAGTTCAACACCTTCCTCGACCATTTATCTGTAAGTATGGTTATGTATGGAGACTAGTAATATCGTCTTGTTCTATCCCATACTTTCTAGGTTGCTGATAATGAGACTCCCATAATTTTCAATAGATGAGGTTCAAGTTGGATAGCCAAGATGATGCAACCAAACAAGCTTGCACCCATGTTTCCAAGTCTGCTCTGCGATAGTATCGGTATAACTTGAGGAAAACTCACTTTGAAGGCAAGGCTAACAGTGAACTTTCCCAAACATCTCCATTGGAAAATATATCGGATGAAGACTGGAGGGGCCTCGTTAAACACTAGTCTGATCCGAAGTATCAGGAACATTATATATATGTGATCAGATCACATGTTGAATTCCTATTTACGCATGTGCCACACAAATCTATCTTCTTGTAGGTGAACTGTTCAAAGAACAAGGCCAACCATACAAAAGTGAAAATCCAATAGAAGATGAGATCTCATAGCTATATTTCACACTGCGAGGCTCTTGTAATTAGCTGATGTTTCACTCTTTTCGCTGTACCATATTATCATATCTATATTGACTTGTTCCAAATGCAGAGAAAAGCCCGTAAGGACCAAAAAGTACCTGAACCAAATGTTGTGGAAATCTTCAAGGACTTTCCCACCAGCAAGAAGAATGGCATGACTACACCAGTCAAAGTCGCCGTTGCAAGTCCTTAATCCTCATGCCTTTTAGCTACTACTTACTCTGACTTGTGCCTTGAACTGCATGGTTTGCAGCCAATGTCTATTACTCTTTTCAATTTTATACACAATTGCCTTAGCGTATCATTGCACCTTACATGGTTTAAAAGAGAGGAGTGATGTTCCTTTGATCTTGACCTGTAATCTAGTTCCGTGCTGGACATTCTCACACAATGTTACAATTGCATGTTTGTCTGTTCTCAGTTGTTTTGTGATATGAATGATGTCATACTATGCTTACGGTATTATAAACTTTGTCTCTTTGTCCTTAGCCCTCAATACAATGTGAAGAAATAGAAAATACATTAGCGATGGTACATGGTCATATGTTTGGAGCCTGGTTTTATTATGTACTTTGCAATAAAATACAACTAATATTTTACATGGGTTCACCAGAATAAGTTCTGTATATAGACCAAAGCTATTTTGTTTGGTTTTGCTGCCTCCTTAATATCTTCTATTCTGGTACTACTAATGTAAAACCTCAACTTTTCAGCAAGCTATGGAAAAAATGGTGGAACCGCCACCTTCTGAAGGTGGCGAGGCAACTATAACCGCAATGTCAGCTCTTGCTGCAGTGGGTCAGTACCTGCCCACTAACAGTGCAATAGCACGTTCCTACGTAATACTGGGTTGGTTGTTAAGGCAATCTCATACAAACTGCCTCATGATCAAGATATGCAAGCTCAAAACAATATTGTATCTGCCCTCCAGACACAAGTCCATTCCCTAACAGAGACCCTTTGTGAAACAAGGAGAGACATTGTTCGATGTTGTCAAGATATGCATGGTTTTGAAACCAGACTATTAGATACTTGCTATGTTGTTCAGGAGCCTAGGAGAACTGAAGCCGAAGGTTATGGTTCTCCATCAGACAATACAACATGAAAACATAATAGTTAGGTCAAATGAACTGAGCTTCTGAACTTCTGGTGGTGCATTTATCTGCTAGGCTGTTAACTTTTATGCCAACCTTCCTTTTGTTTTATAGTTGTAATTTGTTTTGGTGCGATACAAATTTTTTTCTTAACGTGCAGCCACCGGCTGAAGAAAACAGCAAGCCATTTTTGTATAGTGTAGGGTGTTCCCTATATTTGCACTGGTGGGGAATTTTGATGTCCAGTGGATGTAATATGTGTAATAGCCGTGATAGCCTAGCGTAAGTTGATTGCTTATTTATTTCCTTATTGTCTTATTTATTTGTTTTCTTGTAGTTAGTGTAGTTCCTTTTTCGCGGTTTGCTAGTGGCCGCAATAACCTATTTTTTAAAACTAGGCCACAATGTCGGTGGGAAACGACACCTATGGGATCACAGGAATCCCTACTACAGTTGCAGGGCGCGGGGTTGTGAGAAGAGCAGCATTAGTAACCAGCACAAGGATCGTTTACCCAGGTTTGGGGCGCGAGGATGCGTAAAACCCTAGTCCTCCTTCGGTGGATGTATTGAGCGTTCTTAAGCTCTTGAACTTGCTATGGGCGTTGTGTGGTTCGAAAGAGTCGAATCCTTCTCCAGTACGCCATGGGCCTCCTTTTATAGGCGTAAGGAGCTGCCACAATGCCACACAGGAGGTGGAAAGGCCTACAGTGCTATGAGCTTATCGCTCGTATTACAGGAAAATACACATTTAATGCGCAGCTTAGGTGTCCCCTCACTTTATCGGGGATGGGGGCGAGGCCCGTCCCATCCGTCGCCGCTCCTCCTTGCTTTGACACGTGCCCTGGCCAGCGATGCATGCGGCGCCATGTAGGCGGGCAGGCAGATGAGGTGGCGTGGTGGTGGATCCTCCACGAAGATCTGCATGCCGCCACACAGGTGTGTGCTGAGTTGGCCTGGAAGTTGCATGTTGCCACGCAGGTGCCTGCCCCGCTGGTTGGGCTGGCAACTGCATGTGAACGATGGTGGGGATTTGGTTGGTGCGGGCTTGGCAGTGGCCCCGCTGACGCCCTTGGCAAGGGTCTTGCCGGGTGGCCCGACAAGGGTCTTGCTGTGGCGCGTTGTTGTCCCCGACAAGGATTTTGCCGGGGGTCTTGTGGGTTTCTTTGGCAAGAATCTTGATGAGGATTATGGCCTCCCAATTCTCATCTAATCTTGAATATTCTTTGTCTGCACAAAGATCTGCATACCACCATGGAGGTGGCTCCCGAGCCGTTGCGCAACGCGGTTGACGGTGTTGGAGACCGTGGGGTCGAGGGTGGCTCACTCCGCTGGTGTGGGCGAGCCGCCCCGGCAAGGGTCTTGCCGGGTCTTCCTGTAACACCCCGGATTCGATGCGCTAGGTGTCTGCCAGTTATTCGCCGTCGTTGCCATGTCATTTGCTTGCGTGTTGCATTTTACCATGTCATCATATGCATCTCATTTTGCATACGTGTTCGTCTCATGCATCCGAGCCTTTTCCCTGTTGTCAGTTTTGCAATCCGGCACTCCTATGCCCTCCGGCGTCCCCCTTTTGTCTCTTGTTGTGAGCGGGTGTTAAATGTTCTCAGAATGGGCTGAGTCTTGCCAAGCGGCCTTGGTATAGCACCGGTAGACCGCCTGTCAAGTTTCGTGCCATTTGGAGGTCGTTTGATACTCCAACGGTTAACCGGGTAACCGTAAAGCCCCTCTCTCTTTGCAGCCCAACACCCCTTCCAAAGTGGCCCAAAACCCATCTAACTCCCCTCCATGCTCTCGGTCATTCCATCATGATCGCGTGGCCGAAAACCGCTCCTCTTTTGGACTCTCCTAGCTCCCTCTACCTATAAAAACGTCCTCCCCGTCCATTTTCGCAGACGAAACCCTAGCCCCGCTCCCCTCGCGCGCCGGACATGTCCAGCCTCCACGTCGCTCCAGCCAATCAGAGCATGCCACCTCAGCCAGCGCCACCGCCCAGGCCAATCCCCCTCGCCACCTCACCCTCTCTCTCCTCCCCCCACCGCGCGGCCCGCGGGACCCGGATCGGGCCCGCGCGAGCCCGCGCCGCCGCCGCCGTCCGCCCGCCTGGATCGCTTCATGCGCCGCCGCAGCCTGTCGCCGCGCCGCTGCCTCCCGCCTAGTGGCCGCGCCCCGCGCCGGCCACCGGAGGTCCTCCGCCGCCCGCGCTCATCCCCCGAGCCGCGCCCCGCGCCGGCCACCGGAGGTCCTCCGCCGCCCGCGCTCATCCCCCGAGCCGCGCCCCGCGCGCTGCCCCGTCCGTCCGGGCCGCCTCCCCACCACCGCGGAGCCCCGCGCCCTCGCCCGGTGCCCGAGCCCCTGCTCCGGCCGCCGCTCCTCCGCACCGCCCCGGCCGTCGTCCGCCGGCGCCGCCGCCTCCATCCCAGTCGGCCCCCTCGCCGGGAGGCCTCCTCCCCGAGCTCCTCCCGGCCGGATAACCCTTCCTCACCCTCTCCGGTGAGCTCTCCGGCGAGCTCGCGTCCCTGCCTCGATCCGCGTGCGAGGGATCCAGATCTGTCTGAAGGTTGACTTTCCCCTTCCCCGAAATTTGGCTAAGTCCCGAATATTTTGACATTATCATGCCATGTTCATCGCATCGTATCTCTGCATCCGCAGCTCCGTTTCGTGCGTGTAATATGTCAAATTGTTCGTCTCAACGAGTACTTCATTTCATTCCATTGCATCATATTCATTTGAGCTCATCTTGATGCCTGAATCATCGTTGCAAGAGTGCTTCATTATGTTGTCTGTTGTCTGTTAACAGAACGAGCTCTTTTGTCATTTTTGCCATGATTGATGTGTGCACCCTATGAGGTTCATGTCTACATGTGTTTTTATCTATGCCATGTCTTATTTATAGAGGTGCTTACCATGTATATTTTTGATCATTGTGGTGACTAGCACAAGCATGCAAACTAGGCTTCGTAATGTTGCTGATTTTAGTCCCTGTTCTGCTGTTATTTTTATGCCATGTAAACTTGATGCTACAGAGAGATCCATGCATATTTGGAGATACTTCAGTAAGGATGTTTTGAACATATGGTTATTATCTATCCATTCATGCCCCTGGTTGCAATTATGGAGTAGTCTAGCATGTCATTTTCGTGCTCTACTTTTGCTTCATAATGTTTCCTGGCAGATTGTTTACAGGTTATTCAATTTTGCCAAGGTTGTTGCTAGTGATCCATGCACCTTATGGACTTGCTCTTGCCATGCTTAGCTTCACAAACATGTCTTCTTACTGTTGGTTGCCTTTCCATGCCATGTTTTGCTCTGTAGTGAGTTGCACAAGCTCATCTACATGCCTTCATAATTCTGTTTCTGCCATGTTTGAATCTGTAATATAACTTGCTATGTTTACATGGGTGCCATCATATTTTATGATCCTTTTTGGCTTATGGTCAGTAAGGGACTTTTGATCTATGGGTTTAGTAGATTCATGCCACTCCTTTGTTTGCCATGATAAGTTCCTGTAACATGTTGTTTGATAGCTCTAAACATTGCAACCTGATGTTATTTTCTGCAAAGTCTGAACTGTTATTATTTGCAATCTTGCCATGTGTGTTTGAGCATGTTCTAGTGATTTATGGAGATAGCTCAGTGTTCATGTTTTTTTATGCTTTACCTGTACATCATGCCCATGTCTTTTGTTTTCATGTTGAGATGCTGTAACTTACTGTTTTGATGCATGCAATATGCCTAGTTGTTGTTTTGGACAGATTGTTGCTATAACTTGTATAGTGTGTGTGTGTTGAACCGTTGCTCCGTTTTGAGTGTGCTCTATATGAAACTTGCTTAGAATTGCATGTAGTTTCATATTATCATGTTGCATCCTTGTTTTGAGGTGTTTGCTTGATGTTTGAATGCATTTTGCATCAATGCCATGTTTAACTTGTTTTGCTCATATCTTCTAGGCCGTAGCTCCGAACTAAATGAACTTTATATGTAACTTGACTAGAATCTCGTGTAGATCATCTTGGTGCATCTTAACTTGCTGTTTAACAACTTGAACATAAGGCTTATTCAGATCTGGACCAATTTCGAAATATGCATATGAGGACTTACCGGAATTGTTATATGTTGTTCCCGGCCTCATTTATTGCCTTGATGTGTTGCTCTTGTTTGCATCATCTCTTGCCATGAGTAGCTTCATGTAGCCTTTGTCATGCATCATGCTTGGTTGTGCATCACGTCTTGTTCTTGTGTGGTGTGTTTACTATGTTATGTGCTTCTTCTCGATAGTTCCCGTTTCGTTGCGATCGTGAGGATTCGTTCGTCTACGCTTGGTTCGTCTTCGTGGCTTCATCTTCTTCATGGACTCGTTCTTCTTCCTTGCGGGATTTCAGGCAAGATGACCGCTACCCTGGATCTCACTACTATCATTGCTATGCTAGTTGCTTCGTTCTATTGCTATGCTGCGTTACCTATCTTTTGCTCATCAAGCCCCCCCCCCCCAAATTGCCATGAACCTCTAACCTTTGACACCTTTCCTATGCAAATCGTTGCTTGGCTATGTTACCGCTTTTGCTCAGCCCCTCTTATAGCGTTGCTAGTTGCAGGTGAAGTTGAAGATTGCTCCATGGTGGACAGGATTTTGGTTGGGATATCACAATATCTCTTATATTATTAATGCATCTATATTCTTGGTAATGGGTGGAAGACTCGGCCTTTTGCCTGGTGTTTTGTTCCACTCTTGCCACCGTAGTTTCCGTCATACCGGTGTTATGTTCCCAGATTTTGCGTTCCTTACGCAGTTGAGTGATTTATGGGACCCCCTTGACAGTTCGCTTTGAATAAAACTCCTCCAGCAAGGCCCAACCTTGGTTTTACCATTTGCCTCACCACCACCTATACCTTTCCCTTGGGTCGGCCAACCCAAGGGTCATCTTTATTTTAGCCCCCCCCCCCCCCGGGACAATGCTTGTCTAAGTGTTGGTCCAAACTGAGCGATGTCCGGCGCCCCCTGGGCAACCAGGGTCTATGCCAACCCGACGTCTGGCTCATCCGGTGTGCCCTGAGAATGAGATATGTGCAACTCCTATCAGGATTTGTCGGCACAGCGGGAGGCTTTGCTGGTCTTGTTTTACCATTGTCGAAATGTCTTGTAAACCGGGATTCCGAGTCTGATCGGGTCTTCCTAGGAGAAGGTATATCCTTCGTTGATCGCGAGAGCTTATCATGGGCTAAGTTGGGACACCCCTGCAGGGTATAATCTTTCGAAAGCCGTGCATGCAGTTATAGGCAGATGGGAATTTGTTAATGTCCGGTTGTAGATAACTTGACACCAGATCCGAACTAAAACGCATCAACCGCGTGTGTAGCCGTGATGGTCTCTTTTCGGCGGAGTCCGGGAAGTGAACACGGTTCTTGGGTTATGTTTGACGTAAGTAGGAGTTCAGGATCACTTCTTGATCATTACCAGTTTCACGACCGTTCTGCTTGCTCTCTTCTCGCTCTTATTTGTGTATGTTAGCCACCATATATGCTTAGTCGCTGCTGCAACCTCACCACTTTACCTCTTTCTTTCCCTTTAAGCTTTGCTAGTCTTGATACCCATGGTAATGGGATTGCTGAGTCCTCGTGGCTCACAGTTTACTACAACAACAGTTGCAGGTACAGGTTATACGATGATCATGACGCGAGAGCGATGCTTGCTTGCGTTGAGTTCTTCTTCTGCTTCTTCTTCGATCAGGGGATAGGTTCCAGGTCGGCAGCCTGGGCTAGCAGGGTGGATGTCGTTTGAGTTTCTGTTTGCGATTCATCCGTATTCGGATGATGCTCTTATGTATTGTGATGTTGTATTCGAGTGACATTGTATGCCTTATGTATGTATCCCCATCTATTATGTAATGTTGATATAATGATATCCACCTTGCAAAAGTGTTTCAATATGCGGTTCTATCCTTGGTGGCACCTTCGAGCTCCTTTTGGATGGGGTCGCATATTGGGCGTGACAAGTTGGTATCATAGCCTCAATCGACCTTAGGAGCCCCCTTGATTGATCGTGTAGTTTGGCCGTTGTTGAGTCTAGAAGAAAACTGTTTTCGGAGTCTAGTTATATCGGAGAGTAGGAATTCTTTTTACTCCTCAGCCCCTTCGTTGCTATGGTAGGGAATCTTGATGTAGGTGTTTTGAATTACTCCTCTTCCCTTTCAAATTTTTCTTTAGGTTCACGCAGTTGGTTTTTTCGATCGTTCTTTCTCAGCTCTTTTCATCCGATGCATTTCTCGTCAAGCCAACTTGACCCTCTTCATCTTGAGTTCAATCCTCAGTTCGCTCTCAATGAAGTTGTTTCTCTGTCCTCAGTTGTTTTCTTTTCCGACCCGCCCACCCTTCTTCTTCTCGAAACCGGAGTTCATAATCAAGTATCCATCCTACTCGTGCGAAGCCTTTGCTTTCTTTCCTCAGTGATTTCAACCGGTGTTTTCTCTTCAAGATATTTGTCGATTTCCCCTTCCAAGTTGATTTTGTTTTTCCCGCCCTCCCACCCTCTTCTCCCCGGAGCCTGAGTCTGTTTCGAGCATCAATTTCACTCGTGTGGAGCCTCTTCAGTCTTCCCTTAATTATTTCAACCGGTGAATTCTCGTCTTGTTCGTCATTCTTCTTCTCTTTTCCAGTGGCATCAATTCAAGTTTTTTTCGGGTTGCTCATATTCTTTTCCTCGAAGTGTTTTCCCTGCTCGTTCGCCTCTCGCCATTCAATCATTCCGGAGTTCGGAAGACATCTCAGGAGATTCGTCAGTGTTCCAATTAATTCGAGGTTGTCACCTCATTCAAATATTTCAATTGTTCCGGTGCTTCATTTATCTGTTCATCATCCTTTTCAACGGTGTTTTCTCTTCAGTGGGCCCTAAACCACAGGTTTTTTCCTAGGATCTTACCTGACTCTTCTAATTCCCCCGGAGTTATTCTCAATTCTTCTCAAAGTGTGACGTAAGAATGGATTTCATCACTCACATGCCTTCTCCAAGATTGTTTTCAAATTCTTTTCATTGTTGGCTCAATCCCTTCGCTTTTCATTCTCCCGGAGTATCTCAGTAATTTTGGTGGTGTTTCTTGTCATCATTTGAAGATCGAAGAAGAGTTTCTTCTAAATCTTGCCCGCTCTCTCATAGACTCGCGGTTCTAGTTTCATGTTATCGTCTCGAATTATTCCATTTGTCAGATATACTTTTCTTACCATCCGGAGTATTTTAGGAGTTGTTTTCCTGTTTCTTTCACCGGAGGCCATCATTCCAGTTATCATTCTCTATTTATCCCGGTGCTTCATTCAAGTTCTTTTAATCAGACCGAGTTCTTCCCGTTCTCTTGCATCTAAATCCCCTCTAGCTTATTGGTTCTTCTAATTCTTCCGGTGATTACTTCTTTTTCGTCAGTCATTTCCGAATTCTAACGGTGGTTCGTTCAAGATTCTTTTTCTTTGATTACCATATTAATTCATTCGTTCTTTTCAATCCTACCGGTGGTTCATGAAGACCTTCTCAAGTTTGCGATATGTCACTTCTCAATTCTTTTTCAAGAAGAATAAGTAGTGTGCAAATCCATTGCTTGTCATCAATTTAATTTGATGAAGGCTAAGCATACAATAAATCTTATTCTTATTTTCTCAAAGTAATTAATCCTTTCCTTCGGAGTTTGTTCTTGATGAATAAATTCTAGTTCCAAGTGTTTCCATCTTTTCTTTTCTGGAGTTCAATTTCCTCAGCCATCTTGTCGGAACCTCCATCTAAATCATCGCAAGGCTCATCTTATTCTTTCTTCCTTCATTCTATCTCATCATCCTTTTGTACCGGAGTTCTTCATGGTGGTTCTTCATGATTTAATCTTTTCTTCAAGAGTTCATCAAGATTTTGTTGGTGGATTTCAAGTATCTTTTCTTCTCGCGTCTCGAAGCGCAAATAATTCTTCATTTTCTTCTGAAATGGAGTTTTGCATTTCTTCATTCCTCTCAGCTATTCAATCTTTTCCGTTTGTGGTCGATTATCACCTCATAATTTTGAGATGTTATCCAAAAGTCCACAACAAGTTTATTCTTTCGTTGTTGATTTTCTCAACAACTCTGTTCAACCTTTCCTTCTAAGTTCTTTTCATTCAATTTCAATTCTTTTTGGAGGTTTTGTGTCATGTCTTCATCAATTATCATTCCATCCTCTCAAGTTCATGTTCTATTCTTTCCATGTTCAGCCAGAGTGCTGCCTAAATCCTTTCAGTCTTATTCGTTTCTTATCTCGTTCTAACCGGAGTGGTTTCATAGTCTATCTGTTTACATGAGCTTCCAATTCTCGTCATTCTCGTCGTTCCTCTCTTCTTCTCGAGTGCTCTCGATTCTTTGCTTCTTCTCTTCAGTTCTTGTTTCACCTCATCCCTTTTTCCCTTCCGTCTCTGTCCTAAGATCTCAGAACGAGATCTCTTGTTAGTGGAGGAGTGTTGTAACGCCCCGGATTCGATGCGCCAGGTGTCTACCAGTTATTCTCCGTCGTTGCCATGTCATTTTCTTGCGTGTTGCATTTTATCATGTCATCATATGCATCTCATTTTGAATACGTGTTCGTCTCATGCATCCGAGCCTTTTCCCCGTTGTCCGTTTTGCAATCCGGCACTCCTATGCCCTCCGGCGTCCCCCTTTTGTCTCTTGTTGTGAGCGGGTGTTAAATGTTCTTGGAATGGACCGAGTCTTACCAAGCGGCCTTGGTATAGCACCGGTAGACCGCATGTCAAGTTTCGTTCCATTTGGAGGTCGTTTGATACTCCAACGGTTAACCAGGTAACCGTAAAGCCCCTCTCCCTTTGCATCCCAACACCCCTTCCAAAGTGGCCCAAAAACCATCTAACTCCCCTCCATGCTCTCGGTCGTTCAATCACGATCTCGTGGCCGAAAACCTCTCCTCATTTGGACTCTCCTAGCTCCCTCTACCTATAAAAACGTCCACCCCGTCCATTTTCGCAGACGAAACCCTAGCCCCGCTCCCCTCGCGCGCCGGACATGTCCAACCCCGCCTGACATGTAAAGCCTCCACGTCGCTCCAGCCAATCAGAGGACGCCACCTCAGCCAGCGCCGTGGCCCCGGCCAATCCCCCGTCGCCACCTCACCCTCTCTCTCCTCCCCCCACCGCGCGGCCCGCGGGACCCGGATCGGGCCCGCGCGAGCCCGCGCCGCCGCCGCCGTCTGCCTGCCTGGCCCGCTTCGTGCGCCGCCACAGCCCGTTGCCGCGCCGCCACCTCCCGCCCGGTGACCGCGCCGCCCGGCCGCGCCCAGCGCCGGCCACCGGAGGTCCTCCGCCGCCCGCGCTCGTCCCCCGAGCCGCGCCCCGCGTGCCGCCCCCTCCGTCCGGGCCGCCTCCCCGCCACCGTGGAGCCCCGCGCCCTCGCCCGGCGCCCGAGCCCCTGCTCCGGCCGCCGCTCCTCCGCGCCGCCCCGGCCGTCGTCCGCCGGCGCCGCCGCCTCCATCCCAGCCGACCCCCTCGCCGGGAGGCCTCCTCCCCGAGCTCCGGCAAGCTCCTCCCGGCCGGATCCTCCCTTCCTCGCCCTCTCCAGCGTGCTCTCCGGTGAGCTCGCCTCCCTGCCTCGATCTGCGTGTGAGGGATCCAGATCTGTCTGAAGGTTGACTTTCCCCTTCCCCGAAATTTGGCCAAGTCCCGAATATTTTGACATTATCATGCCATGTTCATCGCATCGTATCTCTGCATCCATAGCTTCGTTTCGTGCGTGTAATATGTCAAATTGTTCGTCTCAACGAGTACTTCATTTTATTCCATTGCATCATATTCATTTGAGCTCATCTTGATGCCTGAATCATCGTTGCAAGGGTGCTTCATTATGTTGTCTGCTGTCTGTTAACAGAACGAGCTCTTTTGTCATTTTTTCCATGATTGATGTGTGCACCCTATGATGTTGATGTCTACATGTGTTTTTATCTATGCCATGTCTTCTTTACAGGGGTGCTTACCATGTATTTTGTTGATCATTGTGGTGACTAGCACAAGCATGCAAACTAGGCTTCGTAATGTTGCTGATTTTAGTCACTGTTCTGCTGTTATTTTTATCCCATATGAACTTGATGTTATAGAGAGATCCATGCATATTTGGAGATACTTCAGTAAGGATGTTTTGAACATATGGTTATTATCTATCCATTCATGCCCCTGGTTGCAATTATGGAGTAGTCTAGCATGTCATTTTCGTGCTCTACTTTTGCTTCATAATGTTTCCTGGCAGATTGTTTACAGGTTATTCAATTTTGCCAAGGTTGTTGCTAGTGATCCATGCACCTTATGGACTTGCTCTTGCCATGCTTAGCTTCACAAACATGTCTTCTTACTGTTGGTTGCCTTTCCATGCCATGTTTTGCTCTGTAGTGAGTTGCACAAGCTCATCTACATGCCTTCATAATTCTGTTTCTGCCATGTTTGAATCTGTAATATAACTTGCTATGTTTACATGGGTGCCATCATATTTTATGATCCTTTTTGGCTTATGGTCAGTAAGGGACTTTTGATCTATGGGTTTAGTAGATTCATGCCATTCCTTTGTTTGCCATGATAAGTTCCTGTAACATGTTGTTTGATAGCTCTAAACATTGCAACCTGATGTTATTTTCTGCAAAGTCTGAACTGTTATTATTTGCAATCTTGCCATGTGTGTATGAGCATGTTCTAGTGATTTATGGAGATAGCTCAGTGTTCATGTTTTTTATGCTTTACCTGTACATCATGCCCATGTCTTTTGTTTTCATGTTGAGATGCTGTAGCTTATTGTTTTGATGCTTGCAATATGCCTAGTTGCTGTTTTGGACAGATTGTTGCTATAACTTGTATAGTGTGTGTGTGTTGAACCGTTGCTCCGTTTTGAGTGTGCTCTATATGAAACTTGCTTAGAATTGCATGTAGTTTCATATTATCATGTTGCATCCTTGTTTTGAGGTGTTTGCTTGATGTTTGAATGCATTTTGCATCAATGCCATGTTTAACTTGTTTTGCTCATATCTTCTAGGCCGTAGCTCCGAACTAAATGAACTTTATATGTAACTTGACTAGAATCTCGTGTAGATCATCTTGGTGCATCTTAACTTGCTGTTTAACAACTTGAACATAAGGCTTATTCAGATCTGGACCAATTTCGAAATATGCATATGAGGACTTACCGGAATTGTTATATGTTGTTCCCGGCCTCATTTAAACTTGCCTTGATGTGTTGCTCTTGTTTGCATCATCTCTTGCCATGAGTAGCTTCATGTAGCCTTTGTCATGCATCATGCTTGGTTGTGCATCATGTCTTGTTCTTGTGTGGTGTGTTTACTATGTTATGTGCTTCTTCTCGATAGTTCCCGTTTCGTTGCAATCGTGAGGATTCGTTCGTCTATGCTTGGTTCATCTTCGTGGCTTCATCTTCTTCATGGACTCGTTCTTCTTCCTTGCGGGATTTCAGGCAAGATGACCGCTACCCTGGATCTCACTACTATCATTGCTATGCTAGTTGCTTCGTTCTATCGCTATGCTGCGTTACCTATCTTTTGCTCATCAAGCCCCCGCCAAATTGCCATTAACCTCTAACCTTTGACACCCTTCCTATGCAAACTGTTGCTTGGCTATGTTACCGTTTTTGCTCAGCCCCTCTTATAGCGTTGCGAGTTGCAGGTGAAGTTGAAGATTGCTCCATGGTGGACAGGATTTTGGTTGGGATATCACAATATCTCTTATATTACTAATGCATATATATACTTGGTAAAGGGTGGAAGACTCGGCCTTTTGCCTGGTGTTTTGTTCCACTCTTGCCGCCCTAGTTTCTGTCATACCGGTGTTATGTTCCCGAATTTTGAGTTCCCTACGCGGTTGGGTGATTTATGGGACCCCCTTGACAGTTCGCTTTGAATAAAACTCCTCCAGCAAGGCCCAACCTTGGTTTTACCATTTGCCTCACCACCACCTATACCTTTCCCTTGGGTCGGCCAACCCAAGGGTCATCTTTATTTTAGCCCCCCCGGGCCAATGCTTGTCTAAGTGTTGGTCCAAACCGAGCGATGTCCGGTGCCCCCTGGGCAACCAGGGTCTATGCCAACCCGACGTCTGGATCGTCCGGTGTGCCCTGAGAACGAGATATGTGCAGCTCCTATCGGGATTTGTCGGCACAGCGGGAGGCTTTGCTGGTCTTGTTTTACCATTGTCAAAATGTCTTGTAAACCGGGATTCCGAGTCTGATCGGGTCTTCATGGGAGAAGGTATATCCTTTGTTGATCGCGAGAGCTTATCATGGGCTAAGTTGGGACACCCCTGCAGGGTATAATCTTTCGAAAGCCGTGCCTGCGGTTTTAGGCAGATGGGAATTTGTTAATGTCCGGTTGTAGATAACTTGACACCAGATCCGAATTAAAACGCATCAACCGCGTGTGTAGCCGTGATGGTCTCTTTTCGGCGGAGTCCAGGAAGTGAACACGGTTCTTGGGTTATGTTTGACGTAAGTACGAGTTCAGGATCACTTCTTGATCATTACCAGTTTCACGACCGTTCTGCTTGCTCTCTTCTCGCTCTTATTTACGTATGTTAGCCACCATATATGCTTAGTCGCTGCTGCATCCTCACCACTTTACCCCTTCCTTTCCCTTTAAGCTTTGCTAGTCTTGATACCCATGGTAATGGGATTGCTGAGTCCTCGTGGCTCACAGTTTACTACAACAACAGTTGCAGGTACAGGTTATGCGATAATCATGACGCGAGAGCGATGCTTGCTTGCGTTGAGTTCTTCTTCTGCTTCTTCTTCGATCAGGGGATAGGTTCCAGGTCGGCAGCCTGGGCTAGCTGGGTGGATGTCGTTTGAGTTTCTGTTTGTGATTCATCAGTAGTCGGATGATGCTCTTATGTATTGTGATGTTGTATTCGAGTGGCATTGTATGACTTATGTATGTATCCCCATCTATTATGTAATGTTGATGTAATGATATCCACCTTGCAAAAGCATTTCAATATGTGGGTCTATCCTTGGTGGGACCTTCGAGCTCCTTTTGGATAGGGTCGCATATTGGGCGTGACACTTCCCATGGAAACCTGCTTCGTCCACCTACACTTTGTGGCCTTGGTCCTTGATGTTGCCTCTTTTGTCTTGTGCCATCGACTTTTCTCCGGCTCCCCTCCTTTGCCCTGCTATGTGCGGCCAAGGCGCGTGGCTCCGACTGCCCATGCGCAAGTAAAGGGGTCAAAAGAAGAGCCCCTACTTTTGTACACCGACAGGAGCCCCGGGCCGGGGCCACACATAATTAAGCGTGACACGTTGTTGGGCCAGGCACAGAACGGTGCGTGGGCAGGCGGGGCGGATTTCACCGCGGTAACTGTTCCGTCCGTTGCGCTTCCCCATGACTCGCGTTGAATGTGTGTCATGGAGGAGCGTATGTGACGTGGGGGCATGCGTGGGGTGGTTCCCGCACGCATGTGTCGTATCGCAGTTAATGGGAAAGGAGGCGGCCCGCACCTTCCCGGTAAAAAGGAATAACCGCGGGCGCGCTGCTCACTTCACCCCCTCCCTGCGCCTTCTCCAATATTGGAACCATCACCCCCTTTCTTCCTCCTTCTCGAGGCCCCATGTCTCCGTCCACCGTTGATGCGCTTCCGCCATCCTCTGCCCTCTTGCCTCTCGCAACCACCAGGGCGCCCAAATCCACCAAAAGCAAGGGAGTGGCTAAAGATGCCGGGGCGATGGAGCAGCCGGAGAGCAAGCTGGTGGCGCGACGGGCACAGTTCGCCTAGTTCCCCTTGACGGTCGGTGTGCTTGAGCTCCAGGAGTTCTTCAAAGCTCTGTGGAGGGTGAAGACGGGGGGAGAAACGACGGGGCATCCAGCCACGCGCGTCGTCCCTGCCAGCGATGTGGCCGCCCCAAATCGGTACCCCTTCTTCGTCGACTACTTCTCTTGTGGGCTCTGTCCCCCCTTCTCCGATTTCTTTAAGGACATCATGCACACCTACGGCTTGTGCCTTCTGGATTTTACTCTGAATGCCTTGGCGTGCATGTCTCTCTTCGCACACCTCTGCGAGGGCTTCGCCAGGGTGCACCCCAACATGGTGCTATTCCGCCATTACATCTCCCCTCGGATCCAAAAAGGGGGCGCCATCTCTAGTTGCTTCGCCTGGATTCCAAGGGCGAAGGGGGCATACCCAGAGGGTGCCATGAAGGAGAGGTGGGAAGAGTGGTGGGGCCGGTGGTGCTGGATTGAGGAGGAGAACCTGCCAACATTCTACGAGGTTCGCCAGTCCATGGAAACGATTGGGGCGATGTCGATGCCGATGACGCGAAGCTCACGATTGCCACCACCAGGATCCTTCAGCTCACCCAGGCTGGGCTCACCCTCGAAAGGATCGGGGCGGACTTCATCCGCCACCGAATCGCTCCTATGCACAACAAGGGGAGGCCGGCCTGGCTTTTCGTGAATGTTGCTGACATCATGAGGCTCCGCCCCAGTCTCAACCACAACCTGACGGTGCGGAGGCATGCCCATCTCTTCCAACGAATCTTCCAGCTCGAGGTCAATGACGACGGCGAGGTTGAGCGGTCCGGCAAGGCTATGAGGGTTGCCGCGAAGGCCGGCAAGGTTGCAAAATAGCCCGTTTTCAAGTTGCCAGCGAGAGTGGTCCCGTTGTGCAACAATTCTCGCCGGTCCAAGATTATTGCCATGATGTCATTCTTCAACGCGCACGGCCTTGACCCGAGTTGGGTCGAGCCGGACGAGCTCCAAGTGCAGGAATTCTTCGACAGCTTGCACGAGGGGTACGTCACCGCCGAGCCGCGGCTCATCCAGGACACATCTCTGGAGGAGCTGGACTACATCGCCGCCAGGGTGGCAGAGGCGAAGCTTGCCGAGGAGGAGGCAAAGCTCGCCGAGGAGGCCGGCAGCACCGGTGGCATGGAGGACAAGGCTGCGGCGGAAACGAAGGAAGAAGAGCTCGCCCGATGGGCGGCAGCTGCTGGGGAGGCCAGCAGCGCCGGCATTAGGGCTCCCCTCATCGAGGACGTCATCGACGAGTCGTCGGAAGAGGAGGGAGAGGGGGAGGAGACCGCGACCGCCGACCCTCCAATCACCGGAAGAGGGCGAGTCCTGCGGCGGGCCACCTCCGGCGAGCCGGTCCGCCCTGACTGGGCCGGGCAGCTGCGGCAGGCCCAGGAGGCGCATGTGCGCCATACGAGGGCTGTGGCGACAAAGAAGGCGGCGAAAGCCATGGCGGCGAAGAAGAAGGCATCCGCTTCTTTGTCGTCCAAGCACGTCCGGACGCCATCGCCTCCCCCTTCGCCGGCAGACATTGGCGCGGGGATCACATTTGACTTTGGACCCTCAGCCCAGAGAGGAAGAGGAAAGCAGCAGAGGAGGAGGAGGAGGAGGAGGAGGAAGAGTAAGCTCTGCTTCCCCCTGCTCTTCTTTTTTCCCTCCATTTCCTTAAATGGTGTCACCTATTCTGAATCATCTTCATTCCACAGGGACGTGGAGAGGCTAGCCCAGAGAGCAAAGAGGGCCAGGATTTTGTCGAGCGTCTAGCCCCCGGCAGACACCTCTAGCACGCCACTGGTGGTGTTGAGCAGCCCGGGCAGCAGCCCCCAGCCCAGCCCCCAGCGTGATTCCATCACCCGTCCTTTCTCGACGTGCGCTAGGGGCACGATGCTTTGGTACTGACCATGTCGTGGATGTAGGAGGGGAGCAGCATCAAGGGGAACCGTAGAGGTCTTCTCCCAACGTGCCGCCCCCGTCGACCATGCCGCCCTGAGGGGCGTCCCCGGCAAGGGCACCAAGCATCGAGCCCATGCACATGGAGGAGGAGGAGGAGAACGCGGGCGCCGGTGGCTTCGCCTCGGCGCCGAACCTTGGTGGAGAAGGGACTTCCGCTTCTCGGCCTAGCATGGGTAAGCCACTCGCTTTCTGTCTCTGCTTGCGTTCTTTCTTTCTTCCTTCTTTTAATGACTTTTGATCTTGGCCCCGCCCTGTCCCCTTCTTGGCATCCAGACTTCCCCTCGATGGACGCAGAGGACGTCAACATCGTCATCAAGGACGTCGCCAAGGATGCCGCGGCACAGGCCGAGAAGATTGCCGCTGAGGAGAGCGCCAAGGGTGCTACTGAGGACGCCGCCAAGGGGCCCGCCGGGGAGCCCGACAAGGGGCCTGCCAGGGAGGCCGGCAAGGCTACTGCCGAGGAGGGGTGCTTGATGACCAGCCCTCCTCCTTCGCTGCCTCTGGATCTGGTAGGTACCTGAGGGTGAGCGATGAACTCTTCATCCATCTTCCAGGCGCATTGAGCACCAGGGCTCCCCTTGAGGGAGAGGTGTTCGACGAGAAGGTGCTTGCCGCTGCCGGGCTCGAGGTCATCGATGAGCCGAGCGTTGGTGGCGACGGCTCCTAGGAGGAGTGGCTGCTTCAGACCATGGGTGCAAGCTTTCGGAAGCTCCAAGCGCTCCACCGCGCCTGTCTGGACAAGGCCAAGTCCAGGACGGCGGTGGTGGAGAAAGCGGAGACGAACTTCCAGGAGCGCTTCGCCGAGGCGCAGGACTGGTTCTGCCAGGCTCAAGACGAGCTGAGGGCCTCCCAGGGCAAGCTGGCCAAGCGTGACGTGGAGCTTACCATGAAGCTGGACGATGTCGAGAAGGCCCAAGAGACAACGAAGAACTTGGCCACCGCCACCAAAGCCGTCCGGACCCAGCATGAGGCCGCACTAAACTCCCAGGAGGAGGACCTTTCCGCACGCGAGGAGAAGCTTGCCGCCACGCTCCACGGCAAGGATGAAGAGGTGGACAAGCTCGTCGTACAGCGGACCCAAGAGCTGGAGCAGAGGCATCAGGAGGCACTTGATGCCCAGGCTCTGGTTCCTACCGACAAGGTGAAGGAGCTGGAGGCGGAGCGAGATGAGCTGAAGGAGCAAACTCTAAAGTTGTCCAAGGAGAAGGACACGCTCAATGGCGCCCCGGCGGAGGCGCATGACGCGGCCATCAGCAGGCCGGAGATCTCTCCGAGGCGAACAATTCCATCAGAGACCTCAAGTTGAAGCTGGAGAATCTCGAGAAGATGTTGTCGAAGGCCAAAGCCCGGGAGGGGACTCTGACCAAGGACCTGGAGACCGAGAAGCAGCTGCGGAGGAATGAGGCCGCCAACCTTCATGACCATGTGGAGGGCGAGAAGCGTTGGCTCGGACGCCTCGTCATCGCTGTGAACTCGGCCGCCACGCAGCTGGCCACAATGGGGATGCCGGACGTGAGGTATGCCCCAAAGGCGAGCCTGAGCCCCAACGCCAACCTGACCCTATTCTTTGAGAAGGTCGTCGGCGCCCTGGAGCGGCTTCACTCCAACCGGGCGGCCTCCCTGGCCGAGGAGTCCCGGATGCTCTGCCGGGGTGTCATGACCAAGGTTCTTGCCAAGATAGCGCACTAGCATCCTTGACCTCGACTTCGAAGCTGCGCTGAAGAGCTTGCCAGAGGATGCTGACATCACGGCGATAAAGGAGCGTATCAAGCCCATCCTCAGCCGCATCGACAAAATCAAGAGGTTGGAGGGCCAGCGCCGGGACTAGGCATCCCGTTACTTATCGCCGCTGCAGGTTCATGACCAAGACAATTGCTATCTTTAGTTAGAACCGCGGCGGCAATTTCTGTAATATAACTCTGCAGTACTTCTGACATAATGCATGTTATTTTCCTGTTCGATTTTCCTTTGTATGTCCACCCTACGTTAACTGGGAAAGCTTGCCGGCGCGTAAACCTAGGGCGGCGTATTGAGGACAGATCCCCATTAGCCTGCCGGGTGCGCTTGCTCCTGGGCAAACCACCTTACCGCCCTCAACGCGGCCGCTCGAACTATCGAGCTTGACTCGAGTCAGAGTCGAGAGCATTGCTGATTGCGGAAGGCTACCCTGCCGCTCTTGACGCGGCCGCTTGAGCTGTTGAGTGGACTCGAAACAGAACAAGGGCATTGCCAATCGCAGGATGGGCCCTCTGCGTACAGGTTTTCCACACATAGGAAGAATCTCCGAGGATGATAACATTATATTAAGGAGAAAATTTAAAGTTTGGCATGACTTAGCTTTCTCGTCGCCGCCCTAGCAACCTTCGCGCTCGCATGTAGCGCCGCTCTCTTGGCCGCCTTCTCCACGGGAGCCGTGGTGATGAAGAACTGCTAGGCCAACTACTAGACCATATTCTCACAATTGCGCCCCCTACCTAGCGCGCCAAAGATGTCGGTGGGAAACGACACCTATGGGATCATAGGAATCCCTACTGCGGTTGCGGGGCTCGGGGTTGCGAGAAGAGTAGGATTAGTAACCAGCACAAGGATCGTTTTTACCCAGGTTCGGGCCGCGAGGATGCGTAAAACCCTAGTCCTGCTTTGGTGGATGCATTGAGCGTTCTTAAGATCTTGAACTAGCTATGGGCGCTGTGTGGTTCGAAAGAGCCGAATCCTTCTCCAGTATGCCATGGGCCTCCTTTTATAGGCGTAAGGGGCTGCCACAGTGGCACACAGGAGGTGGAAAGGCCTACAGTGCTACGAGCTTATCGCTTGTATTACAGGACAAGACACATTTAGTGTGCAGCTTAGGTGTCCCCTCGCTTTATCGGGGATGGGGGTGAGGCCCGTCCTGTCCGTCACCGCTCCTCGCTTTGATACGCGCCCTAGCCAGCGATGCATGCGGTGCCATGTAGGCGGGCGGGCAGCTGAGGTGGCGCGGTGGTGGAGCCTCCACGAAGATCTGCATGCCGCCACGCAGGTGTGTGCTGAGTTAGCCTGGAAGCTGCATATTGCCGTGCAAGTGCCTGCCCAGCTGGTTGGGCTGGCAGCTGCATGTGAACGACGGTGGGGATTTGGTTGTTGCGGGCCTGGCAGTGGCCCCGCTGACGCCTTTGGCAAGGGTCTTGCCGTGGAGCACTGTTGTCCTCCACAAGGATCTTGCCGGGGGGTCTTGTGGGTTTCTTCGGCAAGAATCTTGATGAGGATTCTTGCCTCCCAATCCTCATATAATCTTGAATATTCTTTGTCTTCACAATGATCTGCATACCACCATGCAGGTGCCTCCCGAGCCGTGGCCCAACACGGTTGACGGTGTTGCAGACCGTGGGTTCGAGGGTGTCTCACTTTGCTGGTGTGGGCGAGCCGCGCCGGCAAGGGCCTTGCCGGGGCTGCTGAGGCTTCCCCAGCAAGGGTCTTGCCGGGGAAACCTGCTTTGTCCACCTGCACTTTGTGGCCTTGGTCCTTGATATTGCCTCGTCTGTCTTGTGCCCTCGGTTTTTGTCTGGCTCCCCTCCTTTGCCCTACTATGTGAGGCCAAGGCGTGTGGCTCCAACTGCCGTGCACAAGTAGGAGAGCCCCTACTTTTGTACACAAAAAGGAGCCCCTGGGCCTGGGCCACACATAAGTGTGACACGTTGTTAGGCCAGGCACAGAACGGTGCGCGGGCAGGCGGGGCGAATTTCACCACGGTAACTATTCCGTCTGCTGCGCTTCCCCACGACTCGCGTTGAACGTGCGTCGTGGAGGAGCGTGTGTGACGTGGGGGGCATGCGTGGGGTGGTTCCCGCACGCATGTGTCGTATCGCAGTTAATGGGAAAGAAGGCGTCCCTCACCTTTCTCGTAAAAAGGAATAACCGCGGGCGCGCTTCTCACTTTACCCCCTCAAAAGGAGAGCCCCTACTTGTGTACACCGACACACAATAACCATGGGCTACATATTTACTGTAGTTAACATGGGCCTCCTACGGGCCGTAGAAACAAGGAGCCTTCTAAGGGCGGTAGAAACAATGGTCCTTCTACGGGGCATAGAAACGATGGGCCTTATATGGGCCGTAGACACAATGGGCCTTCTACGGGCCATATCATCAATGGCCTTCTGCGGGCCGTATGATCGGTTGGCCAAACATGAGCCAATAACAAACCACATTATGGCTGTAAATGGGATCGAGTTGAAATCGTCCGTTCATGGGCCGACCATAACGGGTCGTCGTTAATCGGCCGTATTTGATGACTATGAAAATGGCCCAATGTATTAATGGGCCACAAACGGGCCGACTGTAACCATGGGCTGAATTTGGCCCAGAAGTAAAAAATGACAGTAACGGGCCATAAGTAAACGAATGCTGGAAATGAGCCCAAGAATAAATGGGCCCTGAGAAGGCCGAAAGATAACATGGGCTGGAAACGGCCCAACGGAATAATGGGCCGTTAATGGGTATAAAGTGATACACTCTTCATTACAGGCCAGTTTTACCACGGGCCGTTAATGGGCCGAGAGTTACTAAGGGCCTCATATGGGCCGAAAGACGTCATGGGCCATACATGGGCTGGAATTATATTGGACAACCCAGATGACGCTACTGGGCCTAATTCGGATAGGCCATAAACGGGCCCTGGGTTAGCAGGCTGTAAATGGGCTATATGCGAACATGCCGTTAACAGGCATGATGTGGGCCGGCCCGCCACCTCTTGACCAAGTCAAATGGGCCGGCCTTTTCATAGGAATGGGCTTCTCTTGGGCCATGCCACGTGTCGACGTATCATAGGCGCTTTGGGTCCAATGAGTGGATGACATCTGTCCCAACGGTGACATGACATGTGTTTCCTCTAGCCAATGATGATTTTACACGTGGAAAATCCCCATTGGTCGGGGCTGTTAATGGGTTATCGGATCAAAAATCGGACCCGATAGCTTAACGGTGTTCCGTTATGATGGATGCCACGTGTCGGTCACCCTTGACGAAAGCACTTCTGTGATGCACGATTTATCGTCATGAAAGTGGACAGTTCCGTGATGATAATTTTGGTAATGTCATGGAACACTTCTACAACAGCACAGGTATGACTATCTTGATTCTGTCATAAAATCGTCATGGATGTACATGCATGATAGAAAACATGACCTATTGTGACAAACACGTATCATCACGGAAGTGTCTTTTTTTGTAGTGTCGTTTGCCCTGGAAAAAATAAGAAGGAAGCTTTCGGGACGAAGCGCCGCCATCTCGAGGCGGAACCTTGGCGGAACCAATCTAGGGCTCTGGCGAAGCTTTTCTGCCGGGGAAACATCCCTCCAGAAGGGGGAAATCGTCACCATCGTCATCACCATCGATCCTCTCATCGGGAGGGGGTCAATCTCCATCAACATCTTCACCAGCACCATCTCCTCCCAAACCCTAGTTCATCTCTTGTATCCGATCTTTGTCTCAAAACCTCAGATTGGTACCTATGGGTTGCTAGTACTGTTGATTACTCCTTGTAGTTGATGCTAGTTGGTTTATTCGGTGGAAGATTATATGTTCAGATCCTTTATGCACATTAATACTCCTCTGATTATGAACATGAATATGATTTTTGAGTAGTTACATTTGTTCCTGAGGCATGGGAGAAGTCTTATTATAATACTCATGTGAATTTGGTATTCGTTCGATATTTTGATGAGATGTTTGTTGTCTTTCCTCTAGTGGTGTTATGTGAACGTCGACTACATGACACTTCACCATTGTTTGGGCCTAGGGTAAGGAATTGGGAAGTAATATGTAGATGATGGGTTGCTAGAGTGACAAAAGCTTAAACCCTAGTTTATGCATTGCTTCGTAAGGGGCTGCTTTGGATACATATGTTTCATGCTATGGTTAGGTTTATCTTAATTCTTTTTTCGTAGTTGCGGATGCTTGTGAGAGGGGTTAATCATAAGTGGGATGCTTCTCCAAGGAATGGCAGTACCCAAGCAACGGTCCACCCACATATCAATCTATCAAAGTAACGAACGTGAATCATATGAGCATGATGAAGACTAGCTTGACGATAATTCTCATGTGTCCTCAGGAGCGTTTTCCTTTATATAAGAGTTTTTCCAGGCTTGTCCTTTGCTAAAAAAAGGATTGGGCCACCTTGCTGCACCTTGTTTACTTTTTTTACTTGTTACCCGTTATGAACTACCTTATCACAAAACTATCTGTTACCGATAATTTCAGTGCTTGCATAGAATACCTTACTGAAAACCGCTTGTCATTTCTTTTTGCTCCTCCTTGGGTTCGACACTCTTACTTATCGAAATGACTACGATAGATCCCCTATACTTGTGGGTCATCAAGAATCTTTTCTGGCGCCGTTGCCAGGGAGTGAAGCGCCTTTGGTAGGTGGAATTTGGTAAGGAAAAATTTATATAGTGTGCTGAAATTTACTGTCACTTGTTACTATGGAAAATAATTCTTTGAGGGGCTTGTTAGGGGTATCTTCACCCCGACCAGTAAAGAAAAGATTTTCTCCTCAACCTACTGAACTTACTGAAAATTGTTCACTTTGAAATTCCTTCAGGTATGATAGAGAAACTGCTAGCTAATCCTTTTACAGGAGATGGAACATTACATCCCGATATGCACCTAATCTATGTGGATGAAGTTTGTGGATTATTTAAGCTTGCAGGTGTGCCCAAGGATGTTATCAAGAAGAAGGTCTTCCCTTTATCTTTGGAGGTAAAGGCATTGACATGGTTTAGGCTATGTGATGATATTGGATCATGGAACTACAACGGATTGAAATTGGAATTTCATCATAAGTTTTATCCTATGCATCTGGTTCATCATGATCGTAATTATATATATATAATTTTTGGCCTCGCAAAGGAGAAAGTATCACTCAAGCTTGGGGGAGGCTTAAGTCAATGTTATATTCATGCCCCAATCATGAGCTCTCAAGATAAATTATTATTCAAAAAATTTATGCTCGGCTTTCTCTCAATAATCACTCCATGCTCGATACTTCTTGTACTGGTTCTTTTATGATGAAGACTATTAAATTTAGATGGGATTTATTGGAAAGAATTAAATGCAACTCTAAGGATTGGGAACTCGACAAAGGTAAGGAGTCAGGTATGACACCCAAGTTTGATTGTGTTAAATCTTTTATGGATACCGATGTTTTCGTGAATTTAGCACTAAATATGGAATTGACTCTGAGATAGTAGCTTCTTTCTGTGAATCATTTGCTACTCATGTTGATCTCCCTAAGGGGAAGTGGTTTAAATATCATCCTCCCATTGAAGTAAAAGTAGTAGAACCTATTAAAGTTGAAGAAAAGACTATCGCTTATAATGCTGATCCTATTGTTCCTACCGCTTATATTGAGAAACCACCTTTCCCTATTAGAATAAAGGATCATGCTAAAGCTTCAACTATGGTTCATAAGAGTAATATTAGAACTTCTACACCCTCTGAGCAAATTAAAGTTGAACCTAGTATTGCTATGTTTAAAGATCTCTTGGTCAATAATATTGATGGGCATGTTATTTACTTCTGTAATGAAGCTGCTAGAATTGCTAGACCTATTGTAGGCATGCCTGTTGTTTCTATTAAAATAGGAGATCATTGTTATCATGGCTTATGCGATATCGGTGCTAGTGCGAGTGCAATACGTCATTCCTTATTCAAAGAAATTATGCATGATATTGCACCTGCTAAGATAGAAGATATTGATGTTACAATTAAGCTTGCCAATAGAGATACTATTTCACCAATTGAGATTGTTAGAGATGTTGAAGTATTGTGTGGGAAAGTTAAATATCCTACTGATTTTCTTGTTCTTGGTTCCCCGCAAGATGACTTTTGTCCCATTATATTTGGTAGATCCTTCTTGAATACTGTTAATGCTAGGATAGATTGCGAAAAGGATATTGTTACTGTTGGTTTAGGAGATATGTCTCATGATTTTAATTTTGCTAAATTTCATAGACAACCCCATGAGAAAGAACTGCCTAGTAAAGATGAAATTATTGGTCTTGCTTATATTGCCGTGCCTCCTAATGATCCTTTAGAACAATATGTGCTAGACCATGAAAACGATATGTTTATGAATGAAAGAAGGAAAATAGATGAAGTATTCTTTAAATAGGGACCTATTTTGAAACAAAACTTGCTTGTTAAAATCCTAGGGGATCCTCCTCCACCCAAGGGTGATCCCGTGTTTGAGCTTAAACCATTACCTGATACTCTTAAATATGCTTATCTTGATGAAAAGAAGATATATCCTGTTATTATTTGTGCTAACCTTTCAGAGCAGGAAGAAGAGAAATTATTGAAAACTTTGAAGAAGCACTGTGCTCCTATTAGATATACTCTTGATGATCTTAAGGGCATTAGTCCCACTCTATGCCAGCACAAAATAAAATTGGAGAAAGATGCTAAACCAGTTGTTGATCACCAACAACGGTTAAATTCTAAGATGATAGAAGTGGTAAGAAATGAAATACTAAAGCTTCTGGAGGCAGGTATAATTTATCCTATTGTTGATAGTAAGTGGATAAGTCATGTCCATTGTGTCCCTAAGAAGGGAGGTATTACTGTTGTTCCTAATGATAAAGATGAATTGATCCCACAAAGAATTGTTACAGGTTATAGAATTGTAATTGACATCCGCAAATTAAATCAAGCTACTAGAAAGGATCATTACCCTTTACCTTTTATTGATCAAATGCTAGAAAGATTATCCAAACATTCACATTTTTTGCTTTCTAGATGGTTATTCTGGTTTCTCTCAAATACCTGTGTCAAAAGAGGATCAGGAAAAGACCACTTTTACTCGCCCTTTCGGTACTTTTTCTTATAGATGTATGCCTTTTGGTTTATGTAATGCACCTGCTACCTTTCAAAGATGTATGACTGCTATATTCTCTGACTTCTATGAAAAGATTGTTGAGGTTTTCATGGATGATTTCTCCATGTATGGAACTTCTTTTGATGATTGCTTAAGCAACCTTGAGCGAGTTTTCTAGAGATGTGAAGAAACTAATCTTGTCTTGAATTGAGAAAAGTGTCACTTTATGGTTAATGAAGGTATTGTCTTGGGGCATAAAATTTCTGAAAGAGGTACTTAAGTGGATAAAGCTAAAGTTGATGCTATTGAAAAGATGCCGTGTCCTAAGGACATTAAAGGTATAAGAAGTTTCCTTGGTCATGTCGGTTTTTATAGGAGGTTCATTAAAGACTTCTCAAAAATTTCTAGGCCTCTGACTAATCTATTACAAAAAGATGTTCCTTTTGTCTTTGATGATGATTGCGTAGAAGCATTTGAAATACTTAAGAAAGCATTGATTTCTGCACCAATTGTTCAGCCACATGATTGGAATTTACCCTTTGAAATTATGTGTGATGCTAGTGATTATGCTGTATGTGCTGTTCTAGGACAAAGAGTTGATAAGAAATTAAATGTTATCCAATATGCTAGTAAAACTCTAGATAGTGCCCAGAGAAATTATGCTACTACTGAAAAAGAATTTTTAGCAGTTGTATTTGCTTGTGATAAGTTAAGACCTTATATTGTTGATTCTAAAGTAACTGTTCACACTGATCATGCTGCAATTAAATATCTTATGGAAAAGGAAGATGCTAAACCTAGACTTATTAGATGGGTTATCTTGCTACAAGAATTTATTTTGCATACTATTGATAGAAAGGGAGCTGAGAACCCCGTTGCAGACAACTTATCTAGGTTAGAGAATGTTCTTGACGACCCACTACCTACTGATGATAGCTTTCCTAATGAACAATTAGCTGTCATAAATGCTTCTCGTACTACTCCATTGTATGTTGATTATGCTAATTACATTGTTGCTAAATTTATACCACCTAGTTTCACATACCAGCAAAAGAAAAAGTTTTTCTATGATTTAAGACATTACTTCTAGGATGACCCACAACTTTATAAAGAAGGAGCAGATGGTGTTATTAGATGTTGTGTAGCTGAGCCTGAACAGGAACAGATCCTACACAAGTGTCACTCCAAGGCATATGGAGGACACCACGCTAGAGATAGAACTTCACATAAGGTATTGCAATCTGGTTTTTATTGGCCCACTCTATTCAAAGATGCCTATAAGTTTGTCTTGTCTTGTGATGAATATCAAAGAAATGGTAATATTAGTAGACGTCAAGAAATTCCTACGAACTATTCACTTGTTATTGAACCATTTGATGTTTGGGGCTTTGATTATATGGGATCGTTTCCTTCCTATAATGGGTATACACATATTTTAGTTGTTGTTGATTACATTACTAAGTGGGTAGAAGCTATTCCAACTAGTAGTGCTAATCCTAACACCTCTATTAAGATGCTTAAAGAAGTTATTTTTCCGAGGTTCGGAGTCCCTAGATATTTAATGACTGATGGTGGTTCACATTTTATTCATGGTGATTTTTGTAAAATGCTTGCTAAGTATAATGTTAATCATAGAATTGCATCTCCATACCACCCATAGTCTAGTGTTCATGTAGACTGAGTAATAGAGAAATTAAATTAATTTTGCAAAAGACAGATAATAGATCTAGAAAGAATTGGTCCAAGAAATTTGATGACGCATTATGGGCCTATAGATCTGCATATAAAAATCCCATGGGTATGTCTCCATATAAAATGGTTTATGGAAAAGCATGTCACTTACCTCTCAAACTAGAACATAAGGCATATTGGGCCATTAAAGAGCTCAGTTATGATTTCAAACTTGCCGGTGAGAAGAGACTATTTGACATTAGCTCACTTGATCACTAGAGAACCCAGGCCTATGAGAATGCCAAACTGTTTAAAGAAAAAGTTAAAGGTGGCATGACAAAAGGATACAAAAGCGTGATTTTAAAGTAGGTGATTATGTTGTGTTATACAACTCTCGTTTAAGATTTTTTGCAAGAAAAATCCTCTCTAAATGGGAAGGTCCTTACGTTATCGAGGAGGTCTATCGTTCCAGTGCCATAAAAAACAACAACTTCGAAGGCACAAATCCGAAGGTGGTGAACGGTCAAAGAATCAAACATTATATCTCAGGTAATCCCATAAATGTTGAAAGCAATGTTATTAACACCGTAACCCCGGAGGAGTACATAAGGGACACTCTCCAGAATGTTTCAGACTCCGAAAAGGAATAGGTATGTGGTATGGTAAGTAAACCGACTCCAAAACAGTTCTAACAGCAAATTTTCTCCATTTTGGAATACTTAAGAAAATAGGAAAATAAGAAGTAGTCCGAAAAGGACACTAGGCATCCACGAGGGTGGAGGGCGTGCCATACCCAAATGGGCACGCCCCCCTGCCTTGTGGACACCTCGTGTGCCCTCCGGACTTCGTTTTCTTGCACGATACTTCTTTAGGTCGGTAAAAATTCATTATATAATCTCCCGAAGGTTTTGACCACGGTACCACGACAAAATCCTCTGATTTTGTTTCGAGCTGTTTTTGTGACAGATCTAGATCACCATGACGTCTTCAAGTGCAAATTAAGGAAGAAGCCGTCATCAACAACTTCATCATCACCACCTCTCAAGAAGAGACATAAATACATGGGTATGGGCATTCCCCTTGGCAACTGCCAAGCTTGGGGGAGGTGCCCCGGTATCGTATCACCATCACCCTTCTATCTTTACCATTTTTCTTAGTTCGATCCTTTTGGCCATATCTTGATCTAGTAGAATAAAGTTTAGCATGATCTAGCTTTGAGTTTTGTGTTGATCCTTATCTATGTAATCGAGTCCATGGGCTATATATAATAAAGATTAGTCTTGAGTCGAGGGCTTGGTTATCTTGCTATGACCTTGAGGGAATAAAAGAAAAAAGAAAGAATAAAAGAAATAAAGAGATCATATTGATCTTATAGAGAGTAATGACTTCACATATAAATACTATGATGAATAAAAGTTGTTGAGAATTGACAAACATAGTTTTGGTCATCGTTGCAATTAATAGGAAGTAATAAAGAAAGAGAGGTTTTCACATATAAATATACTATCTTGGACATCTTTTATGATTGTGAGCACTCATTAAAATATGACATGCTAAAAAGTTGATGTTGGACAAGGAAGACAATGTAATGGGTTATGTTTTCTTATATCCGAAATAAATTATGTCATGGATCATCCAACATGTTGAGCTTGCCTTTCCCCCTAATGCTAGCAAAATTCTTTGCACCAAGTAGAGATACTACTTGTGCTTCCAAATATCCTTAAACCCAGTTTTGCCATGAGAGTCCACCATATATACCTATGGATTGAGTAAGATCCTTCAAGTAAGTTCTCATTGTTGCAAGCAATAAAAATTGCTCTCTAAATATGTATGATCTATTAGTGTTGAGAAAATAAACTTTATACAAGCTTGTGATATGGAAGAAATAAAAGCGACGGACTGCATAATAAAGGTCCCTATCACAACTGGCAATATAAAGTGACGTTTTTTGCATTAAGATTTGTGCATCCAACCATAAAAGCGAATGACAACCTCTACTTCCCTGTGTGAAGGGCCTATCTTTTATTTTTTGCCTTATACCTTATACAAGAGTCATGGTGATCTTCACCTTTCCTTTTTACAATTTATCCTTTGGCAAGCACTATGTGTTGAAAAGATCCTGATATATATAACCAATTGGATGTGGGTTTTCATAAAGCATTATTGTTGACATTACCCTTGAGGTAAAAGGTTGGGAGGCAAAACTATAAGCCCCTATCTTTCTATGTGTCCAATTAAAACTTCATATACCCATAAGTATTGCATGAGTGTTAGCAATTGTGAAATACTTAATGATAGTTGAGTATGTGGACTTGCTGAAAAGCTCTTATATTGACTCTTTCCGATGTTATGCTAAATTGCAATTGCTTCAATGACTAAGATTATAGTTTGCTAGTTTTCAATGAAGTTTCTGATTCATATTTTACATTGTGAATAGATTGTTACTTTAGCATAAGAAATCATATGACAATATATATATGTTGCTATTCTAAGAATGATCACGATGCCCTATGTCCGTATTTTATTTTATTGACACCTCTATCTCTAAACATGTGGGCATATTTTTTCGATATCGGCTTCCGCTTGAGGACAAGCGATGTCTAAGCTTGGGGGAGTTGATACGTCCATTTTGGATCATGCTTTTATATCGATATTTATTGCATTATGGGCTGTCACTACACATTATGTCACAATACTTATGCCTTTTCTCTCTTATTTTACATGGTTTACATGAAGAGGGAGAATGTCGGCAGCTGGAATTCTGGGCTTGAAAAGGAGCAAATATTAGAGACCTATTCTGCACAACTCCAAAGTCCTGAAACTTCACGGAGGCACTTTTTGGAATTAATAAAAAATACTGGCGAAAGAATCAACCGAAGGGGGCCCACCCTGGCCACGAGGGTGGGGGCGCGCCCTACCCCCCTGGGCGCGCCCCTGCCTCTTGGGCCACCTGGAAGCCCCCCGATGCCCATCTTCTGGTATAAGATGTCTTTTGCCCTAGAGAAAATAAGAAGGAAGCTTTCAGGATGAAGCGCCGCCGTCTCGAGGCGGAACCTTGGCGGAACAAATCTAGGGCTCCGGCGGAGTTGTTCTGCCAGGGAAATATCCCTCCTAGAGGGGGAAATCGTCACCATCGTCATCACCATCGATCCTCTCATCGGGAGGAGGTCAATCTCCGTCAACATCTTCACCAGCACCATCTCCTCCCAAACCCTAGTTCATCTCTTGTATCCGATTTTTGTCTCAAAACCTCAGATTGGTACCTGTGGGTTGCTAGTAGTGTTGATTACTCCTTGTAGTTGATGCTAGTTGGATTATTCGGTGGAATATTATATGTTCAGATCCTTTATGCACATTAATACCCCTCTAATTACGAACATGAATATGATTTGTGAGTAGTTACGTTTGTTTGGGACTAGGGGAAGGCATTGGGAAGTAATAAGTAGATGATGGATTGCTAGAGTGACAGAAGCTTAAACCCTAGTTTATGCGTTGCTTCGTAAAGGGCTGATTTGGATCCATATGTTTCATGCTATGGTTAGGTTTACCTTAATTCTTCTTTCATAGTTGCGGATGCTTGCGAGAGGGGTTAATCATAATTGGGATGCTTGTCCAAGGAAGGTCAGTACCCAAGCACCGGTCCACCCACATATCAAATTATCAAAGTAACGAACGTGAATCATATGAGCATGATGAAAACTAGCTTTATGATAATTCCCATGTGTTCAGGAATGTTTTCCTTTATATAAGAGTTTGTACAGGCTTGTCCTTTGCTACAAAAAGGATTGGGCCACCTTGCTGCATGTTGTTTACTTTTGTTACTTGTTACCCGTTACGAATTACCTTATCACAAAACTATCTGTCACCGATAATTTAAGTGCTTGCAGAGAATACCTTACTGAAAACCGCTTGTCATTTCCTTCTGCTCCTCGTGGGGTTCGACACTCTTACTTATCAAAAGGACTATGATAGATCCCCTATACTATTGGGTCATCAGAGTTAATCTTCCAGATGATAGTGTCATTGACAGAGTTCTTCAATCACTGCCACCAAGCTACAAAAGCTTCGTGATGAACCATAATATGCAAGGGATGGATAAGACAATTCCTGAGCTCTTCGTGATGCTAAAAGCTGCGGAGGTAGAAATCAAGAAGGAGCATCAAGTGTTGATGGTTAACAAGACCACTAGTTTCAAGAAAAAGTGCAAAGGGAAGAAGGGGAACTTCAAGAAGAACAACTAGCAAGTTTCTGCTCATGTGAAGAAGCCCAAGTCTGGACCTAAGCCTGAGACTGAGTGCTTCTACTTCAAAAGGATTGGTCACTGGAAACAGAACTGCCCCAAGTATTTGGCGGATAGGAAGGATGGAAAAGTGAAAGGTATATTTGATATACATGTTATTGGTGTGTACCTTACTAATGCTCGTAGTAGTGCCTGGGTATTTCATACTGGTTCTGTTGCTCATATTTGCAACTCGAAACTGGGGCTATGGATTAAGCGAAGATTGGCTAAGGAGGAGGTGACGATGCGCGTGGGAAATGGTTCCAAAGTCAATGTGATCGCCATCGGCACGCTACCTCTACATCTACCATCAGGATTAGTTTTAGACCTGAATAATTGTTATTTGGTGCCAGTGTTAAGCATGAACATTATATCTGGATCTTGTTTGATGCGAGACAATTATTCATTTAAATCATAGAATAATGGTTGTTCTATTTATATGAGTAATATTGTTTATGGTCATGTACCCTTGATGAGTGGTCTATTTTTGCTGAATCTCGATTGTAGTGATACACATATTCATAATATTGAAGCCAAAAGATGCAAGGTTAATAATGATAGTGCAACTTATTTGTGGCACTGCCGTTTAGGTCATATTGGTGTAAAGCGTGTGAAGAAACTCCATGCTGATGGGCTTTTGGTATCACTTGATTATGAATCACTTGATGCTTGCGAACCATGCCTCATGGGCAAGATGACTAAGACTCTGTTCTGCAGAACAATGGAGCGAGCAACAGACTTGTTGGAAATAATACATACTGATGTATGTTTTCTGATGAGTGTTGAGGCTCGCGGCGGGTATCGTTATTTTCTGACCTTCACAGATGATTTGAGCAGATATCGGTATATCTACTTGATGAAACATAAGTCTGAAACATTTGAGAAGTTCATAAAATTTCAGAGTGAAGTGGAAAATCATCGTAACAAGAAAATAAAGTTTCTATGATCTGATCATGGAGGTGAATATTCGAAACAATGCGGAATAGTTTCACAACTCACGCCACCCGGAACACCACAGCGTAATGGTGTGTCTGAACGTCATAACCACACTCTATTAGATATGGTGCAATCTATGATGTCTCTTACTGATTTACCGCTATCATTTTGGGGTTATGTTTTAGAGACGGTTTCATTCACGTTAAATAGGGCACCATCTAAATCCAATGAGATGACACCATATGAACTGTGGTTTCGCAAGAAACCCAAGTTGTCGTTTCTTAAAGTTTCGGGCTGTGATGCTTATGTGAAAAAACTTCAACCTGATAAGCTCGAACCCAAATCGGAGAAATGTGTCTTCATAGGATACCCAAAGGAAATTGTTGGGTACACCTTCTATCACAGATCCGATCCTTTCTAGAGAAGGAATTTCTATCGAAAGAAGGGAGTGGGAGGAAAGTAGAACTTGATGAGGTAATTGTACCTGCTCCCTTATTGGAAAGTAGTTCATCACAGAAATCAGTTCCAGTGATTCCTACACCAATTAGTGAGGAAGCTAATGATGATGATCATAAAGCTTCAGATCAAGTTACTACTGAACCTCGTAGGTCAACAGAGTAAGATCCGCACCAGAGTTGTACGGTAATCCTGTTCTGGAGGTCATGTTACTTGACCATGATGAACCTACGAACTATGAGGAAGCGTTGATGAGCCCAGATTCCGCAAAATGGCTTGAGGCCATGAAATCTTAGATGGGATCCATGTATGAGAACAAACTGTGGAGTTTGGTTGACTTGCCCGATGATTGGCAAGCCATAGAGAATAAATGGATCTTCAAGAAGAAGACTGACGCTGATGGTAATGTTGCTGTCTACAAAGCTCGACTTGTTGCAAAAGGTTTTCGACAAGTTCAAGGAGTTGACTACGATTTGATCTTCTCACCCATAGCAATGCTTAAGTCTGTCCGAATCATGTTAGCAATTGCCGCATTTTATGATTATGAAATTTGGCAAATGGATGTCAAAACTACATTCCTTAATGGATAACTTAAAGAAGAGTTGTATATGATGCAACTAGAAGGTTTTGTCGATCCAAAAGGTGCTAACAAAGTGTGCAAGCTCTAGCGATCCATTTATGGACTGGTGCAAGCCTCTCAGAGTTGGAATATATGCTTTGATAGTGTGATCAAAGCATATGGTTTTATACAGACTTTTGGACAAGCCTGTATTACAAGAAAGTGAGTGGGAGCTATGTAGCATTTCTTATATTATATGTGGATGACATATTGTTGATTTGAAATGATACAAAATTTATGGACAGCATAAAAAGATACTTGAATAAGAATTTTTCAATGAAAGACCTAGGTGAAGCTGCTTATATATTGGGCATCAAGATCTATAGAGATAGATCAAGACACTGAATTGGACTTTGACAAAGCACATACCTTGATAAAATTTTGAAGTTCAAAATGGATCAGTCAAAGAAAGAGTACTTGCCCGTATTACAAGGTGTGAAGTTGAGTGAGACTCAATGCCCGACCACTGCAGAAGATAGAGAGAAAATGAAAGTCATTCCCTATGCTTCAGCCATAGGTTCTATCATGTATGCAATGTTCTGTAGCAGACCAGATGTGTGCCTTTCTATAAGTATAGTAGGGAGGTACCAAAGTAATCCAGGAGTGGATCACTGGATAGTGTTCAAGAACATCCTGAAATACCTGAAAAGGACTAAGGATATGATTCTCGTTTAGGGGGATGACAAAGAGCTCATCGTAAATGGTTACGTCGATGCAAGCTTTGACACTGATCCGGATGACTCTAAGTCACAAACTGAATACGTATTTATATTCAATGGTGGAGCTATCAGTTGGTGCAGTTCCAAGCAAACCGTCGTGGCAGGATCTACATGTGAAGCGGAGTATATAGCTGCTTCGGAAGTAGCAAATGAAGGAGTCTGGATGAAGGAGTTCATATCCGATCTAGGTGTCATACCTAGTGCATCGGGTCCAATGAAAATATTTTGTGACAATACCGGAGCAATAGCTTTGGCGAAGGAATCCAGATTTCACAAGAGAACCAAACATATCAAGAGACGCTTAAATTCCATACGTCATCAAGTCAAGGAGGGAGACATAGAGATTTGGAAAATACATATGGATCTGAATGTCGCAGACCCGTGGACTAACCCTGTCTCA
Source organism: Triticum aestivum (assembly GCF_018294505.1). Classification (NCBI taxonomy): domain Eukaryota; kingdom Viridiplantae; phylum Streptophyta; class Magnoliopsida; order Poales; family Poaceae; genus Triticum; species Triticum aestivum. The sequence continues at coordinate 90,420,544 of NC_057795.1, read as the reverse complement.
CGAGCAAAACATGATCAACACCAAGACTCCATGGGTGTTAGAATCATTACTATGTAATCTAGATTATTGACTCCAGTGCAAGTGGGAGACTGAAGGAAATATGCCCTAGAGGCAATAATAAAGTTGTTATTTATATTTCCTTATATCATGATAAATTTTTATTATTCATGCTATAATTGTATTAACCGGAAACTTAGTACATGTGTGTCGGTGTACAAAAGTAGGGGCTCTCTTTTATACCCCTTTACTTGTGCACAAGCAGTCAACTAAGCCACGCCTACGACCACACCTAGCAGGGCAAAGGAGGTAAGCCGAAGCACAAGACCAGAGACATGAAGAGAAAAAAGGCGAGGTGGATTCCCTCGGCAAGAGCCTTGCCGGGGCCACCCTTGAGCCTAAGGTCTCCGACACCATTGACAACGTTGGAACCAAGGCTCGGGAGGTGCGTGCGTGGTGGTATGCAGATCTTTGTGAGGACAAAGAGACCACGAAGCCTGGACGAGAACCATAAGACAAGACGACCGCGAGGTTCCTTGCCGAGGATGCCCACGAGGCCCCGGCAAGGCTCCTTGCCGAAGACAACCACAAGGTACTGGAAAGTCTCTTGCCGAGGGAGCTCACAAGGCCCCAGCAAGACCCTTGTCGGGAAGATACTCAAGACTGCAGCATGCCCCGTCGGCCTGGACGTGTGTCGAAGCAAGACGAAGCGGTGACAGACAGGACGGGCCCCGTTCCCGTCCCCGATAAAGCAAGGGGACACCTAAGTAGTGCATTGAATGCATTTTGCCCCGTAATGACAGGCGATAAGCTCGCGCACTGTATACCTTTCCACCTCCTATGTGCCACTGTGGCAGCCCCTTTGGCTATAAAAGGAGGCCCAAGGCATACTGGAGAAGGATTCGGCTCTTTTGCATGACGCATGCACCATAGCTAGTTCGAGAGCTCAAGAACACTGAAATACACACCAAAGCAGGACTAGGGTATTACGCATCTTCGCGGCCCGAACCTAGGTAAACGAACTTTGTGCTAGCTCCTAGACTTGTTCTTCTCACAACCCCGCGCCCGCCAACCATAGAAGGGATTCGAGTGATCCCATAGGTGTCGTTTTCCACCGACATCTTTTATGCGCCAGGTAGGGGGTGCAGTTGTGAGAATCTGGTCTAGCAGTTAGTTTAGCAGTTCTTCGTCGCCATGGCTCCCAAGAAGAAGGCGATCACAGTGATTGGTTCATCCCGAGCCGAATGGCCCATGCTAGTACGGGCGGGCGATGAGGTGGTCGTGTATGGGAGCCGAGGCGCAGCCCGCGGACACCCACATCGCTTTGGCAGCTGAAGCTCGGTGAGCGGTGGCGTTCGTGTACAAGACGACCAACCACGCACCACCAAGTCCAGAGATGGATCCGGGCCCCACGTAGGCAGCGCGGGGCCCTCCAAGGGCGACACCGTGCCACCCATGGGCGGTGCGGAGAATTCCAAGACGCTTATCCCGGCGCCCACGGCGCGCTCTTCCCAAGCTATGCGTGACGAACGGTGCCACCACGTCAGTTACCCCGGGCGTCGCTGTGGGAAGAGCCTTGTGCAGCATTCGCGGGACGTAGAAGACCAACATGCATGTCGAGGCACTGGCGAAGATGGTGCGCAGCCGCAAAGCCGTGACAGATCTCCTCCTAACATGGTTAGAAGTCGGAGCGTGTAACGGTCCGCGTAGCTCTCGTCGCCGCCCACGCCAGCAGATGCCTTAGCGCGAGCAGTTGCTCCTTGACTTCCCTCCTGCTGCAGAAAAGCTCGACGAGTGGAGATCCACCATCCGAAGCCTCGTCGGCGTCGCCAACAAGGACGGACCGCGACCCACGGGATCTTTTAGCCGACGCTCCATCGAGCCACCGCATGCCAGCGGTGGAAGGACCGGAGGTGCTGCGCCCACGGTGCACTCTCCTCCTCCACGCCATTTTCCGTGGGTGCTGGTCCGTCGCGACGACGCTTGTGATAACATTTCCATAGCATCATCCGACCCACACACCCACCGCGACCAACACCAAGTTCTTCAAAAACGAGCTCAAGAAGACGCTCGAACCACCATTGAGCAACGACGCGAAGCGCGCCACCAGCCAGATAGGCGGGCGGGGCCCACTATGGACCACCCAGCATCGGGAGGCTCTGGTGGCCTACCTTACGAGATAGGTTGCCCAACCTTTACCCCTGAGCTGCGGTAGTTCCAGTGGCCCTCTCACCGCATGTTCAAGTCTGACATTGGCGAGAAGTACAACGGCAAGACTCACTCGTCAAGGTTACTCAGCATCTACATCATCGCGAAGCAAGCCGCTGGAGCTCGCGACGACAAGGTGCTTGCCAATTACTTCCTGTTGGCACTTAAACCCAACGTTATGTCGTGGTTGATGCACTTGCCAGTAGATTCTATTTCTTCCTGGTCGGATTTGTGCCATGAGTTTGTTGGTGCATTTACGGGAGGACACCAAGCTCATGGCCAGGCAAGCGACTTGCATGTCATCCCACAGAAAGAAGGTGAAACTCTACGCAAGTACATAAAGAGGTTCAGCCAAGTGCAATACAATATCCCGGATGTTCATCCCGCCGCTATCATCAGCGCATTCCATCAGAATGTGCGCAACCGCAAGATGCGTGAATAGCTGGCAATGAACAAGGAGAAGGATGTGGCAGAGCTCTATGTTCTGGCTGATAGGTGTGCTCGGGCTGAAGAGGAAGGAAGTACCCCGGCGAAGGTGTCGGCGTGGAAACTGATTCCTCAGATGAAGATGTTATCGCACCGGCAAAGAATGGCTGGCATCGCAATAGGAAGTGCAAGGGCAACACCTTGCTTGCCGTTGAGGGATCCGACGACATCGGCGCTGCCAAGAAGGCCAAGGCAGACGACCCCGGCAAGGGAGATTGCCGGGTGCGTCGCTTGCGGGCCTTGGCGGCCGCCGACAAGCCAGGAGGCTCCGACAAGCAATACTGCAAGATCCATCGCACCAAGAGCCATGACCTCCAGAACTGCCGACATGTCGAGCAGCTCGCAGAGAAGCAAAAAGTCGAATATGAAAGGCGGGATAAGGAGAAAGGCCATGATGGTGCTGAGGGGTCCGGCAAGAAGCGTAGCAGACAAGCTGGCCGCCGCGGCAAAGATAATCAACAAGAAAGGCCCGCTCGGGGCTGCGGCCAGAAGCAGGAAGATGATAATCATGAAGAGGACGACAAGTCCGGTGACCCTGAGTTCCAGAAAGCTATGGGGGTAATGTGCATTGACGGTGGCGCCTCGTTGCACACCTCTCACCGCCAGCTCAAGCAGTGGGCACGTGAGATCACAACAGCAGAACCATCGCTCGATGCTCGGAAGCCACTGAAGTGGTCCAGCACGCCTATCATTTTTTTACACCGAGGACCACCCTGATTGCACAACTGCGGTCGGGTGCTTGCCATTGTTGGTTTCACCAACAATACACAACCTCATGGTGACAAAAATGCTAGTTGACGGTGGGGCCGGCCTGAACTTGATATCGCCCGCCGTGATCAAAAGGCAACAGATTCCTGATGAAGACCACGAAGAGACGGGCACATTTCAAGGGGTCAATCCAGGAAGAAGCCAGCCAAAGGGTAAGGTTACGCTACCCGTTACATTCGGGGGCGAGCTGAACTATAAGATGGAGAGGATCGTTTTCGATGTTGCCAAGATCCCCTTGCCTTACAACAGGATCCTCAGCCGCCCAGCACTAGCCAAGTTCATGGCGGCATCGCATTATGCCTACAATGCACTGAAGATGCCAGGGCCGATGACCATCATCACTGTCCCCTCCGACAAGAAGGATGCGATGATCTGCGTTGACCAACTCTACTGGGAAGCAATTGCAACAACTGCCGCCAAGGCACTTGCTCCTACCGCTAAAGCCCCAGGAGGGAAGAAACCCGGTAGGACCTCTCGCACCCACTCCGGCAAGCGCACCTCTTCAGAGTGTTGTGCTCCCGTCGAGGACGTGCCAGAGAGCTCCACTGGCAAGAGCAAGAAGTCCAGAGCTGCGCCACCAGAAACCAAGAAAGTGTCCGTCAAAGAGGATGGCACGGGAGGGGCTTTCACCATAAGCTCCACCCTCGACAGCAAATAGGAAAGTGCGCTCGTCGCCTTCCTGCGGGCGAATGATGATGTGTTTGCATGGCAAGCATCTGACATCTCCAGCGTTCCCAGGGAGGTGATTGAGCACCATCTTGCTATCTGTCCTCATGCGTGACCCGTCAAGCAGAAGGTCAGGAAGGAAGCTCTAGAACTACAAGAGTTCATCCCAGAGGAAATCAGAAAGTTAGAAGCGGTAGGCTTGGTGAGGGGAATACTCCATCCGACGTGGTTGGCCAATCCGGTAGTGGTGCTCAAGGCGAATGGGAAGTGGAGGCTGTGTGTTGGTTACATAGACATCAATAAGGCTTGTCCAAAGGACCCCTTCCCGTTGTTGTGCATCGACCAGATTGTAGACTCCACGGCCGGGTGTGACCTGCTATCATTCCTTGACGCTTACTCAGGATACCACCAGATCTTCACGATGAAAGAAGACGAAGAGAAGACATCGTTCATCACCCCATGTGGTATGTACTGTTTTATATGGATGCCTTTCGGGTTGAAGAGTGCTGGCTCAACATTTGCAAGAGCAGTCCAAATTGGTTTTGAGCCCCAGCTACATAGAAATATGGAAGCTTATATGGATGACATAGTGGTCAAAACCAAGGACAAGGCAACGCTCGTACAAGATTTAGAAGGCACATTTGCAAATTTGTGCAAGATCAACCTCAAGCTGAACCCTGAGAAGTGTGTCTTTAGCGTTCCGTCCGGAAAACGTCTCGGCAAACCAATCCGGCCATCGGGGCCGCAAGGAATCAGGACTGACCTGCTGCCCGAAACAGCAATGCCTGGCCCGCACCCCGGCGTAGAAACATGTGCCTTATGCGTCCGCCGCCTACCCTTACCGATGCATGAAGGACACATGGCGAATGAGTCAGGACTCGGATGACAAGTGGAACGGCCATTTCGCGCCCCGTTATCGCAGGGGCGTGGGAATCATAATGGCCATGACCCAGGTCCACCTTGTAAATGAGCCACGCCTCTGTAGCTCCCTATATTTTCTTATGAGGAGAACGCGGACCACCACTTTACTATTAGACCCGTGGGATGACACAAGTAGGCCATGATCGCTCAACGTCACGCACGACCCCCCCCCCCCACGTCGCGCGTTCAACGCGGGTCATGGGGGAGCGCAATGAACAAGGAAAATACTGTGGTAAAAGCTCGGCCCCGCCTGCCCGCGCACCGTTCTGGGCCCAGCCCAACAACGCGTCGCGCTTATGTGTGGCCCAGGCCCGGGGGCTCCTATCGGTGTACAAAAGTAGGGGCTCTCTTTTATACCCCTTTACTTGTGCATAGGCAGTCAGAGCTGCACCTACGACCACACCTAGCAGGGCAAAGGAGGGAAGCCGAAGCACAAGACCAGAGACATGAAGAGCAAAAAGGCGAGGTGGACTCCCCCGGCAAGACCCTTGCTGGGGCGACACGCCCCACACCAGCATCGCGACCACCCTTGAGCCTAAGGTTTTCGACACCATTGACAATGTTGGAACCAAGGCTCAGGAGGCGCATGCGTGGTGGTATGCAGATCTTTGTGAATACAACGAGACCACAAAGCCTGGATGAGAACTAGAAGACAAGACGACCGCGAGGTTCCTTGTCGAGGATGCCCACGAGGCCCCAGCAAGGCTCCTTGCCTAAGACAACCACAAGGCCCCGGCAAGACTCTTGCCGAGGGCGCTCACAAGGCCCCGGCAAGACCCTTGCCGGGAAGATACTCAAGACTGCGGCAAGCCCTTGCCGCCCCAGTTGTCGCTCCAGCCCAGCGATCAGCCTACCAACTAAAGTAAGTACCCACGTGGCGATACGTGGTTCCTGATCCAGCCAGTCAAGCACCTGCGTGGTGGTATGCAGATCTTCGTGAAGACCCTACCACCACACCATCTTAGCAGCCTACCGGCCTACATGGCGATGCATGCCTCATTGGCCTGGACACGTGTTGGAGCAAGACGAAGTAGCGACGGATGGGACGGGCCCCGTTCCCGTCCACGATAAAGCAAGCTGACAATTAAGTAGCGCATTGAATGCATTTGTCCCATAATGACGGGCCATAAGCTCGCGCAATGTATACCTTTCCACCTCCTGTGTGCCACTGTGGCAGCCCCTTTGGCTATAAAAGGAGGCCCGAGGCATACTGGAGAAGGATTCGGCTCTTTTGAACAACGCACGCACCATAGCTAGTTCGAGACCTCAAGAACAGTGAAACACAATCCAAAGCAGGACTAGGGTGTTACGCATCTTCGCGGCCCGAACCTGGGTAAACGATCTTTGTGCTGGCTCCTAGACCCGCTCTTCTCACAACCCCGCGCCCGCTAACCGTAGAAGGGATTCCAGTGATCCCATAGGTGTCGCTTTCCATCGACAATGTGTAAATACATAGACAAAACTGAGTGTCCCTAGTATGCCTCTACTTGACTAGTTCGTTAATCAAAGATGGTTAAGTTTCCTAGGCATAGACATGTGTTGTCATTTGATGAACAGGATCACATCATTAGAGAATGATGTGATGGACTAGACCCATTCGTTAGCTTAGCATTAATGATCATTTAGTTTTATTGCTATTGCTTTAATGATGACTTATACATGTTCCTCTGACTATGAGATTATGCAACTCCCGAATACCGAAGGAACACCTTGTATGCTATCAAACGTCACAATGTAACTAGGTGATTATAAAGATGCTCTATAGGTGTCTCTGATGGTGTTTGTTGAGTTGGCATAGATCAAGATTAGCATTTGTCACTCCGTGTATCAGAGAGGTATCTCTGGGCCCTCTCGGTAATGAACATCCCTATAAGGCTTGCAAGCAATGTAACTAATGAGTTAGTTGTGGGATGATGCATTACGGAACGAGTAGACTTGGCGGTAACGAGATTGAACTAGGTATGATGATACTGATGATCGAATCTCGGGCAAGTAACATACAAATGACAAAGGGAACAATGTATGTTGATATGCGGTTTGACCAATAATGATCTTCATAGAATATGTAGGAGCCAATATGAGCATCCAGGTTCCGCTATTGGTTATTGACCGGAGATGTGTCTCGGTCATGTCTACATAGTTCTCGAACCCGTAGGGTCCGCACTTTTAACATTCGATGACAATTTGAATTATGAGTTTTGTGATTTGATGACCAAAGATTGTTCTAAGTCCCGGATGAGATCACGGCATTACGAGGAGTCTCAAAATGGTCGAGACATAAAGATTGGTATATTGGACGATGTTATTCGGACACCGGATGAGTTCCAAGAGGTACTGGATAATTATCGGAGTGCCGGAGGGTTATCAGAACCCCCGTGGGAACTAATGGGCCTTTGTGGGCCTTAGTGGGGAGAGAGGAAGGGCCACAAGGGGCTGGCCACGCGCCCCCACCACTACTGGAATTAGCTTATTTGCCGTCCGTTGGCGGACGGCAAAGAAGGTCTTTGCCGTCAGCTACAAGGAAACGGACGACAAAGAAATGGCTGATGGCAAACAAGGTGTTTGCCATCAGCCAACTCTTTGCCGTCCGCTGGTTGACGGCAAAGAAACTATGCCGGCTAGCGGATGGCAAAGAGGTTGGTGGGTCCAGTTATTTTGTAACCAACCCAAGCCCACCAGCCCCACCTCTTTGTCGTCCGCATGCGTATGACAAAGAATGTTTGCCGACCATTGGCGGACGTCAAAGAGGCGGGTACGTTAATGGTCGTCCCGCCCCCATCCTCTATCTCTTCTCTCCACTCTCTCGCTCTCGTTCCCTTCCCAACCCACAACCGCGCCACCGCCGACCCCGTCTGCCGTAGCCGACCGCCACACACCCCTCCCGTGTGGCGCCCCGACCTCCACCGCACCCCCATCGCCCCGCCCACACCGGCCCGCGCCGCCGCCGACCCCGTCTGGCATAGCCGGCCGCCCCGCACCCCTCCCCGACCTCCACCGCGGCCCAGCCGCTCCTTCCGTGTTGGCCAGCCGCGCCGCGGCTGTCCCGGCCCTCGGCCCCCCACCCCCAACAAACCACCACGGCCGCTGCAGTCGCGGGTCGACCGCCCCCCGAGGAGCACCGCCCATCGCCGCCCCGCCTCGCTGCCACCCAGTCGGTGCCCCCTCCCAACCCGTCACCGCCCCCACAGTGAGCCCCTGCCACCCCCTGTGTCCTATTTTCTTTTCTGTTTTTTCTGTTTTTCTTTTCTGTTTAGATTAGGTTTTTAGTTTAAGTTTTTTCAGTTTAGATTTAATTAGTTTAGGTTATTTAGTTTAATTATTTTAGGTTTAATTAGTTTAAATAGTTTAGTTTTAATTAGTTTAGGTTTTCAGTTTAGGTTTAGGTTATATAGTTAGCTAGATTAGATTATATTAGACTAGTGTTAGGTTTTAGTTAAGTAGTCATAATTAAAGGAAGTGAAAAGAGATGAAAAAAGAAGAAGAAAAGCAGAATAAGTAGAAGGGGGAAGAAGAAGAAGAAGAAGAAGAAGAAGAAGAAGAAGAGGAAGAAGAAGAAGAAGAAGAAGAGGAGGAGGAGGAGGAGGAGGAGGAGGAGGAGAACAAGAAGAAGAAAGAGGGGAGGAGGAGAAGAAGAAGAAGAGAAGAAGACAAGGAAAAAAAGAAACCCCAACCCCCGACCCCCGACACCCCGACACCCCGGCACGACACCCTGACACCACACCCCGACCCCTGACCAACCAACACCCTGACACTACACCCCGATCCACACCCCGACCCTGACCCCGACACCCTGACAACCCGACCCCGACACGACACCCCGGCACAACACCCCGACCCCGACACCCCGACACCCTTACCCCCGACCCCCAACACCCTGACACCACACTCCGACTCCGACACCCTGACACCTTGACACCCTTACCCCCGACCCCCAACACCCTGACACCACACCCCGACCCCGACCCCGACACCCTAACACCCCGACCCCGACACGACACCTCGGCACGACACCCCGACCCCGACACCCCGACACCCGGACACGACACCCCGACCCCGACCACCGACCATCGACACCCCCATACCTGACACCCCGACCCAGACCACCGACACCCCGACCCCGACCCCGACACCCTAAGACCCCGATAATCGACACCCGACCCCCCACCCCGACCCCGACCCCCGACACCCTGACACCACACCCGAACACCACGCCCCGACACCTCACAGCACACCCCGACCCCGACATCCTGACACCCTGACACCCCGATCGACCCCAGACATGATGATGATACAAAAACATCATATATATTTGTGTTGTTCGGGTGTATTTTTATTATGTTCATCATGATGATACACTTAAATTATATACATATTATTACGTTCATGTCAGGTATCCATTTTTTTATGTTGTACTAATTTCGTTTACTTTTTGTCATTGCAGGTGTTCATAGGATGGTGGGCAAGGGTCCAGAGCGCCCCGAGCCTCCTACGAGCGCTGCTGGGAGGGGTGGTTCCATTATTCCACCCCAGCCCCTCCGGATAGCTCTGCTAGATAGTATGCAGACAACTGCGGTGGACGCTTCTACTTCGGTTGGGAGAGGTTGGGGGAGGACGAAGAAGGCTGATAGAGGTGGACGTGGCAGCGGGAGAGGTAGGAAGGCTGCTACGCCTTCCTCGCCGTCACCCTCAGCTGATTCAGCCGACCATAGGACTGCTCTGTCTGACGTGGACCCGTCTCGGATTCCGGTCCATGAACCTCCGGTCGCTGATCCTTCGCCCCACCAGACTCGGGTCGCCGATCCTTTGGCCCACGTGAGTCCGGTCCTAGAGTCTTCGTCCCAGAAGGCTCCGCTCACGGGGTCTTCGTCCCAGAAGACTTCGGTCACGCGGTCTTCGTCCCAGAAGACTCTGGCCCCGCTGTCTTCTTCCCATGAGACTCCAGTCCCACCGTCTTCTTCCCACGAGACTCCGGTCCCAATGTCTTCTTCCCAGGAGACTCCGGAGGCTAGTGGCTCGGATGATGGTAGCGAGGACACCTTTTCAGATGATAGCTACAGTGAGGACGAGATGGTTGAGAAGGGCAAGGAGGTCTACAAGCGTGGCGGTACAAAGCTCCCTCCCGTGCCGACGACCCCTGACCAGAGGTGGTTGATTGCGCCTAAAGGGTTGAAGTAAGTGCTTTTACTATCTTTTAACTTTTTTCCTTCACATTCCTTCAAATTAATATCTAATGCGTTTGTCTTGTCATACTGCAGGGGCTGGGATTACCCCCGTGACCATAGTGTCTGCAGGCCCAACCAGGTCCTTGTCACACTTTGCCAACAGCACTTCCCTGGGTGGGTCATGATACCCGGTGAGGGCCAGGTTCCACATCTAGCACTGAGCTGGGAGATGTACTCTATTGCCCCGACCCCTCCAGGGGAGATGGTCGCTGTCAAAACCGGCGGATCTCGGGTAGGGGGTCCCGAACTGTGCGTCTAGGCGGATGGTAACAGGAGACGAGGGACACGATGTTTTTACCCAGGTTCTTGCCCTCTTGATGGAGGTAAAACCCTACGTCCTGCTTGATTAATATTGATGATGTGGGTTACAAGAGTAGATCTACCACGAGATCAAGGAGGCTAAACCCTAGAAGCTAGCCTATGGTATGATTGCTGTTCGTCCTATGGACTACAGCCATCCGGTTTATATAGACACCGGAGAGGGCTAGGGTTACACAGAGTCGGTTACAAAGGTAGGAGATCTACATATCCGTATCGCCAAGCTTGCCTTCCACGCCAAGGAAAGTCCCATCCGGACACGGGACGAAGTCTTCAATCTTGTATCTTCATAGTCTTGGAGTCCGGCCGATGATGATAGTTCGGCTATCCGGACACCCCCTAGTCCGGAACTCCCTCAGTAGCCCCTGAACCAGGCTTCAATGACGACGAGTCCGGCGCGCATATTGTCTTCGGCATTGCAAGGCGGGTTCCTCCTCCGAATAATTTATAGAAGATTGTGAACACCAGGATAGTGTCCGGCTCTGCAAAAATAAATTCCACATACCACCGTAGAGAGAATAATATTACACAAGATCAATCTGCTGACGTATTCTGTGGCGTGACGTCACACCACTTCCAAGCCTTTACTCGAATTGTTTTTATTGTTCCACCTCAGCGCGTTTAGCGAGGCGGTTTCCTTGGCACGTCTTGTCGAAGCAGAGATCGTGTTCCCCTTATTCCGGGATTCCCATCAATACGGGCGTGGGTAACCCAACCGCGCCATTGATTGTGACGCTTGGGAGATAAGGAGTTTTACCAGGCCGGTGGGGACGCGTGTTTCTGTCCGCCCATATAAGGGGATAAAGATCCAACCTTTTTACTTGTGCCTTCTTCCTCCTTGGCTTATCCATCTCTGCGAACTCGAGCTCCAGCGCCCAAGTCCGCACTTCTCACCTCAACCTTCTCCAACTATGTCCGGAGCGGGAGGCAAGTGGATGGCCTCCTCCGTCACGGAGGGGCAGATCCAGAAGCTGCGCGACGCTGGATACTTGTCTAGCGACATCGCGCATCGGCTCCCCGACGAGGGAGAGCTCATCCCCACCCCCAGGCCCCATGAGAGGGTAGTGTTTCTTCCCCATTTCCTCCGCGGACTGGGCTTCCCACTTCATCCCTTTGTCCGGGGGCTCATGTTCTACTACGGCCTGGATTTCCATGATCTGGCCCCGAATTTCATCCTCAACATCTCGGCGTTTATCGTCGTGTGCGAGGCCTTCCTCTGCATCCAGCCCCACTTCGCCTTGTGGCTCAAGACCTTCAGTGTCAAGCCGAAGGTTGTGAAGGGCAGCCAAGCGGAGTGCGGAGGCGCCATGGTGGGCAGGATGTCCCACGTTACGTGGCTGGAAGGCACTTTCGTGGAAACCATCAAGGGGTGGCAATCGGGGTGGTTCTACATCACCGAGCCGCGTGACGCCGATTGGGCAGCGGCCCCCGAATTCAGATCCGGCATCCCTACACGGCTCACCTCCTGGAAAGAGAGTGGCCTGATCTGGGGGAATTCGGAGGAGCTGACCGGACTCCAAGCCTGTATCCAGAAGCTGGTGGACAAGAAGCTCAAGCTTGTCAACGTAGTCCAGGTCATGCTCATCCGCCGGATTCTCCCGTGCCAACGACGGGGTTTCAACATGTGGGAGTTCGATCCGGCGCAGCACCAGACCCTGAGCGGGCTCTTCGACACTACGTACGAAGATGTCTGGAAGGTGCTGTTCAAGGGCGCCGAAGCTCCCGCATCCGCTACCGAAGATCGCGGATTCCGCTCGCAGCGTCCGGCTGACGAGGTAAGTGATTTTGCCACTTGTTTTCCATAGTTTGACTCTATGCGGGATCTAAACTCCCTTTACCTTTGACAGGACTGGCTAGCGAAGGCCGAACGGACTATCTGTCCGGCCCCATTGCCAGAGGACCCAGCGGACGCCCGCCTAACGGGGCTGCTGGCTCCGGCACCCCACGTGGTGCCGGAGAAGAAGGCCAAGAAGAAGGCCACGGGGACTCGGAAGAGTTCCCGTTTTCAGGTGCTATCGGATGATGAATCCGAGGCCGACTCCTCCCACCAAGGCGAGGAGGAGAAGAAAGCCTCTCCCCCAGCGGGGGGAGGGAAGAAAAGGAAGGCCTCCCCAACAAGGGAGGCCGAAGGGTCCAAGAAGGGAAAAACTCTTCCCCCGGACCGCTCCGCCAACGCCAGTGACGACGACGAGGACTGGCCTCCAAGGGCCAAGCCCCTGGCGAGATCGTAAGTATCCGGACTCCCGAATAACTTCAAGGTTTTTTCTTTTCGCCACATAATGTCTTTCTAATGCCGCATACAACCCTGCAGTCCGCCCAAGGATGATCTTCCCGTTTCGTCGAGCGGGTCCTTGGGTGCGTCGGATATGGATTCCCTTCCGACTGCCTCCACCCCCCGTGCCGCGGACGACGCCGAGGTGGGGTCCCAGGAAGGGACCTACCAGGAGGAGGAGGCCCCGGAGGTGTCGCAGGACAACCTCCCGGACTTTGCACCGGACTCAGCCCCGGAGGCCACAGTGGCTCCGGAGTCCGGCGGGCGACCCCTTCGTAAGAAGGGCAAGACCGCGACGCCGGCTGCCTCCGTCCAACCGGAGGTGCCGGACAATTTGCTGGAGGCGCTCAACGGCGCCTCCATCAAAGAGGAACACCGCACTGTTATGAGTGCGGTGATTCAGAAGGTTCAGCTCGCCAAGAGCGGGCTGACCGAAGCCTGCAGCAGCCTTCTAACAGGCTTTGAGGTAAGAATTTCAATATATGTAAAATGGTACCGCATAGACAGTAGCCCCTGATGCTCGGTTCGGTGTTCGGAAAGAAAAGCCGGACTGAGGATCTTTAGAAAGATAAACGCAGGAGTCATGAAAATATGTCAATATGGGATTGCAGGCTGTGCTGCTGACCTCCGCCGCACTGACTGCGGAGGTCAATACTTTGAAGGAAAACCTCGAGCGGTCCGAGAACGAGCTCGGCCGTGCCAAGAAGCAGCTCGAGGAAAAAGAAGGTGAGTAATACCTTATGAAAATTGTACCTTACAGAAAAGGATTTGGTTGCAAGAAAAATGACAAGGATAACTTGGGTATTGCAGGGGCCACTAACGAGGTGGCGACCCTGAAGGAGGCGGTGGCCGCGGCCGAACGCAATGCGGCCGCGGAGCGCACCGAGCGAGAGAAGCAGGAGGCGCGGGTGGCGGAGGTACAGCAAGAGCTCCAGGATCTCGTGAAAAAACATGAGAGCTTGGAGCGTGACTCGAAGACTCGAGAGTCTGAGCTTGCAACGGCTCTTGAGAGTGCCAAAGCCGCTAAGGCCGAAGCCTACAAGGCCCTCCAGGAGATTGAGGCGGTGAAGAAAATAGCAGCGGGTAAGGCATTTTTCATTCAAAGTAAGCATGTGAGTGTTACTTACCTGTCGCTTACCCGAATTCGGAGCTCTCCAGGAGCGTTCGCAGATCTTCCTCGCAGCGTGTCCGATGCTGCCGCATTCTACCGGGCCGAGGAGGGGAGCTCGACGGAGAAGGTCTTCTGGTCTCAGTATGCTGAGGCCGGACATCCGGTGCCCCTTAGCGACCAGCTGAAGCAGCTGGTCGAGCTCCACAAGGCGGCCGAACAGGCCATGAAGGGCCTCATAGTTCGGCTGTGGCCTGAGGAGGCTATGCCTGGGAGCTACTTCGGCCTGGTGCGGCGGCTGGTGGATGCGTTCCCGTGGGTTGAAGTTATCAAGCACTCCGCCTGTATTGAGGGTGCCCGTCGGGCCCTTGCCCGCGCAAAGGTGCACTGGGGCAAGATGGATGCCCAGAAGCTTGTGACGGACCCCCCACCAGAGGGCAAGGAGCATCGCACGCCCGAGATGTATTATAAGAGTGTGCTGAAGGGCGCCCGCACTATTGCGGGTGAGTGCTCCAAAGATGTAATATTTGAGTAGACTCGCATTTTGTTATCCTGTGCGCTGAAAACTTGGTTCATATGCGCTAAGCAACGCTTGTTAATTTAAAATATTACCTTCTGTGCGGCTGTTTATCAAATCTGAGAGATGGCAAGTCGTCGGCTTCAGCCCCCATGCCACGAGTGCTGGGGTGTTCGGGATAAACTCGAGCGCTCTTGTTCCCATTTTTGGGTCCATCTAGGGAGGCGCTCGACACAGCGAACAAGGCAACCGGACTTATAATGCTTGAACACTCTCACTTAGCCATAGAATTCTATAATTTTAAATTTCGGCGAAGCCCCTAGTCTTCGGAAGGCCGAATTTGGGGCGCTATCCACGCCTTGGCCGGACAGTATCCGGCTCCTCGCTCTAAGCGGCATAAGTCTTTAAGGACTCGCAAAAAACCTCTCGAACAGCGACCGGCTCTCGCCTCATCATGACGGTCAGTTTTAGCTTTCTCCACTGAGGCGTTAACCCAGCTCAACTGGGGCGCAATCGCAGTGGTTCTCCCAGTGCTACCTTAGCCGATATAACGGAACGTAAGGTACCAAAACATGGGAGCCGGGCAAACCCAACTATTGACCCAAGACATGATTCGGAGCCGATGCATATAGTGCTATAAGTTCGGGGTGCCGCACTTGTGAAAGTGTTCGGACTCATCACACCATAATGCGGGGAACATAAGCCCCTGGTGTGTATTAGCCGTACCAAAGTGTACGGATGCAATATGCCGTGGATGAACATATGTATGAAAAGGAAATGCAATTATAAGCAAAAAGGTGCTGCATTGTTTTATTCAATAAGTGCTGCTACGAATGCAGAACGATACAAATAGTGCGATAAGCAAGGTATGGGACTGTTAAACATGTCCCCCTCCAGGGGTAGGCTGCAGATTGGTGTATAAAAATGCTCGTAACGGAGACCACCTGTATATTCGTTGTAGCCTTTATCCTTTCCTGGCTGTTGCATCGTGAGTTCGGCAGATCTGCTGCCGGACAGGGCCTCTGACAAACGGAGTCCTGTGGGTAAAAAATAAAAGGTAAAAAGAAAAGAAAAAAGAACGACACACTTGAGAGCCCCTGGTGTGGTTGAGCCGCAGTCTGGGTTTATCGTGGTCGTGCCCCTCTCCCCATGCCCATGGTATCTTCAGAGCGTAATGGTGTACGCGAAGGACCTGCTTTAACGTTTCGCAGGAGCTGGGGTTGGGGCCGCACTGCTACGCGTGCTCGGAACGTGCCAGGTGGTCTTGTTGTAAGTTACTCCGGGCGCGCTTAGCTGTGTCCGGCCGCTTAAAGGCCGGACTCGAGAATTGCCTTAAGAGGCTGCATTGCACTTCTGCCGCGAGAGCCGCTGTATGTTCCTCCGTGCGGAGAGAACGTTCAGTGTTTCCGTTGACCGTGATGACTCCTCGAGGGCCTGGCATCTTGAGCTTGAGGTATGCGTAGTGCGGCACCGCGTTGAACTTTGCAAACGCAGTACGTCCGAGCAAGGCATGATAGCCGCTGCGGAACGGGACTATGTCGAAGATTAACTCCTCGCTTCGGAAGTTATCCGGGGATCCGAAGACCACTTCCAGTGTAATTGAGCCTGTACAATTGGCTTCTACACCTGGTATGACGCCTTTAAAGGTCGTTTTGGTAGGTTTAATCCTTGAGGGGTCTATGCCCATTTTGCGCACTGTATCCTGGTAAAGCAGGTTCAGGCTGCTGCCGCCGTCCATCAGGACTCTGGTTAGGTGAAATCCATCGACGATTGGGTCTAAGACCAGTGCGGCGAATCCGCCGTGGCGGATGCTGGTGGGGTGGTCCCTTCGGTCAAAAGTGATCGGGCAGGAGGACCATGGATTGAACTTCGGGGCAACTGGCTCCATCGCGTAGACATCCCTGAGTGCACGCTTCCGCTCCCTTTTGGGTATGTGCGTTGCGTATATCATGTTCACCGTCCGCACCTGTGGGGGGAAACCCTTCTGTCCTCTATTGTTCGGCGGTTGGGTCTCGTCCTCGTCATCGCTATGTAGCCCCTTGTCATTGTTTTCGGCAATTAACTTGCCTGCCTGCTTGAATACCCAACAGTCCCTGTTGGTGTGGTTAGCTGGCTTTTCGGGGGTGCCGTGTATCTGGCACAAGCGGTCGAGTATTCGGTCCAAATTGGACGGACCCGGAGTAGTTCTTTTGAATGGCTTTTTCCGCTGACCGGGTTTAGAGCCTCTGAATCCGGCATTGACTGCCGTATCCTCAATATGATCGCCGTTAATGCGGCGTTTGTTTTTGTTGCGACGCGGCCTGCCATTTCGGTCCTTGAAGTCCGGACTGCCAGAATTTTTGCTGAGGTTGTTGCTGCGTGCTAGCCAGCTGTCCTCACCCGCGCAGAAGCGGGTCATGAGTGATGTGAGGGCTGCCATGGATTTCGGCTTTTCCTGTCCCAGGTGCCGGGCAAGCCACTCGTCGCGGATGTTATGCTTGAAGGCCGCGAGGGCCTCCGCATCCGGACAGTCGACGATTTGGTTTTTCTTGGTTAAGAACCGTGTCCAGAATTGCCTGGCCGATTCGTCTGGCTGCTGAATTATGTGGCTTAGGTCATCAGCGTCTGGTGGTCGCACATAAGTGCCCTGGAAGTTATCGAGGAATGCGGCTTCCAGGTCCTCCCAACTCCCAATTGACTCTGCTGGCAAGCTGTTGAGCCAATGCCGGGCTGGTCCTTTAAGCTTGAGGGGGAGGTATTTGATGGCGTGAAGATCGTCACCGCGGGCCATGTGGATGTGAAGGAGATAGTCTTCAATCCAAACCGCGGGGTCTGTTGTGCCATCGTAGGATTCAATATTGACGGGTTTAAACCCTTCGGGGATTTGATGATCCATTACTTCATCTGTGAAGCATAGTGGGTGTGCGGCGCCTCTGTACTGGGCGATATCACGACGGAGCTCAAGGGAGCTTGGTCTATTTTGTTCGGCCCGGCCGGACTTACTGTGTCCGGCGCGACGATTGTCGTCACGTATCATGGGACGCCCACGCGATCCGTAGATCGATCTTGATTGTCTTGCCTTATCCTCCAATATATCTCGCAAGTCCGGAGTGTTCCCCTGTGGCCGTGTGCTTTTCGAGCGATGCCGGGGTACGGGTCTGGTGAAGGGCCTAGAGGCCACTCTGTCGCGACCACGGGGTGGTCGGTCAGCCGTATTGTCTCCTGGTGATGCGGGTTCGTAAGCCTCCTCCTCTAATCGGGGGAGCAGCTTGCGTTTAGGGTAGCTTTTGGAGGGGCGTTCGAGCTCATGCTCTTCGGCCGCGAGGACTTCAGTCCATCTGTCGGCTAGCAGATCCTGATCAGCTCTAAGCTGTTGCTGCTTTTTCTTGAGGCTGTTCGCCGTGGCCATAAGCCTGCGTTTAAAACGCTCTTGTTCGACGGGATCCTCAGGCACGACGAATTCGTCATCGTCGAGGCTCGCTTCGTCTCCGGAGGGAGGCGTATAATCCTCTGCCTCTTCTCCTGCCGCTCCTTCATAAGGGCTGGCGTCTCCGTCCTCCTGCGCTGCATCTTGCTGGAGCGGGTTGTCTTCGGCACTGTCCGGTGTATTATTGTCTCCGGTGCCGGAGTCTTCATTCTTGCTGTGGCGGGATTTAGAGCGGCGCCGCTGACGCCGGCGCTTGGGCTGCTTTTTGGAGGGGTCATCCTCCTCTGTTCCTTCGCCATTCCCATCTTTTGGGATATCCACCATGTATATGTCATACGATGAGGTGGCTGTCCAGTGCCCAGTGGGCGCTGGTTCTTGGTCGTCTCCGGCATCGTCGTCCATACCGTCGATGTCCTCGGAGTCGTAGTCTAGCATGTCGGTTAAATCATCGACAGCGGCTACCAAGTGGGTGGTGGGTGGGCTTTGAATTTCTTCGTCGTCCGCATCCCAACCGTCCTGACCGCAGTCCGGCCAGGGCTCTCCTGATAACGAGAGATATTTTAGCGAACTCAAGATGTCGCCGAAAGGTGAGTGTTGAAAGACGTCCGCTGCGGTGAACTCCATGATCGGCGCCCAATCGGATTCGATCAGGGCGGGCGCGGGAGGTTCGGAGTCCGGCGAGGAGTCCGGCACCTTGGAGTCACGAGCTTTATGAGGGACAAAGTCAGTGTTCGGCTCTATCGCCGTAGAGGTTGCAGCCCCCGAGGCGGTGTCTAGGCATCCATCCTCGATCTGCGCGGCCGGCTCCGAATTGAGGATCGGAGCGGCTCGAGTGCGGCCTCCAGGGTACTGTCCGGCGGCAGAGCTAAATCATGCCCGACGTGACAGTGCGGCACGCTCGGCTGTGGCTCGAATCCGTCGAAGATCAAGTCCCCGCGGATGTCAGCCGTGAAGTTCAAACTTCCAAATCTGACCTGACGGCCAGGGGCGTAGCTTTCGATCTGCTCCAGTTGGCCAAGCGAATTGGCCCGCAGTGCAAAGCCGCCGAATACGAAGATCTGTCCGGGGAGGAAGGTCTCCCCCTGGACTGCGTCGTTGATGATGATCGAAGAAGCCATCGAGCCTATCGGTTGCGACACGGAGGAACTCTCAATGAAAGCACCAATGTCGGTGTCAAAACCGGCGGATCTCGGGTAGGGGGTCCCGAACTGTGCGTCTAGGCGGATGGTAACAGGAGACGAGGGACACAATGTTTTTACCCAGGTTCGGGCCCTCTTGATGGAGGTAAAACCCTACGTCCTGCTTGATTAATATTGATGATGTGGGTTACAAGAGTAGATCTACCACGAGATCAAGGAGGCTAAACCCTAGAAGCTAGCCTATGGTATGATTGTTGTTCGTCCTATGGACTACAGCCATCCGGTTTATATAGACACCAGAGAGGGCTAGGGTTACACAGAGTCGGTTACAAAGGTAGGAGATCTACATATTCGTATCGTCAAGCTTGTCTTCCACGCCAAGGAAAGTCCCATCCGGACACGGGACGAAGTCTTCAATCTTGTATCTTCATAGTATTGGAGTCCGGCCGACGATGATAGTTCGGCTATCCGGACACCCCCTAGTCGGGGACTCCCTCAGTCGCCGATGTCGCGTGTGAGACGGTGGCCAACATTGTGTTCCGTCGGTTTTGGGTAATCCTTTAGAGAACTAAAAATGAACACTACCTACCTAGTGATTGTACTAATCATTGTTGTCTTCTTTGATTGCAGACCTTCTACAGGGTTTCAGACGGAGAACAGGAGGCCGCGGCTATGGTTGTCAAAGCCGAGTGCAAGCGCCTACTTCTGAACTTATGGCATGAGGCTCGGGTGCAGGCCGTTCAAGACAACTACGCCTTTCAGGGTATTAGGAGGGCCAAGAAGAAGTGTCGCAATGCTTAAATTATACCTTTTCTTAAGGCCTTGAACTTAGTTTTCCTGATTTGATTCGTAGCGCTGAAATTTCTCTTGACTCACTTAGCTGCCCCCGAGATGGTGTGTCGATAAGATGGACTGTTGGGAGGCGTTGGTGGATGCGTGGTTCTCTCCTGAATGGCGACTCGAACACCAAAGGGCCAAGGATAAGCACGACCAAATGGAAGGTGTGCCACACCATCGAGGGAGCTCCAACCTGTTTGAGTACGGGGATAACTGGGTATGTGGTTTGCCACATGATTCATGCAATTTCATTCTTCATGGTAGCATTTATCCTTTCCAAAATGACTTAATATGCTTAGTTAGTTAAAATGACATAATAACTACCTTGGATACTTCAATAATGACATAATTAGCTCAATAATGACTTAATATGCTTTAGTTAGTTAAAATGGCATAACTACCTTGGAGAGCTCAATAATGACTTAATATGATTTAGTTAGCTAAAAAATAGCATAACTACCTTGGATAGCTCAATAATGACATATTCAGCTCTAAAATGACATAATAACCTTTAGATAGCTCTATAATGACTTAATATGCTTTAGTTAGTTAAAAAATGGCATAACTACCTTCGATAGCTCAAGAATGACTTAATATGCTTTAGTTAGCTAAAAAATAGCATAACTACCTTGGATAGCTCAATAATGACATATTTAGCTCTAAAATGACATAATAACCTTTAGATAGCTCTATAAAATGACTTAATATGCTTTAGTTAGTTAAAAAAATGGCATAACTACCTTTGATAGCTCAATAATGACATAATTAGCATACTTTGATCAAAAATGACATAATAATCTTTCTTAGCTCCAAAATGACCTAAACTTAGCTTATTTCCTCGAAAATGACATAATAACCTTTCTTAGCTCCAAAATGACCTAAACTTAGCTTATTTTCCTCGAAAATGACATAATAACCTTTCTTAGATCCAAAATGACCTATTTACATAGTAATATCATTCTTAATGCTAGCTTGAGCCCTAATTAACTAATATTTTGTTCCTCTCTCTCAGGCGCACTACCACAAGAAGCATGTGCCTTCTCTATTCGGCCTCTATGGCATGGCCCATATGGCCCCGTACAAGAAGGCCAAGGCATTCAGGAAGTCTGACCTAGATCATCCAGAGATCTTCACCAACATCTCCTTCCACCACAAGCTTGTGAAGTACAGAGACGAGGGGAAGATGAGGAAAGGGGAGGACTTTAACCCGAGCCAGGATCCTTTTGATACAGAGCTGGTGATTATATCTAGTGGCAGGAGGTCCCATGGCTCTCAAGCCATTGCTGATGGACTGATACGTTGTCCTAAGACTCTCCCACAGATCAAGAAGCGCCAGAGTATCTCTGATCCTGATATAATGCCTCGTGCACGACCCGCGGAGCTTGCTGTGGCGGTTAGTTATACGGACTCTCTGACCTTTTGTCGGGGGTTGGGTGCGACATATGCCAAAGGATGGCTTATCATGGTGGGAGCGAGCAGAATGTCGCCGGTGCCAGGAAACGGGATTAGGCGAAGGCATGCACGCCGGCGAATCTTACCCAGCTTCGGGGCTCTCCAGGGAGATAACACCCCTACTGCTGCTCTGCGGGGTCTCCGCATGATCACTAAGGCGTAGTGACTACAAGGTTGCTCCTAGAGCTGTATTCTGGAGGTAGAAGGAGGCAAGGCTAGCCCTCTTCTTCCTATATGATCGGGTCTAAAGCTAATGGTCGCCAACCCTTTGCATGGGTGCCCCGGGGGGTTTATATAGGCCTACCCCCCGGGGATACAATGGTAATCCGGCTGGGCGCATGTCCCAGCCGTCTGTCTCACAGGCCGCCGTCTTATCCGCCAACTGCTGGGGCCCGCCGACTCGCGGGCCCCACCGGCGAGTCCGACACTGTAGCCGTGCTCCTGATGACGCAGGCTCGGTCATTGGGTCGTGGCAACAGTGCTGTCGTCTATCGGGCGATCACTGTCGTTGCTCCCCATCTTGTCTGGTTAATGGCGGCGTGGGACCCGTAAGAGAGGCTGGCCGACTCTGGGGAGCCGACTCCCATGGGGCCGCCTTTAGGGTATATCCGCCGTCTTCTACGTTCTCACTGTCCGGCGGGTCCGCCGTCTCTGAGCCGTATAGGTAGGCCATCGTGGCCACAGTGCGCCGCTCACTATGGCTGAGGTCAGGGCTGGCATGGCAACAGTGCCAAGCCACGCCGGAGATCTCCCACGGTATGGCACACTGTAGCCATGCTGGTCCCTCGCAAGCAGGAGGTGACGGCCACGCCGTGGTCGTACCCGCCTTGCCTATCGAAACAAGTATAAAGTCGTGGGCCAACTCTCTATAGCCGGCTCCTCCCGAAGTCGCCGACCACGAGTCGGCTCATCTGGGAGCTGCAATCTGAGACTCGGCTTATCTGGGAGTCGCCATCTGGGACTCGGCTCCTCTGGGAGTCGCCATCTGAGACTCAGCTCATTTGGGAGTCGTCATCTGAGACTCGGCTCATTTGGGAGTCGTCATCTAAGACTCGGCTTATTTGGGAGTCGTCATCTGAGACTCGGCTTTGAGGGGCACGGCCCGCCCCGATGTCTTGTAAGGTTCTGGGACTCGGGTTAGCCTACCCGTGGCCCATTACTCCGATAGTAGTCCCCGAAGCTGGTGAGGCTTCGAGAGTGACTAATCTGGGGGCCTCAACAGTTTTACTCTTCCGACGATGGACTTCGGGCTTCGCCTGCCATCTTCCTCTGGGCCGACTATTCGGAGTCGGATTCGTAGAAGGCCGTTCTGCTCTGTGGAGAGCTCGAAAGTTGTGGCGGGAGACTAGGCGGCGTGCCTGATAAGCTTCCCAGCTGCCGCCCGCCGCGGCCCTATCGCGGGGCGCCACGCGGCAGGGACAGTCTGCCGGCCCACACGCACGACGGGACGGGCGGTCAGGCGGGGCCCGCCACTACCGCGCCTCGGCACGCAAACGGATCCGCTGCGGCCTGTGCGAACGGTTGGGTTACCCACGTTGTTACTGCGCGCTGTAACTTCGTGGGTTAAATCGTGGGGCGGCGTGGGGCTCCGAGCGCAGTTAATCCCCGCTCGCCCCCTCAGCTTCTCAGCCTCGGAGGCTATAAGTAGGGGGGGTGGAGCGGCAAAGCACGCGCGCCCGTCTCCCCCGACCCCCGCTTCCTGTTGCCTCTTCTCTCTTTCTTCTTGCCGCCGGTGAGCAGAGCCACACCGCACCAGCCAGCAATGAGCTCTTCCTCCACCGCCACGGCTCCTGCCGTGCGTTCTGGCGCGTGGGACGGCTCGGTGGTCGACGAAGACCTCATTTACTTCCTCCGCAAGACGCGCCGCCTCCCCGGCGCACAACTCGTGCAAGCCCGCACTGCACCGGCGAAGGAGATATCGCCGGCGCCGGAGGAGGGAGAGCGGGTCATCTTCCGCTCGCACCTCATGCGCGGTCTAGGGCTGCCGGCGAGTGGCTTCTTCCGCTCATTTCTGGAGTTCCATAGCCTCCAGCCACACCACCTCACCCCGAATATGGTGGTGCTGCTGTCCGCCTTCACCACCCTGTGCGAAGGTTTCCTCGGCGTTCTCCCCACCATCGAGCTGTGGGGAGAATTATTCTCTTCTAAGCTCGGCACGCACGTCGCCGGCGTGCCGGCCCAGTGTGGTGCCTTCATCACGATGCGGCGCTCGACGGCCGACAACCCCTTCCCTTCCATCTCGCTGATCAAGTCGGTGAAGATGTGGCAGCGCTCATACTTCTACGTGAAGAACCTCGCATCCGACGGTGACTGGGTTAATCTGCCACCTTACGAAGCCGCCCCCCAGCTGGGAGGCTCCCCAGCTGGTCTCATCGAGTCAAGACGCTAACTCCCGCCGGAGCCGCTGCTGTAGCGCGACTCCGAGTCTTGACGCAGTCGGAGGGCCTCATCGGGGCCGACTTGCTGGCCGCCTTCGTGGCGCGCCGAGTTCTCCCGCTCCAAGGCCGGCCTCACCTGATTTGCCAGATGAGCGGCCTCCGAGACCCAAGTCGGATGAGCACCAAGGAGATGCCCCGCGCGGAGGAGGCAAATATGGTGAACCATATCGCGAACTGCGAGTTCAGGGAGGACTGGTAGTTCGGCAAGGAGCCGTACTCACGCGACAACCCCCCACCAGTGGTAAGTCGCATCTCCTTATTGCTTTGTCTTCTTTTGCGGCCAAGTCCGGTTTCTGATTCTCGTTGGTTTCTTTCTGAGCTAGAACCCCCTTATGCAGCCTGCAGCCGGCGCCACAAGACAGCCCCGCGAGTTCGTCCCCGATCGTGCGGAGAGCGACGTCGACGACCCCGGCTTGGGGGCGGCAGCGATGGAAGCCGACGCCACCTTCGCCGACTGGCCTGATGGCGATGCCGAAGGGGAAGTCGCCCCGTGCCACCAGCCGAGGGTCGGCTCGTCGGGCGCCGGCTCCTCCGCCGGCCTGGCCGGCCAAGGCGGCGTGAAGAGGCGTCACGCCGGCCGAGTGCGCCCGGCGGCAAGTTGAAGAAGTTCAAGGGGGCGGCCGCCGCGACCAAACGGGAGGAGGCGGCCGCGAAGGCCAACCACTTCCGTAGGGAAGTGAGAAGGCCGCCGCTAGTCTCTGTGTAAGTTTTTATGCTTTTTTATTTTCCTTCGGTGAATCTTGTCCGAGTCTTCTTTTATACTCCTTCCATTCTTCTTCAGGGGCCCCCTTTCCCTTGAGAGAGTCGCCGTCCCCTCCGTCATGGGGTCGACAGAGACGTCCGTCAATACTCGGCGGGTCGACCCCGCCGCCGACCTCCAGGAGGTGACGGAGCGAAATGCGCGGGAGAAGCTTGACGAGGAGGAGGCTGACCGTCTGGAGAAGGCGGAGGCCGAGAAGGCGACCACCTCCGCCCAGAAGAAGCTAGAGGATGCCGAAGCCGCCCTTGCGGTGAGATGATGAGCCGAGGAGGCCGTGCGTCACCAATCGGCGATGCTCGTCCCCCCACTGTCCTCAGCACCGCCGCCTCCAGAGTTCACGGGACAGACCGGAGAGGCCGGCACCAAGAATCCCGTCGTGGAGAAGGAGAGCGGTGAGGCCTCCATGTTGGATACTCTCGTGCCGCCACCGCCGCCTCCACCGCTGTCTGGGAGATCGCACGGCAAACAGCCGGCGGGTCCGCCGGAGCCGCCGACCGCGGACGAGTCCGAGGTGAGGCTGCTTCTCCAAGTCGCCTCGCTGGTGCGCCGCTGTCTTGAGAGGGCGACCTCGGTGCCGCGACCTCGGGAGACCGGCGCCGCCAGCTCGGCAGCACTAGACGCTGAGGCAACAAGCGCCGCGCCCATCGGGTGGTTGTGCGGAGGCGGCACTGGGCCACTGAATCAAGCGCTTCTGGACGTTCAAGCGAAGCTGCGCGCTGAAGGCGACGCCCTTCAAACTTGCACCAGGGCGCATCTGGCAGCGCGGATGGCTGTCCGAGTACGTTTCCTTCTTCTGTTTGATTCTTGTTTTTCTCTGTGGGGGCGTGCCAGCGCACCCACTGGGTGTAGTCCCCGAGTTTCGGGCTGGCTGCTGACATCGTTGTCAGACTAGCGGCGGCGAGTTCCAAGTACGGCATAAAAACTCCTGCAAACAACTGGCGAGTTCCAAGTACTTATTTTGTCTGACATTGTTGTTTGCAGGAGTATTACAACCTCGCGCCACTGCCTTCAACCGCAATGTTGAGGAGTTGAGAAAGCGGACTGCTGACTTGACGGAAAGCCGGAGTAAGTTCTTTCCCTCTTCTTTGCGGGGGCGCGCTGGTGCACCCGCGGGCTGTAGTCCCCGAGATTCGGGCCGGCTGCTGAGCAGTCGGGCCGGATCTTTCTGGCGACCTTCTTTCTTGGCGACTTCGACGTCTCCTTTCTTGTTCTTCTTTCTTCGCGGGGGCGCACTGCTGCACCCGCGGGCTGTAATCCCCGAGATTCAGGCCGACTGCTGAGCAGTCGGGCCGGATCTTCCCGGCGACCTTCTTTGCTGACGACTTATTTGTCTCTTTCTTTCGTTCTTCAGGGGCCAACGCTACTCTTCAGGAGCAGCTAGGTGAAGTTAACACCACCTTGCGCGTCAAGGGGGAGGAGTGCAGCAAGCTCGCTGCGGAGCGCGAGCTGCTTACTGTGCAGTTGGCCGAGCAGAAGGAGCTGCTCAAGAAGACGCAGGACGAGGCCGAGAAGAAGGAGGTTGCTCTTCTTGCCGAGTTTGAGAGCGAGCGCTCCTCCTGGACCGACAAGGAGGCAATGCTGACCTCCGGCTTCCACGAGATTGAGGATATTGTCGATGGTGAGCTTTCTTTCTTTGAGTTTCCTGACTATGTGTTAGGCTGACTTCTGATTTTTCGACTTGCTTCTTTTTTGTCTTGGCAGACTTCTTCCCTGGCCACTCGCAGGCAGTCCCTCTGGCCATCAAGGCTGATCATGAGGCGCGAAGGGCAAATGGCGAGGAGATTGCCGCCAACGCTCCCTTGACTGTCGATGAACAGCTTCTGAGCATCGAGGCCCGTCTTCGTCTGGCCCACCGGCGGATGCGCCGGCTTCAACGTGTCGGCGCCCAGGCAGTTGCCGCCCTATGGCCTGACATGCCGGCTCTGCGCACCGCCAACCGAACTGCCGACTGGTTGGAGGTCACAGCCGGCCGTCTTGAGGCCTGGAAGGGTTCCTCGGCCCGGGCCGGAGCACGCCGGGCCTTGGAGTTCGTCAAGGCGTGGTATCCGGGGCTGGACCTGGACCGTTCGGCAGTGTTCCGGTCAGAGGCCCAGGCCGAGCTGGAGGCTGTGGAGGGCGCCCTTGTCGAGCGTGCGGCGGCCATCGCCGAGTACACGGACACCAGTGTCTTCGTCCCCGAGCGGGCTGAAGGCGGCGAGGAGGTGCCGCCAGAGTGGTTCGGGATAAACCCGGAGTATGGCGAGGACTCGGCGGAGGTGATTGACTCCAGCACAGAGGAAGAAGGCGAGGCGGAGGACGAAGGCGAGACGGAGGTGCCAGAGGGCGGAGCGGGCGACCAGCCTCGGCTCGACCGTGCCTCTAGCAACGAGCCGCGTACGACCGGGCCGACTGCCGCTGGCGGCGATCAAGCCGAGACTACCCAGCCGACTCCCCCGGCGCCTGACACCGCTGTCTCCTCCGACCCTCCGAACCCGTCTGCTGCTCCTTAGGCTGCCTTCTGGCTTTATTTATCTATTCTAGAAAGTCTTTGATGAACTTGTTAATTTGCACAATTCCACCCTCGGGGTGTATTTTAAACTTCTGTCTGAAGATTCGACTAATGGGCCTATGCTTATGTAAATATTGATCCGAATTCTATCTTTCCTTGCTCATTGCTCCTTTGGCTTTTTCCTTTGCCGCTTTCCCCTAGTTGCCGCTTTGCCAGCCGGCAAACCGCTCTACGGATTGCGGCTGGGCCAAATGCCTGGCTATTTTTGGGAAAGCAAGTACTTGCCTTTCTTGGAGTTTATTTGACAAGTTGGATAGAAAGAAGTAAGCCGAATATTCACGAGTCGGCTTGTAAAAATGGGGGGCTGGAAACCGGCTTAGGCTATGTTGATGTTTTGGGTCCTTAGCCATTTTTCGTGTGGACGCCCATTCATCCTTACTCCTGCCCACCAAACAGTCGCTCTGCGAGCTGCGGCTTCTGGCAGGAGACGGCTTAGGCGCCACACACTACTTGTCCGACTTCAGGAAACATTTCATAGCGCCAGGCGGCGAGTCCCCGGGCCGACTAGTCGAACCCGGTGCCAAGTGGCATAGCAAGAAGTAGCATACTTGAAGGCATAATTCTTATCATACAGATAATCAAAAGGGGGCAGTCCCCGAGCTCGTCTCGGGGGGCCTGAAGTCTCGGTACTTTAATACAAAGGGGTAGCATGATACATACTGAATCAACTGTAAAATCTTCGAAGGAGGTTTGCATTCCATGGTTGTTCCGACTCTTTGCCAGAGTCGTCTCTCTTGCGTGCTCGGGGCTTCTAGGCATCAATCAGGTAGTAGGAGCCATTGCCCAACACCATGCTGATGATAAAGGGGCCTTCCCAAGGTGCCGACAGCTTGTGCTGGCCGGCTGTCCGCTGGATCAGTCGGAGCACAAGGTCGCCCTCTTGAAAAGATCTTGGCTTGACCTTCCTGTTGTAGTATCACCGCAGGCTCTGCTGGTAGATGCCGGACCGACTGAGTGCCAATAGCCGGCCCTCTTCCAGCAGATCGACGCCGTCTTGACGTGCTTCTTCCGCTTCCTCCTTGGTGTACATGGTGACTCGCGGGGAGTCGAATTCTATGTCTGTCGGGATGACGGCTTCAGCACCGTAGACGAGGAAGAAAAGCGTGAAGCCGGTTGACTTGTTTGGAGTCGTGCGTAGACTCCAGGGGACGGCTGGCAGCTCCTCAAGCCAACAGCCGGCCGAGCGCTCCAGTGGTTCAACCAGGCGGGGCTTGATGCCGGATAGGATGAGGCCGTTTGCTCGCTCTACCTGGCCATTTGACTGTGGATGGGCGACGGACGCTAAGTCCAGTCGGATGCCCTGTGTTGCGCAGAAACGGGCCAAGGCTCCTTTGGCAAAATTTGTGCCATTGTCGGTGATGATGCTATGTGGTATGCCGTACCGAGTCGTAATGTCGGCGATGAAGGTTACTGCAGTCGGACCATTCAATTTCTTGATGGGTTTTGCTTCTATCCACTTGGTGAACTTGTCCACTATGACAAGTAGGTGAGTTAGGCCACCTCATGCCGTCTTGAATGGTCCCACCATGTCCAGGCCCCAAACCGCAAAGGGCCAGGCGACGGGAATGGTCTTGAGCGCCGAAGCCGGCTGGAGCGGCTTGGAATGGAACATCTGGCACCCTTTGCAGTTTTGGACTAATTCTTTGGCCTCTTCCAGGGCAGTCGGCCAGAAGAATCCGTGTTGGAAGGCTTTGGCGACGAGTGCCCTTGAAGCCGCATGATGGCCACACTCGCCTTCATGGATGTCTCTGAGAATTTCCTGGCCTTGTTCTGCCTCGACACAGCGTTGGTAGACACCAGTGACACTGCGCCTGCCCAGCTCTCTGTTGACTATGGTATAAGCTTCCGCTCGGTGTTGCACTTGCCGAGCCAGGATTTCGTCAGCTGGCAGCTCCCTGTTTACTAGGAACTTGAGGATGGGTTGGGCCCATGAGGGTGCTGCTACTTCTTTGATTGCCACTATTGCGACTTGGACAAGGGTGGCTGGGCTGGGAGGCAGCAGGCTGGGATCCGCGGCTGCCTGTTGGGTCGATGAAGTCCCCAGGCTGAGTTCTGAAGTCCCCAGGCTGACTGTCGCAGTCCCCGGGCCGGGTTGTGAACTCCCCGGGCCGGCTTTGACTGCGGTAGCTTCAGAGCCATCTGTGAGGATTCTTGTGCCGTCTGCTGGTGCTCTTGAGTCGGATCCGACTTCTTCGGGGGGGAGCTGGCATAAAAATGGAGTCTGATTCTGGAAAAGGTTTGATAGATGGTTTGAGGAGGCGCTGAAGGGCGACGCCAGATGGTATTGCTTGACGGGTGGAGGCGACTCGTGCCAGGGCGTCCGCTTGGTCATTGTCATTTCTTGGAATGTGAAGGAATTCACACCCCTCAAAATATCCGCTGAGTTGCTCTACAAGGAAGCGGTAGCTTGCCATGTTTGCGTCTTTGGCATCCCAGTCGCCAGATGATGTAACACCCCAAAAATTTAACCAAGTTTTTGATATTAAAATCTTGCCAGGAGTTTTAAATTTTTGCATTCTGGACTTTTCTATGGATTTCAGAAAGAAAACTCTTCCTTTTATGTTAATGAGTTTTATCTTTCCTAGGTGGAGCTTTCTAAAATTTTGGACTTCTATGCCATCTCATTAAAACAATTTCTAAATCAGTAGATTTATTTATTAAATTATTGCACCCTGAGCTTTAATCATTAAAGTGGCTTGTTTTAACTTTTTTTGGAGCTCTGTTTGTACTGCAACCTGTTGATAACTTTAACTAGTTTTTCAACCAAAATTTGGAGATGTCATGTGATGCCCCTAGATCACTTTTGTGTAATAATAAAATTATTTTATTGCTTATTATGAGTGTTATACATGTTTTTCTTCTCTGGTCCAGTGGGCATTTTTGCACTACAACCCATTTAAATATTTCCCTAGAGCCTCCACCAAAATTATGGGATATCAGTAGTAGCATGTCATCCATCTTTATGCAAAAACATAGTGATGTCCTTTGGAAAATTTGAGTGCATCTACCTCTTTTTCATTCTGGACCAGACTTGTGTTTTCTACTGCAACCCCATCCTTCCTTGCTCTAGTGACCTTGTGCTTTCTCATGCTTGTAGCCAACCTTGCAAAACCCCTAAATCCAGGAGCATGCACTCTTTGGAACATTTTTGGTCCATGTAATGATGCCATCTACTCCCTGTCCAGAAGTGTGGTTTTGCAAAACTTGCACTAGCAAGTTTCTCCTTTTTGCAAACCAACTTCACCACCCTCTCTTACATCCACAGAGACACTGATCTAGAGATTTTGGCCACTCCAAGAACTACCTAGGTGCCTTTGGCATTCTGTCAAACACCCTGAATGCACAGCCAGATTTGGCATGACTTCAAGTTTACTTAGTAAACTCGAACCCCTGACCAATCCACCATGTCCCTTTAGTCCCTTGCTAACCTTAGACTAGTCATGTCTCTTGCCAGCTTCAACCGCGACCTCTAGGCTGCCCTGTCATTTCATCGAGCATGTCCCGGGCGTGCTCTGGGCGCGCCCAGAGCATGCGTTTGGCACCCACGAGCGCCCGAGCCGCCGCGTCACGCCCCGCACTCAATCCGGCCCATGACCGGTCCCAGCCAACACTCCGTGTTCCCCTGCACCGCCACACCACCCCGACCAACCTGGCACCCCACAGCGCCACCGTCAGGACGGCCGTGGCGGCTAGCTGGCGGATGCCTACAGCCCCGGCCGTGTCGGCGCCGCCCAAGCCACCAGCGCTTGCCACCTGCCTCCTGGAGCAGTGCATGCTCATCCACAGCTCCGTCCTCTAGCACGCGTCGCCGCCACGTCGCCCTAGCTACAGAACGGCGGTCGCCGGCAAGCTTATCCACGGCCCCCGCAAACTGACCTCCATCGCCTATATAAGGAGACCCCGAGCTCAAACCCGCAGGAAGGCACCCTCACACCGTCCCACTCGTGCCCCCTTAGCCATCAATCGATGGGAGAGGGTCGTCTCCTTCCTCTCCGGCAACTCCAGCCGCCGTCACTAACCAGGCCATTCCGGCGCCAGCAGGACCTCCCGATCTCCACTCTCTCCACCAGGAACCCCCTCACCCTCTCGTGACTCCGTCCCCCTACTCAGTCTTGATCGGGACTCACCGCGGGTGAAATCACACTTTTTCCGACGACCTCCGTCCGCCGCAGAGCTTGCCGCCGGCAGCTCCGTCCACCCCAGAGGACGAAACCACCACCGGAGTAATTGCCTCGACCCCCTGAGCCCGCGGGTGACCTCCGTTTGCCGAGCGGTGCTGCTGTTCGCTAGCGAGCGTCGCCGGAGTCCCGCCCCCTCTCTCGGGCGGAGGAAGAGGAGGGAAGTGGACTAGTCAAACATGACCAGTGGGCCGGGCGGGCCCACTGTCAGTGACTCAGGCACAATCCACGCTGGATAAGTGGAAGTGCATTTCCAAAATGCGCCTTCGACGTGTACGTATATTTCGAAGTGTTTTCTTATCTGTTTTTATTTTTAAATATCAGATTTTTGACCAAACTTTGACCGGCTGTATCTTTTTAAATACATCTCCAAATGAATTAATTCCTTTTCCTACCTCTTTCAAATATTGTCTAGTTTATCTTAAGATTTATTTGAAAAAATTTCAAAACAACTTTTAGTGTTGTTTTGTGTTGTGTGTTAATTCATATATATTCTTTTAAATAGGATTTTTGAAGATTTCAAGATGTTTTGGATGCACCCTTCCTTCTCATGACTTGAAGGCAAGCATTCTGAACCCTGGTGTAATACTTTTTGTGTGTGTTGTTGACTCGGTGATAACACCACCCTGACACATGCAGGCGTCATTTTATGTGAGGATGTGATCCCATTCATGGGTGCATATTAATGAGTTTATGCTAATGAAGTTGACATGATTTGTAATGGAAATCACCGTCATACGTCTTTCATGCATACCGGAAGGGTAGCTGGGAAGGCCTCTGTCTTGGGTAGACATGGTCTTGTCCCTAGCCCTCCGTTGAGACGGTCGTGACCGGTATGGCATGAGGGGTATGTCGTGTGATGTATCTAGCCATTGTTTGAGATATATGCATTGTTATGCTAATCATGCAGGAAATATTACAACCTCTTGAGTCGATCGTAGATCGAGTCTTGTGCCAGTAACCCCCATACTTGCTTCGTACTACCACTCGTCCCTACAATAAGTAGGGTATGGTTCAGTAAGTTGTCAACCCCTTTCCTAGCACACACCGTACAGAGAGGCCGTGGTGGAAGATACTGGAGGCGTCCGGTAGTCATGCCAACGGGTCCGGGAGCATGGGTGTTTCGGTTGTAGCCGAAGGGGGTAGCTTCCCCAGTTTTGCGCGCAGTATAAATTTTGTGATCCCATGTTACGTCGAGGTTGTAGCCTCCCCACTTAGAGTTTTGCTTGACAGGTGTTGTGGGTGATTCCAGACACATGTGAGTTAAGCTGGTGTGTGCAAGTTAGGTGTGTTTCCAATAAAAAGACCGTAGACGGAATTAGTCCCGATGGACTATAGGAATCCGTTACTTGTGGGTAAAGAGTACACCCTCTGCAGAGATTAAAACCTATTCGAATAGCCGTGTCCGTGGTTAAGGATTACAGTCTGGGATAGGTCAAGTGTCGGTCTTAGTGTCGGTCTTCGGAGGTGAATATGTTAAACCAGGACTAGAATCACAACTTGTGACTCGTGATACTTATGATTATTATTATTGTTGACTAACCCGTGATATTATTGTTATCATCGAGTATCTTTGGGATGGTTCTACCTCCGGGATATTCACTATGTTTATTTCTTTTAAAGCCCTTTATGTGGTGTCGCTCAGACGACCGACTATGGCATTTTTTTAAAGCCCTTTATGTGGTGTCGCTCAGACGCCCGACTGTGGCATTTCTTTTAAAGCCCTGTATGTGGTGTCGCTCAGACGCCCGACTGTGGCATTTCTTTTAAGGCCCTTTATGTGGTGTCGCTCAGACGCCCGACTGTGGCATTTCTTTTAAAGCCCTTTATGTGGTGTCGCTCAGACGCCCGACTGTGGCATTTCTTTTAAAGCCCTATATGTGGTGTCGCTCAGACGCCCGACTGTGGCTTTTCTTTTAAGGCCCTTTATGTGGTGTCGCTCAGACACCCGACTGTGGCATTTCTTTTAAATCCCTTTATGTGATGTCACTCAAACGCCCGACTGTGGCATGTTTATTATTTATTTCATAATTTTAATATTGCTATGTTATTGCATATTCATATTTAACATGCTCATACGCATCAGAGCTTTATTTATCATTGGTGACTGACGTCATGTTCATATAATATTTTCAGCACATCACTGTCATTTTATGCCGGTGTTCATAATGTTTGCGAGTACATTCAAAGTACTCGCTGGCTTGTCCCTGGCTATTGTCTTGGCCAGATTTTCTCGCGCGGAGAGGAGCGACCACGCCGACAGCCCCGGAACTTAAGCAACGGTGATAGCAGTCTCACGAAGGTAGGAGTTAACCTGGTCAGCTGTTCTTGTGGAAACATGGAGTCCCATAGACACTGATGATCCACAAACCGCTTCCGCCATCAACCACTAGAAACCATTTGTTGTACTCACAGGCCAGAATGGTCTTGTAGTACATATTTTGTATTTTCTTGGAATTTCTGTATCAAGTTGGTGCCTCATCAGCTAACAGTTATCCTGGGGCTGGTGAGCACAAGGGCCATTTTCTGGAAATTAATACCCGGAGAATCGGTCCCCACAGACTTGGTACCAGAGCCAGGCTGACCATTGGCTAATCCTATCTTAGCCAGGTCGGATATCTTAGGTAAACCAACCTACCAGACCCTAACCAAAACTCTAGCCAAGCTTCCCGTGCAAGATAGCCACACAGTGATCCCGACACTTTTGGCAGTTGGTGCCCAACCTATCAGCCTAGCCTATCACTCCCATACCGGTGACCGATGGCAAAAATGTCTCATTCGCAAGCGTGCGAAGGAAGACTCCGTTCCCTTTTCTATAAAAAGGGCACGCTAGCCTCAAACCGGCCCAGCATAGCCTCTTCCCCAACCTAACCACAATGCCTGGTCCCATAGTGCACAATGAGACCATAGCAACAATTCTTGGAGGTTTCGTGACCATACTCGCAAACCTCACCCATCGTGCCTACGCGTTAGAAGAGCCCCCAGAATATGTTGTGTACCAAGGACCCATGAGCGGTGAAGACCGCCAATTTCGGGCCACTGTGCACATCTACGGTAGGGGTTTGTTGCCAGAACGCCCCTACAGGTTCACCGGAAGAACAACTTCCTTCGAGCCACAAGCCATCCAGCTAGCCGCTCGAGAAGCTATAGTTCAACTCCGGCAGTTGTCGCCCAGAGTTAACTGTCGCTCATTCTACTACTACCCCAGGCATGAAGGGTATGGTAGACCACCCCAAGTTGCCAACGGAGATCACGAGACGGATCCTGCATTGTTGCACCTAGTGCGCTATGTAAGTGCACTAGAGGCATTGTTCGATCAAATCACTATTGATCTGATCGCAGCTCGAGGATAGCTGGTTCACCGAGCCCCGGCAAGCAGGGAAGCCGAGTCCGACGCCGACAACCCAGTCGTGCTGTTTGGACACCCGATCGAGACCCTGAGGTCAGCTCCAACCAGCGGCCAAGGTGTCTTGATGACCCCAGAAGTGCTTCGTCACCTTTTGGGAGCACACTCCAACGGGATTGTGGCCAAGAATCCCCGCGATGGTCATCATCGCTACCCCGACCCTGCAGTTCCTCCACCATCTCTGACTAATCCCAGCAGTGAGACACATGGAGAAGCCTCTACATCCACCAGACACGCCCGTTTAGACGTAAACGAGGTAGACTAAGCTGTGCGAGTAGTGCCGAGTCTCAGTGTATCCCCGCTTTGTAATCATGTAATCTTGTGTATTATCGCAGCCTGTCGTTGTGCCTCTGTTTTTATAAGTAACCTTGCGTATTTTGTCAGTGCATAGTTGCACATCTTTCCGGGCACAGCTACCAAAAACCAGCCCCGACGACACCCACAGTAACACGTCTCTTTATGAGATATGTATATCTCTGACACTGACCCCGACCTTTAGAGCTAACCTGGCAAATTTATTACCTTTCACCATGGTAAATAAACCAGCCAGATGCTATATAAGAAGGCCACCTTGTGACCTTACCCAGCAACCTTCACCTCTTGCACCACTCCCACGACCATTTCTTGCCATGCCGAGCCCTAGTATTTATCGGAGAACCCCAGATGCAACCCCAGGTAGCTTTGTCAAAATATTGTGGGACTTTACCTGCAGTACCATGGGTTCTACCCAGCCACCCCAGTACGAGCTGTTCAAATCGAGAATCACCCCTTCCACCTCGGAATATTGGGCAGCAGTACACATTCCTCCCGTAGACCCCAACCAAGATCCAACGGAGGTTTCCTTCATGGGGAAATCTATGCCGACCCCACATTTGGCCATAGAGGCTGCTGCGAACGAAGCGATTGCTCGTCTTCGATCCGCAGTGCCCTATGCCCGCGAGCGAGGATATTATTACTTTCTGAGCCGTGCAACACTCGGGGGAGTTACATCTTTCCCCGGTGGGCGGATTGAGAGGGACCCAGTACTGGCCAACCTCATCCAGTACATCATCGCTCAAGAGCATTTGAACCAGCGAGTGATGGATTATCTCCAGAATATCACTGATCTGAATCCTCGGATTGCAATCGGTAGACCACTGAGGCCCGATCCGGAGAGACTCATACATCGTCTGGTCAACCCACTCCCTCCGATAGAAGAGGAGTGTGTTCCACTACCAGAGACTTTTCCTCGAGACCCTGTCTAGTTACCATTCTCATTTTAGACGTCACTGCTGTATTTGTTATTTCAGCATTTATTATTATGTTGTAACTTATGCATGGTACCTCGAATTTGTGCGACGAGTCGAGTACTTAGTTTCTACGTTTGTGAGTGGTTTTCTTCGTGAGCAACCTGTGTAATCGCGAAAAATCCTGGAATGAGATTTTCTTCTTCTAGAATTGCTACATCTTTTATCCTCTCGCTGCATGGATTATTTGTTTTATTTCGCGCAGCACCACGGCAGCAGACCCACAACCACTCGGACTCTTACACTGCTTGCAATACACGCAACCATGTTGCATCTCACCAACCACCCTTCTAAGCACTCCACATGCCGCCAAGTTAGAGATTAGCAGACAACCATACGGACACTATCCACCTACAACACACCGATAACGGTTAACACTTAGGATTATGCCTAATCCTCGTGATCACCGCCACCGCAGAGAGCCAGCACCCGAGCGGCAGCATCACAACAATCATCATAGATCATCGCGCACAGGAGCACAGAGAGCCCCAGCACTACCGCCAGCCCTGCACACACCAGGATCACGTACCAGTCCGGCACCGTCTCCGCCATTGGAGCCTCGTCTCGAGCTCCAGTGAGCAGAAATGGAGGAGAAGAAGGAGGAGAAGCGAGGCCAGGTGCGAAGATGAAGAAGGAGCACCGCGATTGTTTTATAGGTCGAGATCGGTGTACGGTGGGTGAGGTCCACCAGCGCCGCTCATCGCCCGATCGCCGGTGTTCGGAGATGAATCCATGAGCGGTGCCGATAGCGCACTGGCCTGCGATGTGAGTGCACACTGCACCACCAGCAAGCACGCCGTGCACTACCGCAGTACGGACTAGATGCCCTACGCGCTAGACGTCGCCGGTGGAGAAAGCCGGGAAAGCACGCGGGAGAGAGGAAGAAGAGAGAGCCAGAGGAAGAAGGAGAGACTGACAGTGGGCCTCGGTCCCACCTGTCAGCCAGAGGGAGCACTATGCCCTCGGGTACGACCAGCGTATTTTTGAATTTAGAATTTATTCTAAATTCACTACGTCCCGCGTAGAAATCACTCGTTGTCCTGAACGTGGAATTTTTCCACACAACGCCAGTGCTCACACTGTAGTTATTCACCACTTATTGCCCTCTCACTGTAGCCTCTTTTTACCGCTTGTGTAAAATGATCTTTTGATCTAGTAAAAGTATTTTCATTTTACAAACCATAGCAAATCTCGAGGACGAGATTTTTTCTAAGGGGGTTAGTAATTGTAACACCCCAAAAATTAAACCAAGTTTTTGATATTAAAATCTAGCTAGGAGTTTTAAATTTTTGCATTCTGGACTTTTCTGTAGATTTCAGAAAGAAAACTCTTCCTTTTATGTTAATGAGTTTTATCTTTCCCAGGTGGAGCTTTCCAAAATTTTGGACTTCTATGCCATATCATTAAAACAATTTCTAAATCAGTAGATTTATTTATTAAATTATTGCACCCTGAGCTTTAATCATTAAAGTGGCTTGTTTTAATTTTTTTTGGAGCTCTGTTTGTACTGCAACCTGTTGATAACTTTAACTAGTTTTTCAACCAAAATTTGGAGATGTCATGTGATGCCCCTAGATCACTTTTGTGTAATAATAAAATTATTTCATTGCTTATTATGAGTGTTACACATGTTTTTATTCTCTGGTCCAGTGGGCATTTTTGCACTACAGCCCATTTAAATATTTCCCTAGAGCCTCCACCAAAATTATGGGATGTCAGTAGTAGCATGCCATCCATCTTTATGCAAAAACATAGTGATGTCCTTTGGAAAATTTGAGTGCATCAACCTCTTTTTCATTCTGGACCAGACTAGTGTTTTCTACTGCAACCCCATCCTTCTTTGCTCTAGTGACCTTGTGCTTTCTCATGCTTGTAGCCAACCCTGCAAAACCCCTAAGTCCAGGAGCATGCACTCTTTGGAACATTTTTGGTCCATGTAATGATGCCATCTACTCCCTGTCCAGAAGTGTGGTTTTGCAAAACTTGCACTAGCAAGTTTCTCCTTTTTGCAAACCAACTTCACCACCCTCTCTTACATCTACAGAGACACTGATCTGGAGATTTTGGCCACTCCAAGAACTACCTAGGTGCCTTTAGCATTCTTTCAAACACCCTGAGTGCACAGCCAGATTTGGCATGACTTCAAGTTTACTTAGTAAACTCGAACCCCTGACCAATCCACCATGTCCCTTTAGTCCCTTGCTAACCTTAGACTAGTCTTGTTTCTTGCCAGCTTCAACCGCGACCTCTAGGCTGCCCTGTCATTTCGTCGAGCATGTCCCGGGCGTGCTCTAGGTGCGCCCAGAGCGTGCGTTTGGCACCCACGAGCGACCGAGCCGCCGCGTCACGCCCCGCACTCAATCCGGCCCGTGACCGGTCCCAGCCAACACTCCGTGTTCCCCTGCACCGCCACACCACCCCGACCAACCTGGCACCCCACAGCGCCATCGTCAGGACGGCCGTGGCGGCTAGCTGGCGGACGCTTGCAGCCCCGGCCGTGTCGGCGCCGCCCAAGCCACCAGCGCTTGCCACCTGCCTCCTGGAGCAGTGCGTGCTCATCCACAGCTCCGTCCTCTAGCGCGCGTCGCCGCCACGTCGCCCTAGCTACAGAACGGCGGTCGCCGGCAAGCTTATCCACGGCCGCCGCGAACCGACCTCCATCGCCTATATAAGGAGACCCCGAGCTCAAACCCGCAGGAAGGCAACCTCACACCGTCCCACTCGTGCCCCCTTAGCCGTCAATCGATGGGAGAGGGTCGTCTCCTTCCTCTCCGGCAACTCCAGCTGCCGTCACTAACCAGGCCATTCCGGCGCCACCAGCACCTCCCCATCTCCACTCTCTCCACCAGGAACCCCCTCACCCTCTCATGAGTTCGTCCCCCTACTCAGTCTTCATCGGGACTCACCGCGGGCGAAATCACACTTTTTCCGACGACCTCCATCCGCCGCGGAGCTCGCCGCCGGCAGCTCCGTCCACCCTAGAGTACGAAAGCACCACCGGAGTAATTGCCTCGACCCTCTGAGCCCGCGGGTGACCTCCGTTTGCCGAGCGGTGCCACCGTTCGCCGGCAAGCGTCGCCGGAGTCCCGCCCCCTCTCTCGGGCGGAGGAAGAGGAGGGAAGTGGACTAGTCAAACCTGACCAGTGGGCCGGGCGGGCCCACTGTCAGTGACTCAGGAACAATCCACGCTGGATAAGTGGAAGCGCATTTCCAAAATGCGCCTTCGACGTGTACGTATATTTCGAAGCGTTTTCTTTTCTGTTTTTATTTTTAAATATCAGATTTTTGACCAAACTTTGACCGGCTGTATCTTTTTAAATACAGCTCCAAATGAATTAATTCCTTTTCCTACCTCTTTCAAATATTGTCTAGTTTATTTCAAGATTTATTTGAAAAAATTTCAAAACAACTTTTAGTGTTGTTTTGTGTTGTGTGTTAATTCATATATATTCTTTTAAATAGGATTTTTGAAGATTTCAAGATGTTTTGGATGCACCCTTCCTTCTCATGACCTGAAGGCAAGCATTCTGAACCCTGGTGTAATACTTTTTGTGTGTGTTGTTGACTCGGTGATAACACCACCCCGACACGTGCATGCGTCATTTTATGTGAGGATGTGATCCCATTCATGGGTGCATATTAATGAGTTTATGCTAATGAAGTTGACATGATTTGTAATGGAAATCACCGTCATACATATTTCATGCATACCGGAAGGGTAGCCGGGAAGGCCTCTGTCTTGGGTAGACACGGTCTTGTCCCTAGCCCTCCGTTGAGACGGTCGTGACCGGTATGGCATGAGGGGTATGTCGTGTGATGTATCCAGCTGTTGTTTGAGATATATGCATTGTTATGCTAATCATGCAGGAAATATTACAACCTCCTGAGTCGACCGTAGATCGAGTCTTGTGCCAGTAACCCCCATACTTGCTTCGTACTACCCCTCGTCCCTACAATAAGTAGGGTACGGTTCAGTAAGTTGTCAACCCCTTTCCTAGCACACACCGTACAGAGAGGTCGTGGTGGAAGATATTGGAGGCATCCGGTAGTCATGCCACCGGGTCCGGGAGCATGGGTGTTTCGGTTGTAGCCGAAGGGGGTAGCTTCCCCAGTTTTGCGCGCAGAATAAATTTTGTGATCCCATGTTACGTCGAGGTTTTAGCCTCCCCACTTAGAGTTTTGCTTGACAGGTGTCGTGGGTGATTCCAGACACATGTGAGTTAAGCTAGTGTGTGCAAGTTAGGTGTGTTTCCAACAAAAAGACCATAGACGGAATTAGTCCCGATGGACTATAGGAATCCGTTACTCGTGGGTAAAGAGTACACCCTCTGCAGAGATTAAAACCTATTCGAATAGCCGTGTCCGTGGTTAAGGATTACAGTCTGGGATGGGTCAAGTGTCGGTCTTAGTGTCGGTCTTCGGAGGTGAATATGTTAAACCAAGACTGGAATCACAACTTGTGACTTGTGATACTTATGATTATTATTATTGTTGACTAACCCGTGATATTATTGTTATCATCGAGTATCTCTGGGATGGTTCTACCTCCGGGATATTCACTATGATTATTTCTTTTAAAGCCCTTTATGTGGTGTCGCTCAGACGTCCGACTGTGGCATTTCTTTTAAAGCCCTTTATGTGGTGTCGCTCAGATGCCCGACTGTGGCATTTCTTTTAAAGCCCTGTATGTGGTGTCGCTCAGACGCCCGACTGTGGCATTTCTTTTAAGGCCCTTTATGTGGTGTCTCTCAGACGCCCGACTGTGGCATTTCTTTTAAAGCCCTTTACGTGGTGTCGCTCAGACGCCCGACTGTGGCATTTCTTTTAAAGATGTATGTGGTGTCGCTCAGACGCCCGACTGTGGCATTTCTTTTAAGGCCCTTTATGTGGTGTCGCTCAGACGCCCGACTATGGCATTTCTTTTAAAGCCCTTTATGTGGTGTCGCTCAGACGCCCGACTGTGGCATGTTTATTATTTATTTCATAATTTTAATATTGCTATGTTATTGCATATTCATATTTAACATGCTCGTACGCATCAGAGCTTTATTTATCATTGGTGACTGACGTCATGTTCATATAATATTTTCAGCACATCACTGTCATTTTATGCATGTGTTCATAATGTTTGCGAGTACATTCAAAGTACTCACAGGCTTGTCCCTGGCTATTGTCTTGGCCAGATTTTCTCGCACGGAGAGGAGCGACCACGCCGACAGCCCCGGAACTTAAGCAACGGTGATAGCAGTCTCGCGAAGGTAGGAGTTAACCTGGTCAGTTGTTCTTGTGGAAACATGGAGTCCCATAGACACTGATGATCCACAAACCGCTTCCACCATCAACCACTAGAAACCATTTGTTGTACTCGCAGGCCAGAATGGTCTTGTAGTACATATTTTGTATTTTGCTTGGAATTTCTGTATCACGTTGGTGCCTCATCAGCTAACAGTTATCTTGGGGCTGGTAAGCACAAGGGCCATTTTCTGGAAATTAATACCCGGAGAATCGGTCCCACAGATGACTGCTGGACCACCAAATTGGAGTCGCCGTAGCACAAGATCCGGTGGATGCCGAGTTCTTTGGGAAGCCGGAGCCCGTGAACGAGCGCCTCGTATTCGGAAACGTTGTTGGAGGCGGCGAAGTGGATCTGCAGTGCGTACTTGAGCTTGTCGCCTTTGGGGGAGGTGAGGGCGAGCCGGCTCCCAGGCCGGTGCGCATCTTGGAGCCATCGAAATGCATTCGCCAATGGGTGGAGACAGGTGCTGGCGGCAGGTACTGGGTCTCGGCCCAGTCGACAAGGAAGTTGGCCAGTGCTTGTGACTTGATGGCGGTGCGGGGCTGGTAGTAGATGGTGTACGGAGCCAGATCTATGGCCCACTTGGCTACTCGGCCTGAAGCATCACGACTTCCGATGATCTCGGCCAGTGGAGCGGTGCAAACCATAGTGATTGGATGTTCTTGAAAGTAAGGCTTCAACTTCTTGGCGGCGAAATGCACGTCGTAGCACATCTTCTGGTAGTGGGGGTAGTTCTGCTTGGAGGTCGACAGTACCTCGCTCAGGTAATATACCGGTCTTTGGACAGGGAGCGCCTTGCCTTCCTCCTTTCGTTCAACTACGATAACTGTGCTGACTAACCGGCTGGTGGCGGCAATGTATAGGAGCATAGGCTCTTTGGGAGTCGGAGCCGCCAGCACAGGAGGAGTAGTCAACATCTTCTTCAGCTCGAGAAATGCTTCATCTGCCTTGTGGTTCCACTCAAAAAAGGTGGTCTTCTTCATCAGTTGGTACAAAGGGAGAGCCTTCTCGCCCAGCCGACTGATGAATCGGCTGATGGAAGCCAGGCAGCCGGTGAACTTCTGCACATCTAACAGTCGGCGGGGGACTTCCATTCTCTCGATGGCTTTGATCTTCACAGGGTTGCACTCTATGCCGCGCTCAGAGACCAGGAAGCCAAGGAGCTGGCCAGCTGGCACTCCGAAGACGCACTTCTCCGGATTGAGCTTGATCTGGAATCGGCGCAGATTCCCAAAGGTTTCTTGGAGATCTTCCAACAATGTTCCCCGCTTTTCCGTCTTCACTACCACATCATCCACGTAGACGTGGGCATTTCTGCCGAGTTGCTTGAGGAGACACTTCTGCATGCAACGCTGAAAGGTGGCGCCGGCATTCCTCAAGCCGAACGTCATAGTCAGGTAGCAGAAGGCTCCAAACGGCATGATGAAGGCAGTCTTCAGTCTGTCCGCTGGGTTCAGCTTGATCTGGTGATATCCTGAATATGCGTCTATGAAGCTCAACAGCTCGCATCCGGCTGTGGAGTCTATCACCTGGTCAATTCTTGGCAGAGCAAATGGATCTTTGGGGCAAGCTTTGTTGAGGCTCGTGTAGTCGATACACATCCGCCACTGCTTGTTCTTCTTCAACACTAGGACCGGGTTTGCCAGCCATTCTGGAAAGAACACCTCCATAATGAAGTCGGCCGCTAGGAGTCGGGCTATCTCTTCTCCAACAACCCTTCTTTTCTCTTCTGACGGGCGGCGCAAGGGCTGCCTGACGGGCTTCACATCAGATCGGACGTGTAACTTGTGCTCGGCGAATTCCGTCGGTACACCTGGCATGTCTTTAGGGGACCATGCAAAGATGTCTCGATTCTCACGGAGGAAATCGACGAGCTCGCCTTCCTATTTGCTGTCTAGGTTTGCACCTATGACAGCGTGCCTCTTCGGGTGCTCCGGGTCCAAAGGTATCCTCTTTGTTTCCTTAGCCGGCTTGAATGAACCCTCAGCTTCTGACTCCTTGGGGTCGGGCGACATCTCTGGCTGCTTGCCGGCCATCGCCACAACCCAATCAAGGAGCCGCCTCTCAGCTGCTATCACTAGGGACTCGGCCGCGCAAGCGGACGACTTCCTGTAGTCGCCAGCCACGGTCAGAATCCCCTTCGAGCTCGGCATCTTCATCTTGAGGTAGGCGTAGTGGGGGACCGCCATGAATTTGGCTAAAGCTGGTCGGCCAAGCAACGCTTGGTATGGGCTTTCAAGGTCTAGTACTTCAAACCAGACTGGCTCTCGGCAAAAATGATCTTTGTCTCCGAAGAGGACGTCTATCTGGATCTTGCCGATTGGGGAGCAAGAAAGGCCAGGTACAATGCCGTGGAAAACAGTTCGACTGCTTTGAAGCTGCTTCTGCTTGATTCCTAATTTCTCCATGGTATCCTTGTACAGGATGTTGATGCTACTGCCTCCGTCTATCAACACTCGCAAGAAGCGAGCGGCCCGCCTGTCAGTGGCCAAGGTAGCACTCAGGACCAAGGCGTAGGAGCCTGGATTTGGCATCACCTCTGGGTGGTCAGCTCTGCTCCAACTGATAGGCTTCTCGGACCAATGCATAAACTCCGGAGTATCTGATGCTACTGCATTTACTTCTTGTTACTGCAACCGTCTGCTGCGTCGATCATCAGCCATACTAGTGAACACTACGTAAGCTCCATGTTCTTCGGGGTACTCATCTTGTACGGTGCCGACTGGCCTGGCCGCCGGCTGCTGGGGCGGCTGTGGAGGCGGCGGCCCAGCAGGCTGAGGAGGAAGGAGGCCGTCTCCCTTGGCGATTCTGGTGAGCCAATGGCATTTCCGGGTGGTATGGTTTGATGGCTTCGCACCGCTGTGGAACTTGCAGGGACCATCCAGAGTCTGCTCGTAAGAGAAGGCTGGCAACCAGTTGGACTTGCCGCCCTTCTGCCGCTTCGCCGGAGGCTGCCCCTCAGGCTGTTGGTCTTCGACTGTCGCGACCTGCCGACTGCTGGAAGTCGGCTATTGGGCCTTGTGCTTGTGATCATTCTGCTGTTGTCGCCGACTGGTGTCTCCGGCCGGAGTTCTGGGAGCTTGAGGGGCCACCTTGCCAGTCGCACTAACTTGAATCTCTGTCTTCATGGAGGAGTCGGCCATGGCATATTTGTCTGCGATGACCAGCAACTTGTCGAGGGTCTC
The DNA here is from genome assembly GCF_018294505.1 of Triticum aestivum. Classification (NCBI taxonomy): domain Eukaryota; kingdom Viridiplantae; phylum Streptophyta; class Magnoliopsida; order Poales; family Poaceae; genus Triticum; species Triticum aestivum. The sequence continues at coordinate 90,376,130 of NC_057795.1, read as the reverse complement.
GGGCTCGTTGCAGAGGAGCCGGTGCTTGAGGAGGGTGCCTTCTCTGCACCCGGTGGCGAAGTACTCGATAGCCTGCACCTTGTGCATGCCCTCGCAGGAGTTCCGAAGCTCGCCCCATCGCGTGAGGTAGTCGCGTGTCGACTTGTCTTGGCCTTGCACGCACAAGGAGAGTTGTCGTGGCTTGGGGGCCGCTTGTACGTGCTGGTGAAGTTGCGGATGAAAGCCTCGGTGAAGTCGACCCAACTGTTGATGCTGCGGGGCTTCAAACTGTTCAACCATGTCCGGGCCGTGCCCTAGAGCATTAGCGGAACGTACTTCACGGCAACACGCTTGTTGCCGTTTGCTATGTTGACGGCTGTGGAGTAGTCAACTAGCCAATCTTCCAGTTTTACGGAGCCGGTGTACTTGGGTGTGTCTCGGGGGAGCGTGAACCCTTTGGGGAAGGGCTCATCTCGGATGCGGGGCCCAAAGCAGGGTGGTCCCAGCTCGTCTTCTTCTTCCAGCGCCAGGGATCGGTGGAGTCGGTCGATCCGGTGGCGAGCGTCGTTCTCTCCGACTCCCTCTCAACGGCCGAGGCGGTCGCCGAGAGTCGGATGCTCGATAGGCGGTGGGGAGACTCGTCTTTCCCTTCATGGTGGGGGGGGGCAGGTAGTCTCCCTGCCGCTCCACTGCTCTTGGGCGGCCGTCTTGGTCGCGCTCGATGGTGATGCGAGTCTGACTGTGGCTGACAGCCGGATCCTTCTCTTTTCTTCCGTGGACTCCGCCAGTCGGCGTCCGAGACGTCGCGCCTTGATCTCAGCGGGGAGGTAAGTCGTCATTTTGTTGCAGCGGCGCCTCCGTGCGGCAGCCGGGTTCGTTTTGTGCGGCAGCCGCTTTGAGGAGTCGCTGGACTCACTCGATCATTAGGCGGCGCTCTTTGCCTTCGAAGTTGTCTAGCTCGTCTGCTGCCGCCTGGGTAGCATGGATGTTCTCCGCAGGCGTGGCATATACGGGGCGATCGGCCCCGAATAGGTTGGCGACGGCCGCGCCGCGTTGTCGGACCGTGCCTAGGCGGCTAGGCCCAGTCGGCGCTGGCGAGCCGCCCACAGCGCGATCCATCTCACATTGGTAGGCCTCCGACAAGCGTCTCATGCTTGCCAGCTTCTTCGCGCCTTCGACAAGCTGAAGGCGGCGTGCCTCCAGCGTCTCCGCGTCAGCGTCCTCCAGAATAGGCGTCGTCAGGTCTCGCAGAGCCGCGTCGAGCGGGTCATGAGCTCCTTCACCGGAGCACTCGCCATGACTGATGACGAGCACTTCCTTGATGGCGCTTCCGCCGCTCGCCTCGCGAGGGAGCGGCTCGTCGTAGATCACCATGTTGGAGGGGAACGTGTTGAGCGACACGCCGTCGGAGTCGACCAGCATCGGGTCGGTGGAGCCTACGGACTCCAAGTCCACGGCAGGCTCGCCGGCGACGTGGAGATGGTCGAGGAGGCCCGCGAGGAGGCTTTCGGGGCCGCCTGTGCCTGCACCGGATGCAGGCTCATTGGAGATGCTAACCTCGCCGAGAAGGTCAGCGAGACATCTCGCCGCACAGGCGTCGTCGACGCTTTGCAGCGCGTCGGGGCAAGCGCCATCGGGCGTCCCGGGCTGGCTACGCTCGCGGGGGAGGAAAAGGGTTCCCGTCCAAAGCAAGTCTCTGGACGACGGTGCACCTCGCCCCACGGTGGGCGCCAAATGTCGGGGGTTGGGTGCGACATATGCCAAAGGATGGCTTATCATGGTGGGAGCGAGTAGAACGTCGCCGGTGCCAGGAAACGGGATTAGGCGAAGGCATGCACGCCGGTGAATCTTACCCAGCTTCGGGGCTCTCCGGGGAGATAACACCCCTACTGCTGCTCTGCGGGGTCTCCGCATGATCACTAAGGCGTAGTGACTACAAGGTTGCTCCTAGAGCTGTATTCTGGAGGTAGAAGGAGGCAAGGCTAGCCCTCTTCTTCCTATATGATCGGGTCTAAAGCTAATGGTCGCCAACCCTTTGCATGGGTGCCCCGGGGGGTTTATATAGGCCTACCCCCCAGGGGTACAATGGTAATCCGGCTGGGCACGGGTCCCAGCCGTCTGTCGCACAGGCCGCCGTCTTCTCCGCCGACTGCTGGGGCCCGCCGACTCGCGGGCCCCGCCGGCGAGTCCGGCACTGTAGCAGTGCTCCCGATGATGCAGGCTCGGTCATTGGGTCATGGCAACAGTGATGCCGTCTATCGGGCGATCACTGTCATTGCTCCCCATCTTGTCTGGTTAATGGCGCATGGGACCCGTAGGAGAGGCTGGCCGACTCTGGGGAGCCGACTCCCCTGGGGCCGCCTTTAGGGCGTATCCGCCATCTTCGATGTTCTCACTGTTCGGCGGGTCCGCCGTCTCTGAGCCGTATAGGTAGGCCATCGTGGCCACAGTGCGCCGCTCACTGTGGCTGAGGTCAGGGCTGGCATGGCAACAGTGACGGGCCACGCCGGAGATCTCCGGCGGTACGGCACACTGTAGCCATGCTGGCCCCTCGCAAGCAGGAGGTGACGGCCACGCCGTGGTCATACCCGCCTTGCCTATCGAAACGAGTATAAAGTCGTGGGCCGACTCTCTATAGCCGGCTCCTCCCGAAGTCGCCGGCCACGAGTCGGCTCATCTGGGGGCTGCTATCTGAGACTCGGCTTATCTGGGAGTCGCCATCTGGGACTCGGCTCCTCTGGGAGTCGCCATCTGAGACTCGGCTCATTTGGGAGTCGTCATCTGAGACTCGGCTTATTTGGGAGTCGTCATCTGAGACTCGGCTTTGAGGGGCGCGGCCCGCCCCGATGTCTTGAAAGGTTCTGGGGCTCGGGTTAGCCTACCCGTGGCCCATTACTCCGACACCTTTCCTCCATTACATTGTGTGTGTGTCTGCCGATGATTACAATGCTAACAAGGAGTGTTGTGTTGCAGGCAGTGGTTCAGAAGGAGAGATTGAAGACCCAGGAACTTTTGGAGGAGGCCAAAAGGGAGGCGGTGGAGAGGGAGAGGGAGAGGGAGGAGAACACGGCTAAGCTGTTGGAGGAGGAGAGGAACCGGAATGAGGCATCTCACCGGGCCCTGTACGAGCTCATCGTGGTACGTTTCTTGTGCATATTAGCCCAATCATGCACGTAAGAACCAAATGTGTAGAACATGTGCGAGACCATGAGAACCAAATATGGCTGACTAATATGACTAACTCGTGAGAACCAAATGTGCACACCATGTGCGAGAAAAACGGTCACGCCCCTCCGCCGATGCCCAGATTGCTCCGACGGGCACGGTGAGTTTGATTTGAATGGTCCTTAGTTACTACTATTCACATTTCAGTTTGCATCATGCTAATGAGACATTATTGGAAATGATCTTTGGTTCAGCATGGCTCCGACAAGCATCGACCAATCCTTCCACATCTGCCAATGCCGGAACCCCGACCGGTCCTTCACCTCTGTCTGCCAAAGGCGTAACCACGACCATTCCTACACCTCCGTGATAACGGTATTTTTCTTCTTATTTAGCCTGTTTAGTCCATTTATGACATAATTTATCCTATTTAGTCCACAAATGACATAATAAGATGAAGAAAATCAAGGAAGAGGAAGGAAAGAAGGAATATGAAGAAAAGAAGCTCTTCTTCTTCTTCTTCTTTTCTTCTTCTTCTTCTTCTTCTTTTTCTTCTTCTTCTTCTTCTTCTTCTTTTCCTCCTCTTACTTTTTTTATTCGTAAATGGCATCATAACCTTGCTAAGCTCATAAATGTCATATACTTAGCTTGTTGCCTCTAAAATGACACAATAAGCTTAGTTAGGTCAAAAATGGCATAATTTGCTACGTTAGATCAAAAATGGCATTTTTCTTCTTATTTAGCCTATTTAGTCCATTTATGACATAATTTAGCAAATTTAGTCCACAAATGACATAATAAGATGAAGAAAATCAAGGAAGAGGAAGGAAAGAAGGAATAGGAAGAAAAGAATAAGAAGAAGAAGTTCTTCTTCATTTTCTTCTTCTTCTTCTTTTCTTCTTCTTCTTCTTCTTTTGCTCCTCTTACTTATTTTTATTCGTAAATGGCATCGTAACCTTGCTAACCTCATAAATATCATATACTTAGCTTGTTGTCCTCTAAAATGACACAATAAGCTTAGTTAGGTCAAAAATGGCATAATTTGCTACGTTAGATAAAAAATGGCATTTTTCTTCTTATTTAGCCTATTTAGTCCATTTATGACATAATTTAGCCTATTTAGTCCACAAATGACATAATAAGATGAAGAAAATCAAGGAAGAGGAAGGAAAGAAGGAATATGAAGAAACGAAGCTCTTCTTCTTCTTCTTCTTTTTTTCTTGTTCTTCTTCTTCTTCTTCTTTTCCTCCTCTTACTTGTTTTTATTCGTAAATGGCATCATAACCTTGCTAACCTCATAAATGTCATATACTTAGCTTGTTATCCTCTAAAATGACACAATAAGCTTAGTTAGGTAAAAAATGGCATAATTTGCTACGTTAGATCAAAAATGGCATTTTTCTTCTTATTTAGCCTATTTAGTCCATTTGTGACATAATTTAGCCTATTTAGTCCCCAAATGACATAATAAGATGAAGAAAATCAAGGAAGAGGAAGGAAAGAAAGAATAGGAAGAAAAGAAGAAGAAGAAGAAGAAGTTCTTCTTCTTCTTATTATTATTATTATTATTCTTTTGCTCCTCTTAATTGTTTTTATTCGTAAATGGCATCATAACCTTGCTAACCTCATAAATGTCATATACTTAGGTTGTTGTCCTCTAAAATGACACAATAAGCTTAGTTAGGTCAAAAATGGCATAATTTGCTATGTTAGCTCAAAATGGCATTTTTCTTCTTATTTAGCCTATTTAGTCCATTTATGACATAATTTAGCCTATTTAGTCCACAAATGACATAATAAGATGAAGAAAATCAAGGAAGAGTGTTGGGGATATAACTATTTGTTAAACCGCCCAGAAGGGGCTGGGTTATGCAAAGAAGACTCATCATTAGGATGGCGGTTCAATAAAGGGCCTAAAGCCCACCAGATACTGGAGGCCCATTGTAGTAAACCGCCACAATGGCGTGACTTGTATTGTAAGGTAGATTTAACTAGTCACCAAGCCGGACACTGTTTATGAGCCGGCCGGGACTCTGTAAGCCGCAGGGCGCCAACCCGTGTATATAAGGGGGCGACCCGCTGGTGGCTAGGGGTAGGAAACAACTCGTCGAGAACCGGGCATAACGTATCTCGCTCCCTGGTCATCGAAACATCAAGCAATACCAACCCAACTAGACGTAGGCCTTACCTTCATCGTAAGGGGCCGAACTAGTATAAGCCTCTCGTGTCTCTTGTCCCAATTAACCCCTTCAAGCTTCCTAGTTGCGATGGCTCCGCAACTAAGTCCTTTCACTAGGACATCTGACGTAACAATTCCATGACAGTTGGCGCCCACCGTGGGGCCAGTGCACGGTGGATTTGAGTTCTTGAAGGGCAACTTCGAAGGGCTCAAGGGATATGCTGTGGGCCGGATGACCAAGAGTCATCGCGGAAAGATCTACATCGACGATGAAGGCTGGGGCCCTGACGCTGGCTCAATTGAGTACGGGTACCGGGTCCCCTTCGGAGGAATCCACGTCTTCATCGGCCGGATTGGTGAGCCGGGACCTAAGCCGGAAACCTGCACTGACCTCGTCGAGACGGCTCAGCGTGCGAAACCCACCCGAGTTCAACCCGGCATGAATCGTGTCTTTGTGGGCTGCGTCCACGGAGAAGAAGCTTTCTGAAGGACCTGGAAATGGTTGTGAGACGGCCATCCCCTCTGACGGTGATTCGTCCGCAGGTTCAACAGATTCGTTGTATCAAGTGCAAGATGGCGTGCTTGGGGGCTGTTCCGATGGCTTCAGTATTCTAGACCCCTGTGAGCCACCAAATTGGGCAAAAATTGGGCAGGAGTCTTCATGGCTGGGACTCAACCCGGCAAAAACTCTACAGCCGCTGCAGCAATTACGTCCGGGATAGGAGCGGTCGGGGCAGGAGGCTCTGTGTGCCCGCCGGCTCAAGTGCTGATAGATCTCATGGATAAGCTTACGGCCCTGTTAACCGCCACGGTTATCCCCGCGAATAAAGATGAGCATGATGCAGAGGTGGCGCGGGTACGCGAGGAAATAGCTCGGGCCAAGGTGACCTTAGCAGCTGAGGATACCAGATTGGCCACGGAACGGGCGGCTTTGGATGCACGAGTGCAGCAGCTCCAGTCAGAGGCTTTCCAGCTTACGATGAGCCTAAACGCGTCCAATGAGATGATGAGAAGGAGGCACCAGAAAACTCAGTCCCGTCTGCCTCCGACTTATGACCCTCGGGTTCTGTTTGCTACACCCAGAGCCGGCCCAAGTAACCCGCCAGATGCAAATCAGTTTATGACAGCCGGAACAGGAGGACCGGCTCAGCCTGGGGAGATGGTACCTCCTCATGGAAACATGGCGCTGCCTCGTTATGTGCCGATACCGCCGGGTCACTTTTCCAACACCATGGAGAACTTAATCGCAGCATCAGCGCGTTTGGCGGCTCTCCCAGTGGACGGTGATGATCCAACAGCGGTGGAGACCCGAAGAATCAGGGAACTTGTCCAGACGGCCCTGGCTCAGCAAGAGACTTATTCTTATAGCCGGGACAGGATTCATTCAACTCCACCGCCTTGGTTAGCACCGCCTCGCCAAAACCTGAGTCTGAGTTACAGCAAGCACATGGAGTCAGAAGCTTTATCAAGCAATGCCCAGCGCCGAAACCAGCCCGTCGGCTATAACCCTGTACAAGATCGAGTACGTCTGGAGAACGAGCGGGCGACTCATCTAGCGGCTCAACGGACGACTCATCAAGATTTCCCAGAGTATCCGATGGCTTCAATTGAGACGGGAGTGGCCACTAGAACCGGCGGTGTTCCTTGTTTTATGCCGGCTCTGCATAATGTATGCCTTCCCAAGGACTTCAAGGGACCTCAAAAGGTGCCGAATTACACGGCCGACTTACAGCCTGGAGCGTGGATCGAGAGCTATGAGATGGCCATGGAACTGTTGGAGGTCAGCGATGCAGCAATGGCTAAGTACTTCACCATGATGTTAGATGGAACGGCCCGGTCCTGGTTAAAGGGTTTGCCCCCCAATTCCATTGATTCGTGGGCAGAGCTAAAAGCCCGTTTCATCCAGAACTTCAAGGACACTTGTAAGCAATCCATGTCAATCGTGGATTTCACAAATTGCAAGCAGGAGGAGGGTGAGTCCACGACTCACTGGGTGTGCCGGGTTAAGGAGATAATACATTCATCTAACAAGATGGATGCTGGCTCTGCCGTCCTTATGTTGGAAAAGAATTGCCGCTTTGAGCCATTGAGGCAGAAGCTGGGGCGCCTTAAGCATGATTGCAATGATATGGGTATGCTGATGGCCGCTTTAGTCAAATACGTTGATTCTATAATACCAACGATCCCGCGTCTGATGAGGAAAAGACAGGGGATGGAAGGAAGAATGGCAAGGGAAAGGGATAACGGCATAACCCAACAAATAAAGGGGGCAACAAGCGTAAAACCGAGGGTAAACCAGAGTTTGTAGCCAATGCCAATGCGCAGGATAACAATAAGAGACGTAAGGTCAAGCCGCCCCGTTATGGCAGGTCAGGCCCATCTCTTGAGCAGCTACTCAATGAGCCATGCCCAAAACACGGCACCCGAGAACGGCCCGCCACCCACTTATGGAAAGATTGTGCGATCATGAAGGCTTTTAAGAATTCTAACACATTTGGTGGCAATCATGGGTCGGGAGGCGGCTTAGGAGCTGGCGGTTTCCATGGCCTGGGTGGCCGTTCAAGTTCCGGCTTTCAGGGACATCAGGGCGGTCATAACCAACAACAATCTGGTCAAGGGGAACAATAGCAGCAGCAATCGGGTTATCAAAGCCATCCAAAGCAGCTGAAGAGTGGGCAATATCATGTGTTTACCACTAGCTTGTGCAAACGTGACCAGAAGGTTCATAAGAGGGCTGTAAACTCTATTGAGCTGGTGGTTCCTCGTTATTTGAGATGGTCAGAATAGCCCATTGTGTGGAGCAGGGAAGATCACCCCATCCGGGTTGATAATCCGGGTCAGTTAGCCTTGGTGGTAGCACCTCAGGTTGGTGGCTATAAATTCACTAAGTACTCATGGATGGAGGTAGCAGCATCAATATCCTCTATTATGAGACCTTCCAACGCATGGGGTTAACTGATAAGAATTTGAAGACGTCCAACACCGTTTTTCATGGAGTGGTCCCTGGAAAGTCGGCGTACCCAGTTGGCAAGATCGAACTGGAAGTGTCCTTAGGGGACGAGTATGACTCCAGAGCTGAAAAATTAACCTTTGAAGTGGTCAAAATCAGGAGTCCATATCATGCTCTGTTTGGACGGCCGGCTTATGCCAAATTCATGGCACGACCGTGCTATGTTTACTTACAGCTTAAGATGCCGGGTCACAAAGGCACCATCACCGTGCATGGAAGTTGGAAGGTAGCTCTGGAATGTGAGGAGGGCAACGTGGCTTATCCTGAGTCTATTTGTGTAGCAGAGGAGCTGAAGTTTTATCAAAACAACGTTGACCCTGCAGATATGACCTCTCTGAAAAAGCCAACCAACGAGCATGACCCGGCGATGAAGTTTAAATCGGCTGCTGAAACCAAGCTTGTGGATTTCAACCCGGGTGATTCGTCTAAATAGTTCAGCATCAGTGCCAATTTGGATCCGAAATAGGAAAGCGCGCTCATCGAGTTCATCCGTGAGAATCGGGACATCTTTGCATGGAAACCTTTTGACATGCCAGGTGTACCGAGAGAACTTGCTGAGCACACCCTTAATATTGATCCAAAGTATAAGCCAGTTAGGCAGTTTCTTCGATGATTCAACGAAGAGAGGCGGCAAGCTATTGGAGAGGAAGTCGCCTGGCTCTTGGCCGCCGGGTTTATTGTTGAAGTCTTTCACCCGGAGTGGTTGGCTAACCCGGTGCTCGTACTCAAGAAGAACGGCACCTGGCGGATGTGTGTGGATTACACAGACTTAAATAAGGTTTGTCCGGCTGATCCCTTTGCTCTCCCCCGTATTGATCAGATCATTGATGCTACGGCGGGTTGTGAGCGTTTAAGCTTTTTGGATGCTTACTCTGGTTATCATCAGATCAAGATGGCAGTTAAGGACCAGGAGAAGACGGCTTTCATCACTCCGTTTGGAGCCTTCTGCTATGTATCTATGTTGTTTGGACTCAAGAGTGCTCAGGCGACTTATCAGCGATGTGTACAGAACTATCTCCATGATCAAATTGGGCGCAATGTTCATGCTTATGTGGATGATATTGTGGTGAAGTCCAGAGAGAAGGAAACCTTGATATCTGACCTAAAGGAGACCTTTGATAATCTTCGGGTTTATAAAATGATGCTTAACCCGAAAAAGTGTGTATTTGGTGTACCTGCAAGCAAACTCTTGGGTTTCATGGTTTCAAACAGAGGCATCGAAGCTAATCCAGAAAAGATCAAGGCAATCACCTCTTTGGCTAAACCGGCGTGCATCAATGATGTTCAGCGATTGGTGGGTCGTGTTTCTACTTTAAGCCGGTTCATAAGCCAGTTAGGGGAGAAGGCCTTGCCGCTGTATCAGATGATGAAGAAAACAGACACCTTTGTCTGGAGTGATGCTGCTAACACTGCCTTTGAAGATTTAAAGAGACAGTTGTCTGAGCCACCGGTTCTTGCGGCTCCCATTGATAGAGAGCCACTGTTGTTATACGTGGCTGCTAACTTGTGGGTCGTTAGTGTCGCCATTGTGGTGGAGCGTAAGGAGGTAGGCAAGGAGCATCCGGTTCAATGGCTCATTTACTATGTCAGCGAGGTGCTCATCGAGTCTAAACAAAGATATCCACATTGGCAGAAACTTGTTTATGGTGTGTTCATGGCAAACCGGAAGCTGAAGCAGTACTTCCAAAGTCATCCTATAACGGTGGTAAGTTCAGCCCCTTTGGGAGACATCATTCAGAACAGGGAGGCCACAGGGCGAATCGCCAAATGGGCTATTGAGCTCAGGCCCTATGGTTTGAAGTATATGCCCCATACTGCTATTAAATCCCAAGCCTTGGTGGACTTTATCAATGATTGGACAGAGTTGCAGGCACCTGAGGAGAAGCCAGATAATACATATTGGACCATTCACTTTGATGGGTCCAGGCAGTTAGTAGGCTCAGGGGCTGGAGTTGTTTTAACTTCCCCTCGAGGTGAAAAATTTTGTTATGTGCTCTGGCTCATGTTTCCCTATACTAAAAATGCAGCTGAGTATGAGGCCTTGCTCCATGGTCTCTGAATGGCCAAAGAGATGAATTTGAGACGGGTATGGTACTTGGGCGACTCAGATCTCGTGGCTCAACAGGTCTCAGGCAAGTGGGATTCTAAGGATCCCCTTATGGCGGCTTACCATCGTGAAGTAGATGTTGTGGCTGGGCACTTCAAAGGGTATCAAGTGGAGCACATTGATAGAAGGAAGAATGATGCGGCTGATGCATTAAGCCGGTTGGGATCTCAGCGTAAGCCGGTGCCGCCTAACACCTTTCTTGACGTTTTGCATAATCCTTCCATCAAGGTACCTACAGAGGAAGAGCTAGCTGTGCCAGACCCGGAGGCACGGTTGGTGACCGCGCTTCACATCATCCCGGATTGGACATTGCCATACTTGGCTTATATGACCCGGGGAGAGTTGCCTGAGGATGAGACCTTGGCGAGACAAATTGTCAGGCGGTCCAAATCCATGACAATTGTTAATGGCGAGTTACATCACCTCAGTGTCACAGGGGCGTTCCGGCGTTGTGTGTCGCCTGCGGAGGGTCAAGAGATACTTCGAGAGATCCATGAAGGAGATTGTGGTCATCATGTCGGCTCAAAATCTCTTGTGGCTAATGCTTTCCGTCATGGTTTTTATTGGCTGACGGCTCATGCTGATGCAGAGGATCTTGTTAGCAAATGTGACGGGTGTTAAAAATTCTCACGACGAGCTCATGTGCCGGCTCAAGAATTGAGGATGATTCCAATTACTTGGTCGTTCGCAGTATGGGGGCTTGACATGGTGGGACCTTTCAAGAGGTCTAAGGATAAAAAGACACACCTCCTAGTGGCAGTGGATAAATTTACAAAGTGGATTGAGGCAGAGCCGGTCAGTCAGTGTGATGCAGCCACAGCGGTGCAGTTCATCAAAAAGGTGATCTTTCGTTTTGGTTTTCCACATAGCATCATAACCGATAATGGCACTAATCTCTCCAAGGGTGCCATGGAAGAGTTCTGTCAACGAGAGCATATCCGGCTTGACGTTTCGGCTGTTGCTCATCGTCAATCCAATGGTCAAGCAGAAAGAGCTAATCAGGAGATCTTGAGGGGTATCAAACCACGGCTCTTGGGCCCCTTACAGCGGACTCCGGGTTGTTGGGTGGAGGAGTTACCCTGTGTGCTGTGGAGCATTAACACTACGCCTAACAGATCCACGGGTTATACACCTTTCTTCATGGTCTATGGAGCAGAGGCAGTCCAGCCAAGTGATATCTGGTACGATTCGCGCGGTGTGGCGGCTTATGTTGAGGCTGATAATGAAAAAGCGCGTTAGGAAGCACTTGACTTGTCGTTGAGGAGCGAGACTTGGCAATAGCCCGCTCAGTGATTTACCAGCAAGACCTTCGTCGCTATCACAGCCGCCGGGTCAGAAGAAGAACCTTTCAGGAAGGCGACTTAGTGCTCCGACTCATCCAGGATCAGTCTGATATACACAAGCTATCCCCTCCTTGGGAAGGACCCTTTGTGGTCAGCAAGAATCTGAACAATGGGTCGTACTACCTCATTGATATTCGAGAGCACAAAGACTCACGTAAGTCGGAGGAAGAGACCCGCCGGCCGTGGAATATAGCCCATCTTCGGCCTTACTATACTTAAGCCACCGGCTCTCAAGATGTATATATTTTGACAATGTATATATTATAAAGTAATAAAGCAGGACCTCTGTCCTTTATTCTTTACCCTCAAAATTTTATATGTCTTTCTTGTCAGATGGTGGAAACAACCAACAGGGAGCGGATCATATCTGAATCCGGCGTTTCCTTTGGTCCGGCTTATGATCATATCTGAATCTAGCCATGATCACTTGTGGGCTTCCTGTTCAAACATAGGTCGTATCCGAACCAAAGAGAGCATAGCTGTCGATACCCACCTGACTGGCATACTGCCAAATCCACTGGGGGCTTCTTGATCATATTTTGAATCATAGCTTAACCCCTTTGGGTCTGACGTGGACCGTATTCGAATCAGCGTCATTAAACAACTTTATGGTCACTTGGGGGCTTCCTGTTCAAACATAGGTCGTATTCGAACCAAAGAGAACATAGCTGTCAATACCCACTTGATTGGCATCGCCGAAGCCACTGGGGGCTATATGATCGTATCCGAATCTTAGCTTAACCCCTTTGGAACGGTTTTACTGATCGTATTCGAATCAGAAGCCTTTGAATGTTGTTATTCATTATACTTTATAAGTTTGAATTACTTGGCTATCTTGAGACCTCCTTGAAAGCACTATGAGATGGTTTTTTGTTATTCCGGCTTAATATTGATCACCCAATTTATTAAGTGTCGGGTAACATTATACGTTCCAACCTTCAGGAGTTGAGTTTATCAGCATGATGTAGGTCACATAAACAGGCGAGGTCGTCAAAAGGATCGCGGGCAAGATAAGGCAAGCAATTTTGACATCAAGGAGATAAAAAGATCAATATAAGCTGGAAGTATATATAGCGATGGCGGCTTACGAAAGTATTAAAGCGCCAGAAACATGCGCGAAGGCATGACAAAATCGAAGAGGTTTTCTCTGCCCTATTACAAGACTCCCCGAGTCTGAATAATGAAGCATTGTTTTAAAAAGTCATAGATGCCTGGCGTTTCACTCCTTTGGCGGGTTTGAGTGCTCCGGGTCATCCTTCTCCGCTTCTCCGTCGGCTGCTTTGTCCTGGAAAGTTGACGAGGCCCAGTCAATGCCGCTCAAAGCTTCAAACTCAGCTTCATCATCTATTAACCCGGTTGGGTCCACTTCAGGGGCGAAAGTATGCTTACGAATTGGAGGGATCAGGCTGAGTTGATCATATGGAGTGTTTGGAATTCTCAGGTTCTCACTGTCATAACCCGGCGAATATTTGGTAAGGTCAGTGTCATTCCCAATGAGGGTCGCCACGGGACGTATGATTGTGACACAGGCAGTGAAATCTTGATCATCAAAAACGGTACCATCCTCTTTCAAACTCGGGTATCCAAGAGCGAGGTCGGTCGGGTCTAGTTCGGGCATCCATGCCTTTGCCCGGCTCAACGCAGCTACAGCTCCGGCTCTCGCGGACGCCTGCCTTAAGTCCTGGATCCGCTGAGGTAGCACAGCAAGACACTTCAGCACATCTTGTAGGAGGTGGGGAGTGGTATTTGACAAAGCTACAATAGCCAAGGCACGTTGTGACCCGGTGTACAGCTGCTCCACTAGAGTGTAAACCGCTTTTAGCTTGATCAACATATTTTGCTTCAGGTTTGTGCTTCTGGGGCCTGCGTTCACAAACATAAGGTGAGCCGGAGATGACGATTACAATAGTCATCAAAGGAAGGATTAACATGTTTGAGGTTATGTACAGTAACTTACCAAAGATGGACGAGATCATTTGAGATATCTAGCGCTTTAATTCGGACAGCTCGGTTGTTGCTTCCGCAAGTGATGCCTCTGCTGTTTCAGCTCGGGTCATCAGTGAAGCCTTCTCATTAGACCAGGTTTTCTTTTCCGCCTCAAACTCCTTCTTCAATTTCTCTTGTTTAGAGACGCTGAATTCAAACTTGGAGTTGGCCTTTTGGATTTCAAGCTCTTGAGCTGTCAGGCGACTTTTCAGATCATTAATTTCCGACTCAAATTTACTTATGCTGGCCTACATTGATACCGGGTTATAGTCAGAATCATAGCAATGTAACATTAAGTCCCAAGCACTTTGCAAGCAAAGATACTTGGCACTTGGGGGCTAATGCATGCTGAAGAATGTTTTAACAAGGCCGATTTATGCTAAGAAATATGGTAAGATGACATTAAGTCCCAAGCACTTTGCAAGCAAAGGTACTTGGCACTTGGGGGATAATGTACAACGCAAGTTCAACACATCATGTTGCAACTGGGTTAAATATCTTTTGAACAGGATAGAGAAGGAGTAAGCAGTTTTCTAAAGTCTACAACATATTTATTCATAAGCAATAGACTTGGGGGCTGATACAGTAAGTAAGAATCAAGAAAAAAGCATAAATTATACCTCGGATTTTTGTTGTATCTGTTTTACCATGTCAATTTCTAGGTCACTACTATTCTGCACTTGATTCAGATAGCCTGAGACTATGTCGCCAATGCTTAAGTGAGTATAATCAGTAATGTCCATCTTGGCCTATCGGCATTCGGAAATTTCCTCCTTAGCAGAGCATTTGGCAAGGACAGTGGGCCGCCCTGGTTCAACAAACTGAGACCTCAGAATCTCAACTTCCGGGTCATTTGTCTTGACCGGGCTAGGAGCCTCCAGGTTATCAAAACTGTTAAGAGTATCTTCGGCTTGCGGCTCAGAGGTTGACACCGGAATATTGGAAGCTGGTTCAGGTGGCGGCTGACGGGTGGAACTGTCAGGAGCAGATGTATCAAGCTCCGGTTCAGCCACGACAGGTTCTTGGGACGGCTTATTCTTCTTTGCCCTCTTATTGGGCTTTACTTGCATACTACCAACAAAGGTAGAAGGATGAACACAAAAGTATGAGTAAGGTAAAGCCTAAGGAAAACAAAGTCACATTACCCGGGGGCAGTTTTGAAGGCCGGCATGTTCGATTGCATAGACTCGCCGGAAGAAGGAGAGGTATCCTGATAATTGGAGTCAGATGAATTGAGAGGTTGGCGGAACTAACCCGCCAAAGGTAAAACAAAACGTAAATCGGAGATAACCTCAGTCCGACGCTTCCTGGTTACGTTAGGTAAGCCGGAGGAGAGATCTACATCCTTGCTGTTCTGGGTCTGCCTCCGGCTTTCAAACTGCTGTTGCTTCAAAAGAAATTGAGGATCTTGGTAAGCCAAATGATGTGAAAATCTTACTTTCCGGGTTACTCTTCGAATTTTCTGACGCGGCAGAGGCTCGGAGTCGGAGGAAATTATAGTTACCTCTTCCTCGGCAGCTCGGCTGTTCCCTGTGTCTTCCTGAAAAGATAGAGTGTCAATAAAGTAATGACAAAGGAGATAGGAGAGTTAAAGGATTACCTCTTCCTCATCATCAGAAGTGTCGTACAATTTGAGTAAATTTGAAGCGCTTGGTTTCTTCTTCTTTGAAGTTCCTGCGTTGGCGGCTTTTCTTTCAGCTCTTTTGGCCGCTCTGGCTTGTTTGGCTGCTTCATGGTTATATTTGACCTTCCAGAAGTTATCATCAGCCTGTGAAATATGATAAGAGGTTATGAGTAAAAGCAAGACATAATATAGTAAAAAAGATTCATCAGAGGTTGGTGGCTCACAGTAGGGGCCGGGTTCTTCTTGCGGAAGGGAAGTAAGCCAAAGGCATTACTTATCATCGTGCCTTCTTTCAACAATGATTGGGTCGTGGCTTCCACCACATCTTCCGGTAAGTCATCGGGGCTATGACGCATTGGGTCATCCTTCTCGCCGGAGTAAGTGCACATTAAACCGGGTCGGCAACTTAATGGAAGTACTCGCCAGGTAACCCAGACTCGGACTAAGTCGATGCCATCCAAGCCATTTCCCAGAAGAGCTTTGATTCTTCTAATGGTGGGAGCAAGTGGCAGACGTTCAACAACAGTTAATTTATCCGGCAGCGGGTGGTTGGACTCAAGGCGCAGAGCGCGGAAGTCGGGCAAAGGATTCTCCTCACCCAGAGAAGTGTCCTGTCAGTAGAACCACGTCTGATTCCAATCCTTTGGATGACTCGACAGTTCAGCCTAAGGGAAAAGACAATCTCTTCGCCTCTGAATTGAAATGCCACCGAGTTCAAGACTGGGCCCGTTGGCACGTTCATTCTGCCGGTTTAAGTAGAACAGCTCTCTGAATAAAAGTATATTGGGCTCTTCTCCAAGATACACCTCACAGAAGACTTGGAAGTTGCAGATATTTGAGACCGAATTGGGCCCGATGTCTTGGGGTCTGAGATCAAAGAAATGCAAAACATCCCTGAAGAATTTCGAACCGGGCGGAGCAAAGCCCCGGTTCATGTGATTGTGAACACGATTACCTCCCCTTTTTTGGGTAGAGGCTTCTCCTCTGATGGGTTAGGAGCACGATAATACATGATTTCCTTCTTGGGAAGATGGCCGGATTTCATGAAATCAGCCAAGATGCTCTCTGGGACAGTGAACTTAACCCAGTTGCAGGTCACGGGAGCTTTAGGAGCTTTGGGTGCCATTACGTAAATTGAAGCCTATGACAAAATAAGAGGTTCCGGTTTAAATTTAACCCGGAAGGAAGCATGTTAAGTTTAAACAAGATGGCGGCTTTAGAAGGGGCCTAATGACATATGGTTAACTATATCTAGTTGCCTAAAGCCGCTGTGAGAATCAGTAACAGTTAAAAGACATGTAAAAGTAGCAAGGAGCTGACAAGGCTATCAATTAACGTTGTCTATCTTAAGCCGGAAGGGAGAGTTGCCAGAGTTAAAAGGGCTTAATAGAAATAGGTTTCGCAGTTGACAGATATTATTTTGGATCAAACGGGTGCACAGAAAGAAAAATTTTGTGACCTAAAACTAGTGCAGATGAGTTCATCAGTGCTAATCAAGGCTTCTGTACATGAAAGGGATCTGTCTACAGTTGGAAACAGGTGCGAAACAACCACCGCAAATGTTCGGTATTATCTGATGATCAGAAAAGTGTATCGGAGGTGAAATCTATCAAGCGTTTGCAATGGGCAGCGACGAACACCGACGAACTCAAGAAGCTGTAATGCAGATCTAAGATAGGGAAGGAAAGGAACTTCCGGATGCAGACTGGCTGCAGAGGTTCGCCGTCGTGTTTTTTTGGTCCAACCAGGTTGATGCAGCGACCTGAGTTGGTGAACACGAGGAGATCTGCAACAGCGGCGGCGGCGGAGCTCGAACGGCAGAGAGGCAGCGAGAAGAAGAAGACGAATGAAGGGGGAGAATGGGAAAGACCTAGGTCATGCCTAATTATAAGAAAGGGATGACTGAGGCGGCATGAGAAATGAGGAGATAAGCATTATTATCCAGCGGCCCCAATGCCTTGGTTTTCGGAGCGGTCAATAAAAGCAGAGATGCGTTGGAAGATATGGCGGAGTCAAAAAATGATGAAGATGACGTCACGACGGGCTAACACGGATCCAGAAGATGACGTCATGGCGGGTTAAAAAACCTTTACACAGGCAGAAGGCTGAAGGTTTATTTTTTAAGGTATGTTAAGATTGACATGAAGATGGCGGTTCAAATCAATCTGGGGCCTAATGTTGGGGATATAACTATTTGTTAAACCGCCCAGAAGGGGCCGGGTTACGCAAAGAAGACTCATCATTAGGATGGCAGTTCAATAAAGGGCCTAAAGACCACCAGCTACTGGAGGCCCATTGTAGTAAACCGCCACAATGGTGTGACTTGTATTGTAAGGTAGATTTAACTAGTCACCGAGCCGGACACTGTTTATGAGCCGGCCGGGACTCTGTAAGCCACAGGGCGCCAACCCGTGTATATAAGGGGGCGACCCACTGGTGGCTAGGGGCAGGAAACAACTCGTCGAGAACCGGGCATAGCATATCTCGCTCCCTGGTCATCGAAACATCAAGCAATACCAACCCAACTAGACGTAGGCCTTACCTTCATCGTAAGGGGCCGAACTAGTATAAACCTCTCGTGTCTCTTGTCCCGATTAACCCCTTCAAGCTTCCTAGTTGCGATGGCTCCGCGATTAAGTCCTTTCACTAGGACATCTGACGTAACAATTCCAGGACAAAGAGGAAGAAAAGAAGGAATAGGAAGAAAAGAAGAAGAAGAAGGAGGAGAAGAAGAAGAAGAAGAAGAAGAAGAAGAAGAAGAAGTCCTACTTCTTCTTCTTCTTATTCTAGTCTTCTTCTCCTTCTTCTAGTCTTCTTATCCTTCTTCTTCTTCTTCTACTTCTTCTTCTTCTTCTTCTTCCTCTAGTTTTCTTCCTCTTCTTCTTCTAACTTTCTTGTTTCCCATTTTGCAGATTTAATTCACTATCTGGAGGCTTGCATGGATGGAGTGCTTGTTTCTTTGTTCTTCTTTTTGTTTTTATCGAAGAATAATGTGGAACTTGTTATATGGATGCATGGAACAATGTGTTGGATGAATATTGTGATAGTAGTGTAAGATGTATGGATGATACTATGTTTCTTATGTATGTATATATGTTGTCATGGATGGAGCTATATATGTGTTGCATAGATCATATATCTGTTGTGCCTGTGAAAAAAATATGTATATTTGTGTGTGAATTCCAGTGAGATTAAATGGATATAAATGCAAATAGGGGATATATAACCTCTTTGTCGTCTGCTAGCGGAAGGCATAGAGCTTTGTCGTCTGCTAGCAGACAGCAAAGAGTACACGTGGTAGCTTCCTATAGACACTAGGAACACTGGTTGCCTATTTGATCAGCTATGCCGTCTGCTGGCTGAAAGTGCAACTATCCCTAGGTGGTTTTGGTAATTCATAACAACATATAGCTCATTGAGCTAATACTATTCCAAGACAAATATTTCAGGAAATCTCAATGAATGGCATGGCATGGATGATGAAAGTGGATCCCTCAGAATACTAAGGACAAAAGGATTGGCTCAAGCTCAAAAGATCAAGACTCTACATTTTATATTTTAGTGATCCAAGATCACATTGAGTCTATAGGAAAAGCCAATACTATCAAGGAGGGATGAGGTGTTGCTTGATGAGTTTCTTGCTTCAAGTGCTTAGTGATATGCTCCAAAAACCCTCAACTACTTTCTCATATCCACATATGACCTAAACCTAAAGTCAAACTCGGCCCCACTGATTCTTTCTATCCGGCGCAACCGAGTTCAGATGTCATATCCACTGCCACAAACCCTAGGCAAATCGGTCTCACCGATAAGGATCTCGGTCTCACCGAGATGGGATTGTAATCTCTCTGTTTCCCTTCGTAACGTTTCGGTCTAACCGAAGTGAGCGATCGGTCCCACCGAGATTGCAATGTAAACTCTCTGTTTCCCTTTCGTAACATTTCGGTCTCACCGAAAAGAGCGAATCGGTCCCACCGAGTTTACCTGACCAACTCTCTGGTTAGCTAATTACCAAAATTGGTCTCACCGAGTTTGTGTAATCGGTCTCACCGAGATTACGTTATGCCCTAACCCTAACCATATCGGTCCTACCGAGTTGCATGTCGGTCCCACCGAAATCACTAACGGTCACTAGGTTTACTGAATCGGTCCGACCGAGTTTGTTGATTCGGTCCCACCGAGATTGGTAAATTGTGTGTAACGGTTAGATTTTGTGTGGAGGCTATATATACCCCTCCACCTCCTCTTCATTCGTGGAGAGAGCCATCAGAACAAACCTACACTTCCAACTTACCATTTCTGAGAGAGAACTACCTACTCATGTGTTGAGGCCAAGATATTCCATTCCTACCATATGAATCTTGATCTCTAGCCTTCCCCAAGTTGCTTTCCACTCAAATCTTCTTTCCACCAGATCCAAATCCTGTGAGAGAGAGTTGAGTGTTGGGGAGACTATCATTTGAAGCACAAGAGCAAGGAGTTCATCATCAACACACCATTTGTTACTTCTTGGAGAGTGGTGTCTCCTAGATTGGCTAGGTGTCACTTGGGAGCCTCCGACAAGATTGTGGAGTTGAACCAAGGAGTTTGTAAGGGCAAGGAGATCGCCTACTTCGTGAAGATCTACCGCTAGTGAGGCAAGTCCTTCGTGGGCGACGGCCATGGTGGGATAGACAAGGTTGCTTCTTCGTGGACCCTTCTTGGGTGGAGCCCTCCGTGGACTCGCGCAACCGTTACCCTTCGTGGGTTGAAGTCTCCATCAACGTGGATGTACGATAGCACCACCTATCGGAACCACGGCTCAAAAATCACCGTGTCTCCAAATTGCGTTTGAAATCTCCAAACCCTTCCCTTTACATTCTTGCAAGTTGCATGCTTTAATTTCCGCTGCTCATATACTCTTTGTATGCTTGCTTGAATTGTGTGAAGATTGCTTGACTTGTGCTAAGATAGCTAAAATCTGCCAAAGGCTAAAATTGGGAAAAGGTTAAGTTTTTAATTGGTCAAGTAGTCTAATCACCCCCCTCTAGACATACTTCAAGGTCCTACAAGTGGTATCAGAGCTTGGTCTCCATTTGCTTTGATTTCCATAGCTTTTGGTGGTCATAGCCTTGGTTTCACAACCTAAGAGAGTATGGCATCTAGCGAGGGAAACTATCAACGTAGAGGTCCTTACTTTGATGGCACTAATTTTGCTAGTTGGAAGCATAAGATGAAAATGCATATTCTTGGACATAACCCCGCCGTTTGGGCTATTGTGTGTATTGGCTTGCAAGGTGAATTATTTGATGGGAGGGAACCAAACCGTGAAGCTAGTGCGGATGAATTGAAGATGCTGCAATACAACGCTCAAGCTTGTGATATCCTCTTCAACGGATTGTGCCCCGAAGAATTCAACAAAATCAGCCGTCTTGAGAATGCAAAGGAAATTTGGGATACTTTGATTGATATGCATGAAGGTACCGACTCCGTCAAGGAATCCAAGTTGGATGTGCTCCAAAGTCAGCTTGACAAGTTCAAAATGAAGGATGGTGAAGGTGTCGCTGAAATGTACTCTAGGCTTGCTTATCACAAATGAGATTGCGGGCTTAGGAAGTGAAGAGATGACCGACAGATTCATCATCAAGAAGATCCTAAGAGCATTGGATGGAAAATATGATACCGTGTGCACATTGATCCAAATGATGCCCAATTACAAGAATCTCAAGCCAACGGAGGTCATTGGAAGAATTGTTGCTCATGAGATGTCACTCAAGGATAAAGAGGAACTTCACAACAAGTCAAGTGGTGCTTACAAAGCCTCATGTGAAGCCCCTACATCATCAAGTGAGAAACAAACCTTCAATGAAGAATTGAGCTTAATGGTGAAGAACTTCAACAAATTCTACAAGAGTAGAAGCAAAGAAAGAAGCTCCAAGTCAAGGTCTTACAATGACAAAAGATCTTCCAGTCGAGAGCGCAATTGCTACAATTGTGGGAGACCCGGACACTATTCCAATGAGTGTACGGCACCCTACAAAAGAAGAGAAGATTCTCCCAAGAGAAGAAGTAGAAGAGAAGAATCACCGCCAAGAGAGAGAAGGAGTAGAGATGATCGTTATGAACGAAGAACATCCCGGAGAAGCAAGGATTCGGAAAGGAAGGACAAGTCATCAAAGAGCTACACAAAACGAAGACATCAAGCTCATGTTGGTGAATGGGTATCCGGTTCCGACTCTGAACATCACTCCGAGAGAAGCTATCACTCCGACTCCGAACATACTCAAGATGAAGGTGTTGCCGGTCTAGCACTTGTGTCGACCAACTCCTACGACATATTTGATTCACCAAATGAAGGAATTGGAAGATGCTTCATGGCTAAAGGCCCTAAGGTAACTCACCCCGAGTATGTTGATTTCAATAGTGATGAAGATGACTTGTTAGGTGATGATGATTTACTTATTGACAACTCTAGTGATGAATACTATGATGAAACGTCAATTAATCATGCTAAACAAGATAAAACGAATGACAATGATAAGGAGAAGATTGAGCTTCTAACTAAAGAACTAAACACTCTTAAGTTAGCTCATGAAACTATCTTAGGGGATCATCGAGAACTTTTGAGGACTCATGAGAAGTTATGCTTTGAAAAGCTCAATCTTGAGCAAGAGCATGAGTTCTTAAAAGCAATCAATGATGATCTTCGCAAGAAAAGTTCTTCTTACATTGCCAAGCGTTTACTCTTATCTACTTACATGCCTCAAGTCAAGTCTAGTAACAAGAACAAGAAGGATTCTTCCTCTAGTAGTAACAATAATCATGCTAAATCCAATATTGTTGCTTCTAGTAGTTCTCTTGATTCCACTAATGATTCTCTTAGCCAAGTTACACTTGAGCAAGAAAATAGCTTATTGAAGGGAATTATAGAGAAAGGTGTATACAAGAGCCTTGCCGGGAGTAAGCAATTCGAGGAAATTGTACGCAAGCAAGGAAGGCACCGGAAGAATCAAGGTGTTGGTTTTGAACGAAAGTTCAATGCCAATGGAGTTGAGTGGGAAGAAGATCAATACCCCAAGACGAAGTTTGTTCCTCAACAAGAGAAGTATGACCCTACTTCCTTCAGGGGAACACAAGCTCAAGATGATCTTCCACCATAAGACCACACGCAAAAAGGCAAGGACAAGCTTCAAGAGGAGATTGATGCATTTGAAGAAGCTCCTAAGGCCTTGGTCAAGTGGGTTCCCAAGACTACGTCAAGTTCTACTTCATCAAGCACGACTACAACTCCAAGGATTCCCATCAAGATGATGTGGATCCCGAAGAAGAAGAACTAGAGAGTTCTTGAGGGTGACTCCGCCAACATTCTTCACTCATATCATTATGGCAAGGACAAGTGCAATCAACTTCCACATCTTGCACTAGTTCAAGGAGTCACAAACCCTCATGTTGGTAAGGCAAGGGACAAGGTAACCTAATGCTTTCATGGACATCATCTTGTGTGTGCATCACTCTATGTCTATGGATATACTTGTTTGTTCCTTGTGGGACTAACCCGTGTAGGTATTGAAAGTGCAACTCACTCCAAAGGATTGCTCCAAATGATCTACATCAACATTGAGCATCCACATCTTCAACACCTACATGAAGTCATCATCGACAAAACCCAAGGTTAGTTCATCCCTCTAAGGGGGGATCTCACATCTAGGGGGAGCTTAACTCTAAGAATTGAGTCAAAGCAACTCTAATGATGTGAACACATCAATGCATTATGTAAAAGTGGTAACCCCACTTGAGCTTAAACGATGAGTATGACCTATGATCAAATGTTCTCATTTGACTCCTAAGTCAATATACTCATATATAGATGACCTAGTCATCGCCAATTGTTTGATAGATGCTAGAATTGGTTGTGCATGTTTTGCCACATATTTCATTTGCCATTTTATTGTGTGAGCATGTTGGTTGCATATTTAACTCATTCGAGGACATCCACTTGTTGCTTTGATTGATTGGCTTCTTTTTCCTTTTGCCAAGTGGATGAACAAGAATGCCTAAGAACCTTCTCTAGCTATCTATGCTTTTCTTGTCTCAAACTCTATTCATGCTACATCACAAAATTTGATCAAGTCAGATTCGAACCACTCTGTGTGAGGAGCACTCGGAGTCCCCGATTCGTCATGGACTTAAACTTCCAAAACTTCTTTGTGTGTTTCGGTCTGACCGATTCTTCCATTTCGGTCATACCGAGATAACTAAGTCGATCTAGGTTTTCAATCTCGGTGCAACCGATTTGAACTTTTCGGTCTCACCGAGTTGCTGTAACTGTCAACAGTTATGCATCTCGGTGCCACCGAGTTGTTCCACTCGGTCACACCGATAGGGTCGGGCTATATATACACATGGGCAAAAATTTGGAAAACTTCTCCAAACCCCTTCGCCCGCGCATAGCTCGCTCTGCCTCCTAGGTCTCCGGATCGTCGACTTCGTCGCCAGCCGCCTCCAGTCACTGGTCTACGCTTCCGTCAACGAAAAATTCATCCCCACCGTTGCCGCCGTAGCGAGTTCATCGCCAAACTAGGGTATGGACTCGATCATAGTGGTATCCTCGTCTAATTCCTAGCACATTGTGTTCATTATGATTCTTGCCACGATTGAAACGCGTCTATCCAGTCAAAACAATCCTTAGAATAGATGAGATTTGAAAATTTAGGGTTAGGTTTCCGCCGAAACCATCTCGGACCCACCGAGTTGAAAAACTCGGTTCCACTGATTTGGCTAACACCATTGCACAAGTGATTCTCGGTCTGACCGAGAATTGCGAATCGGTGTGACCGATTTTAGAACTCAGTGAAACCCTAGCAGTCTCAGTGCCACTGAACTGTGACTCGGTCTGACCGAGATCACTAGTTTAGGTTCCAAAAGCTGCTTTGGTATCAGCGAGTTTGCAAATCGGTTGATCCGAAATGCTTTCTGTGGAAAACTAAAACTAAGTTTTTGAATCATTCTTTTGCAAAAATCTCTGCTTTTTGTGATGCTCATCCATTCTATCTCATCTATAACTGTTCACAGGGTCAGCAGTCAGTGTTTTCAGCATGTCAGACCAAAGTGACAGCCAGAACAGGGAAGAAGAGCAGATTCACATGAGTGAGGGCACTAGTCCCTCTAGTTCCTCAGATGAAGGCAACAGAAGCACTCCTAGCAATTTGCCCAAAGCAGCCACAAGAGCCAGAAGGAAGAGAACCTCAGACTCTGAGGATGAGGACTATGTGGCAGCTGAAGATGAGGCTAGTTCCAAGAAGGTAGTGCTCAAAAAGGAGTATGGCTCAGCAAAGACCACAAAGCCTGGACTGAATAGGAAGGTCCCTGCCAAGAGGACACCTATGCTGAAGGTCAGAGGATCAACACAAGAACCTGAGAAACCTGATCCCAAAGAGCCAGCTGCAGAAGGAAAGAAGAGAAAGGAAAGGGTCAGAAAGACCATGGCCAGAGTTGTTGGACAACCTTCCATGATGGAAGAGGAGGAGGAAGAAGAGGTTGCTGCACCAGCACCCAAGGCACAAAAGCTGATGGGTGGTGCTATAAGGTCAGGGGCAGCATCATCAATCCCAAATAAGCACCCAAAGCTGCCTCCAAGGCCAAGTCCGCACCTAAGAGGAATACCAGGAGCATACCAGCTGCTGAGAAGAACAAGGCCCCAGTGCCTGAAGTTGCTGCTGAGGAAGATGATGAAGGACAAGTTCTGAGGAAGCTCAAACCCAAGATTCCAGACCACAACGATGCTCATCCAGTGGCTGAGAATATGAAGCTGAGGAAGGATGCAGGGCTCAGGCAGTGGAGATTGTCTGATCCCTATGCAATCAGAAGAAGAACTGCTATTGATTACAGGTTCCACACTAAGGAACAACAGGACTTTTATGAGACTGTGTTGTTGGACAAGAAGCCCATAGTTTGTGACATGAGGTGGGTAGACTGGAAATACATGAAGGAAAATGAGGATCACTACCCAGGAGTATTTGACAGCTTCAAGGCTTGTGGAGTTGATGAGTTTGTTGGACAGAAGTTCACAAACTGGAATGATGAGCTAGTTATGCAGTTCTACTCCACAACTCATTTTTATCCTGATGGCAGAATTGTCTGGATGTCTGAAGGTACAAGGTACCAATCAACTATTGAGGAATGGGCCAATTTGATCAATGCCCCAGAGGAGAAAGAAGATGACTTGGATGTCTACTCCAAGAAGAAGAACGGTCACAATTCAATGTCTCATATCTACAAGGAGATCCCAGACAAGGCACTTGAGACCTTCAAGTTTGGGTCTGTCCATTTTCTTCTGTCAGGGCGGCCAACGATCAATTGGATCCTAAGGCACACTCTATTGCCCAAGTCAGGTGACCACAACATGATCAGAGGGCATGCAATTAATATGCTACACATATTTGATGTGCCACAGAAATTCAAGGTCATGAGCCTCATAGTTGAGACTATCAAGAGGACAGCAGCAGACCAAAAGAGAAGTTGTGGGTATGCCCCACAAATCCAGGAGTTGATCAATTCAAAGATGGGCACAGGAAACTATCTGTTGGATAAGGAACACTTTGTTCTCTATCCAGATTTTGAGGACAATCAAGTTTTCAAGAATGAGAATGAACCATCCTCAGTGCAAGCTCAAGAGAAGAAGGAGAAGGCAAAGAAGGAGAAGGCTGCCAAGATGCCAACTCTAGAGGAGGCATCTGAATACTTTTTGAAGAGCAAGCAGGACCAGCTTGGTTACTTGATATCATCAACTCTGAGGATTGAGAAAGGGTTGGCCACCCTAACTCAAAACCAGGAGAGCCTGGAAAGAATCATGGAACAAAAATTCTATGACCTTGATGTGAAAGTAACTGAGATTCAGTCAGTTGTGGAGCAGCTATAGGATGACATGCAGGAGAGGAAGGGCAGGACAACTACTGATGCATTTGCCAGAGTGCCTCGAGCTCAGAGATCAGCTGCAGAGCCTGTGACACACACCAGAGCCACTTCATCTGCACCAGCTACAGCTCCAGTGCAACCAGCTCTAGCACCAACTCCTTCAGCTCCATCCACATCAACTGAAGTCTTCGTCCAAGGAGCCATCTCTACACCACCAACTGAAGACCAAGCCTGAGAGATGAAATAGTACTATGCATTTTCTAGGAACTTTTTGGTAACTTGTTTCCAAAGGGGGAGAAAAATGTATAGATCATAGGCTTCGAGAGAGAGAGTTGGCTTTTGTTCTCTCTTGTCTTCGTGGTTGAACTTTATTTGCTTTTGCTTGCTTGAGATACTATGTTATTACCTGTGAGACATTGATGATCATGTGTTTGATCATAAGCTACACTTATGCTTGTTAGATGATATTATCTTATTTATCTTTATATGATCATTCACTTTGCTTGGTGATGAGTGCATGTATTCAATCCATATTATTTTGAGCGCTCCACCAAGGTGTATGTGACATGGAAGAGTAACCCATGAGCCTAATTCCTTGTGCATTTGCAGTCCAAAGCAAATCTTAAACTATGCACAAATTTAGGGGGAGCTCTTGCTTATCACATACTTCTCAAAGCGACGATGTTTTTCAATCTTATTATCATTTGTCGAAGCTTTGATCTATATGTTGTCATCAATTACCAAAAAGGGGGAGAACGAAAGTGAAACTATCCCTAGGTGGTTCTGGTAATTCATAACAACATATAGCTCATTGAGCTAATACTATTCCAAGACAAATATTTCAAGAAAGCTCAATGAATGGCATGGCATGGATGATGAAAGTGGATCCCTCAAAATACTAAGGACAAAAGGATTGGCTCAAGCTCAAAGCTCAAGACTCTACATTTTATATTTTAGTGATCCAAGATCACATTGAGTCTATAGGAAAAGCCAATACTATCAAGGAGGGATGAGGTGTTGCTTGATGAGTTTCTTGCTTCAAGTGCTTAGTGATATGCTCCAAAAACCCTCAACTACTTTCTCATATCCACATATGACCTAAACCTAAAGTCAAACTCGGCCCCACCGATTCTTTCTATCCGGCGCCACCGAGTTCAGATGTCATAGCCACTGCCACAAACCCTAGGCAAATCGGTCTCACCGATAGGGATCTCGGTCTCACCGAGATGGGATTGTAATCTCTCTGTTTCCCTTCGTAACGTTTCGGTCTAACCGAAGTGAGCGATCGGTCCCACCGAGATTGCAATGTAAACTCTCTGTTTCCCTTTCGTAACATTTCGGTCTCACCGAAAAGAGCGAATCGGTCCCACCGAGTTTACCTGACCAACTCTCTGGTTAGCTAATTACCAAAATCGGTCTCACCGAGTTTGTGTAATCGGTCTCACCGAGATTACGTTATGCCCTAACCCTAACCATATCGGTCCTACCGAGTTGCATGTCGGTCCCACCGAAATCACTAACGGTCACTAGGTTTACTGAATCGGTCCGACCGAGTTTGTTGATTCGGTCCCACCGAGATTGGTAAATTGTGTGTAACGGTTAGATTTTGTGTGGAGGCTATATATACCCCTCCACCTCCTCTTCATTCGTGGAGAGAGCCATCAGAACAAACCTACACTTCCAACTTACCATTTCTGAGAGAGAACTACCTACTCATGTGTTGAGGCCAAGATATTCCATTCCTACCATATGAATCTTGATCTCTAGCCTTCCCCAAGTTGCTTTCCACTCAAATCTTCTTTCCACCAGATCCAAATCCTGTGAGAGAGAGTTGAGTGTTGGGGAGACTATCATTTGAAGCACAAGAGCAAGGAGTTCATCATCAACACACCATTTGTTACTTCTTGGAGAGTGGTGTCTCCTAGATTGGCTAGGTGTCACTTGGGAGCCTCCGACAAGATTGTGGAGTTGAACCAAGGAGTTTGTAAGGGCAAGGAGATCGCCTACTTCGTGAAGATCTACCGCTAGTGAGGCAAGTCCTTCGTGGGCGACGGCCATGGTGGGATAGACAAGGTTGCTTCTTCGTGGACCCTTCTTGGGTGGAGCCCTCCGTGGACTCGCGCAACCGTTACCCTTCGTGGGTTGAAGTCTCCATCAACGTGGATGTACGATAGCACCACCTATCGGAACCACGGCTCAAAAATCACCGTGGCTCCAAATTGCATTTGAAATATCCAAACCCTTCCCTTTACATTCTTGCAAGTTGCATGCTTTAATTTCCACTGCTCATATACTCTTTGCATGCTTGCTTGAATTGTGTGAAGATTGCTTGACTTGTGCTAAGATAGCTAAAATCTGCCAAAGACTAAAATTGGGAAAAGGTTAAGTTTTTAATTGGTCAAGTAGTCTAATCACCCCCCTCTAGACATACTTCAAGGTCCTACACTGGCGGACAACAAAGACCTTTGAATCTTTGCCGTCCGCTGGCGGACGACATAGCTGGCCACATGGGAGCTTCCCAGTGCTGGCCTAACTGTGCTCTTTGTCGTATGATGGCGGACGGCAAACAGTTCCGTTAACGCCCTAATGGCTCTGACGCCACCCCACTACCGTCCATAGTCTTTGCTGTCTGCTGGCCTCAGACGGCGGACGGCACAATCGTTTGCCGTCAGTTTCGCAAAAGCGGACGGCAAAGAAGGCCTTTGCTCGCACATGTTCAGACGGATAGTTTGCCGTCTGCTGGCGGACGGCAAAGAAGTTTGCCGTCCGGGATCTATGCCTTTGTCGTCTGCCATGGCGGACGGCAAAGAAGTTGTTTCCAGAAGTGCACCTTAGGTCTGAATTGGACTAGGGGAAGGGGGTGGCGCCCCCCTTTCCTTCCCTTCCCCCTGTCCCTTCCTTCTTCCCCCATTCCTCCAGGTGGAATCCTACTATGACTTGGAGTCCTAGTAGGACTCCCTCCTCCTTGTGCGCCCTATAGGGCCGGCCGGCCTCCCCATCCCCTCCTTTATATACTGGGGTAGGGGGGGGGCACCCTAGAACACACAAGTTTCTCTTAACCGTGTGCGGTTCCCCCCTTCCACAGTTACACACCTCAGTCATATCGTCATAGTGCTTAGGCGAAGCCTTGCGCCGGTAAGTTCATCATCACCATCACCATACCGTCGTGCTGATGGAAGTCTCCTTCGGCCTCAACTGGATCAAGAGTTCGAGGGACATCATCAAGTTGAACGTGTGCTGAACGCGGTGGTGCCGTACGTTCAGTGCTTGGATCAGTTGGATTGCGAAGACGTTCGACTACATCAACCACGTTACTAAACGCTTCCGCTTTCGGTCTATGAGGGTACGTGGACACACCCTCCCTGCTTGTTGCTATGCTTCTCCTAGATAGATCTTGCATGATCGTAGGAATTTTTTTGAAATACTACGTTTCCCAACAAGTGCTAGGTCCCACCTGGTGGCATCTTAGGTCGTTTTTTGCTGCAACCCGGCCATCCCAGTGTTGGAACGCTGGAACTGGCCAGCCCAGTGCTGCAACCGGCAACGACGGAAACTACCACCTCCAGCAGCGGGCATATTTGTTGGTAAAGCTTCAACCTCCGGCTAGATTTTTTTCTGGATCACTGTTTGGAGATGATACAAGTAGGGGCGATTTTTGCTGGAACCATGTTCTTTTTTTGCTGGAACTAGTCATAATTTTCTTCTACCACCTTGTTTTGATTTTGCTAGAACCAGCCTAAAAATTCCTACCACCGCCTTTCAATTTTGCTAGAATCGGCAAATTTTTCTGCTTCAACTGAGTACTGGAGATTTTTCTGTTGCGACCAATGATGGTTCCCGCGAATCCCGGCAACGAGATCTAGCGTGGAGTGGTAGGGGTGGCGCAGTGAGGCAACCGGCGGGCAGCGGGGAGTGCGGTGTGTGCGCCCAAGCCAGACGCGGAAGATGACAGGGGTTGCGCAAGGAAGAACGATGTTTTGGGGCGAACGGTTTTCTTTTCTAGATCCAACGGATGAGGCGACTGTCATCTAATGGCCCACGCGTGACCGGCCTAAATTTGGGTCGGCGCGCCGACGCCTATCAGCCCCCTTTCCTTTAAGGGCTTCTCTTACGCAGACCCTCAAATCGGCCGCCAATGTCCAAACCGAGTTGTCCGGATGCTGCAAAACATCCAGCAATGTCCCGAATTTTCTCACAAACCAGACCGGGTGTATGTTTTCCCGCAAACCAGAAGGAAATAGGGGGGCTTTGCAGGAGTCCGGACACCCGCCATGTAAGACTCTGACACCCCCGGCGCACCCAAAACGGGGCGAACCCCGTGCATTTGGAGGGGTCTGCACTGCTTCCAAGACAACCCCCCTTCTCCACCCTCTCCGCCACCATCCCGCCACTCTCCAATCCATTTTCCGCCTTTTTTGCCGCCACCGCCACATAGACCAATACGAAAAGCCGGCAGAGGATCCGAAGAAGGGTGGAGGGCGAGGCCGAAGGGGCCTAGGACGTAGGCCATCGCCGTCCATGTGCACGCGTCCTGGTTGGAGCAATATCAACTCCCTATTTTACGCCCCCAAGCTGCTAGGCCAGCAGTCCCCGATCTTCGTCGCCGGGGACGTGTCTTATTGCGTTAGCAGCGTGGCTCTATTTCATGGAGTCGGCATCACCGCATCTTGTCCGACCACGGATGCCGAACGTGGATCATCTCGGTGCCCGCTCTCTATTTGGAGATATGTCGCAATCAGGCAAGCCGGCGTGTGACGACGTGGACAGGCAGATGTTTGAGATGATCCACGATAGTGGCGGAGGCTGTTTTAAGTCCAGCAAGTGGATGAGTCAGAGCTTAAGGTGCACACCCAACAGTCGGGCACGTGCACATAGTCCGTCACGTACACCTAGCAGGACACGCAGCCCGGCACATACACCCAGCATTCCGGCACGTCCACCCAGGAACCGGATTCATACACCAGCCAGCAAGAGTAGGGCGGCGACGTCGACCTTGATCCGGAGGAATGGTCGGTCGATCCAAAGAAGAGGGGTAGAGGAATGGTGGTTAACATGGAGGATGGATTGTTGTGCGATGTGTGGTTGGCCACTAGCATTGATCTGATCCATGGCACGGAGCAGAAGGGCCCAATATTTTAGGCAAACATTCATACTTGGTTCCATGAGGACAAGAATCTGAAGCCCTACGACAAGGAACTCATCCGCAATCTTGGGACAAAGTCATTCAACCATTAATGGTACACCATCAAAGAGGTCGTGAGCAAGTATTTCATCCATTTGAAACAACTAATCATTCAATGAGAAGTGATGCGCCAATGTCCTCGCCGCACAACTGCAGTAATGCTACACATACAGGCAATTACGGGCTGGGATTGATTACATGCTAACATGGCAATGGGTGATTGGAAAGAAGGAGAGTGGGGTTTGGTGGGGGAGGGTAGTGGCCTTCCTCCCACCATGAACAAGATGTGTAGAACCACTAGAGCTAAGGTGTATGTGGCTCCGAGCCGGCCGAGCCTCCGTATCAAAAACCTATCATTCAGATGAAAGGTGTTTTTGGAATATTCTTGGTTTCGGTGCTAGGGGGCGCCGCAACCAAATTCATGACTTGGTTCATGATGTTAATGCTGATTTTCTGGGTTTTATTGAAACGTTCAAGGCCTCTTTTTATTTCCCTGAGTTAGCTTCGATTGCGGGCACGGATCGGTTCTTATGGCATTGCCTTCCTGCTTCTGGCCACTCGGGTGGCACTCTCATTGGTGCCAAATTGGATGTTTTTTACTTTGTGGCTTTTGATCATGGTATTTTTTGGGCGGTTTGCCACAAGTCTTAATGTGCCCTAGGAGACCGTGGTCATTTACGGCCCGGCCGACCACTCGTTATCCTTGCTCTTCCTAAATGAATTAGTTGCTAAGATTGACTCTTGCGGTATCCCCCTGCTTATCGGTGGTGATTTTAATCTCCTTCGGTCTCCTCCCGACAAAAGTAACTCTAACTTCTCATGGCCGCTAGCAGATGCTTTTAACAATTTCATTACGGATGTGCGCTTCGTGAACTTCCTGGGACGGGATCGCGTTTCACTTGGTCTAATCACCAGGCGAACCCGACCCGCTCGGTGCTGGACCATGTTTTTGCCTCTTCCTCTTGGGACATGCTGTTCCCCAAGCCTCTCTCTCTGTGCTGCCCCATGTTGGGTCAGATCACTCCCCCCTCATCATGGACGTGGGTGTTTCTCCTCCCATTTCTGCCTCCAGATTCCAATTTGACGCGTCTTGGCTCTTAGTATATGGGTTTTGTGATTTGGTTACGACGAAGATTGCGTCTTTGCTCGACTCAAGAGTCAAATCTTTTGGTCTTATGGATGACTGGCATTTCTGTTCTTACCATCTTCGGAAATTCCTTAGGGGCTGGGGTCGCAACCGTGCAGCTGAAGCCCTCAGATGCAAGCGGGATCTGCTGGGGGCAGATCTCATCCCTAGACACTGAGGCTGATTCTTCTGGCCTTTCAGCTGCTGGTTGGAGTCATCGGTACGAGCTTGAGGGCTCCCTCATGCAATTACACCAGCAGGCTTAGATTTACTAGAAACAACACGGTACTATCAACTAAGTTCTTAAGGGCGATTCCACAACGGCATATTTTTTTCTATTGCCAATGGTCGTCGGTGTAGGTGCTTCATTGACAGCTTGCTAATTGGTGGTGCCAGGGTTGTTGACCCACATCTGATCATGAAACACATTCTCAATTTCTTTTCCTCTTTGCTAGCTGCCAGGCCAACCTCGGGCTTCATCTTATCCCCTAATATCTGGAACCAGGATAAACGCGTATTGGATGAAGAGAAACCGACTCTTATGATTCCTCTTTCTATAGAGGAAATTGAGATAGCCATCAACTCGACCAATGTTAACTCGGCCTGAGGCCCGGACGGGTTCTCGATTCCTTTCTTTAAGCGTTTCTGGCCCTCCCTTCATTTGTTGGTATGTAAGATCATACAAGATTTTTAGCTTGGCACTGTTGACATCTCACGTTTGAATTATGCCGTTCTTACCCTCATCCCCAAAGTTAAGGGTGCTGAATCCATCTCATAGTTTTACCCCATCGCCTTGATTAATAATGTTGTGAAGTTTACGGCTAATGGCATGGCGACTAGGTTGACCCCTGTTGCTCACCGCATTATTAGCCCGTCCCAATCTACTTTTATTAAAGGCAGATTTATTTTAGATGGCATCCTATGCTTACATGAGATTGTTCATGATCCAAGGAAGAGGGGATCCAAGGCCATAATTCTTAAACTCGATTTTGAGAAAGCTTACGATTCGGTTAGTTGGGATTTTCTCCGCTAAGTTCTTCTTGCCAAGGGCTTTGACCACGGTATTGTTCATCGTCTCATGCAGTTGGTCTCTGGTGGCCATACAGTTGTGGCTGTTAATGGCGATGTTAGCAATTGTTTTGCCAATGGTCGTAGCATGTGGCAAGGGGATCCAGCTTCTCCTATTCTGTTCAATTTTGTTGCCGACGCGTTATCCTGTATGCTAGATAGGGTGGCTTCCGCCGGCCATATCTCTCCTGTGATCTCTCACCTACTCCCCCACGCATCACTCATCTCCAATATGCGGACGATACTATCATCTTAGTGGAGTTGAACGATTCCTGTATTGCTAATCTCAAGTTTATTCTCCTCTGTTTCGAAGCCTTGTCAGGGCTCAAAATCAACTTCTCTAAGAGCGAGGTTATTGTAACGGGAGTAGACGAGGCCGAGGCGCCGCGAGTATCCCAGCTGCTCAATTGCTCCTTGGGAGCCTTTCATTTCAAATATCTGGGTCTCCCTATATCCCCCTGTCGTCTGTCCTCTAAGATGTTCAAGCCTCTGGTGTCTAAGGTGGGGAATAGAGTCTTGCCATGGCGCGGTAGATATAACACTTCTGCTGGCAAAGTAGCCCTCATCAACTCCTGCCTCTCCTCCTTGCTGATGTTCGCTATGGGCTTTTTCGGGCTTTCCAAAAGCACCCATGCGGGGTTTGATAAAGACGGACGGGCCTTTTTTTTGGAACTCTGTAGATAGCAAATGCAAGTACAGATTAGTTAAATGAGACACTATTTGCAAACCAAAAAACCTTGGGGGGCTCAGGATTGTCAATACGCAGGTGATGAATACTTGCCTCATTGTTAAATGGTGGTGGAGGATCATGACTGCCAATCCAGGCACATTATGGCTCGACATTCTAAAAGCTAAGTACTTCCCTGCTGGCAGCCCCATGCTTGCCCTGGCGATTGGGGCCTCCCAGTTTTGGAAAGATTTAGTCAAAATTAGGGAGGTGTTTCGTCTCCATGTTAAATTTGTGGTCAATGATGGGGCCTCAACTCGATTCTGGTTGGACTGGTTGACTGGGGACGCTCCCCTTGCGTCTTCCTTTCCGGTTTTGTTTCCTACTGCTCTAATCCTAAGATCTCAATCTCTAAGCTCTCGCGCAATAGATGGGACCTGGGTCTTCAGACAACCCTCTCTCCCGAAGAGTTGGGAGTCTGACATCGCCTTGCTGCTTTGTTCCCTGCGCTCTCGAAGGAGGCAAACTCCGTTTCTTGGCCTCACTCTGTCTGGGAAGTTTTCGGTCAAGTCATTATATAATCGGATTATTACAGGTTCCAGATCCTCGAAATTCAAGCCTGTCTGGTTGGCCAGAATCCCCCCTAAGATTAAAATCTTTCCCTGGCAGGCCTTTAGGGGCCGGCTGCCATCTACCGACCAGATCCAGAAAAGGAATGGACCAGGGTCTGCCTATTGTGCTTTATGCTCCTCTCTTGAAGATACTAATCATATTCTTCCATTGTGTTTCGGCAAAGCTAGTGTGGGGGTGCGTTCGTTCCTAATGCTCTACTTCCTGGGCCCCTGGCTCCTTTGCCGATGTCCATTTGTTGACGGCCGGACCGAATGGTCGCTCAAGGAGATTATTTTGGATCGGAGTGGGCGCCCTTTGTTGGGCATTCTGGACTACTCGTAACAAATTCACCATCGAGGGTGTCTTCCCCAACAAGCCTGCTGATGTCTTGTTTAAAATGTCTATCTTATTCCAGTAGTGAAAATTATTGACTAAATCGGCGGATCGTGACGGTCTGGAGATGTTGATCGACAAAGTGCGGGCGTCTGCTAATTTGATGTCTTCTCCGGCAGTTGGCGCTCGTCGTAGCTGCTTGGAACTTTTGTGTGCGGAGGTGGTGGCCTGTGTGCCCCTATGTTATCTACGGGCCTGCGTGCCGATGAACCGTTGCCTTATCTCCCTGCCTAGTGTGGGGTGATTCGTGTTACTTTGGATGTTCTGTGTTGAACCGCTGATTGTTGACTCTATCTGTATGGCTTCATCTATAAAATCGGGCACTCGCGTTTTCTCTAAAAAGAAGGAGAGTGAGGTGGGCCGCCCTGGTGGAAAATCAGGGGGCAGAGAGATTTAAAGAAGGCTCTGTAACAACCCTGTAAACAGCTCCGTAATTTATTGCCCACAGCTGCCATTCCCCAGCTAAGAGCAACTATAGCAGACCCCGCAAAAGCCGCAAATCCGCGAAATTCCGGCGAGTATACGGGCTCGGCCCAATTTTTTTGCCAGAACAGAGCCCGTATACTCGCCCCGCCCATAAAAATATTTACCGCGGCCCGCAAACCGCCAGCCCCATCCACTATATCTACGGGTTCACGGTGCGTTTGCGGGTCGAAACCCTATCCCCCCCCCCCCCCCCCCCGCGCTCCGCAATTCCCCATTCCCCTCCGCACATTTCTCGCCGCCGGCGAGCCCCTTCCGCCTCCAGCCGCCATGTGGGGCCGCATGTGGAGCTCCGGACGCGGCTCCGAGAGCAGATCCGGCGGTGGCGGCGACACCGAGCGCGAGCGGGAGCTGCGAAGTCGTCGGGCCGGACGACTTTGTAGCCGATGTCGACGCGGTCGCGGCCGCCATTGCCGAGCGGAGTTTGCGCGAGGAGGCGGAGCGCCGACGCCACCACGAGGAGCTCGAAGACCTCGTGTTCCAGCAGGCGGTCGCGGCCAACCTCGCCGCCAAGGAGAAGGACGACAAGTGGCGGCGCATCCGCGAGGAGCAGAGGGAGAAGTTCATCGACCTCGGTAGCTCCGGCGAGGAGGATTGAGCTCCTCCGTGGCGTCATCCATGGCCGCAAACTCGCCGCCGTGAGATCCCCACCCCTTCTAGTACTAGTACTGATGTAGTATGTAGTATGAACTAGTGTTTATAGTGTTTCATCATGTAATAATATATGTAGTATGTGATAAACTACTATGGCGCAATTTCTTCCGGCAAATAGACTCCCGAACGCCGGAAAAACACAGAGACAGAGTTCCTTATCCATAACGGAAGGCATTGGGACGTCGCCTCACCCAAGCAGGCACTCCTCCAACTCGAAGATATCGTGACGTGCCGTCTCCATGGAGGCGGCTACCCTGACGATAAGCTCCCGGCGCCTGGCCTCCGCCGCCGCGCCTGCTGGGAGTGGCGCCCGCCGTGGCGCAGCGGCAGCAACCGCGCAGCGTCCAGGAGCAATGCTTCCGCGGCGTGCGCGGCGGCTCCGTGCGCTGCCGCCGGAGCTGAGCGAGATCCTCGCGCCCAAGCTGGTGCCCGGCTCGCCCGCCGACACCGGCGACGTCTCCTCGCTCATCCCGATCAGGCGAGTGCGACTGTAAACTCTGTGCCACGTACGCGGCTGGCGCTCTGGTTTTGTGGCTTTGTTTTCTGACTTTGGTGGTGGTGTGCGGGTGTGCAGTGCCGTCATGCTGCTCTTCTACTTCGTGTCCAACTGGGTGTTCCCGGCGGTGGTCATGAGGGGGATGCAGCCCACCGCCGAGGACGAAGCCGCCGCTGCAGAAGCAGAATCCATGGCGTCGTCGTCGCAGCCGCAGCGGGGGGATGCCGTGGACGGTAAGATCCGGCGCAAGGTCAAGAGGAAGAAGAGCAGAAAAGCCGCCACGGAAGCGTAACTCGAATATGCATGTCGTTAGAAAGGCCTTGCCAGAAATTCAGAATAGACTCCTCTTGTTGCTCTGATGGTATAATATCAAAAAGATCAGGACAGCAGAGTTTTTTTGACCTCCTAGAGAAGAACAGACTGATAATCACCGAATTACTCTGTGATCAGAAATATCGGTGCTTATTTTTTTGCATCTCATATTACTATATTATATTAGTACAAGTACTAGTAATACCACCAAACATATATCGGTTCGTGTAAATGGTGGTGAACATTTCTGGGGGGGAATGTCAGGATGTGACAAGAACGTTCTGAATCCAGGTTTAGCTAGCTGCAAAAACGTATATAAACAGAACTGATCGGTAGAACACGCTCGTATATTCGCCGCAAACCTTTTGAGTTCATGTTAGTTATAGTATTTCTAGAGGAGGAGGAAGGAGAGAGTGCCAACTAGCATAACACTCCCTCAGTCCGGAAATACTTGTCGGAGAAATATGCCTAAAAATGAATGTATCTAGAACTAAAATACATCTAGATACATTAATTCTTTCGACGAGTATTTTCGGACGGAGGGGGTACATTGCTTACTGCTTGCACGACGGTGAGCTATGTTGGTCCAGCTGAAGCGAAGTAGTTCAAGGTTCAGCAGAGCATTTCGCAGTTAGTTGTTGAGTTTAAGAGATTGGCATCCCCCGGAGAAAGGCAAAGAACAGCATTGGCACACGTCGTGTTCGGCTTATTTGTTTGGTCTCCACCATTATTCCCATTTACCATTCGGAGTATCGGCAGTTGTTGCCATCGACAACAACATGATGGAAAAGGCTCGAGGTAGGCACGGTTTCCTGCATTCACATAAGCATCCATCTCTGTCTCTCAGACTCCATAATACTTGTTTTTCATATAACTTGCTGAGCGGTCTCCATAGCTGTAAGAGACCACACAGTTTGTAGATAGAGTCAGTCGCACGAGATGGAATCACATGCTCAATCACCAGCCTATTGCGACTAGTCCACAATGTCCACGCTAGTGTCCCCAAGACTACCCACAAACTAGGGCGCGTCCTGGCCTCTCGGCTTAGGACCGCCTGGAACAGATCGGGGAGATTGTCATGGCACCAATCTCCACCAATCACCTCCCTGATGCAGCTCCAAAGGAAGACTGCCGCCGGGCAACGAAAGAAAATATGGTTGGAGTCTTCAGGTACGCTACATAGGGGGCATAGCCCATCCCCGGGGCTATTCCGCTTTCTAACTTCCATACCCGAGGGTAGATGGCCCGCACCCACTGCCATAGAAAGATGCGAATCTTTAACGGGAGCTTAATCTCCCATAGAAGGGTCATTTTGGTCGGACCCGGGGTAGCTAGCAGAGCGTGATATAGGGATTTGATAGAAAAAATCCCACTTGGCTCGAGGGACCAAGAGATCGAATCTTCCTCCAGGGAAGGTGAATGGAGAGCAATACATTGGAGCATCTCGTCCCATTGGTCCCGTTCTAACGGGCCAAAAGTACAGCGGAAAGCCATAGTCCCCAAGTCAGTGAGGGGCGCATGCATGGAGAGGTGCTGCCGGACACAAATGCTAAATAGCGCGTAGAACCGTTCGACGAATGGCCTATCACCCGACCAACGGGCCAGCCAGAACAGGATATTGGTGCCCGTTCCTACCAATATGGACGATCCAATCCGAAGGACCTGCATTAGCTGGATGACCGATTGCCAAAACTGGGATCCACCCGTCCGGGAGGCAAAGGCAAGGGGTTGTCCACGCAAGTACTTTGCGCGGATGATCTGGAGCCGTAGGCCCCCATCCCCTGCCTCAATGCGCCATAGCCATTTAGAGAGCAAGGCTATGTTCATCTGCTTGGATGAGATGACTCCCAGACCGCCTTGGTCCTTTAGCTTGCAAACCTCGGACCATTTCACCATGTGATATTTTTGTTTATTGCCCGGTCCTACCCAGAAGAACCGAGACAAGTATTTAGCGGTTTCCTGGTGAAGGGATTCATGCAAACTATAGAATCCCATTAAGTACATAAGCAAGCTAACTAGGAAGGAGTTCATCAACACGACTCGGGTCGCCTTGGATAGCCACCGCCCTTGCCATGGTTCGACCCTGTGGTGAAGTTTGGTCACCGTGGGGCGAAGATCCTTCGCCTGGAGGCGGGAGTCGCTAATCAGTAGGCCAAGGTAGGAGGTCGGGAACGATCCTAGGCGGCAGTTAAGCATATTGGCTATGCGCCGGGATTCCTCCCCTGAGTAGCCTAGCAGCATTACTTCGCTCTTGGCAAAGTTTATTGTCAGTCCCGACATCTCTTGAAAACACAAGAGTATGAACTTTAGATTTTGAATGTCAGTGTCCGAGCCCTCGACCATGAGAATGGTGTCATCTACATATTGGAGATGTGTAATGTCCCCATCACCGACTAGGTGCGGGCAGATCCCCATGATATGGCCAGCCCTTCGTGCTTTGTCCAAGATTGTCGCAAGTGCATCAACAATCAGGTTAAATAGGAAAGGGGACAGGGGATCGCCTTAGCGCATCCCCTGGGCAGTGCGGAAGTAGGAGCCAACTTCCTTGTTGATCTTCACTGTCGTGCGGCCAGACATAACCAACTGCATCACCCTAGCTATCCAATGTAGGTCGAACCCACGCTTCTCCATGACCTCACGAAGAAAGGACCAATGAACCATATCATAGGCTTTATGGAAGTCAATCTTGAAGAAAACAACTCGGAGGTGTTTTCTCTTGACCTCATGGAGGATCTCGTGAAGTACTAGGACCCCATTGAGTATGAATCGTCTCTTCGTGAACGTCGATTGGTTCGGGTGATGGATTCATGGAGCCAAAAGAGCCGCCCTAGTGGCGTACCCCTTGGCCAGAATCCGGAAGATCACGTTAATGACCATGATAGGGCGGAACTATCGAATATCTGATTCCCCCTGGACCTTAGGGATCAGAGAGATGATACCATAGTTAAGGCGGAACACATCAAGGGTCCCCCTCGAAAATTCTAGGAATAGAGCCAGAATCTCGCCCTTGATGGTGGGCGAGAAGACCTGAAAAAATGGACCGGGAGGCCGTCCGGGCCCGGGGCGGAGGCCGGGTTCATGGACTTGACAATGGCCTCCACCTCTGTTTCTTCAAAGGGGGTAAGAAGAGACTGGTTCTCTTCGGGAGAGACGCGGAGATGCTCATCCCAAAAGTTCTCCGCTAGAGCAAGGCCCCCTCGAGCTCGAGCAGAAAACAGGGATGTATAGAACTCGTCAACATGCGCCCGAATCTCATCCAAGTCCTGTAACAACTGCTCCCCGTCCCAAAGGATGGGGACGGTGCACCGCCGCCTACGGCCATTGGCAATGGCCTAAAAATATGTCGTGTTGGCATCACCAAAGAGGATCCAATTGAAAGAGCCGCGCTGGTGCCAATATTCTTCTTCTCTCGCATAGATGTCAGTCAAGGTATCTTCCAGGCTATACCAAAGTGGCCACTCCTCTAAAGATAGACCCGGGCCGTCAGCGCGCATGTCAAGTGCCCGAATATCCATGAGCAGAGCCTGCTTCTAGACCCGCAGGTCCTGCCCAATGTTTGCGCCCCAGCCCTTCATGAATTGCCTAGAGCGTTTGGCCAAATGATGCCAATCGTCTATTACTGACATGGCTCGGTGAGGTTCAGCTCGGGCCGCAATCCAATGGTCTTTGACCGCCGCTATGAATCCCTGTTGGCGAAGCCAGAATGCCTTGAACCGAAATTGGGGAGGGGGCGAGGATGCTCATACATGGATGATAGTAAGAGGGGTACATGATCGGACCCAATCCGCGTGATGGCCTGGAGAGTAGCTAAAGGGAACCAAAGTTCCCAGTCAGGGGATACAAATACCCGGTCAAAGACACTTCGGGTCAGGTTCGCTTGTTTATTTGTCCAGGTGACTCGAGCCCCCACTCTATCTAACTCCCGGAGCTCGAGGTCTGCAATCCAGTCATTAAAGCATTGCATGCCTGACTGGTCAACTCGTCCATTATTCTTGTCAGCTAGGGAGCAGAGAAGGTTGAAGTTACCCCCAACGACCACGGGGAGAGTAGCCGCCCTAATCTTGGCGTGCAACTTAGCTAGGAACGCGGTGGAACGGATGTGGTCAACCGGGCCATAGACGATAATCACTCCCCATTTGAAGTTAACTGCCCTCTGATACGTCTCCAATGTATCTATAATTTTTGATTGTTCCATGCTATTATATTACCTGTTTTGGATGTTTATGGGCTTTATTTTATACATTATTATCATTTTTGGGACTAACCTACTAACCGGAGACCCAACCCGTTTGCTGTTTTTTTGTCTATTTCAGTATTTCGAAGGAAAGGAATATCAAATGGAGTCCAAACGGAATGGAACCTTCGAAAGCGTGATTTTTGGAACGAACGGGATCCATAGGACTTGGAGTGCAAGTCAAGAAGCAGCCAAGGCGGCCACGAGAGGGTAGGGCGCGCCCCCTGTCTCGTGGGCCCCTCGGGCGGTCACCGATGTACTTCTTCCTCCTATATAAGCCTACATACCCCGAAAACATCCAGGGAGCACCCGAAACACAATTTCCACCGCCGTAACCTTCTGTATCCATGAGATCCCATCTTGGAGCCATCACCAGCGTTCTGCGGGAGAGGGATTCCACCACGGAGGGCTTCTACATCAACACCATAGCCCCTCCGATGAGTTGTGAGTAGTTTACAACAGACCTTCGGGTCCATAGTTATTAGCTAGTTGGATTTTTCTCTCTTTTTTGGGTCTCAATACAATGTTCTCCCCCTCTCTTGTGGAGATCTATTCGATGTAATCTGTTTTTGCGGTGTGTTTGTCGAGATCCGATGAATTGTGAGTTTATGATCAAGTTTATCTATGGATAATAATTGAATCTTCTCTGAATTCTTTTATATGTTTGAGTTATCTTTGCAAGTCTCTTCGAAATATCGTTTTGGTTTGGCCTACTAGATTGATCTTTCTTGCCATGGGAGAAGTGCTTAGTTTTGGGTTCAATCCTGCGGTGTTCTTACCCAATGACAGAAAGGGTTGCAAGAGACGTATTGTATTGTTGCCATCGAGGATAAAAAGACGGGGTTTATATCATATTGCTTGAGTTTATCCCTCTACATCATGTCATCTTTCTTAACGTGTTACTCTGTTCTAATCAACTTAATACTCTAGATGCATGCTGGATAGCGGTCGATGTGTGGAGTAATAGTAGTAGATGCAGGCAGGAGTCGGTCTACTTGTTGCGGACGTGATGCCTATATACATGATCATGCCTAGATAATCTCATAATTATTCGCTTTTCTATCAATTGCTCGATAGTAATTTGTTCACCCACCGTAATACTTATGCTCTTGAGAGAAGCCTCTAGTGAAACCTATCCCCCGGGTCTATCTCCTATCATATTTGTTTCCAATCTACTTTTATTTGCATCTTTATTTTCTGCATCTATATTATAAAATACCAAAAATATATTTATCTTATCATATTATCTCTACCAGATCTCACTTTCGCAAGTGGTCGTGAAGGGATTGACAACCCCTTTATCGCGTTGGTTGCGAGTTCTTTGTTTGTTTGTGTAGGTTCGTGGGACTTGTTGAGGAGCCTCCTACTGGATTGATACCTTGCTTCTCAAAAACTGAGGGAAATACTTACACTACTGTGCTGCATCACCCTTTCCTCTTCAAGGAAAACCAACGCAAGCTCAAGACGTAGCAAGAAGGATTTCTGGTGCCGTTGCCGGGGAGGTCTTCGCTCAAGTCAAGACATACCAAGTACCCATCACAAACTCATCTCCCTCTCATTTACATTATTTGCCATTTGCATCTCGTTTTCCTCTCCCCCACTTCACCTTTGCCGTTTTATTCGCCCTCTCTTTCCCAATCTCCTCTCTTTTCCGCTTGCCTTTTTCTTCCCCTCTCTTTCGCTTACCGTTTTCTGTTTGCTTGTGTGTTGGATTACTTGTTGCCATGGCGCAAGATAATACCAAATTGTGTGACTTCTCGAACACCAACAATAATGATTTCCTTAGCACTCCGATTGCTCCTCTTAATGATGTTGAGTCTTGTGAAATCAATATCACTTTGCTGAATCTTGTTATGAAAGATCAATTTGCCGGCCTTCCTAGTGAAGATGCCGCTACTCATCTAAAAAACTTTGTTGATTTGTGTGATATGCAAAAGAAGAAAGATACGGACAATGATATTGTTAAATTGAAGCTATTTCCGTTTTCGCTTAGAGATCGTGCTAAAGTTTGGTTTTCGTCTTTGCCTAAAAATAGTATTGATTCTTGGAACAAGTGCAACGATGCTTTTATCTCTAAGTATTTCCCTCCTGCTAAGATCATCACTCTTAGGGACGATGTTATGAATTTTAAACAACTTGATCATGAGCATGTTGCCCAATCTTGGGAAAGAATGAAATTGATAATTCGCAATTGCCCTACTCATGGTTTGAATTTATGGATGATCATACAAAACTTTTAGGCTGGTTTGAACTTTGCTTCTAGAAATCTTTTAGATTCGGCCGCTGGAGACACGTTTATGGAAATCACTTTAGGAGATGCTACAAAAACTTCTTGATAATATTATGGCTAATTACTCTCAATGGCATACCGAATGATCTACTAGTAAAAAAGTGCATGCTATAGAAGAAATTAATGTTTTGGGTGGAAAGCTGGATGAGCTTATGAGATTGTTTGCTACTAAGAGTTCTTCTATTGATCCCAATGATATGCCTTTATCTACCTTGATTGAGAATAATAATGAATCTGTGGATGTGAATTTTGTTGGTAGGAATAGTTTTGGAAACAATGCTTATAGAGGAAACTTTAATTCTAGACCATTCCCTAGCAATTCCTCTAATAATTATGGAAATTCCTACAATAATTCTTATGGTAATTTTAATAAGGTGCCTTCCGATTTTGAGAATAGTGTGAAAGAATTTATGATTTCTCAAAAGAATTTTAATGCTTTGCCTGAAGAAAAATTGCTCAAAGTTGATGATTTGGCTAGGAATGTTGATAGACTTTCCCTTGATGTTGATTCTCTAAAACTTAGATCTTCTCCTCCTAAGCATGATATCAATGAGTCTCTCAAAGCAATGAGAATTTCCAATGACGAGTGCAAGGAAAGAACCGCTAGATTGTGTGCTAAGAAAGATAGCTTTATAAAAGCGTGTTCTTCTAGTTTCCATGAAAATAATGATGAAGATCTTAAAGTTATTGATGTGTCCCCTATTAGATCTTTGTTTTGCAATATGAATCTTGAAAATAAAAGGACTGGAGATGAGTCAACTTTATTTAGAAGGCGTCCCAAGAATTCGGAGTTTTTAGATATTGATGCTAAACTTGGTAAAAGTGGGATTGGAGAGGTCATGACTTTAAATAGCATTGAACCCACTATCTCGGATTTCAAGGAATTTGATTATGATAATTGTTCTTTATAAAGTTGTATTTCCTTGTTGCAATTCGTTGTTAATTCTCCACATGTTTATAGTCAAAATAAAG
The DNA here is from genome assembly GCF_018294505.1 of Triticum aestivum. NCBI lineage: Eukaryota > Viridiplantae > Streptophyta > Magnoliopsida > Poales > Poaceae > Triticum > Triticum aestivum. The sequence goes on along the minus strand of NC_057795.1, from coordinate 90,331,355 downwards.
CTTTTACCAAACACATCATTGATGCCTTGATGCAATCTTTTGATGAAAAACTTAATTTGGAAGTTTCTATACCTAGAAAACTTAGTGATGAGTGGGAACCTACTATAAATATTAAAATTAAAGATTATGAGTGTTTTGCTTTGTGTGATTTGGGTGCTAGTGTTTCCACGATTCCGAAAACTTTATGTGATATTCTAGGTTTCCGTGATCTTGATGATTGCTCTTTAAATTTGCATCTTGCGGATTCCACCATTAAAAATCCAATAGGAAGGATCAATGATGTCCTTGTTGCAAATAGAAATTTGGTGCCCGTTGATTTTATCGTTCTTGATATAGATTGCAATCTTTCTTGCCCTATTATTCTTGGTAGACCTTTCCGTAGAACGATTGGTGCGATTATTGATATGAAGGAAGTGAATATTAGATTCCAATTTCCATTAAAGAAAGGCATGGAGCACTTTCCAAGAAAGAAAGTCAAATTACCTTATGAATCTATCATGCGAGCTACCTATGAATCAAGTGCCAAAGATGGCACTACTTAGATCTATCTTCGCTTTTATGCCTAGCTAGGGGCGTTAAACGATAGCGCTAGTTGGGAGGCAACCCAATTTTCTTTGTGTTTCTTGTTTTTGTTCTTGTTTAGTAATAAATTTTATTTCTACTTTCTGTTTATATGTGTTTTCATGTTTTATTTAGTGTTTGTGCCAAGTAGAACCTATAGGATAACCTATGATATGAGTTGATTTGATTCTGCTGAAAAACAGAAACTTTGCACTCATGAGAAAAAATTCAATAAATCACAGGAACAAGATTTTGCATTGATTATTTATTTCTGCTGTTCAATAAACAAATTTTTTAGGACGTCCTATTTTGGTAGGATTTTTGAGGTTCCAGAAGTGTGCGTTAGCTACAGATTGCTACAGACTGTTCTGTTTTTGACAGATTCAGTTTTTCGTGTGTTGTTTGCTTATTTTGATGCATCTATGGCTAGTATGTAAGGGTATGAACCATAGAGAACTTGGAATACAGTAGGTTTAACACCAATATAAATAAATAATGAGTTCATTACAGTACATTATGTGGTGGTTTTGTTTTCTTTCACTAATGGAGCTTATGAGATTTCCTGTTGAGTTTTGTGTTGTGAAGTTTTCAAGTTTTGGGTAAAGATTTGATGGACTATGGAATAAAGGGTGGTTTCATGGTCCTAAGACTGACAGTAGAAAGTGGGTAGGTATGGATAGGCAAGATCTCAGCTATGGTGAACGTGTACACACGAGATTTATGAGTTCAGGCCCTTCGCAGTGGAAGTAACATCCCTACGTCTCGGTGCCCGGAGGCGGTCGATTGGATTATGAGTGTGATATTACAGGGGGTGCAAACCCTTGTGCCATAGGAGGAGGGTGGCTTATATAGAGTGCGCCAGGACCCTCGCCCACCTCCATTACAAGGGACTTAATGTACATAAAGTATGGGTGTTACTGGTAACGTTGGCCTTAAGTGCTATTAATGATCTTGAAGACTACGGAGTGAATCCCTGACCGTTACAGCGTTGAGTGGCTCCTGGTCTTCGGTATGGTCGAGTGACTCTCCATATGGTCGAGTGATGGTAGGGAGGAAAACCTCTGAGTGATGTGGCCGTCGAGTGGATTGCACTCGACGTGTATAACCGGGGCTCTCCTGTTGTCTCTTGGTCCTTTTATCTTCCAAGGTAGTGACCTTGGGTAGGACGTATAGGTCAGGCCTACGATGCTACCCCAGGTCTATATCCTCGTCAGTAGCCCCCGAATGGATTAAGGTGCGAGTGGGAAGTAGGTGAAAGTTGAACCTGCTCCGAGCTTCGTGCCATCGCGAGTGTTTCCTGCAAGACCGAACGCCCGCGTTGGTACTTCGGTGTCGACTCAGTCGCCTTGATCCATTCAGAGAGCTGCTAACTGAACTGGTGACCTCACGCGTCGAGCGCTGTGTCAGAGCGCGAGATCTTGGGCGCGATTGTCTCTAGTGTATCCCGGATTTCGCGGCATACAAATTTCGGGGAAGCGTGCGGGCCGGAGAGCGCCGAAACGGGCGGTCCGGATAAGTAGCGATGCCTCGATTACCACGCCGCCTTTTTCGCCACGTACGCTGTGCACAACTGTTGCGGGATTTGACGGGATTGCCCGGTCCCACGCGTCAGTCACTCGGAAGTGACCCTTTATAAGGTGACGGGGTCGAGGCGCTTGCACTGTGCATGCCAGCTCCTCCTTCTTTTTCCTCCGCTTCTCCACCGCGTCCAGCGCCTCCGCTCTCGACGCCGCTGCTCCTCCGCCATGGTGAAGGACAAAACGGCGGCGCTAGAGCACGCCAAGAAGGCGACGGGGGCGGCGAAGGGCAATAAGCATAGCCGCGGATCGTCGTCGCGCGCGGGGCTGCCACCGGGCTGGATCCAGGGCGATTGGATCCGGTCTTTGGTCCGGCAGGAGGATCTGGCCGAACTGGAGGAGTCCAGGCTGATTGCCAAGGGAGCGGCGAGGCTGCCGAAGGGGGAGATGGAGCCATAACCTCGACCGGGTGAGTGCGTTCTGCTTGCCACTCATGTCGACCGGGGTTTCTCGCTCCCTCCGCACCCTTTCTTCCGGGGATTTTTGAACTTCTTTGGTGCTCAGCTCCACCACTTTTCTCCCAGCACCATCACGTACCTAGCTGCGTTTGTATCAATGTGCAAGAACTTCTTAGGATGTCGACCACACTGGGGTCTCTTCAAACACATCTTCACCAGTCGTTCTCAGTCGGTAAAAAAGGCGAAGTCGAGTGACTCGAAAACCCATGTCATCCAAATGTGCGGGGGTTTAGGCACCCAAAAGAGGAATAGGAGTGCCTTCCCCGCTCTGACTCTTCCTGAATCTGTTAGAGGTTGGCAGTCGTCCTGGTTCTACTGCCAGGATGTCGCGGCTCCAGGTCAGTCGACCGGTCTTCCTCCCTTCTCGTTCGACCGTGTTCAGACTCCTGCTCCATTGAAAGTAACCATCGCTGAGACCATGGAGACGAGGATGTTGGTGGACCGAGTGGTCCAGCTCATCAATTGACGGAGTTACCGGCCTGGACTTGCTGGAAGTGTTCCTCAGTCAGTGCATCCAGCCTCTCCAGGCTCGCGATCACCCGATGTGGTTGTATTACGGACCAGACGACACCGCTCGGGTCCATCCAGAAGAAGTGACGCCCGAAACCGTAGCTTTGTGGCTGAAGGGCATCACAGGCAACCAAGATAACCCTAGAGGATCCAGGCGAGTCGCCCCTTTCAGTGATGACAACCCACCTGACAAGATACACTCTTTGTTCCGACTGTTTCCTGCTCGCGTTCCGACTGTACTTGATGTTGGCTGACTCTTGCTCGATCGGTTTGCTTTGCAGGTATTCACTAAGATGCATTCAATGTCCAATGGTGAATAGGCTTTCGTGCAGGATCAGGAGGGGGAGGATAGTGTGGAGGAGAGTGGCGAGTGGGAGTCTCCAGGGGAAGAGGAGGAGGAGGAGAGCGAGGAGTCGGACGAGGAGGAAGAGGTCGACTCGCCGCCACGTTCGGAACATCGATCCAAACAACAGCATGATCCGTCTGGCAGGCTTGGGAAAAGTGTGGCTCCGAGCACCACTACTCAGAAGCGCACTTGGACGTCGACTCCGGAGCCGACGGAGATGGTGGCCAAGCAGCCTAAAGTCGCTCCTCCCAAGGCTCGGAAGACGTTGTCACGGATCAAGATGGACGTCCCTATTGCTTCGGGGTGAGTATCTTGTTTGTGTTTTCATAGGTCGACTGAAGATTTTCTTGTTCTGACCAGCCGATTCGTGTGTCTTTCCAGTCCCACCTCTGCTGCCACTGACATGGACATTGACAAGGCACCAGTTGATGAAGAGGCCACCTCAGGAGTCGGTAAGTCTGATCGACCAAGCCTCGTTGAGTTGAGTAGATCGTCAATTGGCAAAGTTTCTGACATTTCTCTCTTTCTGTAGTTCTGCAAGAAGTTGTTGTGCTCCCTAGCGATGAAGAAGAGGCACCTCAACAGGAGAGAAGGGAGAGGGGTGGAAGCTCTGGCAAGAGGAGCCTTGAAGTTCAGGTCCCTTAGTCGACACCGGCACTCAAGGCAATGGTCGAACGCTCCGGAGAGCCTGTTCGGACCAGCGCCACGTTCTCCAGCCTGCTGACGACTGATCGTACGGCGGGCACAACTGCTCCGACTCCTACTGCTCTAGTGCAACTTCACGCCTCTGACTCAGCGACTGCTCAAGCTGCTCTACAACCATCACTTTTTGCTGCATATCAGACTCCGGATGAATCGCCGACTGCAGCTAGGGAAGCTCTTTGACAGGTGAACCTTGTCATGGAGCAGGTGAAGGTGGTGCATGAGGCTAGCCAGGTGGCCTACAACGCCAGTACTGCCCTTCAGGTCAATTTTCAGGTCAGCAAGACTCCGACTGACTTTTCAAATGTTCTTATACCTGACCACCCACTGGGGTGTTTTGTTGCTTAGAGCCTGGAAAATTTTCCATGCCACTCGACTTGGGTTGAATCTTAGTAGACTTTCTGGACCAGTGGGGGCACGCGGAGTGCACCCACTGGGTGTAGTCCCCGAGACCACGATCGATTGCTGGCAGTCGACTAAGGTCTTAGAACGTAAGCCGGCCTTCTGGGCCTTGAGCCTCTTGGGCCTCCGGGTCTTGTTGCTCCTCTGATCCGCTTGCCAAGTCACCCATAAGTCGCCAGGCTCGGGCGGGTCACTTAGTGAGTCGTCCAGTCAGGGCGGGTCATTACTGAGTCGCCAAGTCCGGCCGGGTTATACATCCGGCCGGGTCATACCGCGGGTATATCCCCGACATTAGCCCCCAGTTTAGCTTGGATTTATCCATGGTAAACTTATTCTGCAAAATAAATACAAGAACAAAATTGATAGGCTGTGCTCCGGGTTAATATTCTTGTAAGCCGGCACTTGATCATCCTTAAGTCCTTGTCATTTCCTCCTTCTAGAAAATCCGGGTCAATAAACCATCTTCATACTCAAATTGCTGACGTTGGTGTCTCATAGAGAAATATTGTGAAGAATAATCCACTTGAGTCGGCTTCCAAAGCACCGGCTTAAGAAATATTGGTCTTGAAATACTCATATGATATTCAGCCGGTTTGAAAATATAGAACTTGCCAATCTCTGATTTCCAAAATCACCGGGTTATAAAAACTGATAATTCCTGGTCATGATTGTTTCCAACGTCGGTTCATGATTGTTGCCAATGCCGGTTCATGATTATTGATGACGCCAGGTTATGATTGTTGCAATCATAATGATTGGTGATGCCGGGTCAATCTGGTTTGCTCAAAACTGAAAATTGGAAGATATTTCTCCCTTATATCCATATTACATATAGCCCCCAAGTCTTGAACAGAACAAAGTGATGATTTGAGACTTGTTTCCATATAATTACTGCCACTTTGAAGAAATCCATGTTCATCTCTGTCACTAATAAAAACTGAATACTCCATATATGTAGCCCCCAAGTGCCGGGTTGTCATGCTTGCAGCAACCTGGGACTTGAAATTGCCTTATGCTCATAAAAAACTTCAACCAGTGTAGCCCCCATGGGTCGGGTCATTATGCAATAATGAGCAGGGACTTTGTAGATATAACCATGTAAACTTGAACAGCAATGTGTAGTCCCCAAGGGCCGGCTTAGTAAGATAATACTGAGCTGGGACATTGTATATAATTGATAATAACATCATATAATATAATCTCCACCATAGGGCTTGAACCCATGTCCACAAGTTTAAGAGCTTTGTACTCTACCAACTGAATAGTGAACCGTTCAATATAATGGATTAATTCTTGTGTACCTTGAATTTTTGACAGGAGCAAATGGTAGCCCCCAAGGGCCGGCTCATTACGATGTGATGAGTCGGGTCTTCAATGAGGTGAAAAAAATGATTTTGCATTAGCCCCCAAGTGTCATGGTGCATGCTTGCAGCGACATGAGACTTGCATATTTGATGTAACCTCAATTTGAATAATGTAGCCCCCAAGTGCCGGGTCGTAAGCCTGCAGCGACTCGGGACTATTCCTTCCATTGTAGAATAAATTATATCCATTAATAAAATAATAGACATTGCGCCAAAGCGACTTTGAATACCTCATCTGTTGATAAGCAAATCTAGAGTTTAAATACCCGGCGGCTCTTGGCCAATGGCGATTTAATACACCTCCATTGTAAGCCGGAATTTTTATAACCCGACGGCTTATAGCCTTTGAGAAAAATCTAGAACGGATAATCATTTTGAAGCATCAACTTTGGTAATGAGCTTGAACTTAATCATTTATATGTCATATTTCTGCAAATCCTGCAAAGAGTTTAAACAATATATGCCCTGGCGACTTAACGTCAAAAGCCAGGGCGGGTAACCACCCATATGTAGTATTATCTTGCACACAAGTAGATCACAAGATCCCTATGATCCTTTGAATGATACCGTCGGCTTATGTGACCCGGACAGTGAAGTTGATAACTCAACTCTGTAAGAGTCGGCACATATGATATTTGTGACAGCTCAAATACTTGCGATTGTATAAAAAAGATAAATTTTTTGAGGCTTCTGATTCGAATACGATCAGTAAACCATTCTAAAGGGGTTAAGCTAAGATTCGAATACGATCATATAGCCCCCAGTGGCGTTGGCGTTGCCGATCAAAGTGGGTATCGACAGCTATGTTCTCTTTCGTTCGAATGCGACCTATGTTTGAACAGGAAGCCCCCAAATGACCTTAAGAGTTGTTTAGCGACGCTAATTCGAATACGATCCACGTCGATTCCCAAAGGGGTTGAGCTATGATTCGGATACGATCAAGAAGCCCCCAAGTAGGTTCAGCAGTTTGCTACTCAAAAGGGTATCGACAGCTATGTTCTCTTTGGTTCGAATATGACCTATGTTTGAACAGGAAGCCCCCAAGTGACCATATAAGTTTTGGAATTGCGCCGATCAAGAGGGTACTGATAGCTATGCTCGATGAGCAGGAAGCCCCCAAGTGGTCATAATAAGATAATCCATAAGGCCGGATACCCATGTTTGAACCGCACATCATGGCGGCAAGTTCCTTTTGGCAACCTTTAATTTTTCTGAGAACTCAAACTTGCGAGAGATTAATTCTTTTTGAACCGGAAGTTTTAAACCGGATGTGAAAGCTTCAAAACTTTGTGAGAGATAAATTTACCTTGAGCTGGATTTGAACCGGATTTGAGAGCATCAAAGCTTTGTGGTAAATAAATTTCCCTTGAACCGGATATTAAGAGCTTCAGTGCTTTGTCGGAGAGAGATGTCTCTTGAACCGGATTTTAAACCAGAGTCCTTATTTTGAGCCGGAAATCTTCTGATGGCTTTTAAATTTTCATCGATCTAGCAGCAATATCCGGGGCCCGGGTTATTTTTCCCTTCAATAACCCGGAGTTCTTGAATTCATTGAAACCGGCTAATTTTGCCGAGTCATACCATTGTAGCCCCCGAGTCTCAAGACGACTTGAGGAGTTGGCGTGAGATTCTCCATATTTGACCATAGCAGGAGGTGTATATCATTGGCAGTGTTAGCGTGATGTGAACCTACAGAAGGTTGAGGTGACTGCGGCGGTTATAAATGATCTCATATGAGCCGTGTCAGCAACTCGGCCAATGGCTCCTTCCAACCGGTTGTTCGAAGTTAACCAAACTGTATTGGCGGCGACTCGTGCGCCTGTCCATTGAACCATCCAGTGTAGACGACGGCTGATAATATATGATAATTTGCCTCCAGTTTGTTGGGAGAAAAACCGGGTTTCCAAAGTAGTGACTTGCTCATAATCAATAAACAACTCATCCAGACAACTGCGGCCTGGTTTGTTGATGTAGACCAGGCCGCGAGAGATGGACGGTAAAGACAATCGTAACATCAGAGGCGGCACAGACAGATGAGTCAGTCGTGGCATTGTAAGCCGGTGCGGACGGGTGAGTTGTCCTCCTTGTTGTAAGCCGGCATGGTCGTGAGAGACGGCCACAACATTGTAAGTCGGCGCGGTTGCGAGAGACGGCCACGGCGTTATAAGCCGGTGCAGTCATGAGAGACGGCCAGGGCATTGTAAGCGGGAGTCTGTTGAATAACGACGCCCACCTATGCCAAATAATGTTTGGCGTGTCTCCATCTCCGCGATATAATACCACTTTGTGAGAGATAATTTTCCTGCATATAAAATACAATAGGGCAAAGTAGCTTTGCTCGGATGAATTAATATGTGCTTAAAAATAAGGTAAATAGCACCCGGTTTTTGTCGAAGGTCGATCCAGTTGTGATAACAAGGTGACCACAAAAATCAGTCGATAGGTACAGTCAGCCAAGGCATTGCGAATGGTGCAGACAGAAAAATCAATCACAAGCATAGTAAGCCGTGCGGACAGCGAGTCAATCGCGGGCATGGTCCCGGTTAGTTGATGTAAACCAAGTCACAAGGACGGCGATTTGCACACGTTCGTTCACCGGGTAGTATGGCATGGACGAAACGCCGGTACAAGAACATTGCTAGTGCGCTCCATATCCGCAGTATAACACCTCATCTGAGGTGAACAATTGTCCTGCATAAAAAGTATCGCAAGCCATAGTATTTGTTCTTTGACAAAAACAAAAGGTGCTAATAAAATATACTTTTAGATGGATATCACCTGATTTTGTTCGGACGACTGAGGATCCATAAGTAGCACCTGTAGATAACTTTTTCAACCGGCTCACATTCCAACCAGGCCTTTTCCTTTATTTCTGTCCCTGCATAAGTAGATGGCCGAAGCAGACCGCAAGGGCGGCTCAATCGTGAAAACCGAGCTCGTGTCAGATCTGACTATGGGTCGTGTGCTATTTTCCCTCTCTTATATAGTAGAACATTTGTACTATCAGTAGTACTTAATACTGCAGTAGTAGTAGCCGGCGGCTCAGTGCAGGGGCGCAAGACCAGCTGTGGCGCGACAGAACCAGCGGCGGCAGCGCAAACCGGCCTGTTGCGGAGGAGTGCGACTCGCATCAGAAAGGCGGCGTCTTCGTACGAGCGCAGTCGCGGCGGCTTGAGGCGGTTGCAGCGGCTCAACGGGCTTGAGAGCGGAATCCACTTCCGAGTCATTGACTCTGTCTTTTTTAGCAGATCAGATAAAGCAATCCACAATCGGCTGCCGGCTTCCTTCCATAGATGGAATAAAGCATCAGAATCAGATCAGGATCAGTACTAATCAGATGAGATCACTTTTGATCACGTGCAGTACTACTTGACGTAGTGTTTTTCCTTCAATTGTTGCTCGATACTTGTGAGGGCGGCATCAACAGCGTACATTGACACGCCTCGGGGCTTGATGCACGGGTACACAACCATACGTACGAGCGTCAAGATGGATACGCGTGCACGTTATACCATTGGTGACCCGGCGATTTGATAAATTGACGCAGCAACGAAGATCGATTTTCTTTTGGCCTCGTTGTATTGCAGATCACGTCGGTGGTGCGCAAACGCAACCCTAATTTCCCTGGATCTGAGTATTGCATATGCCGACTCTAAAGTTAGACATGTTTCCGATCACAAAACAATGAATTGCCGGCTCTTCCTCATCTGACGAACTCGCGAGCTCCTCGATCCCTAGGAGAAATCCCTCCAAGAACTCATCACCACCGTGCGCAGCCCCACGGTGGGCGCCAACTGTCGTGGAATTGTCATGGCAGTTGTCCTCTTGCAAGGACTTAGTCGGGAGGCCAACGCATCTATGTGGTAGCTTGAGAGGGGTTGAGCGGAATCGAGAGACGCAACACAAGACAAGGATTTAGACAGCTTCGGGCCCCAGGAAACATCATCCGGTAATAACCCTACATGCTGTTTGTGGCTAGGTCTCATTATGATCATGAGGGAGTCGTCGTAAGCCGGCTCTCCTCCTTGTGTCTAGCCCTAGATATTGTTTCTTGTTGCTTGTCCCTCTTTGGGGAGCCCTGCCCCTCCTTATATAAGTTAAAGGGGCGGGTTACATGTGGAGTCCTAGTAGGACTAGGACTAGTCTATCTTTTCTTACAAGTTGAATACAAGTCCGTGTCTTGCTTTCGTCCTCTTAAGCCGGCCTTCCATAACATTAGCCGGCCTTCTGGGCCTTGAGCCTCTTGGGCCTCCGGGTCTTGTTGCTCCTCTGATCCACTTGCCAGGTCACCCATAAGTCGCCAGGCTCGGGCGGGTCACTTAGTGAGTCGTCCAGTCATGGCGGGTCATTAGTGAGTCGCCAAGTCCGGCCGGGTTATACATCCAGCCGGGTCATACCATGGGGTATATCCCTGACACTCAGCCTTCCCATTCGACTGAGGGTGGGCGACCGAAGCGTAATCGACCCTCGTGCATTGGGAAGCACAAAAGGCTCTGAATTCATCCGAGTCGAAGTTCGATCCGTTGTCAGTGATGATGCTGTGCGGTACGCCATATCTGAATATCAATTTTCTGATGAAACTCACAGTAGTACTTGCTTCAAGGTTTTTAATGGGCTTGGCTTCGATCCACTTGGTAAACTTGTCGACTGCTACTAGCACATGGGTAAACCCGCTCCTGCCGGTCCTCAGGGGCCCAACCATGTCCAATCCGCAAACAGCGAAAGGCCAGACGAGTGGAATGGTCTTCAGAGCTGATGTAGGTTTATGGGACATGTTGGAGTAAAACTGACAGCCTTCACACTTGTCCACTATTTCTTTTGCCATCTCGTTGGCACATGGCCAGTAAAACCCGGCTCGGTATGCTTTGGCCACTATGGTCTGAGAGGACGCATGGTGACCACAGGTCCCCGAGTGAATATCATTGAGGATCAATCGGCCTTCTTCTGGCATGATGCACTTCTGGCAGACCCCAGTTAAACTTTCTCTGAACAACTGACCTTTTATCACAGTAAAGGCTTTAGACCGTCGGACGATCTGTCGAGCCTCTTCTTCATCCTCTGGGAGTTCTTTCCTAAGAATGTATGCAATGTATGGCACTGTCCAGTCGGGAGTGATGACCAAAACTTCCATGACTAAGTCGACCACGACTGGGATTTCGACTTCAGTCGGATCTGTGGCACTCTTGGGCCGTGGTGATTCTTCGGTGAAAGGATCCTCCTGAACTAAGGGTGAATGAATATGTTCCAAAAACACATTTCGGGGAATGGCCTCTCTCTTGGATCCTATCTTTGCCAACTCATCTGCAGCTTGATTTTTCAGTCGGGGTATATGGTGAAGCTCCAAACATTCAAACTTCTTTTCCAGCTTTCTTACTGCATTGCAATAAACAGTCATGGCTGGGCTCCTGACATCCCATTCCTTCATCACCTGATTAACCACCAAATCTGACTCGCCGTAGACCATAAGGCGATGGACGCCGAGTGAAATGGCCATACGCAACCCGTATAAAAGTGCTTCATATTTGGCTTCATTATTGAAGGAATCAAAATGAATCTGGAGAACATAACTAAGCTTGTCTCCACGGGGGGATACCAATACTACCCCAGCACCTGAACCATTTAGCATCTTGGAGCAATCAAAGAACATAGTCCAATGCTCCGAGTGAACTTGAGTCGGCAATTTCTGCTCAATCCACTCGGCAAGGAAAACTGCGATTGCTTGGGACTTGATAGCTTTCTTTGCCTCGAACTTGATATCCAATGGAAGGAGTTCAATCGCCCATTTTGCCACTCAACCAGTTGCATCTCTGTTATTCAGAATTTCAGATAGTGGCGCGTCGCTGACGACTGTAATGGAGTGGTCAGGGAAATAATGCGCAACCTTCTTCATGGTCATGTATATTTCATAGACAAGCTTCTGATAATGTGGATATCGTTGCTTGGATGGAGTCAAAACTTCAGAGAGATAATAGACTGGGTGTTGAACCTTGAAATCTTTTCCTTCTTCTTCTCGCTCGACCATGAGTATTGTACTGACAACTTGTCCGGTGGCTGCAATGTAAAGCAGTAAAGGCTCTTTGCTGATTGGCGCAGTGAGCACCGGCTGGGTGGAAAGCAGGGCTTTGAGCTCTACAAACGTTGCATCAGCTTCTTCAGTCCACTCGAACTTATCAGATTTCTTCATCAGTCGGTAAATAGGCAAGGCCTTTTCACCAAGACAAGAAATGAATCGACTCAAGGCAGCCAAACAACCAGTCAGCTTCTGAACGTCATGCACTCGCACGGGGCATTTCATTCGAAGGATGGTATCAACTTTTTCTGGATTGGCGTCGATCCCTTGTTCAGAAACGAGAAAACCGAGTAACTTTCCTCCTGGAACTCCGAATGTGTACTTTGATGGATTAAGCTTGATATCATACCTCCTTAGGTTGGCAAAGGTTTCTGCAAGGTCAGTCAATAGGTCGGAACCTTTGCGAGACTTGACCACAATGTCATCCATGTATGCTTCCACATTTCGACTGATTTGAGTGAGAAGGCACTTCTAAATCATTCTCATGAATGTGGCTCCGGCATATTTCAGACCAAAAGGCATGGTCGCATAGCAAAAGCACCCAAATGGGGTGATGAAGGCTGTTTTTATTTCATCGGGACCATACAGTCGGATCTGATGATATCCGGAATATGCATCTAAGAAAGTCAAGCGCTCGCACCCCATAGTTGAGTCAACAATCTGATCGATGCGAGGGAGAGGGAAGTGATCTTTTGGGCAGGCCCGATTGATATGCTTGAAATCAATGCACTTACGAAGTGAATCATCCTTCTTGGGGACCATGACTACATTGGCTAACCACTTGGAGTGGTAGATTTCACGGATGAACTCTACTGCCAACAGCCGAGCCACTTCTTCGCCAATTGGTTTTCTCTTCTGTGTGGCGGACCGCCGAAGGTGCTCTTTGACGGGTTTTACCTTGGGGTCGACACACAAACGGTGCTCAGCCAGCTCCCTGGGTACACCTGGCATGTCAGAGGGTTTCCATGCAAAGATGTCCCAGTTCTCATGGAGGAACTGGATGAGCGCTTCTTCCTTTTTGCTGTCGAGTGTTGTTGATAGATGAGTCGGTGCAGCATTGGGATCGGTCGGGTGAATGTGAATCGGCTTCGTTTCACCAGTCGACTGAAATGCAGAGTTCGTAGCAGGCTTCTTGGATCGGAGCAAATCACTCGGATCTGCACTCTTCTGACACTCTTGGAGTTCAACTGCTGCCATCTGTGCATCGGCGATTCTGGAACCTTTCTGGAAACACTCCTCTGCCTTCTGCCGATTGCCAGTAACTGTGATCACACCTTTGGGGCCAGGCATCTTCAGCTTGAGATAAACATAACATGGTCGAGCCATAAAACGCGCATAGGCTGGCCTACCCAAAATGGCATGATAGGCACTCTGGAAATCCACAACTTTAAATGTCAACTTCTCCTTATGGTAATGCTTGGAATCACTGAAAACCACGTCGAGGGTGATTTGGCCGAGTGATTCGGCTTTCTTTCCAGGGATAACACCATGAAAACTCATGTTGCTCTCGCTAAGTTTGGACATCGGAATACCCATCCCCTTCAAGGTTTCAGCGTAAAGGATGTTCAAACCACTGCCACTGTCCATCAGTACTTTGGTCAGTCGAATGCCTCCAACCACGGGGTCGACCACCAGTGCTTGCCTCCCAGGGGTGGCTACACGAGCAGGATGGTCAGACTAGTCAAACGTGATGGTTGTCTGAGACCATCTCAGGTATGTGGTCGTCGCCGCCGGAGCGACCATATTTACTTCTCTGTTGATGACCTTCAATCGACTCTTGCTCTCAACATCAGCAAAAATCATCAGAGTGGAATTGACTTTGGGATAACCATTGTCTTCCTCTTCATCCTTGTCTTTGTCTGACTCTTTCTCCTTCTCATTGGGTTGTTTCTCTCAGAACTGCTGGATCAGGAGTCGACATTGTCGAGTGGTATGCTTCGGGTAAATCAGATTACCTTCTTCATCTTTCTTCGTGTGGATGTGACATGGCAAATCTAGCACATCATTCCCTGCTTGATACTTTACCTTCTTAGGGGGCCAGGGACCCTTAGGTTTTCCCTTAAACTTTCCTTGAGTCACTGCTGCAATCTCTCCAGGTGCTGCTGGTTCGGCTTTGCGTTTCTGTTTCCGACTAGAGTTGCCCCCACCAGCCTCTTGGAAGATTGGTTTACTCTTCCCGCTATAGAATTGATCATCTTCTTCTCTATTAGCATACCGGGTCACTATCTCCATCATCCGAGTCAAAGACATATCCCCAGTCCGACCGAATTTCAAGACCAACTCTTTGTATTTGACGCCTTCCTTGAAAGCACACACTGCCTGATGCTCTGAAACATTTTCGACGGTGTGATGCAAAGTGGACCACCTCTAGATAAAATCTCTCAAGGTCTCACTCGTCTTCTGAACACAATGCTGCAACTCGGTCAATCCCGCTGGTCGTTTGCAAGTGCCTTCGAAAGTTCTAACGAACACTCGAGCCAGCTCCTCCCAACTGTATATACTGCTCGGAGCCAACTGAGTCAACAGTGCTCGAGCTGACCCTTCCAACATCAGAGGGAGATGTTTCATCGCAACCTCATCGTTTCCACTGCCAATCTGTACAGTCACTCGGTAATCTTGAAGCCAAGTTTCAGGCTTAGATTCGCTGGTGAACTTACTGACTCCGGACGCCAACCTGAAGTTGGGAGGAATCACTGCTGCCCTGATGGCCCTGCTAAAACACTCGGGACCAGAAACATGCACTCGGCTGCCACTCGGACGATCTCTGCCGGGGTCTTATTTGTGTGCTCGGTTCCGGTCGACCGGGCCTTGAACGAGGATAGACCTCGCGTCGAAGCCCGGTTCCCTTGGGTCGACTGAAGCCCTGCGCTCACCACTGTGACAGCGCCTGTCATCGTTCCGCCGAGGCACATACGACGCACTCCTCAGGGGAGGCGTGGGTCCTCGACGCCGATTGTCATGGTCGAGTGGATGATCATACTGCCCACGGCCTTCACACCACAGGGACGATCTTGGGCTGTGAGCCAACTAAACCGTGTCCGCTACAACGGATCTGCTGTGAATCCTATTCCGCGACTGAGGTACTGCTATGTTTTTCTCTCCTGCTGCCCTGAGTAGGGCCCGGATCTGCATCAACCCTCTGCCAGCTTCTGACTGGGAAGGTTGGATCGATTCTGCTATTCGGGTCGCAGCTGTGAGATTCTGAATCAGAGTGCGGTATACCTTAGGTGGAGGCGAAAAAGATGTTGCCGACTAGACTCGTGGACCCGCTCCTGAGCGCGCTCGTCGAGAGCCCGCTGAAGGTTATCTAGTCAAGTGAGCTCAGCCAAATTAGCCAAGCGCACCTCCTCCAAGGCCCGAGCCTCGGGGGTTTCTCCAACGATGGGCGTGTGGAGTGCATCCATGTTGCGGTGACAAAGTTCTTCCCTTTGCTGCGAAGAGAGGGGCTCAGGTCGGTACTCCTCATGGACGTGTGACGGATCGCCGCCCCCGTCTCCGCTGCCATCACGACAGAAACCGGGTGGGCTGTGAGGCCCATTGACCATCAAGAATTTGGCCGCAGGGTCGCTGCTATCGCACTCGTATGCGGTCTCCGCGGAGCCAGTCGAACAGGCCGTGGAGAGTTTCGTCGGGCTCGATGGCCGCGACTTGATGGGTGGTCGAACGCCGAGCCACCACATGTTTCACCCACCGCTGAAGCCACGATCGACCAGATCGGTTGCGGTGGAGAACAGCGGGGAGGGAAGACACCATCGGAGCCGATTGATACTCAGTCGACAGTTGTCGGAGAAGGACGCCGCGAACGCATGCGCGAAAGTGCGTCGCCCCTCGGACAGGGAGCGCCTCAGTGTCCAGGGGAGCTTCTTGAAGCCATGCAGAGTCGTCGGCAATGAAAACGAGCGCGCTGAGATGGATCTCGTGGCCCTCAGTCAATCCGCCGCCAGAAACCATGATGATGATGATCGGTAAAACTTGCAACTTCACCAACAAGTCACTAAGACAACTGCCCCTGTGGAAAGGGGGGTAGGTATGGAGAGGCAAGATCTCAGCTATGGTGAAGGTGTACACACGAGATTTACGAGTTCAGGCCCTTCACAGTGGAAGTAACAACCCTACGTCTCGGTGCCCGGAGGCGGTCGATTGGATTATGAGTGTGATATTATAGGGGGTGCGAACCCTTGTGCCAGAGGAGGAGGGTGACTTATATAGAGTGCGCCAGGACCCTCGCCCACCTCCATTACAAGGGACTTAATGTACATAAAGTATGGGTGTTACTGGTAATGTTGGCCTCAAGTGCTATTAATGATCTTAAAGACTACGGAGTGAATCCCTAACTGTTACAACATTGAGTGACTCCTGGTCTTCGGTATGGTCGAGTGACTCTCCATATGGTTGAGTGACGGTAGGGCGGAAAATCTCCGAGTGATGTGGCCGTCGAGTGGATTGCACTCGACGTGTATAACCGGGGCTCTCCTGTTGTCTCTTGGTCCTTTTATCTTCCAAGGTAGTGACCTTGGGTAGGACGTATAGGTTAGGCCTATGACCCTACCCCAGGTCTATATCCTCATTGGGTGGCAAAAGCCTAAGCTTGGGGATTCCCAAGGCACCCCAAGATATTCTAGAATAGCCAAAAGCCTAAGCTTGGGGATGCCCCCGGAAGGCATCCCCTCTTTTGTCTTCGTTCATTGGTAACTTTACTTAGAGCTATATTTTTATTCGCTACATGATATGTGTTTTGCTTGGAGCGTCGTGTATTATATTAGTCTTTGCTTGTTAGTTTACCAGAATCATCCTTGCTGTAACACACCTTTTAGGGGAAGCCTCCTTGATTGAAATTTATTAGAATACTCTATGTGCTTCACTTATATCTTTTGAGCTAGAGAGTTTTTGCTCTAGTACTTCACTTATATCTTTTAGAGCACGATGGTGGGTTAATTTTGAAGAAATTTCTAGTCTCTCATGCTTCACTTATATTATTTTGAGAGTCTTTTAGAACAGCATGGTATTTGCTATGGTTATAAATTGGTCCTAGAGTGATGAGCACCCAAGTTGGGTATAATAAAAACTATCATAAGAAGTGAATTGGATGCTATGATCAACTTGATACTTGATGATTGTTTTGAGATAGGGAGGTTAAAGTTGTGTAACAAATTTGAAGCATGAAGTGTAGCTGGCTTGTGCATCCTTATGAGTGGCGGTCGGGGACGAGCGATGGTCTTTTCCTACCAATCTATCCCCCCTAAGAGCATGCGCATAGTGCTTGGTTTTTGATGACTTCTAAAATTTTACAATAAGTATATGAGTTCTTTTGACTAATGTTGAGTCCATTGATTATACGCACTTTTACCTTTCCATCATTTCTAGCCTCTTCGGTACCGTGCATTTCCCTTTCTCGCCTTGAGAGTTGGTGCAAACTTCGCCGGTGCATCCAAACCCCGTGATATGATACACTCTATCACAGATAAACCTCCATATATCTTCCTCAAAACAGCCACCATACCTACATATTTATGGCATTTCCATAGCCATTCCGAGATATATTGCCATGCAACTTTCCACCGTTCCGTTCATCATCATATTGACATACCTTACTTTTGTCATATTGCCATTGCATGATCATGTAGTTGACATAGTATTTGTGGCAAAGCCACCATGCATAATTTTTCATACATGTCACTCTTGATTCATTGCACCATCCCAGTACACCGTCGGAGGCATTCATATAGAGTCATATCTTGTTCTAATTTCGAGTTGTAATTCAAGGAAAACCAAAGCAAGCTCAAGACGTAGCACCCTCTCCCACACTTCCATACTCATGAAGAAGTCTCCGCGGTCCATGGAGCCAACCTCAAAGGTGGCATCCTTCACCCCGAGAAGGATGCCACCGGAGTGCCCTGCCACTCCACTAGATGGCAACCAGTGCCATGCAAACAGGTGTTGGCTCAATCGATCAAGTTCTAAGAGGGAGAACTCGGTCCTCATCATCTCTTGGATCGCCACTATATCAATATCCTCCTCTCGCATGTAGTCCACTAATTGGTGTCGACGGCCATCATGGCCGAAGCCGCGAAGGTTCCAAAATAGCGCACACATACTACTCTTCTAAGGGGTCCTCACTAGACCCCACCGCAATGGACGCACTGAGATCCCGACGAAGCTGAGCTGTGCGAGAGCGCGTACGGCCACGAACCTCATCTGGGACAGCTGCAGACCTGTCACCCATCCCCACGGGCCGTGGGTTGGGTGTCACGGCAGCCTCGCGAGCCCTAGCGCCCGCAAGGTGGCCATCAAGGATCTCCTTGGCCTTGATGGCCGCGATCTATTCGAGAGCGGGACCCTTGTCACCACGGAAGACAATCACAGAATCGGTGGCAAGAAGGGCCAGATGGCCTAAGGGTACGTCAGCTAGGGCCGAGAAGGAGTCCATCGGCTCCTTCTCAGCAGGAATCTCCCCATTGGGTGCTTCATCCATAAGTAAGCAATAAACAACCGAAAGAATGGGGGGGGGGTTGGGACGGACCTGAGTCCAGGTTACGAGCCATAGCGCGGCGAGCGGCCTTCTCAACTGCATTGGGGGGAACGCACTAGTCGCCCGCGCAGGCAAGTCGATCCGCGCGCTCTTCCGTGTCACCTAGCCGGTGAAGAGGCCGACCGCGGCCGACCCTTACCCTTCAGGGGGTGCGGAGGCACAGGGGGGGGACCAGCTTAGCCCCGGTCTCAGGAGAGGCCTCCCCCGTCCCAACCCGCGGCGAGGTCGGTGGCGATGGGGCCTGGACGAGAACTGGTGAGGCCAGACGCGGAGAGGAGGGGCAGACATCCAAACTGACATTGGTCGCACCACTGACCGTCTCCGACTCCGATGAGGCAATCAGGGTAGAGATGAGCAATGAGAGGGCCGCGCTGGGGCGAAGCGGCGAATCAGCCACGAGCATGGCTTGAGGGCCCGAGCATCCGCGTCATACTCCAGGTCTTAGACAGCAGCACCATGGGTCGGCGCGAGCCCGGTGGAGAGCTCGTTGCCAGCCGGCTAAGGTGGCACGCGCGGCTCCAAAGAGTCATCGCCCTCCTCACTGGAGCTTGGGGAGTGACTGCAGTGGCGGGGGGATCGGCCGCCACCTGGAGAGCGCGAGCCACCGCCCAAGTCACCATCCGGCCCCGGAGCAGCACCATCCGTCGCGGGGTGGGAAGAACCAGGAACACCTCCTTCCACCGTGATCTTGAGGTCATATCCAGCATTACCGAAGAACAAATGAACTATTGTGTGCAGCTTAGTTGGGTCGGGGGGTCTTGATCTTGAGAAGAAAGGCCGGTCCGTGGACGAGAGAAGGGCCATCAACCTCCACAATCTTGCCAAGGAGTCTGGACATGTTCCTAATGGCGCGCTCCTTCTTGGCAATCGGAGGTAGACCATGGATTTGAATCCAAACCGTCGAGAGAAAGGCCACGGCCATAGGGTCCACCAATGGCACAGAGATGCTCACGGTGAGCTTCTTGAGAGCTAAAGTGAGTTGATCATCGCGGGTGCCATAGCGCAAGCTGATAGGATCCGGAAACACCACGGTAAACTCATGATCGGAGATCGAGGTGACCTCCCAATCCTAGTCAGCACAGAAGATGTGACGGAGCTCCTCCGTGATGATCGCCGGGGAAGCCGACCGACCTTCCAAGACCGAGATGAGGGCGGTCAGGGAAGGAACGGCCGCGACCGCGGGTAGATTGATACGTCTCCAACGTATCTATAATTTATGAAGTATTCATGCTATTTTATTATCTGTTTTGAATGATTACAGGCTTTATTATACACTTTTATATTACTTTTGGGACTAACCTATGAACCGGAGGCCCGGCCCATATTGCTGTTTTATTGCCTGTTTCAGTATTTCGAAGAAAAGGAATATCAAACGGAGTCCAAATAGAATGAAACCTTCAGGAGTGTGATTTTTGGGAAGAATATGATCCGGGAGACTTGGAGTTCACGTCATAAGAGCCTCAAGGAGGCTAGGAGGTAGGAGCCCCCCCCCCCACTGGGTGCGCCCCCTGTCTTCTGGGCCTCTCGAGCACCCCCCGACCGACTTCTTTCACCTATATAATCCCATATACCCTAAAAACATCGATAGGGAAGATAGACCGGGAGTTCCGCCGCCGCAAGCCTCTGTAGCCACCAAAAACCAATCGGGACCCTGTTCCGGCACCCTGCCGGGGGGGGGGAGGATCCCTCACCGGTGGACATCTTCATCATCCCGGCGCTCTCCATGACGAGGAGGGAGTAGTTCACCCTCGAGGCTTAGGGTATGTACCAGTAGCTATGTGTTTGATCTCTCTCTCTCTCTCTCGTGTTCTCTCTATGGCACGATCTTGATGTATCGCGAGCTTTGCTATTATAGTTGGATCTTATGATGTTTCTCCCCCTCTACTCTCTTGTGACGAATTGAGTTTTCCCTTTGAAGTTATCTTGTCGGATTGAGTCTTTAAGGATTTGAGAACACTTGATGTATGTCTTGCCGTGCTTATCTGTGGTGACAATGGGATATCACGTGATCCACTTGATGTATGTTTTGGTGATCAACTTGCAGGTTCCGCCCATGAACCTATGCATAGGGGCTGGCACACATTTTCGTCTTGACTCTCTGGTAGAAACTTTGGGGCACCCTTTGAAGTACTTTGTGTTGGTTGAATAGATGAATCTGAGATTGTGTGATGCATATCGTATAATCATGCCCACGGATAATTGAGGTGACAATGGAGTATCTAGGTGACGCTAGGGTTTTGGTTGATTTGTGTCTTAAGGTGTTATTCTAGTACGAACTCTTGAATAGATTGATCCGAAAGAATAACTTTGAGGTGGTTTCGTACCCTACCATAATCTCTTCGTTTGTTCTCCGCTATTAGTGGCTTTGGAGTGACTCTTTGTTGCATGTTGAGGGATTGTTATGTGACCCAATTATGTTATTATTGTTGAGAGAACTTGCACTAGTGAAAGTATGAACCTTAGGCCTTGTTTCCTACCATTGCAATACCGTTTACGCTCACTTTTACCACTTGTTACCTTGCTGTTTTTATAATTTCAGATTACAAATACCTTTATCTACCATCCATATTGCACTTGTATCACCATCTCTTCGCCGAACTAGTGCACCTATACAATTTACCATTGTATTGGGTGTGTTGGGGACACAAGAGACTCTTTGTTATTTGGTTGCAGGGTTGTTTGAGAGAGACCATCTTCATCCTACGCCTCCCACGGATTGATAAACCTTAGGTCATCCACTTGAGGGAAATTTGCTATTGTCCTACAAACTTGTGCACTTGCAGGCCCAACAACGTCTACAAGAAGAAGGTTGTGTAGTAGACATCAAGCTCTTTTCTGGCGCCGTTGCCGGGGAGGTGAGTGCTTGAAGGTATATCTTTAGATCTTGCAATCAAGTTTTTTAATTTCTTGTTTTATCACTAGTTTAGTCTATAAAATAAGACTACAAAAAAATGGAATTGAGTTTGTCTCATACGCTTCATCTTTTTAATATATTTCGTGAGAATGATGGAAAGGAAAATTGTGCTCAAGTGCTAGAAGAAGAAGTCTATAAAATGTTTGGTACTAAATCCTTGAATGATGAGCATGATTGCAATGTTGTTAGTATGAACTCTTTGAATATCCATAGTACTAATGATGATTGCTCTAGTCATGATGACAATGTATCCTATAAGCATGTCAACTGTTGTGGAGTTGATTGGGTTTGCAAGTACACACCAAATAGGGAAGATAGATATTGCAAGAGGCATAAGCATTTAGAGACAAAATTGTTGCAAGAAAAGCTAGATAAGAATGCTGAAAATTCACATTTCCTTTTCCGTACTTGTGAACTATGCAATGAACGTGGTCATTTACATCTCCGATGCAAATTATTTTATGACCAAATTGTGTCCAAAAATTGTGATGATTTGATTTCCCTTGCACATTATAATGAACTTAGTTTGCTTTTGGGTTATGAAGAAATGAAACGTTTAACTAAGCATCATCCAGAATTTGCCCTCAAGAAGCTCTTTGATTTTGATCTAGAGGATATGTATATGTATTGTGCGGTGTATTGCATTGAAAATCCTTATATTGCTAATTACCTAAAGAAAAGAAAGCAAATAGAAGATGATGAGAATACTAATGAAAGGGAATAGACTTCCCAATATCCTCCTATTATTTCTTATGATGAATCAGGTAACGAGGAGGAGCTTTCTATTCAACCAATCTCATCAATAAGGAGCTCAAGGAAGAAGGTTGAATCCACACATAATGTGAAGAAGAAAAGGAAGAGAAGGAGCAGCAAAGTTAAAAAGGTATCCCTCCAAAATGATGTTGCTCCTACTACTCATTGTGATGATGATAATTGATATACTATTGGTGCTATCCATGCTATTAATGATGAGGGTGATTATGCTTATGATATGAAAAGACCCAAGCTTAGGGAAGCTATGTTTAATGAGCATGAAATATTTGAGAATATATTTGCTGAAATTAATGTTTGTCCCAAGCTTCGGGATGCTACGTTTAATGAAGATAATATTTTTAGCATCCCAAGTTTTGATATGCAAATTTATTATGATGAAATCATGCCTCCTATTTATGATGATTATATTGATGAAAGTGGGTTTGGAAGAGTGTCAACTTTAGGAAGTAATGATCCCACTATTTTGGAGGATGTTTAATCTTATTGTTATGAATATGAAAGTGGATTTGGAAGAGTGTCAACTTTATTTAATGATGATTCCACTATCTTGGAAGAGGTTTCAATCGATTATGATGAGAACAAAGTTGCTACTTATGATGATTATTGTGATGAAACTTATGCTATAAAAAGTAGTGACGATTATATTTATAAAACTTTTCATGATTATGATTACCCTTTTTCTGAACATAACTCTTTTAATGTGGAAACAATTTATAGTATTCAAGTCTCTTATGATACTCCCACTATTCCGAATGAGAATAAATTTGCTTATGTGGTGAGTAGTAAATTCTCTATGCTAGTAGATCATGAAAAGAATGCTTTAGGTGCTGGTTATATTGTTGAATTCATTCATGATGCTACTGAAAATTATTATGAGGGAGGAACATATGCATGTAGGAATTGCAATAATATCAAGTTTCCTCTCTATGTGCTTAAAATTTTAAAGTTATGCTTGTTTTGCCTTCCTATGCTAGTTGATTATTGTTCCCATAAGTTGTTTGCTCACAAAATCCCTATGCATTGGAAGTGGGTTAGACTTAAATGTGCTAGTCATATTCTTCATGATGCTCCCCGTTATGTTTCAATTCTTATCCTTTTTGTGAGCATCATTGAAATCATCATGCCTAGCTAGAAAGGCATTAAAGAAAAGCGCTTGTTGGGAGACAACCCAATATTTATCCTTACTGTTTTTGCGTTTCCACATGATTATGCTACTGTATTAATCATGTTTTATAGCTTTTGTTTCAATAAAGTGCCAAGTAGAACCTTTGGGAAGACTTGGGTGAAGTCTATATGATCTTGCTGTAAAAAACAGAAACTTTAGCGCTCACGAGATTAGCTGCCATTTTTTACTGGAGAGTGATTTTAGGTTGATTATTTTTTAAGATGATTAATAGATAAATTCCTCAGGTCCACAAATTTAATTAATAATTTTTGGAGTTGCAGAAGTATACGTTTGATACAGATTGCTACAGACTGTTCTGTTTTTGACAGATTCTGCCTTTCGTGTGTTGTTTGCTTATTTTGATGCATCTATGGCTAGTATGTAAGGGTATGAACCATAGAGAACTTGGAATACAGTAGGTTTAACACCAATATAAATAAAGAATGAGTTCATTACAGTACCTTAAAGTGGTGGTTTGTTTTCTTATACTAACGGAGCTTACGAGTTTTGTTTTGAGTTTCGTGTTGTGAAGTTTTCAAGTTTTGGGTAAAGATTCGATGGACTATGGAATAAGGAGTGCTAAGAGCCTAAGCTTGGGGATTCCCAAGGCACCCTAAGGTAATATTCAAGGACAACCAAGAGCCTAAGCTTGGGGATGCCCTGGAAGGCGTCCCCTCTTTCGTCTTCATTCATCGGTAACTTTACTTGGAGCTATATTTTTATTTACCACATGATATGTGTTTTGCTTGGAGTGTCATTTTATTTTGTTAGTATTTGCTTGATGTTATTTAGAATAATGTTTTGCATCTATATTTTCAATAAAAATGTCAAGGATAGCCTTTACCATGCTTATTTTGCTAGTATACATGTTGCTGTTTCAAAACAGAAAGTTTACCGCTATTGTAAAAATTCCCTAGAAAAGTCAACGAATGATATAATGTTGAATCTTTTTGCATAATGAGCTCTGATAAATATTATACAGTTTAGTATTTTTATTATAGTTTTTGGAGTTATGGAAGTATGATGAATCTTGCATTCTTTACAGACTATACTGTTTTGGCATATTGCTGTTATGTTTGCATTGTTTGCATATGCTTGCTTGTTTAATGATTCTATTTGAGGATAGGAGTATTAAATATGCAGAGACATTTAGTATGCAATTTTGAATGATAATTTTAGTGATTTGTTACAGTAGAAAATGATAAGGTTTTGCATTGGTTTATACTAACTTATCTCACGAGTTCTTGTGGAGTTTGTCGTGGATGAAGCTTTTGATAAAAAGAGAAACCATGATATGAGAGGAATTAAGGAGACACAAAAGTTCAAGATCGAGGATGCCCAAGGCACTCCAAGATAATATTTCAAGAAGTCTCAAGCATCTAAGCTTGGGGATGCCCCGTTAGGCATTCCACCTTTCTTCTTCAACAACTATCGGTTAGTATCGGTTGAGCCTAAGTTTTTGCTTCTTCACATGAGTTGTGCTATCCTTGCAATGTCATTTTATTTTGTTTTGCTTGCTGTTTGAATACAATACCAAGATCTGAAATTCTTTAATGGGAGAGAATCTTCACATAGTTACATAATTTAGCTACTCATTGATCTGAACTTATATCATTTTGGAGTAGTTTGTCATTTACTCGTGTACTTCACTTATATCCTATGAGTAAATGGTTGAATGAGTTGAATGTCATAAATCTGAAATTATATATGCTTCATATGCTTATTCCATGGGGAGTAATGACTTCACATATAAGAAGTAGAGGTTGTAAATTTATTGAAGGTTAGCAAGCATTGTATTGGTCATTTGAACAATTCATGAAAGAATATTGAAGGAAAAGAGATTTCACATATAAATATATTATCATGGACATCTTTTATAATTGTGAGCACTCATTAAGTATGACATGCTAAAGATTTGATGTTGGACAAGGAAGAAAACATAATGGGTTATGTTTTCTCACATCTCAGTTAAAGTATATTGTCATGGATCATTCAAACATATTGAGCTTGCCTTTCCCCCTCATGCTAGCCAAAATTCCTTACACCAAGTAGAGATACTACTTGTGCTTCCAATATCCTTAAACCCAATTTTTGCCATGAGAGTCCACCATACCTACCTATGGATTGAGTAAGATCCTTCAAGTAAGTTGTCATCGGTGCAAGCAATAAAAATTGCTCTCTAAATATGCATGACTTATTAGTGCGGAAAAAAATAAGCTTTGTACGATCTTGTTATGGAAGCAATAAAAGCGACAGACTGCATAATAAAGGTCCATATACAAGGGGCAATATAAAGTGATGTTCTTTCGCATTAAGATTTTGTGTATCCAACCCTAAAAGCGCATGACAACCTCTACTTCCCTCTGCGAAGGGCCTATCTTTTACCTTATGTCTTTTACTGTCGGCGTTCTGGGAACGGGGGTCCCCAGACTTGCCTGCCTGCGGCCTGCGGCGTGGCTCAAGGGGTGGCCCAGCACAGCCCATCTTCATCAGCACGAGCTGAAGACCCTCGCGAGGGGCCAAGCCTCGTGGGGTGGACGACAGGAAGCTTCCTCAGGCACGGCCTCGTCAGGCTGGCTCGCGAGGAGGCGGAGAGATCAAGGCGGGGTACCTCACGAGGTGCCCATGACGCAAGCCATGACGACCAAGGGCGCCAGGCGGGCGCCAGCCCGTGCAGTGTCCTCCTTTCCTCTTTGGTGCAAAGGGAGCAAGCGCAGGCGAGAGCATCAAGCAAAGGCATCCGTTTCGGTGCAACAAGACCAAGATCGTCGCAACGGCAGGAAGGAGGTCATTGTGCAGCCCAAGCCGGCGTCACCACCAGAGCCTTTGACAGGCGAGGACCAACTTTAGTCAGGATAAGCGTACTAGATTTTCCCCTTCAAAATGGCCAATTGTTGGCGCCCTTCCCGCTCAATATTTGGGAAGAGGCCCAGGTCCTCTGCATATAAATAGGACTAGACACCCACAAGGTAGAGGGGTGGGAAGATCGAGAGGAGGTCGGAAGATCGAGACCATCATCTAGAAACCAGCAGATAGAGAGCAATTGAACTCCCCTGAGCAGTTCATCGCACTGGCCAAGAACAGACCCTCGCGAGTCTGTTCTTCCTTGTATTGTTCATCATCAGCCCAAGAGGCAATCCACCACACCACAAACTAGAGTAGGGTATTACACCACAATGGTGGCCCGAACGGGTATTACATCCTGTGTCTCTTGTGTTGTTCCTTTCATAGCTTAGATCCTAGCGAGGCGGTGAGGTGCAGGTAGGTAGAGGGTGAAATCTCCGCGCGCACCCCAATGTTCGAATCTAGAGGGTCTTCCGGAACCCGAAATCCGACATTTGGCGCGCCAGGTAGGGGTGCGCCGGAATTCGTCTCCCGCCGCCCTGTTCTTCACCGACCATCGCATCCATGTCGGATGCTCGTCGGGCCCGCGCCGAGCGCCGAGCTGCTCCTGCTTCCGGCGTCGACCAGACGGCCCCCGTCGGCGGCCGCCCACGCTGTTCCCCGTCGCCTGCCATCAACGCTGCCACTGGCCCGTGGGGAACGAGCAGCAAGCATCGTCCCAGCATCCGTCAGTAAGGCGAGACGGCCGCACTGCTACTCCCTCACTCACCCCAGCTGGTTCTTCGTCCCGCGTGCTCCGCGCGACCATGGAGGCTCGAGCTGCGCTCATCACGGCAAACGAGCTCCTGTGCTACCGCATAGTCGATGACGTCTACGAAGAGTGGCTCGACCGCGTCGCCGAGATCATCCGCGCCACAGGGGGCTCCCCCGCACCGTCCATCTCGCTGCACCGCGCCCCGCCCTACGCGGGCAATGAAGCTCCGGGGGCGCCTCAGCTGCCTCCTCCTCAAGAAGGCGCCCTGACCCCAAGGCGCGTGGCCCCTGGGCGGAACCCACTACGTCCGACGCCAGCGCGGTAAGAGCAGAGTTGCCAAGAGGTCCCTCGTCCCCAAGAAGCTGCCCGAGTGCTCCCTGCTCCGGCCCGTCGCGACCACGCTCCTATTCCAGCACGCCACTACCCCGCGCTGCTCCCAGCTGCAGCACATGGGGAACCGCAAGACCAAGCTCTTTGTCACCCATGGCCTCCCGTGGCCACAACAGGCTGCCGCGCCTTCACCACCGAGCTGCACAGCATCGCATGGCCCGGCAAGTTCAAGCCAGACCTAGTGCACTACAACCACCCGCAAAAACTCTCTGTGTGGGCTCAGCACGCATTCCAGGTGGTTGCAGACCCTGTGGGAGAAACATATGAGTGCGAGTGCAGGCTATGGGACCACACATGTAAGGACTACAAAATAGATGTTACATAATGTACTACTTTTTTTGCAAAGTTTTTGTTCGAATGAAATAACAAAAAACATGCACCTCTTCCGAAAACAAAATACAGGTCTTTTCTGCGTCCATGTCCTGTGCATGATGCAGACAATTAAGGCTGAAAGTGTTCCAGAGAAATACATACTCAGGAGATACACCAAACGCCCGAACATCCAGCCAACATTTGACAGAAATGACTTGAGGACAGTAGCGTCAAACAAGGCATCCCAATACTACATTGAAAGCTCACTGCTGACGCTGAACATGAGGGTGCACAGAAAAATCTTGAGAAGCCAAGAGCAAATGGCAAGGACGCGAGTCGTCATGGACAAACTTGAACAAGAACTCGACGCCATGCATTCTGCTGAAAATGGAGGTGTCGCGAACAATGAAGCCATTGAGAAGGATATTGCTACAATGTTATCCGAGATGAACCATATGGAAGCTATTGACCCGTTTGAGAACGAGGAAGATGAGCAGCAGCAACCGGAGCTTGCCCGTGTGCACACTCAAGAGCACTGACAAACTCACATGCGAGATCATGAGCTCGATGGTGCTGTAGGCGAACGACATGACAATAGCACATCCTACCAGCAGTAGCAGGAAAAGGTGATTAAACCCCCAATATTCTCAAACACAAAGGGGAGGAAGAGCAAGATGCAAGCAGCGAAAGCTGCTCAAGCAGCAGCCAAAAAGCCACCACGCCCCATCAAGCGCGTGGAATTTGGTCCGGACGACAAACCCCTCGGGGTAAGGGCATGCGGATTCTGCAACGTCGTGAGCAACCATAACTACCGCACATGCCCACTCCACACAGACGCCACTGTCAACAAGAACAAGCAGATTGGAGCCACCCAGCTTTCTACCAATGGAGACAACACACGTAACAGCTACACTTGCTGCAAGTGTGGCGGAACTGACGGGCATAATGCCCACACGTGCAAAGTGGGCAAGGAGGTTAGTGAAGCTGAACATGAACAGGGCAACGTACAGAGTTCCAAGCAATCAAATGAAGACGATGAAGAAGAAGAGTTTGATGACAATGACGGCCAATCAGACGAAGACAATGAAGATGACAGTGTCGGGGGCGAGGAAACTGAAACTGACGATGAAGCTGCCAAGGCTCAACCTGAAAAGAGCGCCGGCAAGGTACAACATTCGGGGATAGTTAGGAGAAGCTCAAGACTAAACAATACATAGTGGTTTTCCTGTTGCGTCAACTAAAAAATAACCTTGTAGTCTCAGTTGCATCAGCACACAATGAGGAAGCATTTCACAAAATACTGTCATTACCAAAACTTATTTAGCTTTATCATCGATTTCTCTATCAGAACTAAAGTTATTTTTTAGTTTCTGATTTGTGCATGCTGAAGCAGTGCGACATTATTATGTAAACCATTTGATAATCATTTTGAATGCAGACACGAAATACGTTTGAAAAAACTTATCTGGATATATCAGACACAAAACGCTATTGTGAACCAGTAACTCGGGGAAAAAATATGTCAAGGAAAATTTTAAACTCTTGTAGCACATCAGTACTGATAACTCTCATTCGTCAGTACAAGGCAGAGTACACATCCGTGCTGATATAATTTCTGATTTGTGCCCGCTGAAGCAGTGACATTATTATTTAAACCATTTGATAATCCTTTTGAATGCAGTCAAAAATAAAATTGAAAAAACTTATCTTGATATATCTGACGCAAAACGCTACTGTGAACCAGTAACTCGGCAAAAAAATGTCAAGGAAAAATTTAAACCCTTGTATTACATCAGTACTGATAACTCTCTGTCGGCAGTACAAAAGGCATAGTAATAACAAACACACCAGTGAACAACTGAAAAAAAATCGGTTTGAAAAAACAAAGCTATGCCTGCTCCTGCCAGTCCCAATTCAAAAAGACTATCAGTACATAAAAATAATTACCTCAAGCAAAATGCGAATATAATACATCCTATACTGGTGAAAATCTAATTTATCTGTAAAAAATACTCACAAGTTATCTTGATATAAACAATCCTTAAAAATACGAAAATTGTTTTAAAAAAACATTAGCACCACACATAGTCTCGCTGGTAATTGGTACATTCAATCACACTTCAATCACCAGTCTGAGTACGATAGTAGAGGAGTTCAGACCTCCACCAACATCGATGCTGACACGTGCAAGTGGGATAAGCAGCTGATAAGTACAGCTTGACTATTCGAATCGGTGCCACAGTAAAATGCCATCATCACCACCGCAGAGACGTGCAAGTGGGATTTTGCAGGTCATAAGTACAGCTTGACAAGACTAGTCAGTTCAACAGTAAAAACCATATAAATTGGACGGTTAGTTCTTCGACGACGCCACCCGCACCACCCACTGGGCAGTTGCCATGACGCACTGCAAACGGCGACCCCGCACGACCACTACACACAGGCCCCCGACGAACTGCCTCCCACACACCACCGTCGGCGCACTGAAAAAATACCTCATTGTATTCCATCTCTCCCTCGTTCCCACAAACCACCCTTGCCGCTTCCATTTCCACTGCATACAAACCTCCAGCGTCTCTCTCCAAAGCCCAAAGTCGCCGGAGGAAGGCCATGGCGGAGGAACCGTCCGCCAAGCGTCATCATGCCGAGACGTCGGACAAGAGGAGCAACCTCGTCGACATTAAAGTCCCCGGCGAGAAGCGCAACTACACCAGAACGCTCGAAGGGGTTGAGCTCCACGGCAAGGAGACGCTGGAGATCGTCTGCACCAGTGAACCAGACAGGGCCGACAAGGTGATCTCCAGGCTATGGAGGAAGCTTGGCGGCATGTTTCGTAGGATCGTCGGCGTTGGTGTGCACTACACCAACGAAGATGGACCTCCCCAGATGGCGGCAGTCCTGCAGTTGTGCGTCGACGAACTCTGCTTGGTGTACCACATCGCCGCGGCCACAAAATGGTGAACAATCCTACTCATTTGCCCTGCATATGGTTTATCTGTTTTATTAGTACTGTAGTTTATGAAGTTGATACACACCATTTTGTGAAGATTGCTACAATATATGGTTTATGAAGTTTATTTTCTTCACTCATTTGCCCTGCATATTAAATTCTGAAGTTGATCGACTGCTGTAGTTTATGAAGTTGATAAACTAGAGTAATCTATGTACTTGATGTATTAAAAAAGATGTTTCTGAACTTGATGTAGTGAAGTATTTTCTGAATTTGATGTAATGTTATTTTCGTAAGAAAATAAACTAAGGACTTGGTGAAGCACTGGTTCTGTGTTATCCTATTCCAACAAAAGTAGACTAAACTAGTACCAATGTAGAACATACAACATTGACTGAAATTATGTATAATCCAAGAAGAAGAATAACATGATGTACTTAATTTAATTTCAGAACTTTCTTTACTAGTTTTTGAAGTACATTCATCCATTGTTTATCCTACATAAACAACTACTTCATGGATTAATCACTTGTAAAAAAACAAAAATGGATAATTCAAACATCAAAGTAATGCTAATATTCAAAATGTCTCTGCCCTTGTAGGTCCAAGCGCCTGACCGACATGCTGCAGCATGACAAGTTGTTCACATTTGCCGGTTTCAGCATTGAAAGCGACAAAGAGAAACTGAAGTTGTCCGATATGGAGATCAACCCCAACAAGTTCATCGACATTTAGCGCAAGTGGAGAGTTCCATACACCGGAAAAGAGTACGACTCCTTGACTGATGTTGCAGCCAGCGTCATCCACCCATTCTACAAAGGCATGAAGAACAAGATCAACACGCAGGAAGACTACAAACTGTGGGGGACAAGCGAGCTGCCAGACAACCTCATAGAGTACGCAGGGGTAGATGCGTACGCCGCGTACAAGTCATGGTTCATGATCGACTATATCACAGATGGTTCAGAATTTGTGAAAGAGCGGGAGGCTAACAACTTCTACGACCACCCCTATTGCCCCTTTTAGGGATGAAGATACATCAGAGCATGCCTTCGTTTTACTTCCGCTTGTGCTTGCCTTTTATCTTGTTGTTTCAAATTAGAAGTTTGCTCTTGTTGGGTTGAACTAGTATGATTATGTCGTGCTTGTCATGTTTGAACAAGTTTAGTTATGTCATCAAGTACAATGTTTTGCTTATCTCATTATATAAGTTTGGTTTGGTAGCTTCGTATGTTGTTAATCCATCATTTCAAAATTGAAAAGTAGCTTCTGAAAGGAACATTGTCGTTGCTCTAAAGTACTAATTATGATGCAACTAATCACACAACGTTGTTCCATGTCAGCACAACTCAGTACACTTGATCGGACATTGCATACTTACTACAATAAAAAGTACAAAGAAGAATCAGTCCGTAAGCGCTACTATGAATGCACTATCAGTACAACTCAGTCTACACGCAAGTATCATGGTTCAGAAAATGACACCAGAAGACACTTGAGAATAATCACAAAAACAAACACAAAAAAGAAGGCAAAAAACTCAAATGAAAAAAGATTACGCTCACACAAAACTGACAAGAATTAGAACAAAAAGTATCAGTCCAAGTTACTGGAGGAGTCAAGTACTAGATTCAAACAAACAAAAAAGTTGACCGCCCAAGGTCAGGCGCAGGCCCTGACAATGCTAGATACTTGAACTCGAGCCCGTGGGCGAAACCCTAGTAATCCGCACAATGCAGGACCCGCCGACCAGGGCCCACAGGTCAAGAGAGAGAGCGAGCGTCGTGTATAAGCGCTCAGGTAAGTGTTCAGAGGAGTTCGACTGGTGAGCGTCGGCTGCGCTTATAAACAGGTCTGGAGCCGCCTCGATTAGCGAGTTGGGACTAAACCTAGAGCGCACGCGCACGACGCACTGCACAGGCGCGCGGATGAGCTATCTGGGCCGGAAAACGGCCCAATAGCCTACATCGTCAACAAAACACCCCACCAAACTAAGCCCAGGTATACAAACCAGAGGGCGGGACAAAGAAATATAAACCACAAGAAAAATGTTTGTCAATTAACCTCTACAAGAAAAAAGGAAGAAAATATGATACAAAAACAATGAACCTCTTAAAAGAACAAAACTTAATAGCCTTTCTGTTAAATGTACATAATTTAAAAGACAGAATTAAATATTACTTTCGAGTTCAACTACTAAAACTAAAAAAGTTCAAAACATATAATGTTTGTCAATTATGCTAAAATTCTTATTTATATAAAAACTGACAAGTTCAAGTACTAAAGCTCAAAAAGTTCAAACAAATAATGTTTGTCAACTATGCTAAAATTCTTATTTATAGAAAATCTGACAAGTTCAACTACTAAAATTCAAAAAGTTCAAAAATAGAATTTATTTGTCAATTCTGCTAAATCTATTATTTATATATAATCTGTCCACACCACAATGAACGATCTGGTCGTAAAATAATCTCAAACCCCCACCGCCAACCTAAGTTATAAAAAAAATCAGTTCAAACATACATACAACATCAGTACTAAAACAGCAGGATCAGTCAGGCCACTCGCACCACTCTGACATCAAATTTCAAACACATGCGCTGTTTGAAATTACAATTCAGTTCACACAGTAATAAAACATAAGTACACTAAATATGAGAATACAAAAACTATAAAGGCCTAACTTAGGTTGGTACAGATGGAAATAAAATAAGTACAATTTATGAGCAACAACTCCCACGGCACTGAAAAAATGTTTTGACATACACTAGTGTATAAAGGCTTCAATAGAAAAACAATACTAAAATATCCACACGAAAAACATCACAGATCCATAAGTACAGCTTGACTATACGAATCGGTGCCACAGTAAAATGACATCATCACCACCGCAGAGACATGCAAGTGGGATTTAGCAGAACCTCAGTACAGCTTGACAAGACTAAACAGTGCACCAGTAAAAAACATTTGTCTTGGACGGTTAGTTCTTCCACGCCACCACCCGCGCCACCCACTGGGCGGTTGCCACGACGCACTGCAAACGGCGACGCCCGACGAACTGCCTCCCACACACGCCCCCGATGAACCGCCTCCCACACACCACCGTCGGCGCACTGCAAAAATAGCCCATTGTCTTCCATCTCTCCCTCGTTCCCACAAACCACCATTGCCGCTTCCATTTCCACGGCACACAAACCTCCAGCGTCTCTCTACAAAGCCCACAGTCGCCGTAGGAAGGCCATGGCGGAGGAACCGTCCGCCAAGCGTCATCATGCAGAGACGTCGGACAAGAGGAGCAACCTCGTCGACATTAACGTCCCCGGTGAGAAGCGCGAGTACACCAGAACGCTCAAAGGGGTTGAGCTCCACGGCAAGGAGATGCTGGAGATCGTCTGCACCAGCGAACCAGACAAGGCCGATGAGATGATGAGCAGGCTCAGGATGAAGGGAGGCGGCTTGTATCCGAGCTTCATCGGAGTTGATGTGGAGTACACAAACGAGGAAAAACCTCCACAGATGGCTGCGGTCCTGCAGTTGTGCGTCGAGGAACTCTGCTTGGTGTACCACATCGCAGCGGCCACACAATGGTGAGCAATCCTACTCATTTGCCCTGCATATGGTTTATCTATTTTATTACTACTGTATCCTGAAAATTTAATCACTTTTGTTTCCCAACTAGATGTACTAGTGTGGTTTGTAGTGAAGTATTTTCTGAATTTGATGTAATGTTATTTTCGTAAGAAAATAAACTAAGGACTTGGTGAAGCACTGGTTCTGTGTTATTCTATTTCAACAAAAGTGGACTAAACTAGTACCAATAAAGAACAGACAACATTTACTGAAACTATGTATAATCCAAGAAGAAGAATAACATGATGTACTTAATTTAATTTCGAAACTTTCTTTACTAGTTTTTGAAGTACATTCATCCATTGTAACTCATACTGCTGTTCATTCATCTGTTGTACCAGTACTAGTCACTAAAAACTTAATTAAAAATTGTTTCCCAACTAGATGACCTACTATAGTCTATGAAGTGGATGCACGATTACATGTTTATCAAGTTACATGTATTTCTGAAACTGTGAAGTGGATTGTTTAACCAGATTAGCATCTGAAAAAAAGTTTATAGCATTCTGAACTTTATACACCAAATTAATTTCTAAACTTCATGAACTAGCATAGATTCTGATCTTGATGCACTAGTATAGTTTATAGAATTGATGTATTAAAAGATCTTTGGTGAAGTGGTATAGGTCCATATCTTGATGCACATGTTTCTCAAACTAATTTTTGAACTTGATATAGAATTAATGCACAAAGATGTATCAAGCACTAGTGTAGGTCTTTTATTCAACAAAAAAGAAAACTAAACTTGAATCAAGCAGTGCATATATCATTGACTCTGGTAAAATGATTCTCTAATTTGGTGAAGCATTGGGTAAAGCAAAGAAGATAGCAAAAAAGAAAAAATAACACGGTGTAGTTAAATTTAATTTCAGGACTTTGTGTACTAGTTTCTGAATTACATTCATGCATGACTCATAATATATAAGCATCTACCTCATGGATTATCACTTGTCGAACAAAAAAAAGCAGAAGAATTAAATCCTCAAAAAAGAAGACTAATCTTTAAATGTGTGTCTCCCACCTTGCAGGCCCAAGCGCCTCAAAGACTTCCTGCAGGAGGAGAAATTGTACACATTTGTTGGTTTCAGCATTGGAGGTGACAAGCGGAAGCTGGAGAAGTATGGTTTGGAAATCAACCCCAACAACTTCATCGACATGCAGCGCAAGTGCAAAGATCCAAAGACCGACAAATACTACGACTCCTTGGCCGATGTTGCAGGCGGCATCATCCACCCATTCTACGAAGGCATGAAGAAGAAGATGAACAGGGAAGACCACAAACTGTGGGGGAACAGCCCGCTGCCAGACAACCTCATCACGTACGCAGGAATAGATGCATACGCAACATACAAGTCATGGAAGACAATCGACAACATCGTGACAGGTTGGGATATTTCAAAAGAGCAGGAGACTGACCCCTACTACCACTGCAACTTCACGGATGAAGATGCATGAAAGTCTGTATTTGTTATTTTGAACCAGCTACCTTATGCTGTGTGTGTCCTTAGCATTGTTGTTTCAGATTTGTAGTTTGCTTTCGTTATGTTGAACCAGCTACCTTATGCTATGTGTGTCAGGGTTTGAACAAGTTTGCCTATGTCTATCAAGTACATCGTTTGCTTATGTCGTCCAACAAGTTTGCTAGCTTTCTATTTTGTTCATCCATGATTTGAAGTTGAAACTTGATGGCTGCCACGCAGCACTAGTCATGGAGAAAAAAAATAACACATGAATATTTTCGCAAAAAAAAGTGGCAGACTAAATAAAGGCCAAAAGCAAATAGTAGCCTTCCATGCTCAGTACAGCTTAGACATGAACGGTAGTACTATCACGCTAAAAAATCAGTTTTTAGTTTCAGAAGAACACTAAAAAGACTAAGTTTCAGCCGAGGACAACATTCAGTACTAAAAAGCATCATGCTAAAAAGTAGTTAGAAATTCACTAAGTACTGCATCAGGAAAAGCAAGAGAAACACCAGTACGTATTTCCTAGTCACTAGCATCCTAGGACTGAAAGTTCTGGTACAGTTGAACACACGGTACGTTCATTCTACAAATATATAAAAAGGAACGGGAAGCTTCAGTTCGCATTCCTTAAAACAGTGACATACTAAGAATTAACAGTGGCAATACAACTGAAATCTCAGTACAACTAAGTCTATACGGCAAGTGATAGGACCAAACATTGCCTGGAGAAGAACCACAGCCTAGAAAAAAAGAAGGCCAATAACTTAATCAAAAAGATATAAGTTCAACAAAAGAGAAAAATCACAAGAAACACAACAGAAGACATACTAGCATCAAACAACACAAACAATAAATAATTAATCAAAAGTACTAGCACAATTGGAATCTCAGTACAACTAAGTTTATTCGGTAAGTGCTATGATGATACCAATTAATGCATTGAGAAAGAAATAGTTTTGAACTTAATAGGACTATCTCTTAAATGTAGCTAATTTAAACCGGTAATTTAACTTTTACTATGAAGTTCAACTACTAAAATTCAAGAAGTTCAAAAAGAAATTTGGCACTAAAATTTTGAAAGCCTTACGCTGAATGAGACTACAAATCAGTACTAATAGAATTATATCATAAGTACAAGAAAACGAGAGTACAGAAACTATAAAGGTCCAAGTTAGGATGGAATCACATAAAAATAAAATAAATCTCACTTTCTGAGCAACAACGCGAAAATACAATTGAAAAAACAATTGTTTTCAGTTCAACTACTATATAAGTCTTCAGTACAAAAAAAATTTAACCAAAACGAATTCCTGATGAAACATTGTGCCACACTTAAAACACAACACAAAATATACTAGTTATTACATAGTACTCGACAAGACATCAAACACTTCAAAATAGAGCCTACAATGTTTTGAAGAGATATATCACACAACTATCCAATTCACTATGCAAATGATGACCATTTATCCTATGCATCAGAAGCCAAAGCCTGAACCTCCTTGGGAAGCTCCGTCACCATAAGATGGTTATTCCGGTTGAACACAACTCTATACAGATCCTCAGCGTTCCAATCAACAATGCGTGGCTGCAAAACAATAAAACAAATTATCAAAAATCATGACACATAAAAAAAGGATGCACAATAAGCCAAAAACAGAAATTGAAAAGCTCAACAAGAAACCCACGTCATTATTTCGAATGTTCTCAACGATCTTTTCACCATCATAGGATCCCGCATACTTCAAAGTATAATGGCCACATTCATTCGGCCCTTGAAGTGGAACCTTGACAAACGTTGGTTTCTTTGCAAACAGCTCCCAATTGGGCTGCTTGCTTGCATTGTACTGAGCATCACCATACACAGCCTTCATTACTTTGACCAATCTAGAAATCTGTAAAAAAACAAAACAACCGACACAGTTTTAGGTCTCAGAAACAGCAGAAACAAAGATGCAGAAATATTAATCCAGTACAGATAATAAATGTCACTCACAATCTTCTCGCAGTCTTTGTGATAGGTGTTCTTCGAAGGACGGTGGTTCTTCGGATAAGGTAAAGAGTCAAGGATGTCAACGCTACTTCGGTACCGATTCATGACATATAAGGAATAGTGGCTCACTTTCCTATCCTTTGATAAAACCATAGGCTTGAATAGAGGCATCATGATCTAAAAACAAATGACCAAAAAAGAGATGTTAAATATTCAAAGTAAAAACCAGCATCACAACAAACAAATAAAAACCAAAAATCAGCTAGTAGATCTCACAAGGTCGGCACTGAGCAAGTCTTCATTAGCTTTAACATAGCTCTTGAAATCTCTCGCTGCACTCTCCACATTAAACACTTTATTTTCATCCTCGTAATACGAAACAGTCAAGCACAACCTGCAAAAAAGCCAAAATAGAAAATAGACAGCGGAAAAGAATCAACAAGCAAAGTATTATTAAAAATCATAAAAACAATAGACAGTCTTGTTCAACATAAAGAAACCGATCTGATTGATTACCGTGATGAAATATGGACTCAGCAATATCCTTTTCCCAGATGCGAAATCAGCATTTCTATCGGGATCTTGCTTCCAATCATCAATGAGGAAGTCCATTACATCACCCTCCATCATTTACCCAGGTGAAAAAACTTCCCAGATGCGATTCCCAGTGAAGTTAGTTACGTTTCCATCAGGTTGAGGTATCATTGAGAATGTATTCCTGCAGCACACACAAGAACAAAAAAGAAGGAGAAGCAAGATAAGGCATTCATAGCAGTTCGAGTTGTATAAAAAGGAACAGTTCAGGCCATATTTATCTAGCAGTTACAAACAACACAAGAAAAGGAAGAGGAAAAATAATGAGAGATACTCACTCGGCATACTTCTCACGCCATTCATCACTAAGCAACAGATTATACAACCTGCAAGCCTTGTCCAGGTGACGGAATTTATAAAGGTGAAGCTGCTGCACAGGGGAGCAAAACTTTATAGGATCTCTGGGCACACGCTTCGTTCTTACAACATTGCCAGAATCCAAAGCGGGATCTTTCCTGGCACCACCAGCTCTACGAGCCACTATTCCAGCAAGGGGAGATAAACCTTTGGCAGCAGCGCTCCTCGTGACTCTTCCAACGCCAGCAATCTTGTCAAACACATCATCATCGCTGTCTATCAATTCCACAATGGGATTCTTGGGTGTAGTAGGGCTATCTGCACAAGCAGCTGTAAAACCTCTTAGAGATCCCAACCGCCCCTTCATAACACCAGATCTTGTCTTTTCGGTAGAACACCCCTATAGTCATGCTCACCAAGATCCAGCCACTCACCTGAAAAAAAAAGAAGACCGCACAAAGCGTAAGTGTAAATACAGATTTCATGACAGTACTAATAGAGAAGTACAAGCTGCAAAAAAATTACAAAAGTCCATGCACACGTACAGGGTTTGATGCCAAACAAACCCCGGAAGTCAACATCAAACAAACCGCTAGTTGCGTAGGTATACATCAAAGTCTTCCTAATGTCCAAAATGTCTTCATGGCTGTAATCGACCATTTCAATTACACCATCCTCCCGGCAATAATAGGTCTTGCAATTTTGTAGCATAAAGAATCCACAATCATGCCTGTAAACAAAGGAAAAATCAAAAAATGGTACAACACAAAATCCAAAAAATACAGGAACAACATCCTCCAGCAACAAAAACAACCAGCAAAAAACATTAAAAACGGATACTCATGTGTTTTCCTGCTGAGGCACCCGCACAAACTTGCAAGAGAAACCATCAATATGCGTCGGTGAGAACGGTTTGGCCCTGTCTACACTGGACTCCCTCCAAAGCTTCTTTATATTATCTATCATATTTCTTAAGAATCTAACTGCATCACCCCAGGTTTCATCACGGAGTGAATCAAGGCACTCGAAACGACGGAACTTCAAATTCAGAACAACCAAGCACCAATGCCCAGATACTTCACTAGGCTTCATGGTAGCCACAAATGACGGTGGATGAAATCTAGGGAAAAGAAGCTGAAAAAAAATCACAGAGGAAAAATGAATTTACCAAATCATAATGAAACAAAAAATTCAGCCTCCAAACAATAAAATAAAAGAGGGAAATTGAAATTCATAAGTACAAACAAAAAATCACATAATCATAAAGAAATTATGTCCACCGCCAAAAATTGAGGAACAATCATATCAATTCAATTCCCTTGCAACAATAAGTACAGCTTTAATAGAAGAAGCACAGATCAAGTTCATTCCCCCCACATCCCAAAACTGCAAAGAAAACATGACAGTTCTAGTTAATGACTACAAAAAGTCCAAGTTCACCTACTTGGTCAAAACCATTAGCACCTGATCTTGTGAACCAATTTAGCACATTGCGATCAATATTTCCATCACGGATCTTGGTCTGTTGTACAAAAAGAACAACAATAGTTAGAAAATTGGCAAAACAAGTTATCATCCTATTTACAAAAAAAGCAAAATACTGACTGTCACCCATTTGGGAACTATCAACTTGTCAGTGTCTCGGTACTTCTGACGTAGAGAATATAAAACAACATCAGCACTGTCTGAGTTGAGCATGCCAGTGGGGACAAACGTTTTAGCAATAGAACCAACACTGGCATCACATTCTTTATTTTGAAACATCGGCTTGTGACTAGAAAAATACAAAATATTACATGAATTAAAAATACTGCAACAACAACAATAATCAAACTAGAGAAAGAAAAAGAGACAAAAAATGGTATGGGAAAAATCCCAAACTAACCATTTCGTACGGTTCGTGCTCAACCTCGTAACAGCGAAGAAAAACGTATCAACCTTAACAACATTACCGCTTTCTGCTTGCAGAAAATGATGAAAAATAATAAGTTCAACAACTACAAGAGAACATGTCCAAAATGCCAAAATTGAGAAGTACACCCCATTTACAAGTCCTTACCTGGACTATCAGGGTTTGACGACGACGGTAGTTCCTGTGATGAGACCATTATGCCTCCAGTTTCAGGGTTTGACGATGGGACATCTTGAGAGGACACCAATATTGATGCGCTTTCAGGGTATGTAGAAAGAAAATCTTGGGACGACAAGAGCGCCTCCTGCGTCAAGGGGTCAGAAGAAATTGACAAAAGTAAATCATCATCCTCGGATGGCACCTCCTCCACGCTAGAAGCATCTTGCAATGCATCACCGTAATCAAGACCTCCAGGCGGGAAATTCTCCGGCGGCAAATCTTCACAAACAGAAACATTTTCATTCCCAACAATACCAACACTAGGAGATTTGGCATCAAGTATGCTAGCAGCACCAGCATCCTCATCAGCAACTTTGGTACCAACATTGCGCCCACTACTCAATGGAACATCATGAGCATCATCTCCACCACTAAGGACAACCTCACGCTCAACATCAGTAATCTGATGAAAATAAAAATTCAGAAAAAGTGAATAATATGAACAAAACTAACAATAAAAAATAAGCTACCAATAGGTGCACAGAAAAATAAACCTTGGAAGCATTCACAGCAACATCATCAAACTTACTGTTGCTAACATTTAGAGCGACATCACCAACAGGCAAACAAGGCTCATCGCCAACAATAGGACCCTAATTCAAATGTAATGAGACAAAAAAACAATGCTATTATGAGCAACAATAAACGGTGTGGGATAGAAAAATGAACAAGCAAGACACATCGGTGCGCACGAAATTTTAAGAAAATATTAATAAACACAATGAAAATGAAAATAACCTTGCACTTATTAGTGGATAGATCATTAACTCCACCATCAACAGAACCCTCAACATTATGATTGCTCTCATGCATGAAAAGAAAAATTAATAAACAGATGTAGATAAGGAAGTTCAACTACAATACTGACAGCAGAACAACACAGTAAAAACATACAAACAATGAGGACTGACTCACATCAACAACAGGGTGCTGCGAGCCAACGTCGTTCGTACGCTGATCAGAAACATTAGACTCAGTACCATCATCAGCCCTGCTGTCGATGCCAGCAGCCTCATCGTGATCAATCTGCATGAAAGAAAATTATTAATAAATAGATGAACATGAGGAAGTCCAACTACAACACTGACATCAGGACAACAACATAAAAATTTCAAACACCAACGACTGACTCACATCAACATCAGGACGCTCAAAACTAACATCATTCGTTTCGTGATCAAAAACATTAGCCTCAGTACCATCACCAGCCCTGCTGTCGGTGGCAGCAGCCTCATCCTGCTCAAACTGCTTGATAACAACATTTGCACTTTCTTCATATGGCTTGCAGCAAGAGTTTTGCATAGTTCTGAAACGCTTCATGTTGTTCAACAGACGAACCGAGCTCTGAACTAGATTAGCGGCACCGTCGCGCATATCACCGATTAAAATCCTCTCCATCTCAATGTAGTCAACAGCTTCCTCAGCGTTAAATTGATGACCTTCGGGAAGGATACCATTGATACAGCTCAAACGCTCAACTATCGTTGGGATCTTTTGCAGCTCAGAACAAACATTACTTAAGATATGCTCAGCGCGCTCCAACGCTGAAACAGCAACATCAATACCAAAACCCTGCCTCTGTGAAGCACTAGCATTACTAGGGCCAGGGGGGCATAACCAGCACCCTCAACACCACGGCCATCCCTCAACTCATCGGGCAGAGATGAAAACTTCGGAACCTGAGACGACGGCATCTCCAGGACTGGCCGTTTATACACTCGGAAAAAACAACCTCCTCTTGAGTTTTCCACTACAAACAAAAGGGGGAAATAGTTAATCAATCAACGCAACACATAGGGAAAAATAAATCATGATATTAACAGATTTAAAATCAACACCACTAATAAAACTTTAACTGTCATTGCCAATTTGTTAGTATTTACCAAGAGGCCAGTTGAACAAAGTTATTCAGTTCAACAACACACGAAACAACAGTACTAAAAAACCATACCTAAACCATACAAAATATAAACAGACAACTCTACAGTACACATGTCCACTACAGCAAAAAATAGCTATACCTAAAAATAAAAAAAGGTCTGCAAGACACAAAACAAACAAAACTCACCGGAAGCTTCCCAAACACCCAAGTCTTTGGATCTGCATTGCCTTTTTTTATCAAATCTGCATCAACCAGATCAGAAAGCTTGGCAGGATCCATGTAACATATGCGGGGGACTCGCATGTCAGGCTCCGCAGTTTTGCCACGGATAAGGCAGTCAAGGTACATTAGTACAGGCCCTATGGCACAGCCTGTGATTGCCTTCCCCATGGTATGACCACTTTGGTACTTGGCAACAGCCCTTCTAAGCTC
Source organism: Triticum aestivum (assembly GCF_018294505.1). Taxonomy (NCBI): domain Eukaryota; kingdom Viridiplantae; phylum Streptophyta; class Magnoliopsida; order Poales; family Poaceae; genus Triticum; species Triticum aestivum. The sequence goes on along the minus strand of NC_057795.1, from coordinate 90,288,308 downwards.
ATCAACCATCAGCTGGCAATAATCCATATTTGCCATGTCCTCAAAGACGAGACCCTCAAACATTGCTGCCTCTCTGGAAACACGCGGGGCAGATCCAGGCAACACAACCTTCATAAACACAATAATGAAGAACACTTTCAGAGCAAGGTCATCTTTGCTAGGATCCTTGACGAGCACCTTGAGCTTATTCCTCAAATCCTTTGTCTTGATATCTTTGTCCCTGCTAATGTCAAGCTCCGATCTTAACTTCATCAGAGCGTCATCATATCCGTCCTCTGACGGCCTTGGCGCAGAACGACCACCACGAGGGAAACCAAATAATTGTTGTATACCATCGCTAGTGATGTGAAGCTTCTTATTAGCCTCACCCATGTCAATAGTCATTGTATCACAATCTATCCTCAGGTACAAAACTCCCATCAGAGGGCGGGAAATGTTAGACTTCACCCTCCACCTGAAGATAGAACCAAAACCAGATGCATGAACCCTAGCCACATGCCGACTCTCGAGCAATTTAGCACAATCTTCAACCTCTCTCAACGAACATCGCACAGTTAAGTTCAATTTCCGTTGGTCACCTTCATCCAAGGCAACTTTTCCGGCATTGCCTCCCACCGGCTTGACCGGACTCATAACGCTAACAGGCTGTAAATGAAAACAAAAAAGCCACACCTTAAAAAATGAATATAGAAAACAACAAAAGCATATGAATGCACGTAAAAAGAAAAAGAAAAGATTGCACAAGTTCAACTATTAAAACAACATCAGTACCACCCCTCAATTGACCCAAACAATGATCAGCCTAACCTGGCCGCAATACCAGCCGAAACACAATTAAATCATTGAAAGTACAACTAGTAAATCACATGCAGTACAAAACACAAACCACTGCAAACAATGAATATAGAAAACAAAACAAGCATACGAATGTAAGTAAAAAAAGATTGCACAAGTTCAACTATTAAAACAACACCAGTACCACCCTCAATTAATGAATACAATGACAAGCCTCACCTGTCCAGCATACTAGCCCAAACACAAATTAAATCACTACAATTACAATTAGTAAGTCACATGCACAACAAAACACATACCACTGCAAACAATGAATATAGGAAACAAAACAAGCATATGAAGGTAAGTAAAACTAAGAAAAGTTTGCACAAGTTCAACTACTAAAACAACATCAGTACCACAATCAAATAAATGCAAAACAATGACCAGCCTCAGATGGCCAGCATACCAGCCCAAACACAATTAAATCGTTGCAAGTACAACTAGCAAGTCACATGCAGTACAAAACACATACCACTTCAAATTCATCTTCTAAATCAACTTCAATACCATCTTCTTCAGATGCAGCATCTTCAGCTTCGACACAAGCATGCTTCTTCACACCTTTGTTCACCTTTGCAGGATGAACTTTACGCTTCTTATTTTCTTTCAACAAAGACCGCTCTTGAAGAGGAGATGAAGAAGGCTTCTTATTTGTCAAACCTCGTGGACTCCGACGAACAGAGGAGCCACCAAGTTTGCTTGGACCAATTTTCACAACAATGCTATCTGCATCAGCTTTGCTATTACCAGGTTGGGAACCAACTTTCACACGTGGGCTACGCCTCTAAGTGCCATCAGGATTTCGATCTGGCATCTTCCTCTTCAAAACAGCTTTGTTCTCCTTAACTCCATCACGATCAAACACTTGCGTCAAACGAGTTTGCATCAAGTTTGTCTTCACAGGCATGTCACTTCCATGAGATCCGACATGAACAGTTGAAAAACCCGCGTCACCACCTTCACCGCCTACACATTTAGGAGCTTGAGCAACATCAACATCACTTTCTGGCACACAGGCAACCTTTTGACGCCGTCCCAATTCCTTTCTCTTATGGAATTCATACTTCTTCTTTCTTATCCTTTCGTCCTCGAGCTGTAACTGCATAGGAACATCCTCAGCTTGGGTAACAGGCTCAGTGCCATCAACACTTTGAGACTGAGTAACAGACAACTGCAAGCTGCCATCACCATCATCAACGTTAAGTGAATACATTCCATCATTAATATCTTTGACAACATCAGCAATGTCCTCTGGAACACCATGGCTGTCATCAACTGCATAAACCAATAACATAAACACACACATAAAAAATTAAAACACAATTAACATTGCAGACACAAAGATAAATAAAGCGCATAGCATCAGACACAAAACAAAACGGAACAACTGATGTAACTAATCATATATATGTATTAAAGGCTGATAAAAATAGAGCAAATATAAGGGAAACACCAACAACATTCGCAAGTTCTTCTAGAGGATTTGGTGTCTCAAAAATAACATTCACAAGATCTTGAAAGCGTTCTGATTTGTCAGAATCAGGAGGCACCGACACTCCAACATCTGCAACAATCATCATAATTAGCAAAAAAGTACAAGAACAATCAATAAGTTCAACTATGTGAACACTACAAGTTCACCGAATAAAACAAATATGAACCCACCGCTTGCAGAACAAACTTCAGAAAACACAACTCTTTCAACACCATATTAGTTCTTCATTGACTACTACAACCTATTCAAATGCCAGGACAGCAGTTCAAAATACACATGGTGATAAGTACTACATCCTGTCTGCAGGTTGCATTAACTGCCAAAACCATACACGCCACAATCCAGGACAAAATTAACACATATCAAAATACAAACAACTTATAAAGTCGATACGGCAACAACTGTACAACATAAAAACAGATCTATTAAAACATCATCAAAATACAGCGAAAATCACCTGCATTCAATTTGTCCGGACTGGATGATGTACCCATTGAGATCTACAGTCCTAAAATCTACCAAACCAGATCTGCAAGACAAATGAACAAAAATTAGGGATTTGAACTATTTCAGAAATGAAGCACGCCATACAAAACCAAAACTCTTACCAGCAAACACAAAATCCGCCACGCAATCCAGTATCACTGCCGCCAAATGCTCGTTCAACAGCAAAGGAACCCTAACGAGTGCAGCCTGGGACAGCAAAGAGAGCAAGAGATTAGAAATAGAGAGAAAATCTGAACATAAGAGAACGCAAGCAAAGTCAATGGCAAAGAAAAAAGAACAAAACAGAACACCCGGACCTCCACCCCTGGGGTTGAGCCCTCCGGCCGACGCTCCCGCGGCGAAACAGGAGTAACAACTCCCCCTCCGAGAAGAGAAGAAGAGGGGAACGAAGAGGGAATCGATTTGGGGACGGGAGAGGAGCGGAACAGGGAACATCGGAGGTTAAAAGGTGAGTGGGAGGGTTAAAAGATGACTGGGAGTAAACGGACGGCTAAAGCCCACAACCATGGCGATGCCCACTATCTCTAGCCAGTTACAAAAGATAATACCAAAAATCAAATACAAATAAAAAATTTAATATAGATGGTGAAGACAAACGGCTAAAGTACAAATAATAACTCACAAACAGTACAAAAAAAATTATCAAACAAGTACAAATGAGAAAATAATTCATAACGGCCATGTTTTTCCCCTAAAAAATAAAGATAAGATAATGGGGCAAGTCATGTTACGGACTCGCCTCCGCATGCGACGCCGTGGCACGCCGCGTCGTCGCCTGCTACGGCTCGTTCCTGGCTCGGCCTCGACGGGATGGGGGAGGGGGGTCCCGACCCCCCCCCCCCCCCCCCCCCCGGCTCGGCCTCGCGCTAACGCGGCAGTGCGCTTGTTTGACAGGCGCTGTGCGGTTATTCTGTTTCCCCCCACCCCACGCACCCACACCTCTAAGATAGATAATGGGGCAAAAGTCCATACAAGGAAGATGTGTCAGTACAACTATGCCCCTCGGTACGGTTCGGTGCGGGGCAAGTCCTAAAAGATAGAAAACGCGGTTATTCTGTTTCCCCACGCACCCACACCCCTAAGATAAGATAATGGGGCAAATCATGTTACAGACTCGCCTCCGCAAGCGACGCCGCGGCACGCCGCGTCGTCACCTGCTACGGCTCATTCCTGGCCGGCTCAGCCTCGCACTAACGCGGCAGTGCACTCGTTTGACAGGCGCAGTGCGGTTATTCTGTTTCCCCCCACCCCACGCACCCACACCCCTAAGATAGATAATGGGGCAAAAGTCCATACTAGGAAGATGTGTCAGTACAACTATGCCCCTCGATACGGTTCGGTGCGGGGGCAAGTCCTAAAAGATAGAAAACGCGGTTATTCTGTTTCCCCACGCACCCACACCCCTAAGATAAGATAATGGGGCAAGTCATGTTATGGACTTGCCTCCGCATGCGACGCCAAATGGAAAAAAATTGAACCAAAACAATAACACAAAACTAACTAGACATGTGAACTGACTAAACTGAAAAATATACATATCAATACACCTACAATAAAAACATATATTCATAAACAGATCAGGGATTATACAAAAAATGGTTTAAATACTGTTAAGTAATGAACAAATACACACAGAAATCCCTGCTGTTAAAATCCAACAAAACATAATTAAAAAAAATATAGACAGACTATTCATAAGACAAAATTGCAGATACAGTCCATGGGTTTCGAACAGAAAACAACAAGAAAGTAGAAAACAAAACGAATAGAAACACATACCCATGATTCCTTCAAGTCACCATCCGTCAGGCGACAAACATAGGGTGTACGAAACCCATGGTTGCTGTACAGCAAACAAGAAAGTTGCCCACGCCGCTGAGTCTGAGTGAGCTCCAAACCAGACTCGTACACACAGCCGTCAGCTATGCGCGCCATCTTTACCAGGCATCCGCATGAACAATCCTCCATCGAACACACGGGAATAGAGAAAAAAGCAATGAAGAGAAGAGAGAGGAACCTAGATCTGATTCTGGAAGAATGAATAAAAGGGAGGGGGAAGACTTGGCCACACACCACACATAGATGGATAATGTTTATAGTCAGGGACACTCGCAGATATAAAAATAATAACTAGGCAGATGGGCAGCTAGCTGGTAGGAAATAGTTATTACACAAGCCATCCAACATTTGACCGCAAATCAGTTCAACTTCAGAAAACCAAGCAGTTCAAAGGTGCACATGTCGAACATATGCAGACAAAACAACACATTCAGAGACAAAAACAAAGTTGAATTCATTTAGTCATTCGAACATCTGCTCCCTCACAACAAAAATCTTAAAAACATAATATTCACTACTTCAGTCATAACGATCAAAGAAACGGCGCCATTTTGCCCTGGTAGATGGATGTGGAGCCCTGGCTGCTCTCTCCCTAGCCCAACTAATGATCTGAATATGGTTCCTTGCCCTGCCCTCTGGGAAAAGAAGCTCCAATTCATTGGATTTGCAAGTATCCATCACCTCACGCGCAAGTCGTCTGTTGAAGTCTGCCTCCAGTTCCTCCTCAGCAGCACGTTGCGCCATCTGCCTGCGCCTGCGCCTCCTCCTCCTCTGCTCCGCTACTGCAGCCCTCACATCTATGGCGTCCCCCTCCTCCTTTGTAACCTCTCCCAGCTCAGGATCCATCTCCCTTTTCTTTGGTTGCAGCTCGTAGAATGAAACTGACAGAGGGCTCAGCCTTTATAATCAAAGTGCAGAGCCATCGGTGCGGCTCCGATGTCAACACACAGTAACAAAACTTTGACACGGCAGCAGTCCAACTACACATACGGGCATCAATTCAAAACAACACTGAAAAACACACAACTTAATTACATAGTTTGACCGGATTACAAGAAATCGCAGCTTAGAGTCAGCCGCCATACACAACTTCCGCCAATGACAAAATGAAATAGGAATCCGCGGTAGAAACAACTCAAAAAAGCAAAATTGACAACGCAAATCTTTTCATACAATCCTTATATCTCTCCCTGCAACACCAATTTGAAAGTTAAAAAACAGAAAAAGAAGAACAGATTTCCATGGCGGGCGTGGAAAACGACCAAGAACACCAAAACTTGTAAACAAAAATTATGGATGAAAAATAATCTCAAAAAACATCCAGTTGAGCGCGCGCACGTGTGGAAACCCTTACATGTCTCCTCTAGCAACGAATGGCCCGCAGAATTGCGCCAGAGAACGATCGGAAGCTCGATGTTGCATCCCCTCTTTCCGTTTGTCATGCACGCAGGAAGATAAGTTCTGGTTGAAAAACACGTCAGTCCAACCTGGGAACCTGGGAACCACGTCAGTTCAAGTAGCCCAACACACCCAAATTTATGAAGCATGCATGCTATTTTATTATCCGTTTTGAATGATTATGGGCTTTATTATACACTTTTATATTACTTTTGGGACTAACCTATTAACCGGAGGCCCAGCCCATATTGTTGTTTTATTGTCTGTTTCAGTATTTCGAAGAAAAGGAATATCAAACGGAGTCCAAACAGAATGAAACCTTCGGGAGCGTGATTTTTGGGAAGAATATGATCCGGGAGACTTGGAGTTCACGTCAGAAGAGCCTTGAGGAGGCCAGGAGATAGGAGGGCGCGCCACCCCTACTGGGCGCGCCCCCTGTCTCCTTGGCCTCTCGAGCACCCCCCGACCGACTTCTTTCACCTATATAATCCCATATACCCTAAAAACGTCGACGGGGAAGATAGATCGGGAGTTCCGCCGCCGCAAGCCTCTGTAGCCACCAAAAACCAATAGGGACCCTGTTCCGGCACCCTGCCGATGGGGGGATCCCTCACCGGTGGCCATCTTCATCATCCCGGCGCTCTCCATGACAAGGAGGGAGTAGTTCACCCTCGAGGCTGAGGGTATGTACCAGTAGCTATGTGTTTGATCTCTCTCTCTCTCTTTCTCATGTTCTCTCTTGTGTTTTCTCTATGTCATCTTGATGTATCGCGAGCTTTGCTATTATAGTTGGATCTAATGATGTTTCTCCCCCTCTACTCTCTTGTGATGAATTGAGTTTTTCCCTTTGAAGTTATCTTGTCGGATTGAGTCTTTTAGGATTTGAAAACACTTGATGTATGTCTTGCCGTGCTTATCCGTGGTGACAATGGGATATCATGTGATCCACTTGATGTATGTTTTGGTGATCAACTTGCGGGTTCCGCCCATGAACCTATGCACAGGGGTTGGCACACGTTTTCGTCTTGACTCTCCGGTAGAAACTTTGGGGCACCCTTTGAAGTACTTTGTGTTGGTGGAATAGATGAATCTGAGATTGTGTGATGCATATCGTATAATCATGCCCACGGATACTTGAGGTGACAATGGAGTATCTAGGTGACAGTAGGGTTTTGGTTGATTTGTGTCTTAAGGTGTTATTCTAGTACGAACTCTTGAATAGATTGATCCGAAAGAATAACTTTGAGGTGGTTTCGTACCCTACCATAATCTCTTCGTTTGTTCTCCGCTATTAGTGTCTTTGGAGTGACTCTTTGTTGCATGTTGAGGGCTTGTTATATGATCTATCTATGTTATTATTGTTGAGAGAACTTGCACTAGTGAAAGTATGAACCCTAGGCCTTGTTTCCTATCATTGCAATACCGTTTACGCTAACTTTTACCACTTGTTACCTTGCTGTTTTTATTATTTCAGATTACAAATACCTTTATCTACCATCAATATTGCACTTGTATCACCATCTCTTCGCCGAACTAGTGCACCTATACAATTTACCATTGTATTGGGTGTGTTGGGGACACAAGAGACTCTTTGTTATTTGGTTGCAGGGTTGTTTGAGAGAGACCATCTTCATCCTACGTCTCCCACGGATTGACAAACCTTAGGTCATCCACTTGAGGGAAATTTGCTACTGTCCTACAAACCTATGCAGTTGCAGGCCCAACAGCGTCTACAAGAAGAAGGTTGTGTAGTAGACATCATAGATCCATCTGGAAGAAGCCAAGATCGTCTAGAGCATGGCCATATAGCAACAGCTCCCCCTCCTCCAGATGAAATGGGCATAGAATCGCGGGGTGATTTGTGCCCTCGCAGTTGAAACACGCCAGGGGGTCCTTCAATCAACCTGACAGTGGCCCTCCTTGCCGCAGTTGAAGCAGTTCACGGCTCCGGAGGCGGTCTTCTTCGGGGGAGGGGGGAGGGTTGGTGACGGAGGAAGCTTGGCCCGCCCCACCGCCAAATCGCTGGCCAACCTTCTTCTTCTGCTTCTTCTTCTTAGCGAAAGCGCCCCGGGGGATGGACGCACCGGGACCCGGGGGAGGGAACTGCGCCTGGTGCTGCGGCGTGTTGTACCGGTGAGGAGGGGACTGATCCGTGCGGCCGGAGCACGCCAGGAACCGCGACCGGGGAGGAGTGGAGCACCGCGGGGGGGGGGGCGGTCACGCTTGCGCCCGTGACTCCGCTGGAGGTCCGGCGAGCGGTCGCGCGACCGGTCCTCCCGCCAGGAAGGGTCCGACGCCGGGGCAGGACCCCTGGACACGAGCTCGGACTCCCGCCGCGAGGCCTCCGGGGAGGGGCACCAGGATTCAGCCGGGTGGTGGTCCGCCGGCTCGTCAGCGCGACGCTTCGGGCGAGGAGCACTGTCACCCATGTCTCGCGGCATCGGGGCCAGAGCGGTGAGCAAGGACGGCGCGGGCACAGGCAGGAAAGCAGGAGGCGGCGCAGGATGGGAGTGAGCGGAGTGGAGGGATGAGGGCGGGGCTGGGACATGCACTAGCCCTAGAGACCTGGGAGTCTCGAGTGGGCCAGTAGCCAGCCCAGGCGTAGGCACTACCGTGCCTCCAACCGGAGACAAGATAGGGTCCAAGCCCATCCCGCGACCCAGATGAGGAAAGCCCCCTGACACCAGAGGCCCATTGCCCTCCCGGCGGCCCAACCCACCAAGCGATGGCTTGCTGCAGGAGGGAAGGGTTTCCCCTCGTACGACCGGGAGGTGGCGGCGCAGCGCCGTCTCCGCCAACGGACCGCCGGCCACCGGGCTGGCCGGAGCCGGAGGAGGAAGAAATGTGCGGAATTTGGGTTGCCCACGAGAAGTCGACGCCACCAGTAGAGCAGAGGAGGTCGCCGGAGGGAGCGGGGGAAGGGAGTTCGAGGACGATGGCTCGTCCCGACGCCATGTGACCGCCGCACGACCGAAGTCTGCCCTCCCGACCACCCCCGAAGCACGGGCTTGGGGCCCGCGACAACGATGACCCGCAGGCAGGCCGGACCGCGGCAGCGGCGGGGAAGGTGGGGAATGGGAGGGGCGGGGCGACACCCGCACAGGGAGGGAGGCACTCAGAGGAGGGAGAGGAGGCAGCTTGCTGGAAACTAGCTCGGCCAGGCGGTCGCCAAATCAGCGTCCCCGTTGGAGGAGACCCACCGCAGCCGCGACAGCGTGGGCCTGGTCCTCTTCTGCTGCCCAATCAGCACAACGAGCGTTGTCGAGGAGATCAATGTTGGGAGCAGAGGCGACCACCAGGGGCAGGGGGAGGGGGTCCCCATGGGAGCACCGCCATCAATGTATTCCCCCATATAACTTCTATACTGGTGGAGGCTTTCTTTGCCTTTCTTCTAGGAAAAAACTAATGCCCACACGTGTGGCATCTTGCACATCGCCCACACGCCTTCATTACCACTCATTTTGTCACGCAGGATCACCTCTGCCATTTGCCTTGTCCAAGCATGCTCGGGCACGCCCACCAGCTAGAGCGGGATGAGGAAAGGCTAGGCCGCACCCGTAGCTTGAGCCAGACGCGACCATGGCCGCAGCGAGAGCGTGAAGCCACGCCCCGGAGCGCATCCCCTATCCACCATTAGCTGTCAAATGATTTGATGCTCACATAGAACCAAGAAATCCTCCGGAAAGAAAGGGCGAATGGACATGTCATTTGGCCCAATGCCAAATTCTGCATGCAAGGCCTCCGCCGCAGCAGCGGGATCCACTGGCGGCCTAGTCCACACAACGGTGATCACGACCGCGCGCGAGAGGTCTCTCTCCATGCACCGCAGGTCCTCCGAGTCCTCAAGGAAGCAGCTTTCCACCCTGACTTCAGAATCCACGCTCGCCACGCGCACCACAGTGGCCGAGCCCGCCACGCTACCGTCGAACGGCACGGAGAAGCCCGGGCCAGCACCCGCCACACTCACCGCCAGGGACTGCGCAGCCACCTGGCTCCAGGGCCTCTGGAACCGCACAGCACCGGGCGGGGTAGGGCCTGGTGGAGGGGGCGGAAGCATGGCGCACTCTCGCGCGATAGCAACGCCGTGCACCGGATCCACCTCCCGGCGCACAGGGGAGGGAGCAGGGGCAGGGCCATCCGACAGCGGCGTAGGGGAATGACACTGCACATCCTGCACAATCACCGTCAGCGAGCGCCGGGTGCCTTGCAGTCCCTGGCGATATGCCCCTCACCCCCGCACCGCATGCACTTGGTCTGCTTCCAGCATTCGACGGAGATGTGCCCGCCATCGCCACAGTTGTAGCAACATCCGTAAAGCTCTGCAGGGATGTTGGATCTGGGTGGTCTCGAGGTGGGCAAGGTGAACCCTTGACGGCGCCGCTGCGCCGACGGCGAGATCTGCCTTGCGCCAGGACTCCGCGGTCGCCGCCCGGTCTTGGTCTGCCACTTCCCCCTAGCCTGAGGTGGGGGAATTGAATCGCCCGTCGCCGCGCCCTGGGAGATTGGCCCGAACGGCGTGCCCAGCACATCGGGGACAAGCACAAGAGAACGGAGCTGGGGTCGCACCGGAGGAGGACGGGACGGAGATGGGGAGTCCGAGGAGGAGGAACCCGCAGAGAGGGAGACCCGGGAAGCCATCTCTAGACGCCGGCACCGGAGTGGTGGCCGGCGGATTTGGTGGCCGTCGGGGCCAGATTGGCCGACGGCGCGCTCAGAGGCTCAGAGCGCAGGGGGGCTCCTTCAGCTCAGAGGCTCCTTCATCTCTGCGGGATACGGTCGGGATCCGCAGTCTTGAGCCAGACCTGAAACCCGGCCACGTCGAATCGCCTGGCGGTCCTCTCCGCCACCTGAACCATGAAACCAAGGCCACGCAGGATCACCTCCGCCGTTCGCCTTGTCCAAGCATGCTCGGGCATGCCCACCAGCTGGAGCGGGACGAGGAAAGGCGAGGCCGCACCCGTAGCTTGAGCCAGACGCGACCATGGCCGCAGCGAGAGCGTGAAAGCCACGCCCTGGAGCGCGTCCCCTATCCACCATCAGCTGCCAAATGATTTGATGCTCACATAGAACCAAGAAATCCTCCGGAAAGAAAGGGCGAATGGACATGTCATTTGGCCCAATGCCAAATTCTGCATGCAGGGCCTCCGCCGCCGCAGCGAGATCCACCGGCGGCCTAGTCCCCACAATGGTGACCACGACCGCACGCGAGAGGTCTCTCTCCATGCGCCGCAGGTCCTCCGAGTCCTCAAGGAAGCAGCTTTCCACCCTGACTTCAGAATCCACGCTCGCCACGCGCACCACGGTGGCCGAGCCCGCCACGCCACCGTTGAACGGCACGGAGAAGCCCGGGCCAGCACCCGCCACACTCGCCGCCGGGGACTGTTTTGCGTGCCTAACACGGTGAGGGATACGGGACCATCTTGACAGTTTGCTTTGAATAAAACTCCTCCAGCAAGGCCCAACCTTGGTTTTCCATTTTCCTAACAACCTAAACCTTTCCCTTGGGAGTTATAAACCCGAGGGTCAACTTTATTTAACCCCCCCCCGGGCCAGTGCTCCTCTGAGTGTTGGTCCGAATCGAGCAGCCTGCGGGGCCACCACGGGGAAACTCGAGGGCAGGTTTTACTCGTAGCTTGACTCATCCATTGTGCCCTGAGAACGAGATATGTGCAGCTCCTATCGGGATTTGTTGGCACATTCGGGCGGTCTTGCTGGTTTTGCTTTACCATTGTCGAAATGTCTTGTGCACCGGGATCCCGAGTCTGATCGGATGTCCCGCGATGGAGGGTTGTCTCCGCGGATCATGAGCTTATAATGGGCTAAGTTGGGACAATCCTACAGGGTTCAAACTTTCGAGAGCCATGCCCGCGGTTATGTGCATATGGGAATTTGTTAATATTCCGGTTGTAGATAACTTGACACCAGACTCGAATTAAAATACCCAAGCCCATGTGTAACCGTGATGGTCTCTTTTTGAGTGGGTCGAGAAGAGAACATGGTGGTGTTATGTTTGAACGTAAGTAGTTAAGGATCACTTCTTGATCATTTCTAGTTTGCGTCCGTTTGCATTGCTTCTCATCTTATTCTTGTATTTATAAGTTAGCCACCATATCATGCTTAGTCGCTGCTGCAAACTCACCACTTATCCTTTTTCATACCCATTAAGCTTTGCTAGTCTTGATACCCATGGAAATGGGTTTGCTGAGTCCTCGTGGCTCACAGATTACTACAACAACAGTTGTAGGTACAGGTACTGCGATGATCATGACGTGAGAGCGATGCTTTCTTGTTTTGGAGTTCTTCTTCTGCTTCTTCTTCTTCGATCAGGGGATAGGTTCCTGGTCGGCAGCCTGGGCTAGCAGGGTGGATGTCGTTTGAGTTCCTATTTGTGTTTCATCCATAGTCGGATGTTGCTCTTGTGTGTGATGTTGTTGTATTCATATGGCATCATATGCCTCTTGTATGTATCCCTATCTATTATGTAATGGTATGATGTAATGATATCCACCTTGCAAAAGCGTCTCCAATATGCGCTTCTATCCTTGGTTGGACCTTTGAGTTCCTTTAGGATAGGGTCGCATATTGGGCGTGACACGATAGTACATACTCCGTACCATAGTACCCTCTCTAGCTAGGCTGTTTTATAGATTGTCGTTGTGATGGACGATATATATGAGCAAGGCGCTCCCAAGTATGACCGTTGGTGTTGAGCCAGGTGAATACATGCTTGGCGTTCGCGCAGGCCTCCATCAAACGTCTAAATAGTAATGTCAGGCATCGCCGGGGCACACAGGTGATGGGCTCGCCGTTTGCGTTGCGCCATGAGCAGGACTTTGATTGAGAGGGCAACATGCATGCATTAGCACGGTTTGACAACATGAGCGTGAGTGTCTGACGCAAAGTATTTCATTTTCATTTGGCTGACGAGTGTGCGTTGCAGCGACGAGTCCGTGGTTTGATTCCCCACATACGCATAATTTTGTTTTTTATTTCTTTTTCCACTGACAGGTAGGCCCGCATAGATTGATCAAGAACATGAGCTAATGAGGCGCATGCGGACTATTTGACTAGTCAACCAGACAAGTACGGAGCTATACGCTGTGCCAGTGACCGTATAATCACCATATCTCGTATACAATGATCAAAGTGAGCTATCAAGACAAGTTCGATGACCGCCAATGCATTTTACTCGGTAATAAATGACCAGGATTGAAGGGGGGGTTCAAATTTCCTTCCTCTTATGTCCTTGAGCTCTTGACAAACCAATGCACTATACAGTTGTCCGGCCACTCCACCCCAGAGCTCTCACCAAGCGTCGTTCATGCCACCGCACCGCACACTAACCAGTAAGGAAGCAATGGCATCCCGTCGCGCCGAGTTCCTCGCCGCCCATGACCGCACACAAAATGGTAGGGAAGCGATGGCATCCTACCGTGTCGAGTTCATCGCTGCTCGCAACCTCACACCTATGTGGGAGGAATTTGAAGCTGCCAAGGCCAAATGGGTGGTAGAGCAAGAGGCGGCCAAAGCCGCACAGAGGGAGCGGAAAAGTCAGAAAGCACTCAAGAAAGAGAGGCCCTCCGCCGCAAGAAAGAAGAGGACGCACACGCAGATGCGGAGAGGTCGGCGGAGATCCAAGCATGGTGGGGTGTCGTCGACAAAGCCGAAAAGGAGAACGACGGCGTCTGGCCAGCATGTGAGAAGTAGTAGTACTAGTAGATAGTGTGTGTGTCTGTGTCTGAGTACGTGTCGGAGTAAATGACCACGGGTAGCCTAGCCGGCTCCCTTTGGCCCTTCGAAAAAACAACAGGCCGATCAAGCCATAGAGCTCCCAAGATGCGGGGTCGCCTTCCTTTGGCCGGCTGCCTCACAAGCCGACTACCGGAAGGCGGCCCAGCCCTAAACTCTCATGGAGGAGGCCACGATAGGGCCGACTCCAAGAAGTTGGCCACGAAAAGACCGACTCCAAGAAGTCGGCACAAGAAGACCAACTCCAAGAGGCCGGCCCCTGGCAAGCGGCCAGGACCGTGCCCTCAAAGTCTGCACCCCCATAACAATGATGGGACAGGGCGTGGCAATAGTGAAGCATGCCACCCCCGAATCCCGGTGCACGCATGGCTACAGTACGCCGTACGGGGCAGCCATCACCCGTCCGGCGTGGCACTATTGCCATGCTGATCGTGACGCCCTCCACGATGGGCTGCCAGTACGGCCCGCAGGTGGCGGGCCCCTTTGGTCAGAGAGACGCCCGAAGGCGGCCTTGCCTCCCCCAGCCGACCTGGGGCACGGCCGGCTTCCTATGGCCGGCTTGCTCCCCTCCTCGGGGCGCGCACACCATTAAGGAGACAAGACGAGGTAAGGCTACAGTGAGAGCCCGCAAAGCGGCGGCATTGTAGCCATGCTTACCTCGACAAAGCCCTCGTCATCAGAGGTGAGGCAACAGTAACCAGCCCCCGACAAGACCCCCAAGCGGTGGGGCCGGCCTATCGAGCAATGAGTCGGCAGCCAGCGGGACCCACCAGTCGGCGGGCCCCAGCAGCCGGCGGAGAAGTCAGCGGCCATAGACACTGACGGCTAGGGCCCGTGCCCAGCCGGATTACCATTGTACCCCTGGGGGGTAGGCCTATATAAACCCCCAGGGCACCCATGCAAAGGGTTGATCTTAGATAGTTTTAGACACCACTATAAGGAGAGAAGAGAGCTAGCCTTGCCCTTCTTCCTCCTCACACCGAACAGCTCAAGGAGCCTCTTGTAGCTTCTTGTCGATCTAGTGATCATGCAGAGACCCCGCAGAGCAGGAGTAGGGGTATTATCTCCACGGAGAGCCCCCAACCTGGGTAAGATCCGCCGGCGTGCATGTCTTCGCCTCATCCCATTTCCAGGCACCGGCGATGTCTTACTGGCTCCCACAATGATAAGCCACCCGTTGGCATATGTCGCACCTACCACCCGACATTTGGCGCCCACCATGGGGCCAGGTGCACCGTTATCCAGAGACCTGCCCTGGACGGGAACCCTTTTCCTCCCAGCGAGCGTAGCCAACCCGGCACGCCCGATGGCGCTTGCCCCGACGCGCTGCAAGGTGTCGACGACACCTGCGTAGCGAGCTGCCTCACCGATCTTCTTGGCGAGGCTCGCATCTCCGACGAGCCCGCATCCGACGTGTGCACAGGCTGCCCCGAGAGCCGCCTTGTCAGCCTCCTCGACCAAATCCACGTCTCCAGCGAGCCTACCGCGGACTTGGAGTCGGTTGGCTCCATCGACCCGATGCTTGTCGACTCCGACATGGTGTCGCTCGACGCCTTCCCCACCAACGTGATCATCTTCGACGACCCTCTTCCTCGAGCCGAGAGTGGCGGCAGCACCGTCACTGAGGTGTTAGTCATCAGTCACGGCGTCACCTCTGGCAAAAACGCCCATGACGCCCTGCAAGAAACGTTGCACGATCTATCCGCCCCCATCCCGGCCGACGCTGACGCTGAGACGCTGGAGGCACGCCGCCTTGCCCTCCTTGCGGAGGGCCAGAGGATAGCCTCCATGAGATGCCTCACTAAAGCTCACCAACGCGAAGTTGACCGCACCGCCTTTGGTATGCCGCCTCCTGAGGGGCCAAGCCAAGTCGGCGTCGTCAAGAAGCGCGGTGCGGCCATCGCCAGCATGCTGGGAGCAGATCGCCCAGTCTACGCCACGCCCCTCAAGAACCTACACGCCGCCCAGGCGGCCGTAGACGAGCTGAACGGACTAGGGGCTGACGAGCTCCCCTACATGACCAGACGCATCCAGCAGCTAATCTGCACGGTCGCAGAGCGGCCCGAAGCCAACACCCATGCTGGAAGTCCTCCCCCGCACCGAGAGCACGGCGCGACATCACGGACGCCGACTGCAGGCGGCGCCCGTGCAAGACAAGAGAAGGAGCCAGCTGCTAGCCGCAGTCAGACTCGAATCACCATCGAGCGTGACGCAGAAGGCCGCCCTCGAGGTGTGGAATGACGAGGCGACCCGCCTCCTCCTCCACCTCGTGAGGAGAGATATCCCACCCCACCGCCTGTCACGCATCTGACTCTCAGCGGCCGACTAGGCCATCGAGAAGGAGTCGGCAAGAATGACGCCCGCCACCGGATCGACCGCCTAGCGTGATCCTTGGCACTAGAAGAAGAAGACGATGTGGGACCGCCCTGCTTTGGCCCTCGCATCCACGACGAGCCCTTCCCCAATGGGTTCTCGCTCCCAAGAGACACGCCCAAGTACAACGGCTTCGTGAAGCCGGAAGATTGGTTGATCGACTACTCCACTGCAGTCCGCATAGCAAGCGGCAACAGGCGTGTTGCCGTGAAATACGTCCCCCTCATGCTCCAAGGCACGGCGCGCACTTGGCTCAATAGCCTCAAGTCCTACAGCGTTAACAGCTGGCTAGACTTCACGGAAGTCTTCATCTGCAACTTCACCAGCACATACACGCGGCTGCCCAAGCCTCACCAGCTTTCCGTGTGTGTTCAAAAGCCCAACGAATCAACACGCGACTACCTCACGCGTTGGGACGAGCTCCGCAACTCCTACGAGGGGGTGCACGAAGTTCAGGCCATCGAATACTTCACCGCCGGGTGTAGAGAAGGCACCCTCCTCAAGCACCGACTCCTCTGCGACAAGCCGACTACCCTCGACGAGCTGCTGATCATAGCAGACAAGTATGCCACGGCCGACTCCTCAATGAAGACCGAGCTCCGAGTAGACGCCTCCGGAAAGGTGCTAGCTCCGGCTCCCAAGACGCCGGTTGGAGAATCCAGCTAACGCCCGTAACAGAGCGACCACAAGTGCAAGGCCCCTATGCCGCCTTCTACCAGCCGGCAGGTGGCCACGGTCGAAGACGAACAGCTTGAAGGGCGGCCGGCACCCAAGAAGCAGAAGGGCGGCAGGCCGGCTTGGCAGCCGACTTTCTCCTATGAGCAAACCCTTGATGCCCCCTGCAAGTTTCACAGCGGCGCGAAGCCGTCCAACCACACAACTCGGAAATGCCATTGGCTCACACGAATCTCCAAGGGCGAAGGTTTGTTGCCGCCTCCGCCAGCAGGCCAGCCGCCTCCAGCCCCTCAACAGCCGGCCGCTCGGCCGGCGGTCGGAGCTATTCAAGACGAGTTCCCTGATGAACATGCCGCCTACGTTGTCTTTACAAGCCAGACTGAAGACCAGCATAGCCGGCGCCGACAGCAGCAAGAAGTCAACACGGTCGCCTCCAACAACCCCGAGTTCATGCACTGGTCGGAGAAGCCTATCAGCTGGAGCCAGGCCGATCACCCAGAGGTGATGCCATCTCCTGGCTCCTATGCATTGGTTTTGGATGCCACCCTCGCAACAGAAAGGCGAGCTACCCGTTTCTCCCGCGTGCTGATAGACGGCGGGAGCAGCATCAACATACTGTACCGTGATACCATGGAGAAGCTCAACATCAAGCCGAAGCAGCTCATACCAAGTGGGACTGTGTTCCATGGCATCGTACCCGGCCTATCCTGCTCATCAATCAGCAAGATCAAGATGCATGTTCTCTTTGGGGGCAAGGATCATTTCTGCCGAGAAGCAATACAGTTTGAGGTAGTGGATTTTGAGAGCCCGTACCACGCATTGCTTGGCCGACCTACTTTGGCCAAGTTCATGGCTATACCGCACTACGCCTACCTCAAGATGAAGATGCCGAGTTCCAAGGGCATCATCACCATAGCTGGAGACTACAAAAAATCTTCTGAGTGTGCAGCAGCTAGCAGCCGGCTGGCCGAGTCCCTCGTGATTGCCGAAGAGAAAAAGATGCTGGATCGAGTCGTAGCCATGGCTGGCAAGCAGCCGGCTCTGTCCCCTGACCCCAAGGAGTCTGATACTCAAGGTTCTTTCCAGCCGGCCACAGAGATAAAAAGGATACCTTTGGACCCAGAGCACCCGGAGAGGTTTGCTGCCATTGGAGCAAACTTGGACCGCAAATAGGAAGGCGAGCTCGTCGATTTCCTCCGTGAGAATCGGGATATCTTCGCATGGTCCCCCAAGGACATGCCGGGTGTTCCGAAGGATTTCGCTGAGCACAAATTACATGTCCAAGCCGATGCAAAACCAGTCAAGCAACCCCTCCGCCGACTATCGGAGGAAAAGAGAAGGATTGTAGGAGAAGAGATAGCCCGGCTTCTGGCTGCTGGCTTCATCATGGAAGTGTTCTTTCCAGAGTGGCTTGCCAACCCGGTCCTTGTATTGAAGAAGAATAACAAGTGGCATATGTGTATAGATTACACCAGCCTCAACAAAGCCTGCCCCAAAGATCCATTTGCCTTACCTTGAATCGATCAAGTGATAGACTCCACAGTCGGATGCGAGTTGTTGAGCTTCTTGGATGCCTACTCAGGCTACCACCAGATAAAGTTGGACCCGACTGACCACCTGAAGACCGCCTTCATCACACCATTCGGAGCTTTCTGCTACCTGACTATGACATTCGGCTTGAGAAATGCCGGTGCCACTTTTCAGCGTTGCATGCAGAAATGCCTCCTCAAGCCACTCGGCAAAAATGCCCACGTCTATGTAGATGATGCCGTGGTGAAGACGGAGAAGCGCGACACCTTGCTAGAAGACCTCAAGGAGACCTTTGAAAATTTGCGCCGGACTCAGATCAAGCTCAACCCTGAGAAATGCGTGTTCGGGGTACCAGCCGGCCAACTTCTAGGCTTCCTGGTCTCCGAACGCGGCATTGAATGCAACCCAGTGAAGATCAAGGCCATAGAGAGAATGAAGATTCCTACCAAGCTACGAGACATCCAAAAGTTCACCGGATGCTTGGCATCCCTGAATCGCTTCATCAGCCGGCTCGGAGAGAAGGCTCTCCCCCTCTACCGACTCATGAAGAAGTCCACTCACTTCGAGTGGAATGACCAAGCAGATCAAGCTTTCCACGGGCTCAAGAAGATGCTGACTACGCCGCCTGTCTTGGTGGCACCGACTGAGAAAGAGCCCATGCTCCTTTACATTGCCTCCACTAGCCGGGTGGTCAGCACAGTTATCGTGGTTCAGCGCCCAGAAGAAGGTCGAGCTCAGCTAGTCTAGAGGCCGGTATATTATTTGAGCGAAGTACTGTCCACCTCGAAGCAGAACTACCCGCACTATCACCAGAACTACCCGCACTACCCACACATAAGCACGGAAGACATACATCAAGTGTTCTCAAATCCTTAAAGACTCAATCCGATAAGATAACTTCAAAGGGAAAACTCAATCCATTACAAGAGAGTAGAGGGGGAGAAACATCATAAGATCCAACTATAATAGCAAAGCTCGCGATACATCAAGATCGTGCCATAGAGAGAACATGAGAGAGAGAGAGAGATCAAACACATAGCTACTGGTACATACCCTCAGCCCCGAGGGTGAACTACTCCCTCCTTGTCATGGAGAGCGCCGGGATGATGAAGATGGCCACCGGTGATGGATCCCCCCTCCGGCAGGATCCCAGAACAGGGTCCCGATTGACTTTTGGTGGCTACAGAGGCTTGCGGCGGCGGAACTCCCGATCTATCTTCCTCCCCAATGTTTTTAGGGTATATGGGAATATATAGGTGAAAGAAGTCGGTAGGGGAGCGCTCGAGGGGCCCACAAGATAGGGGGGTGTGCCCAGTAGGGGGCACGCCCCCCACCCTTGTGGCTTCCTCGAAGCTTCTCTGACGTGAACTCCAAGTCTCCTGGATCATGTTCGTTCCAAAAATCAGTTTCCCGAAGGTTTCATTCCGTTTGATATTCCTTTTCGTCGAAACACTGAAATAGGCAAGAAAACAGCAATATAGGTTGGGCCTCCGGTTAGTAGGCTAGTCCCAAAAATGATATAAAAGTGTAAAGTAAAGCCCATAAACATCCAAAATAGGTAATATAATACTCCCTCCGTTCCTCAATATAAGGTGTATTGTTTTTCCAAAAAGTCAAACTTCTCTAAGTTTGACCAAGTTTATAGACAAAAATATCAATATCTAGAATACCAAATCAGTATCACTAGATTCATCATGGACTATATTTTTACATTTTTATATATTTAGTATTATAAATATTTATATATTTTGTTGTAAAGTTGGTCAAACATAGACAACAGTTGACTTTTTGGAAAACTAATACACCTTATATTTAGGAACGGAGGAAGTAGCATGGAACAATCAAAAATTATAGATACTTTGGAGATGTATCAAGGGGTCACCCCATAGACACACAAAGTTGATCTTTTAGCCATGTGTGATGCCCCCTCCATAGTTACACACCTCGATCATATCTTCATAGTGCTTAGGCGAAGCCCTGTGCCGGTAACTTCATCATCACCGTCACCACGCCGTGGTGCTGACGGAACTCTCCTTTGGCCTCATCTAGATCTAGAATTCGAGGGACGTCACCGAGCTAAACGTCTGCAGATCGCGGAGGTGCTGTGCTTTCGGTACTTGATTAGTTGGATCGCGAAGACGTTCGACTACATCAACCGCGTTAACTAAACGCTTCTGCTTTCGGTCTACGAGGGTACGTGGATACACTCTCCCCTCTCGTTGCTATGCATCACCTAGATAGATCTTGTGTGATCGTACGATTTTTTTTGAAATTACTATGTTCCTCAACAAGCCGAACCCCCTATTCTCCTTCTCCAGTTTGACCTCCTGCCATAAGGGGGCGCGCCACCCCTTGTGGGCTGGTGTGCTCCCCTCCCATGGCCCATGTGGCCCACATGTTCCTCCCGGGGTTTCTGATAACCCCTCCGGTACTCTGATAAATACCCGATACACTCCAGAACATTTCCGGTGTCCGAATACGATCGTCCTATATATCAATCTTTACCTCTCGACCATTTCGAGACTCCTCGTCATGTTTGTGATCACATCTGGGACACCAAACAACATTCGGTCACCAAATCACATAACTCATATAATACGATATCGTCAACGAACGCTAAGCATGTGGATCCTACGGGTTTAAGAACTATGTAGACATGATCGAGACACCTCTCTGGTCAATAACCAATTGCGGAGCCTGGATGCTCATATTGTCTCCCACATATTCTACGAATATCTTTATCAGTCAAACCGTTATGACAACTGTCATGCCCAATATGCGACCCTATCCAAAAGGAACTTGAAGGTCCCACCAAGGATAGACCCGCATATTGAAACGCTTTTGCAAGGTGGATATCATTACATCAACATTACATAATACATGGGGATACATACAAGAGGCATACAATGCCACACGAATACAACATCACAATACATGAGAGCATCATCCGACTACAGATGAAACACAAACAGAAACTCAAACGACATCCACCCTGCTAGCCCAGGCTGCCGACCTAGAACCTATCCCCTGATCAAAGAAGAAGCAGAAGAAGAACTCCAAAACAAGCAAACATCGCTCTCGCATCATGATCATCGCATAACCTGTACCTGCAACTGTTGTTGTAGTAATCTATGAGCCACGAGGACTCAGCAATCCCATTACCATGGGTATCAAGACTAACAAAGCTTAAAGGAAAAGGAAGGATAAGTGGTGAGGCTGCAGCAGCGACTAAGCATGATATGGTGGCTAACATATGCAAATAAGAGCGAGAACAGAGCAAGCAGAACGGTCGTCAAGCTAGCAATGATCAAGAAGTGATCCTGAAACTCCTACTTACGTCAAACATAACCCAGAAACCATGTTCACTTCCCGGACTCCGCCGAGAAGAGACCATCATGGCTACACACGCGGTTGATGTGTTTTAATTCAGATCAGGTGTCAAGTTATCTACAACCGGAAATTAACAAATTCCCATCTGCCTATAACCACAGGCACGGCTTTCGAAAGTTTATACCCTGCATGGGTGTCCCAACTTAGCCCATGATAAGCTCTCGCGATCAACGAAGGATATACCTTCTCCCAGGAAGACCCGATCAGACTCGGAATCCCGGTTTACAAGACATTTCGACAATGGTAAAACAAGACCAGCAAAGCCGCCCGATGCACAGACAATCCCGATAGGAGCTGCACATATCTCGTTTTTAGGGCAACACCGGATAAGTCAAGCTACGAGTAAAACCAACCCTCGAGTTGCCCCGAGGTGGCCCCGTAGGCTGCTCGGTTCGGATCAACACTTAGACAAGCACTGGCCCGGGGGGGCTAAACTAAAGATGACCCTCGGGTTGGCCGACCCAAGGGAAGGGTATAGGTGGTGGTGAGGCAAATGGTAAAACCAAGGTTGGGCCTTGCTGGAGGAGTTTTATTCAAAGCGAACTGTCAAGGGGGTCCCATAAATCACCCGACCGCGTAAGGAACGCAAAATCCAGGAACATAACACCGGTATGACGGAAACTAGGGCAGCAAGAGTGGAACAAAACACCAGGCAAAAGGCCAAGTCTTCCACCCTTTACCAAGTATATAGATGCATTAATAATATAAGAGATATTGTGATATCCCAACCAAAATCCTGTCCACCATGGAGCAATCTTCAACTTCACTTGCAACTAACAACGCTATAAGAGGGGCTGAGCAAAGCGGTAACATAGCCAAGCAACGGTTTGCTAGGAAGGGTGTCAACGGTTAGAGGTTCATGGCAATTTGGGAGGCTTGATGAGCAAAAGATAGGTAACGCAACATAGCGATAGAACAAAGCAACTAGCATAGCAATGATAGTAGTGAGATCCAGGGTACGGTCATCTTGCATGAAATCCCGCAAGGAAGAAGAACGAGTCCATGAAGAAGACGAACGGATGAAGCCACAAAGACGAACCAAGCGTAGACGAACGAATCCTCACGATCGTAACGAAACGGGAAACTATCGAGAAGAAACACACAACATAGTAAACACACCACACATGAACAAGGCATGATGCACAAACAAGTATGATGCATGACAAAGCTATATGGAGCTACTCATGGCAAGAGGCGATGCAAACAAGAGCAACACATCAAAGCAAGTTTAAATGAGGCCGGGAACAACATATAACAATTCCGGTAAGTCCTCATATGCAAATTTCGAAATTGGTCCAGATCTGAATAAACCTTATGTTCAAGTTGTTAAACAGCAAGTTAAGATGCACAAAGATGATCTACACAAGATCCTAGTCAAGTTACATATAAAGTTCATTTAGTTCGGAGCTACGGCCTAGAAGATATGAGCAAAATAAGTTAAACATGGCATTGATGCAAAATGCACCCAAACATCACGCAAACACCTCAAAACAAGGATGCAACATGATAATATGAAGCTACATGCAATTCTAAGCAAGTTTCATATAGCGCACACTCAAAACGGAGCAACGGTTCAACACACACACACTATACAACTTATAGCAACAATCTGTCCAAAACAGCAAGTAGGCATATTGCAAGCATCAAAACAACAAGATACAGCATCTCAACATAATAACAAAAGGCATGGGCATGAAGTACAGGTAAAGCATATCAAAACATGAACACTGAGCTATCTCCAGAAATCACAAGAGCATGCTCAAACACACATGGCAAGATTGCAAATAATAACAGTTCAGACTTTGCAGAAAATAACATCAGGTTGCAATGTTTAGAGCTATCAAACAACATGTTACAGGAACTTATCATGGCAAACAAAGGCATGGCATGAATCTACTAGTTGCATAGAACAAAAGTCCCTTAATGATCATGAGCCAAAAAGGATCAGAAGATATGATGGCACCCATGTAAACATAGCAAGTTATATTACAGATTCATACATGGCAGGAACAACGATAAGTAGGCATGTTGGTGAGCTTGAACCACTCACCACAGAGCAATACATGGCATGGCCAGGCAACCAACAGTAAGAATACATGTTTATGAAGCCAAGCATGGCAAGAGCAAGTTCATAGGGTGCATGGATCACTAGTAAATCACATGACAAAACTAAACTCCATGTTAACAGGCTGACAGCAAGATCATTTAGCAAGTTTGGAGCAAGATATGAACAATCTACAGCAAGCTATAAATGCAACCAGGGGCATTAATGGATAGAGCATAACCATATGTTCAAAACATCCTTACTGAAGTATCTCAAAATATGCATGGATCTCTCTGTAGCAACATGTTTACATGGCATAAAAATAACAGCAGAACAGGGACTAAAATCAGCAATATCACGAAGCCTAGTTTGCATGCTTGTGCTAGTCACCACATTGATCACAAAAATACATGGTAAGCACCTCTGTAAAGAAGACATAGCATAGATCAAAACACATGTAGACATCAACCTCATAGGATGCACACATCAATCATGGCAAAAATGACAAATGAGCATGTTCTGTTAAGAAACAGGAACTAACATTATGAAGCACTCTTTCAACGAAGATTCAGGCATCAAGATGGACTCAAATGAACATGATGCAATGGAATGAAATGATGTACTCGTTGAGACGAACAATTTCACATATTACACGCACGAAACGGAGCTACGGATGCAGAGATATGATGCGATGAATAGGGCATGATAATGTCACAGATTCGGGGACTTAGCAGATTTTACCACTCCGGATCCAGGGTTGACCGGGCACGCATCACGAGGCGGCGGCGGATCTCGCCCGAGAAGATGTCGGAGACGAGGGAAAAGGCGGCCGAAGCAGCGGGGAAGGGCGTCGCCGGCGAGGAGGGGCCGAGGGGGCTTGGCGGAGGCGGATTCGGCCGGTCCCGTCCCGGATCCGGCCAGGGACGGCGGCGACCGGGCGCGACGCCGGCGGGGCGCGCGGCCACAGGGAGGCGCGGGAGCTTCACGGAGCTTCGGCAGGGCGGCGGAGCAGGAGGGCGCGGACGGCGGCGGCGAGCATCGGCCGGAGGGACGACGCGGAGGAGCCGCGAGGGCGGGAGCCGGCCGGGGCGGCGGCGCCTCAGGCGCGGAGGCGGCGGCGCGGCGAACTCCGGCGGCGGGGGCGGCTCGGGCGCGGGCGGGCCCGGCGCGGCCCGGCACAGGCCAGCCGGGGGCTGGAGCGGGCCGCGGCGGAGGGAGGCGGTGGCGCGCCACGTGGCGGGTCCTGGCTGGCTGGGCGCGGCGGCGGACGCGTCCGGCCAGGGACGGACATGTCTGGCGCGGCGCGGAGGGAAAAATCTAGGGTTATGGGAGATTTCATCCGCGAATTTCGGGGGAGGCACCTATTTGTAGTTTTTGGGAGCTAGGAGAGTCCAAATGAGGAGCGGTTTTCGGCCACGCGATCGTGATCGAACGACCGAGAGCATGGAGGGGAGTTTGTTGGGTTTTGGGCCACTTTGGAGGGGTGTTGGGCTGCAAAGAGAAAGGGGGGTTTCGGGCTACGTGGTTAACCATTGGAGTATCAAACGACCTCCAAATGGCACGAAACTTGACAGGCGGTCTACCGGTGGTATACCAAGGCCGCTTGGCAAGACTCGGTCCATTCCGAGAACGTTGAACACATGCACACGGAAACAAGGTCTGAGAGGGGCGACGGGCGCGCGCGAGAGGTCCGGACTACGAACGGACAACGGGGAGAACCGAGAGAACCCGAACGGATGCAAGTTTTGAAAAACATGCGGATGATATGCAGATGATGACATGGAAAAATGCAACACGCAAGCAAAAGACATGGCAACAACGGTGAAAAACTGAAGGACACCTAGCGCATCGAATCCGGGGCGTTACAACACTCCTCCACTAACAAGAGATCTCATCCCGAGATCTTAGGACTGAGACTGGAGATAAAAGGGATGAGGTGAAACAAGAACCCAAGAGAAGAAGCAAAGAATCGAGAGCACTCGAGAAGAAGAGAGGAACGACGAGAATGACGAGAATCGAAAGCTCGCGGAATCAGATAGACTATGGAACCACACCGGTTAGAACGAGATAAGAAACAAACAAGACTGAAAGATTTAGGCAGCACTCCGGCTAGAACATGGAGGAATAGAACACGAACTACGCAAGATGGGATGACACTTGACGAGATGAACAACACAATGCCTCCGGAAGAATTGAAAGAATGGAATGAAAAGAACTTAGAAGGAAGGGTTGAACGAATTTGAATATCTGAGAAGAACGAAGAAATGCAAAACTTCACTTCAAAAGAAAACAGAGAATTGTTTGCACTTCGAGACGCAAGAAGAAAAGGATACTTGAATTCCACCAACAAAATCTTGATGAACTCTTGAAGAATGAATTAAATCATGAAGAACCACCATGAAGAACTCCGGTGACAAAAAGATGATGAGATAGAATGAAGGATAAAAGAATAAGATTAAGCCTTGCGGTGATTTAGATGGAGGTTCCGACAAAATAGTCGAGGAAAATATGAACTCCAGAAAAGAAAAGATGAAAACACTTGGAACTAGAATTTATTCCTCAAGAACAAACTCCGAAGGAAGGGATTAAACACTTTGAGGAAATAAGAATAAGATTTATTGTATGCTTATCCTTCATCAAATTAAATTGATGACCAAATGGATTTTGCATACTACTTATTCTTCTTGAAAAGGATTGAGAAGTGACATATCGCAAACTTGAGAAGGTCTTCATGAACCACCGGTAGGATTGAAAGAACGAATGAATTAAAATGATACTCAAGGAAAAAGAATCTTGAACAAACCACCGTAAGAATTCGAAAATGACTAACGAAAGAGAATGAATCACCGGGAAGAATTAGAAGGAACAAATATGCTCGAGGGGATTACGATGCAAAAGAATAAAGAGATCATGAGCTGATTAAAGAACACTTGAACGAAGCACCGGGATAGATAAAGAATGATAACTGGAATGATGGCCTCCGGTGAAAAGAAACGGGGAAAACAAGTCCTGACATACTCAGGATGGGTAAGAGAGAATATCTGACAAACTGAAATAAATCGAGAGGATGATATGAAGCTAGAACCACGAAACTTCGAGAGAACGGACAAGGTTTAAGAGGAACTCTTCTTCGGTCTTCAAAAGACGACGAGAAACACCACCAAAATTACTGAGATACCCCGGTAGAATGAAAAACAAAGGGATAGAGCCAACAATGAAATGATTTGAATAACGATCTTGGAGAAGGCATGTGACTGATGAAATTCATTCTTACGTCCCACTTGAAAAGAATTGAGAATAACTCCGGGGGAATCAGAAGAGTCAGGTAAGATCCTGGGAAAAGACCTGTGGGTTAGGGCCCACTGAAGAGAAAAACACCATTGGAAAGGATTGTTGAACAGATAAATGATGCACCGGAATAGTTGAAATATTTGGATGAGGTGACAACCTCGAATTAATTAGAACACAGACGAATCTCCTGAGATGTCTTGAGCACTCCGGAAGGATAAACTGGCGAGAGGCGAACGAGCAGGGAAAACACTTGAGCCGAGGGAAAGAATATAATCAACATCGAAAATTGGAATTGAATCCACCAGAGAAGAAAAGAGATGAAGAATGACGAACGAGACGAGAATTCACCGGTTGAAATAACTGAGGAAAAACTGAAGAGGCTCTGCACGAATGAGATAGATGGTCGAGAGAGAG
The DNA here is from genome assembly GCF_018294505.1 of Triticum aestivum. Lineage (NCBI taxonomy): Eukaryota > Viridiplantae > Streptophyta > Magnoliopsida > Poales > Poaceae > Triticum > Triticum aestivum. The sequence continues at coordinate 90,260,766 of NC_057795.1, read as the reverse complement.
TCAGACTCCGGGAAAAAAGGGTGGGAGGGCGGGAAAACAAAGGCAACTTGGAAGGGGAAATCGACGAATATCTTGAAGAGAAAACACCGGTTGAAAGAATGCAAAGGCTTCGCACGAGTAGGATGGATACTCGATTACAGACTCCGGTTCCGAGATGAAAAAGGGTGGGCGGGTGGGAAAGAAAACAACTGCGGACAGAGAAATAACTTCGTTCAGAGCAAACTGAGGATTGAACTTGCAACGATGAAGAGGGTCGAGTCAACTTGATGAGAAATGCACCGGATGAAAAGAGCTGAGGAACAACGATCGGAAAACCAACTACGTGAACCTAAAGAAAATTTGAAGGGGAAAAGGAGTAATTCAAAACACCTACGTCAAGATTCCTCACCAGAGCGACGAAGGGGCTGAGGAGTAAAAAGAACTCCTACTCTCCGATATAACTAGACTCCGAAAATAGTTTTCTTCTAGACTCAACAACGGCCAAACTACATGATCAATCAAGGGGCTCCTAAGGTCGGTCGAGGCTCTGATACCAACTTGTCACGCCCAATATGCGACCCTATCCAAAAGGAACTCGAAGGTCCCACCAAGGATAGACCCGCATATTGAAACGCTTTTGCAAGGTGGATATCATTACATCAACATTACATAATACATGGGGATACATACAAGAGGCATACAATACCACACGAATACAACATCACAATACATGAGAGCACCATCCGACTATGGATGAAACACAAACAGAAACTCAAACAACATCCACCCTGCTAGCCCAGGCTGCCGACCTGGAACCTATCCCCTGATCAAAGAAGAAGTAGAAGAAGAACTCCAAAACAAGCAAACATCGCTCTCGCGTCATGGTCATCGCATAACCTGTACCTGCAACTGTTGTTGTAGTAATCTGTGAGCCACGAGGACTCGGCAATCCCATTACCATGGGTATCAAGACTAGCAAAGCTTAAAGGGAAAGGAAGGATAAGTGGTGAGGCTGTAGCAGCGACTAAGCATGATATGGTGGCTAACATACGCAAATAAGAGCGAGAAGAGAGCAAGCAGAACGGTCGTGAAGCTAGCAATGATCAAGAAGTGATCCTGAATCTCCTACTTACGTCAAACATAACCCAGAAACCGTGTTCACTTCCCGGACCCCGCCGAGAAGAGACCATCACGGCTACACACGCGGTTGATGCGTTTTAATTAAGATCTGGTGTCAAGTTATCTACAACCGGACATTAACAAATTCCCATCTGCCTATAACCGCAGGCACGGCTTTCGAAAGTTTATACCCTGCAAGGGTGTCCTAACTTAGCCCATGATAAGCCCTCGCGATCAACGAAGGATATAACTTCTCCCAGGAAGACCCGATCAGACTCGGAATCCCGGTTTACAAAACATTTCGACAATGGTAAAACAAGACCAGCAAAGCCGCCCGATGCGCCGACAATCCCGATAGGAGCTGCACATATCTCGTTCTCAGGGCAACACCGGATAAGTCAAGCTACGAGTAAAACCAACCCTCGAGTTGCCCCGAGGTGGCCCCGCAGGCTGCTCGGTTCGGACCAACACTTAGACAAGCATTGGCCCGGGGGGGCTAAAATAAAGATGACCCTCGGGTTGGCCGACCCAAGGGAAGGGTATAGGTGGTGGTGAGGCAAATGGTAAAACCAAGGTTGTGCCTTGCTGGAGGAGTTTTATTCAAAGCGAACTGTCAAGGGGGTCCCATAAATCACCTGACCGCGTAAGGAACGCAAAATCCGGGAACATAACACCGGTATGACGGAAACTAGGGAGGCAAGAGTGGAACAAAACACCAGGCAAAAGGCCAAGTCTTCCACCCTTTACCAAGTATATAGATGCATTCATAATATAAGAGATATTGTGATATCCCAACCAAAATCCTGTCCACCATGGAGCAATCTTCAACTTCACCTGCAACTAACAACGCTATAAGAGGGGCTGAGCAAAGCGGTAACATAGCCAAGCAACGGATTGCTAGGAAGGGTGTCAACGGTTAGAGGTTCATGGCAATTTGGGAGGCTTGATGAGCAAAAGATAGGTAACGCAGCATAGCGATAGAACGAAGAAACTAGCATAGCAATGATAGTAGTGAGATCCAGGGTAGCGGTCATCTTGCCTGAAATCCCGCAAGGAAGAAGAACGAGTCCATGAAGAAGACGAACGGATGAAGCCACGAAGACGAACCAAGCGTAGACGAACGAGTCCTCACGATCGCAACGAAACGGGAAACTATCGAGAAGAAACACACAACATAGTAAACACACCACACATGAACAAGGCATGATGCACAAACAAGTATGATGCATGACAAAGCTACATGTATCTACTCATGGCAAGAAGCGATGCAAACAAGAGCAACACATCAAAGCAAGTTTAAATGAGGCCGGGAACAACATATAACAATTCCGGTAAGTCCTCATATGCAAATTTCGAAATTGGTCCAGATCTGAATAAACCTTATGTTCAAGTTTTTAAACAGCAAGTTAAGATGCACAAAGATGATCTACACGAGATCCTAGTCAAGTTACATATAAAGTTCATTTAGTTCGAAGCTACGGCCTAGAAGATATGAGCAAAACAAGTTAAACATGGCATTGATGCGAAATGCACCCGAACATCACGCAAACACCTCAAAACAAGGATGCAACATGATAATATGAAGCTACACGCAATTCTAAGCAAGTTTCATATAGAGGACACTCAAAACGGAGCAACGGTTCAACACACACACACACTATACAAGTTATAGCAACAATCTGTCCAAAACAGCAAGTAGGCATATTGCAAGCATCAAAACAACAAGATACAGCATCTCAACGTAATAACAAAAGGCATGGGCATGAAGTACAGGTAAAGCATATCAAAACATGAACACTGAGCTATCTCCAGAAATCACTAGAACATGCTCAAACACACATGGCAAGATTGCAAATAATAACAGTTCAGACTTTGCAGAAAATAACATCAGGTTGCAATGTTTAGAGGTATCAACCAACATGTTACATGAACTTATCATGGCAAACAAAGGCATGGAATTAATCTACTAGTTGCATAGAACAAAAGTCCCTTACTGACCATGAGCCAAAAAGGATCAGAAGATATGATGGCACCCATGTAAACATAGCAAGTTATATTACAGATTCATACATGGCAGGAACAACGATAAGTAGGCATGTTGGTGAGCTTGAACCACTCACCACAGAGCAATACATGGCATGGAAAGGCAACCAACAGTAAGAATACATGTTTATGAAGCCAAGCATAGCAAGAGCAAGTTCATAGGGTGCATGGATCACTAGGAAATCACATGACAAAACTGAACTCCATGTTAACAGGCTGACAGCAACATCATTTAGCAAGTTTGGAGCAAGATATGAACAATCTACAGCAAGCTATAAATGCAACCAGGGGGCATGAATGGATAGAGCATAACCATATGTTCAAAACATCCTTACTGAAGTATCTCAAAATATGCATGGATCTCTTTGTAGCAACATGTTTACATGGCATAAAAATAACAGCAGAACAGGGACTAAAATCAGCAATATCACAAAGCCTAGTTTGCATGCTTGTGCTAGTCACCACATTGATCACAAAAATACATGGTAAGCACCTCTGTAAAGAAGACATAGCATAGATCAAAACACATGTAGACATCAACCTCATAGGATGCACACATCAATCATGGCAACAATGACAAATGAGCATGTTCTGTTAAGAAACAGGAACTAACATTATGAAGCACTCTTTCAACGAAGATTCAGGCATCAAGCTGGACTCAAATGAACATGATGCAATGGAATGAAATGATGTACTCGTTGAGACAAACGATTTGACATATTACACGCACGAAACGGAGCTACGGATGCAGAGATATGATGCGATGAACAGGGCATGATAATGTCACAGATTCGGGGACTTAGCAGATTTTACCACTCCGGATCCAGGGTTGACCGGGCACGCATCACGAGGAGGCGGCGGATCTCGCCGGAGAAGACGTCGGAGGGGAGGGAGAAGGCGGCCGAAGCAGCGGGGAAGGGCGTCGCTGGCGAGGACGGGCCGAGGGGGCTTGGCGGAGGCGGATCCAGCCAGTCCCATCCCGGATCCGGCCGGGGACGGCGGCGACCGGGCGCGATGCCGGCGGGGCGCGCGGCCATAGGGAGGCGCGGGAGCATCGCAAAGCTTCGGCAGGGCGGCGGAGCAGGAGGGCGCGGACGGCGGCGGCGAGCGCCGGCCGGAGGGATGGCGCAGAGGAGCCGCGAGGGCGGGAGCCAGCCGGGGCGGCGGCGCCTCGGGCGCGGAGGCGGCGGCGCGGCGAACTCCGGCGGTGGGGGCGGCTCGGGCGCGGGCGGGCCTGGCGCGGCCCGGCGCGGGCCGGCCGGGGGCTGGAGCGGGCCGCGGCGGAGGGAGGCGGCAGCGCGCCACGTGGCGGGTCCTGGCTGGCTGGGCGCGGCGGCGGACGCGTCCGGCCGGGGACGGACATGTCCGACGCGGCGCGGAGGGAAAAATCTAGGGTTAGGGGGATTTCATCCGCGAATTTCAGGGGAGGCACCTATTTATAGTTTCTGGGAGCTAGGAGAGTCCAAATGAGGAGCGGTTTTCGGCCACGCAGTCGTGATCGAACGACCAAGAGCATGGAGGGGAGTTTGCTGGGTTTTGGGCCACTTTGGAGGGGTGTTGGGCTTCAAAGAGAAAGGGGGGTTTCGGGCTACGCGGTTAACCGTTGGAGTATCAAACGACCTCCAAATGGCACGAAACTTGACAGGCGGTCTACCGGTGGTATACCAAGGCCGCTTGGCAAGACTCGGTCCATTCCGAGAACGTTGAACACATGCACACGAAAACAAGGTCTGAGAGGGGCGACGGGCGCGCGCGAGACGTCCGGACTCCGAACGGACAACGGGGAGATCCGGGAGAACCCGAACGGATGCAAGTTTTGAAAAACATGCGGATGATATGCAGATGATGACATGGCAAAATGCAACACGCAAGCAAAAGACATGGCAACAACGGTGAAAAACTGAAGGACACCTGGCGCATCGAATCCGGGGCGTTACAACAACATACGTAATTTCCTTTGTCCATCGGTATGTTACTTGCCCGAGATTCGATCGTCGGTATCTTCATACCTAGTTAACTCTCATTAAAGGCAAGTATCTTTACTCGTTCCGTAATACATCATCCTACCACTAACTCATTAGTCACTTTGCTCGCAAGGCTTCTTATGATGTGCATTACTGGGAGGGCCCAAAGATACCTCTCCGATAATCGGAGTGACAAATCCTAATCTTAATGTATGCCAACTCAACAAACACCTTCGAAGATACCTGTAGAGCATATTTATAATCACCCAGTTATGTTGTGATGTTTGATAGCACACAAGGCATTCCTCCGGTATCCAGGAGTTTCATAATCTCATAGTTAAAGGAATATGTATTTGACATGAAGAAAGGAATAGCAATAAAACTGAACGATCAATATGCTAAGCTAACAGATGGGTCTTGTCCATCACATCATTCTCCTAATGATGTGATCCCGTTATCAAATGACAACTCATGTCCATGTTTAGGAAACCTTAACCATCTTTGATCAACGAGCTAGTCAAGTAGAGGCTCAGTAGGCACACAGTGTTTGTCTATGTATTCACACATGTATTTAGGTTTCCGATCAATACAATTCCAGCATGAATAATAAACATTTATCATGAATAAGGAAATATAAAATAACAACTTTATTATTGCTTCTAGGGCATATTTCCTCCAGTCTCCAACTTGCACTAGAGTCAATAATCTAGATTAAATTGTAATGATTCTAACACCCATGGAGTCTTGGTGCTGATCATGTTTTGCTCGTGGAAGAGGCTTAGTAAACGGGTCTGCTATATTCAGATCCGTATGTATTTTGCAAGTCTCTATGTCTCCCTCCTTGACTTGATCAGAGATGGAGTTTAAGCGTCTCTTGATGTGTTTGGTTCTTTTGTGAAATCTGGGTTCCTTTGCTAAGGCAATTGCTCCAGTATTGTCACAAAAGATTTTCATTGGACCCAATGCACTAGGCATTACAACTAGATTGGATATGAACTCCTTCATCCAGACTCCTTCATTTGCTGCTTCCGAAGAAGCTATGTACTCCGCTTCACACATAGATCCCTCCATGACACTTTGCTTGGAACTGCACCAACTGACAGCTCCACCATTCAAAATAAATACATATGTGGTTTGTGACTTAGAGTCATCCAGATCAGTGTTAATACTGGCATCGACGTAACCATTTATGACGAGCTCTTTGTCACCTCCATAAACGGGAAACATATCCTTGGTCCTTTTTAGGTACTTCAGGATGTTCTTGACCGCTGTACAGTGATCCAGTCCTGGATTACTTTGGTACCTCCCTGCCAAACTTATGGCAAGGCACACATCAGGTCTGGTACACAACATAGCATACATGATAGATCCTATGGCTGAGGCATAGGGAATGACTTTCATTTTCTCTCTATCTTCTGTAGTGGTCGGGCATTGAGTCTGACTCAATTTCACACCTTGCAACACAGGCAAGAACCCTTTCTTTGACTGATCCATTTTGAACTTCTTCAAAACTTTGTCAAGGTGTGTGCTTTGTAAAAGTCCTATTAAGCGTCTTGATCTATCCCTATACATCTTGATGCCCAATATATAAGCAGCTTCACCGAGGTGTTTCACTGAAAAACTCTTATTCAAGTATCCTTTTATGCTATCCAAAAATTCTACATCATTTCCAATCAACAATTTGTCATCCACATATAATATTAGAAATGCTACAGAGCTCCCACTCACTTTCTTGTAAATACAGGCTTCTCCGAAAGTCTGTATAAAACCATATGCCATGATCACCTCATCAAAGCGTATATTCCAACTCCGAGATGCTTGCACCAGTCCAAAGATGGATCGCTGGAGCTTGCACACTTTATTAGCACCTTTAGGATCGACAAAACCTTCTGGTTGCATCATATACAAGTCTTCTTTAAGAAATCCATTAAGGAATATATTTATTACGTCCATTTGCCAAATTTCATAATCATAAATGCGGCAATTGGTAACATGATTCGAACAGACTTAAGCATCACTATGGGTGAGAAAGTCTCATCATAGTCAACTCCTTGAACTTGTCAAAAACCTTTTGCGACAAGTCGAGCTACGTAGAGAGTAAAATTACCATTAGCGGCAGTCTTCTTCTTGAAGATCCATTTATTCTCTATGGCTCGCCGATCATCGGGCAAGTCCAGCAAAGTCCACACTTTGTTCTCATACATGGATCCTATCTCCGATTTCATGGCCATAAGCCATTTTTCAGAATTTGGGCTCATCATAACTTCTTCATAGTTCGTAGGTTCACCATGGACTAGTAACATGACTTCCAGAACAGGATTATCGTACCACTCTGGTGCGGATCGTGCTCTGGTTGGTCTATGAGGTTCAGTACTAACTTGATCTGAAGTTTTATGATCATCATCATTAGCTTCCTCTCTAGTTGGTGTAGGCATCACGGGAACGGTTTTCTGTGATGGGCTACTTTCCAATTCGAGAGAGGGTGCAATTACCTCATCAAGTTCTACTTTCTCCCACTCACTTCTTTCTGGAGAAACTCCTTTTCTAGAAAGGTTCCATTCTTGGCAACAAAGATCTTGCCTTCGGATCTGTGGTAAAAGGTGTACCAAATTGTTTCCTTGGGGTATCCTATGAAGACACACTTCTCTGATTTGGGTTTGAGCTTATTAGGCTGAAGCCTTTTGACATAAGGGTCGCAACCCCAAACTTTAAGAAACGACAACTTATGTTTCTTGCCAAACCATAATTCATACGGTGTCGTCTCAACGGATTTACATGGTGCCCTATTTAACGTGAATGCAATTGTCTCTAATGCATAACTCCAAAATGATAGTGGTAAATCGGTAAGAGACATCATAGATCGCACCATATCTAATAAAATACGGTTACAACATTCGGACACACCATTACGCTATGGTATTCCAGGTGGCGTGAGTTGTGAAACTATTCCACATTGTTTTAAATGAAGGCCAAACTCGTAACTCAAATATTCGCATCAGCGATCAGATCGTAGAAACTTTATTTTCTTGTTATGATGATTCTACACTTCTCTCTGTAATTCTTTGAACTTTTCAAATGTTTCAGACTTATGTTTCATTAAGTAGATATACACATATCTGCTCAAATCATCTGTGAAGGTTGGAAAAGACATACTCGTCGTGTGCCTCAACACACATCGGACCACATACATTAGTATGTATTATTTCCAATAAGTCACTGGCTCGCTCCATTGTTCCGGAGAACGGAGTTTTAGTCATCTTGCCCATGAGGCATGGTTCGCAAGTATCAAATGATTTATAATAAAGTGATTCTGAAAGTCCATCTGCATAGAGTTTTTCTTCATGCGCTTTACACCAATATGTCCTAAACGGCAGTGCCACAAATATGTTGCACTATCATTATCAACTTTGCATCTTTTGGCATCAATATTATGAATATGTGTATCACCACAATTGAGATTCAACAGGAATAGACCACTCTTCAAGGGTGCATGACCATAAAAGATACTACTCACATAAATAGAACAACCATTATTCTCTGATTTAATTGAATAACCGTCTCGCACTAAGCAAGATCCAGATATAATGTTCATGCTCAAGCTGGCACCAAATAACAATTATTCGGGTCTAAAACTAATCCTGAAGCTAGTTGTAGAGGTAGCGTGCCGATGGCGATCACATCGACCTTGGAACCATTCCCGACGTGCATCATGACCTCATCCTTAGCCAATCTTTGTTTAATCTGTAGCTCATGTTTCGAGTTACAAATATGAGCAACCGAACCAGTATCAAATACCCAGGCGCTACTACGAGCATTAGTAAGGTACACATCAATGACATGTATATCAAATATACCTTTGTTCAGTTTGCGATCGTTCTTATCTGCCAAATACTTAGGGCGGTTCCGCTTCTAGTGACCAGTCCCTTTGCAGTAGAAGCACCCAGTTTCAAGCTTGGGTCCAGCTTTGGGCTTCTTCCCGGGAGTGGCAACTTGCTTGCCATTCTTCTTGAAGTTCCCTTTCTTTCCCTTTCCCTTTTTCTTGAAACTAGTGGTCTTGTTAACCATCAACACTTGATGCTCCTTCTTGATTTCTACCTCCATAACTTTGAGCATTGCGAAGAGCTCGGGAATTGTCTTCTCCATCCCTTGCATATTATAGGTCATCACGAAGCGTTTGTACCTTGGTGGCAGTGATTGGAGAACATTGTCAATAACACTATCATCTAGAATATTAACTCCCAGTTGAGTCAAGCAATTATGATACCTAGACATTTTGAGTATGTGTTCACTGACAGAACTATTCTCCTCGATCTTGCAGCTATAGAACTTGTTGGAGACTTCATCTCTCAACTCGGGCATTTGCTTGAAATGTTAACTTCAACTCTTGGAACATCTCATATGCCCCATGACGTTCAAAACGTCTTTGAAGTCCCGATTATAAGCCCTAAAGCATGGCACACTAAACTATCCAGTACTCATCAGACTGAGTTTGCCAGACGTTCAAAACATCAGCATCTGCTTGATACGTTTCCAACGTATCTATAATTTTTGATTGTTCCATGCTACTATATTATCCATCTTGGATGTTTTGTATGCAATTATATGCTATTTGATATTATTTTTGGGACTAACCAATTAACCTTGAGCCTAGTGCCAGTTTCTGTTTTTTCCTTCTTTTTGAGTTTCGCACAAAAGGAATACCAAACGGAGTCCAAATGAGCTGAATACTTATGATGATTTTTTACGGACCAGAAGAAGCCCCCGAAGCAAAAGAGTTGGGCCAGAAGAGCCATGAGGCCTCCACAAGGGTGGAGGGCGCCCCCCCCCCCCCATAGGTCGCGCCCTCTGGTCTAGTGGGCTCCTCGTGGACCCACCTGACCTGTTCTCGACACCAAAAATTCCTAGAAATATAGAAACCCCCAGAAATAAACCTAGATCAGGAGTTCCACTGCCGCAAGCCTCTATAGCCATGAAAAATCAATCAGGAGCCTGTTCCGGCAGCCTGCCAAAGGGGCAATCCATCACTGGTGGCCATCTTCATCATCCCGGTGCTCTCCATGACGAGGAGGGAGTAGTTCACCCTCAAGGCTGAGGGTATGTACCAGTAGCTATGTGTTTGATCTCTCTCTCTCTCATGTTCTTGATTTGGAACGATCTCGATGTACCGCGAGATTTTCTATTATAGTTGGATCATATGATGTTTCTCCCCCTCTACCTTCTTGTAATGGATTGAGTTTTCCCTTTGAAATTATCTTATTGGATTGAGTCTTTAAGGATTTGAGAACACTTTATGTATGTCTTGCATGTGCTTATCTGTGGTGACAATGGGATATTCACGTGATCCACTTGATGTATGTTTTGGTGGTCAACATGCAGGTTCTGTGACCTTGTGAACTTATCCATAAGGGTTGACACACATTTTCGTCTTGACTCTCCGGTAGAAACTTTGGGGCACCCTTTGGAGTTCTTTGTGTTGGTTTGAAAAGATGAATCTGAGATTTTGTGATGCATACCGTATAATCAAATCCGCGGATACTTGTGGAGACATTGGAGTATCTAGGTGACATTAGGGTTTTGGTTGATGTGTGTCTGAAGGTGTTATTTTAGTATGATCTCTAGGGATGTTTGTGACACTTATAGGAATATCCCAATAGATCGATCAGAAAGAATAACTTTGAGGTCGTGTCCTACCCTACAATAATCTCTTCGTTTGTTCTCCGCTATTAGTGACTTTGGAGTGACTCTTTGTTGCACGTTGAGGGATTCTTATATGATCCAATTATGTTATCATTGATGAGAGAACTTCACTAGTGAAAGTATGAACCCTAGGCCTTGTTTTGAAGCTTTGCAATACCGTTTTCGCTCTCCTTTTTTACTTGCTACCTTACTATTTTTATATTTTCAGATTACAAAAACCTATATCTACTATCCATATTGCACTTGTATCACCATCTCTTTGCCGAAATAGTGCACATATACAATTTACCATTGTATTGGGTGTGTTGGGGACACAAGAGACTCTTTGTTATTTGCTTGCAGGGTTGTTTGAGAGAGACCATCTTCATCCTACGCCTCCAAGAGATTGATAAACCTTAGGTCATCCACTTGAGGGAAATTTTCTACTGTCCTAAAAAACTCTACACTTGGAGGCCCAACACGAGTCTACAAGAAGAAGGTTATGTAGTAGACATCAAGCTATTTTCTTGCGCCGTTGCCGGGGAGGTGAGTGCTTGAAAGTATATATTTAGATCTTGCAATTGAATCTTTTAGTTTCTTATTTTATGACTAGTTTAGTTTACAGAAGAAAACTACAAAAAATTGGAATTGAGGTTGCCTCTTATGCTTCATCTTTTTAATGACTTTCATGAAATGATGGAAAGGAAAATTGTGTTGAAGTGTTAGAAGAAGAAGTCAATAAAAATTTTGGCACTAAATATTTGAATGATGAGCATGGTTGCAATGTTGTTAGTATGAATTCTTTGAATATCCATGATGCTAATGATATGCAAAGCTACAAGCTTGGGGATGCTATGTTTGATGAAGATGATATTTTTTGGCCCCTAGGTTTTTATGAGAAAATTTACTATGATGATAGCATGCCTCCCATTTATGATGATTATATTGATGAAAGGGGATTCGGAGAGGTCATGACTTTATTTATTGATGAATCCTCTATTTCGGAAGAGGTTCCAATTGATTATGAGAACAAACTTGCTATCTATGATGATTATGGTGATGACATGTATGCTATAAAGAATAATGATAACCATGAAACTTGTCATCATGATTTTAATTTTCAATTGGATTATGCCTCACATGATAGTTATTTTGTTGAGTTTGCTCCCACTACTACTGATGAGAATAATTTTGCTTATGTGGAGAGTAATAAAATTTCTATGCTTGTGGATCATGAAAATAATGCTTTACGTGATGGTTATATTGTTGAATTCATTCATGATGCTACTGAAAATTATTATGAGGGAGGAATATATTCTTGTAGAAATTGCAATAATATCAAGTTTCCTCTCTATGTGTTGAAAATCTTGAAGTTTTGCTTGTTTTGCCTTCCTATGGTAGTTGATTCTTGTTCCCATAAATTGTTTGCCCGGAAAATTCCTATGCATAGGAAGTGAGTTATACTTAAATGTGCTAGTCATATGCTTCATGATGCTCTCTTTGTGTTTCAATTCTTATCTTTTATGTGAGCATCATTGAAATTAGCATGCCTAGCTAAAAAGGCATTAAAGATAAGTGCTTGTTGGGAGATAGCCCAATATTTATACTTACTGTTTTTGTGTGTTCATGTGATTAGGCTACTGTAGTAATCATATTTTATAGCTTTTGTTTCAATAAACTGCCAAGTAAATCCTTTGGGATAGTGTGGATGATCTTTGACTTCATTCTGTGCAAAAACAGAAACTTTTGTGCTAAGTCCAGGAATTTTGAAAATTCACTGGAATGCGCTTTTGATCTGAATTTTTTACGCAAGATTGATATACAAATTTCCCAGGTTGTCCTAAGTTTTTAGAATTTTTGGAGTTACAGAAGTATGGAAAGTTCCTAGATTACTACAGAATGTTCTGTCTTTGACAGATTCTATTTTCTATGTGTTGTTTGCTTATTTTGATGAATCTATGAGTAGCATCGGAGGGTATGAACCATGGAGAAGTTGGAATACAGTAGATACAACACCAATTTAAATTTAGAATGAGTTCACAACAGTACCTAAGTGGTGATTTGATTTATTATACTAACGGAGCTCATAAGATTTTCTATTGAGTTTTGTGTTGTGAAGTTTTCAAGTTTTGGGTAAAGTTTCGATGGACTACGGAATAAGGAGTGGCAAGAGCCTAAGCTTGGGGATGCCCAAGGCACCCCAAGTTAATATTCAAGGAAGATACAAGCAACTAAGCTTGGGGATGCCCCGGATGGCATCCCCTCTTTCAACTTCATTCATTGGTAACCTTACTTGAGGCTATATTTTTATTCACCACATGATATGTGTTTTGCTTGGAGCGTCATTTTTATTTTGTTAGGATTTAACTACTATTATTTAGAGTAATGTTTTTAATCTTTTAGTTCAATAAAAGCGTCAAGCATAGCCTTTACCATGCTTATTTTTCAAGTCTATATGTTGTTGTTTGAAAACAGAAAGTTTGTTGTTATGTTTTGAATATTGGTGAATAGTCAAAACATGATAAAATCTTGAAATTTTTACATTGTCAGTACCAACGAATTTTATACAGTGTGGTAATTTTCCAGAATTTTTGGAGTCAGGTAAGTATGATTCCTCTTGCATTATTTACAGATTGTTCTATTTAGATAGATTGTTGTTATGTTTGCATTGTTTGCATATGTTTGCCTGATTAATGATTCTATTTGAGGATAGGATTATTAAATATGCAGAGGCATTTAGTAGGCAATATCAAATAATAATTTTAGTGATTTTCTACAATAGAAAATGATAAGGTTTTGCATTGATTTATACTAACTTATCTCACGAGTTCTTGTTGAGTTTTGTGTGGAGAAGTTTTCAAGATTTAGGGAAACCGTGATATGAGAAGAATTTAGGAGACACAAAAGCTCAAGCTTGGGGGTTCCTAAGGCATCCCTAATTAATATTTCAAGAAGTCTCAAGCATCTAAGGTTGGGGATGCCCCGGTTGGCATCCCACCTTTCTTCTTCAACAATTAACGGTTAGTATCGGTTGAACCTAAATTTTTGCTTCTTCGCATGAGTTGTGCTATCCTTGCAATGTAATTTTGTTTTGTTTTGCTTGCTTCTTGAATAAAATACATTAGATCTGCAATACTTAAATTTTAGAGAGTCTTCACATAGTTACATAATTATTTGACTACTCATTGATCTTCACTTATATCTTTTTGGAGTAGTTTGTCCTTTACTCTCGTGCTTCACTTATATCCCATGAGTAAATGGTTGAATGAATTAAATATCATAAATCTGAATTTATATATGTTTCATATGCTTATACCATGGGGAGTAATGACTTCACATATAAGAAGTAGAGGTGGTAAATTTATTGGAAGTTAGCAAACATAGTATTGGTCACTTGAACAATTCATGAAAGAATATTGAAGGAAGAGAGATTTTACATATAAATATACTATCTTGGACATCTTCTATGATTGTTAGCCCCATTAATTATTTTCAAACTTTATCAAATTAGTTGAAGTTGGAGAAGGAAGACAACTTAATGAATTATGTTTGGGTATATTTGTATAGAAGTTATATTGTTATGGATCCTCCAACATGTGGTGCTTGCTTTTTAGAATCTTTTGCTAGCCAAACTTTCTGTACTAAGTAGAGATACTACTTGTGCATCCATAAACCCTTGAACCATGTTTCTTCCATGAGTGTCCGCCATATCTACCTATATGTGGTATTTACCTGTCGTTCTAAGTAAATTTGCATGTGCCAACTCTAAACATTCAAATAATAATCTTTTTTGTATGCCCAAATTGCTCATATAGCGACTAGGGGTTGTCAGTATCTTCCTTGCTAGGTGGGTTGTTCTCACGATGAGTGGACTCCGCTCATCATTCACGAGAAAATGGGTAGTAACCGGGATGCCAAGTTCCATGCTCAAATCAAATCAAATAAAATTGCAAATAAAACTACCTCGGGATTGTTGATAGGACGGTACCCATTGTTTCAAACGAGTCGTGGAATGTGCTTGTTGTTGGTTGGAGCCACCTATAATGTTTCTAGCATGGAAGATAGTGAGAACTCTTGGTTGTTATGTAGACAATGAAAGCATACCTCTCAAAAATATTTTCATCTCTGTTTTAAAAACTTTACCATTCTGTTTGGGAACCGCCTATAATGTTTCTAGCATGGAAGATAGTGAGAATTATTGGTTGTTATGTTGACAATGAAAGCATACCTCTCAAAATTATTTTCATCTCTATTTTAAAAGCTTCAAGCTCTGGCACCTCTGCAAATCCCTGCTTCCCTCTGCGATGGGACTATCTTTTACTTTTATGCAAGAGTAAATAGTATTCCTTCTCATTCCAAGCTACTCTTTAGTTGGCAAGCATCATGTGATGGGGAAAGATCTAAGCATATATGGCCATTCAAATATATTTGATCATGGATTATTATTGTTGAAAATTATCTATATGATAAATAAGTTGGGAGGCGAAACATTAAGCCCATATCTTTCTCTGTGTTCAATGGATGCTATTTGTTCTAAAAATATGCTTTGAGTGGTAGCAATAATGGAAGACTATATGATAGTTGAGTATGTGGGATGTGCTAAATCAAAGCTCTTACATAGACCCTTCCTGAAAATAAGATGAATTGCAATTGTTTGATGACTGAGGACCTATTTTGTTAGTTTTCAAGAAAGTTTATGATCTATGCTTTTACATGTGAATATCTTGTTACTTGATCATGAGAAGCTTTATGATATGAGCTACTGTTATGATATATAATGATGCAACAAAAAGTGATTGAAATTATCGTTGATCAAACTTGTGCACTTGCTAGCATTCCACATCAAAAATATTGTTTTCATCATTTACCTACTGGAGGATGAGCAGGATTTAAGCTTGGGGATGCTTGATACATCTCCAATGTATCTATAATTTTTTATTGTTCCATGCTATTATATTATCTATCTTGGATGTTTTATATGCATTTATATGCTATTTTATATTTTTTGGGACTAACCTATTAACCTAGAGCCCAGTTCATGTTTCTGTTTTTTCCTTGTTTTTGAGTTTCGCAGAAAAGGATTACCAAACGGAGTCCAAATGAGCTGAAAATTTATGGTGATTTTTTATGGACCAGAAGAATCCCCCGAAGCAAAAGAGTTGGGCCAGAAGAGAGGCCTCCACAAGGGTATTCCTATAAATATAGAAATCCCCAGAAATAAACCTAGATCGGGAGTTCCGCCGCTGCAAGCCTCTTTAGCCACGAAAAACCAATCGGGAGCCCGTTCCGGCACCCTGGCGAAGGGGGAATCCATAATCTGTGGCCATCTCATCACCCCGGCACTCTCCATGACAAGGAGGGTTCACCCTCAGGGTTGAGGGTATGTACCAGTAGCTATATGTTTGATCTCTCTCTCTCTCGTGTTGTTGAATTGACACGATCTTGATATATCGCGAACTTTGCTATTCTAGTTGTATCATATGATGTTTCTCCCCCTCTACCTTCTTGTAATGGATTGAGTTTACCCTTTGAAGTTATCTTATCGGATTGAGTCTTTAAGGATTTGAGAACACTTGATGTATGTGCTTATCTGTGGTGACAATGGGTCATTCATGTGATCCACTTGACATATGTTTTGGTTATCAACTTGCGGGTTCTGTGACCTTGTGAACTTATGCATAGGGGTTGGCACACGTTTTCGTCTTGACTCTCTGGTAGAAACTTTGGGGCATTCTTTCAAGTTCTTTGTGTTGGTTTGAACAGACGAATCTGAGATTGTGTGATACATATCGTATAATCAAACCCGTGGATACTTGTGGTGACATTGGAGTATCTAGGTGAAAATAGGGTTTTGGTTGATGTGTGTCTTAAGGTGTTATTTTAGTACGAACTCTAGGGCTGTTTTGAGACACTTATAGGAATAGCCCAATAGATCGATGAGAAAGAATAACTTTGAGGTGGTTTCGTACCGTACAATAATCTCTTCGTTTGTTCTCCGCTATTAGTGACTTTGGATTGACTCTTTGTTGCATGTTGAGGGATTGTTATATGATCCAATTATGTTATCATTGTTTAGGGAACTTGCACTTGCGAAAGTGTAACCCTAGGCCTTGTTTCAAAGCATTGCAATACCGTTTTTGCTCACTTTTGTTACTTGCTACCTTGATGTTCTATATTATTCATAATACAAAAACCTATATCTACTATCCATATTGCACTTGTATCACCATCTCTTCTCCGAACTAGTGCACCTATACAATTTACCATTGTATTGGGTGTGTTGGGGACACAAGAGACTCTTTGTTATTTGGTTGTTTGGTTGTTTGAGAGATACCATCTTCATCCTACGCCTCCCACGGATTGATAAACCTTAGGTCATCCACTTGAGGGAAATTTTCTACTATCCTACAAAACTCTTTGGAGGCCCAACACGAGTCTACAAGAAGAAGGTTGGGTAGTAGACATCACTGCTCCTGCAGTAGGCCTTTCACCTAGCGGTGCATCAAGGACATAATTCTTCTGTGCAGCAATAAGGATAATCCTCAAGTTATGGAACCAGTCCGTGTAGTTTCTACCATCATCTTTCAACTTAGCTTGCTCTAGGAACGCACTATAATTCAGGGGAACGGTAGCACGGGCCATTGATCTACAACATAGATATGCAAATACTATCAGGACTAAGTTCAATTAAATAAATTACTTAAGAACTCCCACTTAGAAAGACATCCCTCAAGTCATCTAAATGATACATGATCCAAATCAACTAACCCATATCCGATCATCACGTGAGATGGGGTAGTCATCAATGGTGAACATCTCTATGTTAATCATTTCTACTATATGATTCACGTTCAACCTTTTGGTCTCCAGTGTTCCGAGGCCATGTCTGTACATGCTAGGCTCGTCAAGTTTAACCCGAGTATTCCGCATGTGCAAAACTATCTTGCACCCATTGTATGTCAAGGTATAGTCTATCACACCCGATCATCACGTGGTGTCTCAACATGACGAATTGTTGCAATGGTGCATACTCAGGGAGAACACTTATACCTTGAAATTTTAGTTAAGTGATCATCTTATTTTGCTACCATCGTACTAAGCAAAATAAGATGCATAAAACATAAACATCACATGCAATCAAAATATGTGACATGATATGGCCATCATCATCTTATGCATTTGATCTCCATCTCCAAAGCATCATCATGATCTCCATCATCACCGGCTCGACAACTTGATCCCTATCATTGCGTCATGGTCATCTCGCCAACTATTGCTTCTACAACTATCGCTAACGCATAGTGATAAAGTAAAGCAATTACATGGTGTTTGCATTTCATACAGTAAAGAGACAACCATAAGGCTTCTGCCGATTGCCGATAACTTTTACAAAACATGATCATCTCATACAATAACATATATCACATCATGTCTTAACCATATCGCATCACAACATGCCCTGCAAAAACAAGTTAGACGTCCTCTACTTTGTTGTTGCAAGTTATACGTGGCTGCTACGAGCTTCTAGCCAGAACAGTTCTTACCTACGCATCAAAACCACAACGGTGCATTATCAAGTTTGTTGTTTTAACCTTCAACAAGGACCGGCCGCAGTGAAATACGATTCAACTAAAGTAGGAGAAGCAGACACCCGCCAACCACCTTTATGCAAAACTAGTTGCATGTCTGTCGGTGGAACCGGTCTCATGAACGTGGTATGTTGGTCCGGGCCGCTTCATCCAACAATACTGCCGAATCAAAATAAGACATTGGTGGTAAGCAGTATGACAATCACCACCCACAACTCTTTGTGTTCTACTCATGCATATCATCTACGAATAGACCTGGTTCGGATGCCACTGCTGGGGAACGTAGCATGTCATTTCAAAAAAAACCCTACGCGCATGCAAGATCTATCTAAGAGATGCATAGCAACGAGGGGGAGAGTGTGTCTACGTACCCTCGTAGACCGTAAGCGGAAGCGTTTCACAGCGCGGTTGATGTAGTCGAACTTTCTTCTCGATCCACCGATCGAGTACCGAACGTACGACACCTCTGAGTTCTGCACACGTTCAGCTCGGTGACGTCCCTCGCCTTCTTGATCCAGCAACACGTCAAGGTAGTAGATGAGTTCTGTCAGAATGACGTGATGCGACCGTCCACAGAAAAACGATGGCGCAAATAAATTTCCCAATCTTTCATGGTACAATGTCACTTGAAACGACGTGGCGCTCGCGATCTTGTAGATGCAATCACCACAGAAACAACACACAGACCCAAGAAGAGGAAGTATGTGGACGATATTTAGAAAGATCAACAACAAATTAGAGCTAGATGCCTCATATCTGCTAGCCTGAATTCACAAAGTAATCAACTTCTCAACTGATATTAACTCATACGGGGAGATACCCCGACTTGTTCATGTCTGTGACTAACAGCAAAAAACCCGTACACGAGGCGCAGTCTCCCTTTTATATGGTGCACACAGGCACACGATACAAGGGCTCAGCCCGGCTCTATAATGAGTTGGTTTCCAAACCGACTTAAACAAAAGGACTTTCTCTCTCCTATCTCTACTAATTAGGAATTAACTAATTTAAAAATTAGGCAAGCTGATCGCAAGAATCCAAAACTAACTAGTACTCCATCATGTACCATTGACTTGACTTTGAATAACCAACGTACGCATTTGTTGTACTCATACATATCAACACGGTGTTCCGAACTTCGGCTCAACATCATCTGTTGGTGCAGTTCGGATTGAAGTTTCCCCATTAAATTTATTTGTCACCATCTTGCTGCCATGATAAAACTTGCTCGCCTGAACTACCTGCGGGCACCATGCGGGCACGACATATCTCTCCTTTATTCCTTGATGATTTGTTGTATTAACAGAATCATTTGCGAAGGCACATGGGGTCACATCATCCTCCCTCCCTTGAAATGAAACCGTCCTTGGTTTTGATCTATACTTTGCGGATCTTTTCTTGAAAACTTCAACGCTGCACTTTATATCCTTTGCATCCTTAGGAAGAGTCACATAAAACTCACCATTATGCATAAAAGTGAACTTATTTGTTTGTCCATGATGAAGAGCATTAACATCATGCTACCACGAACACCCCAACATAAGGTGACAAACATGTAGTGGCATAACGTCGCATTCCACCTTATCAACATATCCATCAATAGAAAAAGGAACCTTCACCCTGTGAGTTACCTTCACTTTGCCAACATCATTTATCCACTTCATATAGTATGGTCTTGGGTGCTTCCATGTTGGTAACAAAAGAGACTCCACCACATCCTTGCTAATCATGTTGCTAGCACTGCCCCCATCAATTATCAGTTTGCAGACTTCTCCCTTGATGGTACATGCAGTTTGAAAAATACTCCGCCGATGTCCTTGTTCAACAATGGTTTTGTCATCTCGCTGGACCTTATCTGCTAGCGAACTCTCCATATCAGGATCATCTTGAGGATAACATAGTATGGTATCACCATGACCTCTTTCAATTCCATCCTCTAACTTAGGCATCTCATCTTTAGATTCTGAAATATATTTCGTATCAACAAGTAGAACCCTTCATAGATTGTAACATTCATGCTTCATGTGTCCACGTCCTCCACACTTGTGGCAAATAATATTATGGTGATGCGATGACGTCGCACTAGATGAAACCTAAGAAACCTCCTTTGGTGCAGCCCCCGCATTGCTTTGTTCAATGCTTCACGGCTTATAAGAAGGAGTCGGTTTAGCACTAAACCCACCATCAATAGGAGAAGAACCACATCGCCCACTGTTGTAAGTTGGACGAGACTCTGAAGCTTGCTTCTCCAATACCCAACATTCAACACACTCCGCTTGATGAAGCAACTCATGAATATCATTATGTTACATTAAATCAACATGGTCATGAATCTTTTCTTCTAACCCCTCAAAGAAACATATCATGGCCGCCTATGTAGACTCACGCACAGTTGTACGGATCATCAGAACTTGCATCTCTTTATAGTACTCATCAACTGATTTTGTACCTTGCACTAGACGACGCAGTCAAATATGAAGCTGGCGAGTGTAATAAGCAGGCACAAAACGTTCGCTTCATGTTATCCCATGTTGCTGGTCGTTCGTGAGTACGGTTCTTATTATCCCACCATACAAGAGCATACTCTGTAAATTCCATTGATGCAACACGAACCTTCTTATCTTAGGTGCAGTTGTGACCATCAAAAATCTGATTTAAGTGCATCTCCCACTCCTAATATTTCTCCGGGTCAGCATAACGTCCCGAGAATTCAGGTATGGTTATCTTGATTTGACCCAAACCATCATCATCGTGGGCACCATTGCCGCCATAGTCACGGCGCCGCCCAACATGTCGGTGAGCCCCAGCATCATGCTGTGGTCGGTGAGGTAAGCCTCCATGGCATTGGAATCCTCAAAAAAATTACCATCATCATTGTTGTCACGGTCACGATGTCGTCATGGTGAGCGGGACTGTATGGGTGCCACATCTCTAGCCTGAAGGCTCTGAACTGTTGCAGTGAGCCGATTAAGACTCTCGGTAACCACCTATTGACTATCAGTGCATTGTCGGCCGCTGGCAGTCAAACGCTCGTTCAACTTGTCCTTGACGCCTACAATATTTACAGACAATTCCTCAACCCTTGTCCCAAGCTTCTTGTTGGCTCCATTGATCAACATCAAATGGATACGCAAATAATCACTTATCTCCAGATCCTCCGGAAATTCATCGCCCTCCTCATGATCAGATTTCTCATGCTGCGAGTTCACCATCTTTCAAACAATTGAATCAAATAGGAGAAAAAATTGTACCGTGGTCGACCTTGCTCTGAATACCACTTGATGCGACCGTTGACAGAAAAACGATAGCACAGATAAATTTCCCAATCTTTCACAGTACGATGTCACTTGAAACGATGTGGCGCTCGCGATCTTGTAGATGCAATTACCATAGAAACAACATGCACACCCAACAATTGGAAGTATGTGGACAATCTTTAGAAATATCAGCAACAAATTAGAGCTAGATGCCTCCAATCTGCTAGCCTAAATTCACAAAGTAATCAACTTCTCAACTGATATTAACTCATCGGGAAGATACCCCAACTTGTTCATTTCTGCGACTAACAGCAAAAAAAACCTTACACGAGGTGCAGCCTCCCTTTTATATGGTGCACACAGGCACATGATACAAGGGCTCAGCCCGACTCTATCGTGAGTTGGTTTCCAAACTGACTTAAACAAAAGGACTTTATCTCTCCTATCTCTACTAATTAGGAATTAATTAATTTAAAAATCTGACAAGCTGATCGCAAGAATCCAAAACTAACTAGTACTCCATCACGTATCATCACTAGTAGAAAATAGGGCTTTGGTTCAGACCGGGCCAGCCCATTACTCCCAGTTCAGTCACGAACCGGGACCCATGCCCCCACAGGTCCCGGTTCGTGAGGCCAGGGGGCCAACCGGGCCTCACAGGGCATTGGTCCCGGTTTCTTTGGCCCCTTTGGTCCCGGTTCTAGGTACAAACCGGGACCAATATGCCATGCTCCTTGCCCACCACCATTGGTTCCGGTTCGTGACTGCAATCGGGACCAAAGGGTATCCTTTAGTCCCGGTTCCAGCCACGAACTGGGACCAATGAGATGCCTATATATACCCCCTCGCCCGCGAGCAGAGCACTCCACTACTTTGTTTTTCTGGCTGGCTGTTGGAGAGCTTTGTGATGCTCTAGCTCACCTCCTATGCACATGAGGTGTTCGATGAAATGCCCGAGCCACACTTAAGCTTTCTCCTCTCAAGCTCCTTTTCCAAGCTCCATTTTCCTCGAGATTTGTCTAGGTTTGGCGGTTCGTCCTGTCCCGTCCCCGTCCTCACCGCCATTGATCACCCGCGCCGATCTCGTCGCCTGCACCATCGTGGTGAGCCTCTTGATCTTATCTTCTTTCTAAAATTAAAAAGTTATTACATGTATGATTTAGATAGATAGTTGTGTAGTTTTCTTACTTACTATTGTTTGTTATTATATAGTGCGATGGTTTTGGTATCTCCCTCCGTCGACCCTCGTCCTGTCTATTATTCAGATGTGGTATATATATTTTATTTTATAACTATTAGTTTCATTTAGTGTTTATGACAATTATGCCGAGCAACGTGACATAGATTTTTTATCTCGGAGGTATGTGAACCGGAAATTCCAACCGACCCTATTGTCGAGAGGTTAAATTTAGTTGAAGAAGAAAACAATTACTTGAATGAAAAATTGAAAAAATTGAGGAGGAGAAGATGATATTGGAGTTGCATGTTGCGGATGTCGTCGATGATCACAAGATCAAGATGGATGCAATGCGCTTGAAGATTAGAATGATTAGAAAATATGACATTCATACTAAGGCTTGGTATCATTATGCCGTTGGATCAATTGTTACCTTGGTTGCGGTTATGATCCCATTTCTTATTGCATTGAATTTTTTTACATAGTTTCAATGTATAGTTTAATTAGATGCTCTGGAGAGCTATATGTTGTTCAATGAGAACTATGTATGTACTTTGGTTTTAATGTGATGATGAACTTCTATTAATTTGGTCACTTATCTATTCATGATGTATGCAGATGAACCGACAATGGATGTACGGTATCAGACGCACCTCCGAGTACATTAAGGGTGTGAATAATTTTCTCGCAGTGGGTGAGGTAAACAAGCAGAATGGTTTTACATGTTTTCCATGCCCTATATATGGGAATACAAGGTCTTACTCTGACTTGAAAACCCTTCACACCAACCTTCTTTATAAGGGTTTCATACCACACTATAATGTTTGGACCAAGCACGAAGAAAGAGGGGTTATGATGGAAGACAGCGAAGAAGAAGAAGATGATGACAACTATGTGCCCACTGAATATGGTGATGCTGCAATGGGGGAAGCTGAAGATCAAGAGGAACCAAATGATGTGCCCGTTGACGATCTTCGCCGGGTCATTGTTGATGCAAAGAGACAGTGCAAAACTGAAAAGGAGAAGTTGAAGTTCGATTGCATGTTAGAGGATCACAAAAAAGGATTGTGCCCCAATTGCGAAGACGGCAATACAAAGCTCGCTACCGTAATGGAATTGCTGCAGTGGAAGGCAGAGAATGGTGTGCCAAACAAAGGATTTGAGAAGCTACTGAAAATATTGAAGAAGAAGCTTCCAAAGGATATGAATTGCCTGACAGTATGTATGCGGCAAAGAAGGTCGTATGCCCTCTAGGATTGGAGGTGCAGAAGATACATGCATGCCCTAATGACTTCATCCTCTACTGGAGTGCATTGCAGTATAATATCAGACGAGATGACCTTGGTGATGTTGACGGCGAGTGCCCCAGGAAGAGGATTCCTGCCAAGGCGATGTGGTATGCTCCTATAATACCACGGTTGAAACACACGTTCAGAACAAAGAGCATGCCAAGTTGATGCGATGGCACACAAAGGACCGTAAGAAAGACGGGATGTTGAGAGCACACGCAGTGGATAAAAATC
Organism: Triticum aestivum; assembly: GCF_018294505.1. Lineage (NCBI taxonomy): Eukaryota > Viridiplantae > Streptophyta > Magnoliopsida > Poales > Poaceae > Triticum > Triticum aestivum. Next base: position 90,236,439 of record NC_057795.1, on the reverse strand, counting down.
GAGAGAAAGTACTAGGAGGAGTTTGAAGGTGACGCAAGGAACATATGGTTTGGTTTAAGCGCGGATGGCATTAATCCTTTTGGGGAGCAGAGCAGAAATCACAGCACCTGGCCCGTGACTCTATGTATCTATAACCTTCCTCCTTGGCTGTGCATGAAGCGGAAGTTTATTATGATGACAGTTCTCATCCAAGGCCCTAAGCAACCCGGCAATGACATTGATGTGTACCCAAGGCCATTAGTTGAAGAACTTTTACAACTGTTGAATGGAAATGGTGTACGTGTGTGGGATGAGCACAAGCAGGAGGAATTTAACCTGCATGTGTTGTTGTTTGTAACCATCAATGATTGGCCTGCTCTTAGTAACCTTTCAGGACAGACAAACAAGGGATACCACGCATGCACACACTGTTTAGATGACACCAAAAGTATATACCTGGACAAATGCAGGAAGAATGTGTACCTGGGGCATCGTCAATTTCTTCCGACCAACCATCAATGTCGAAAGAAAGGCAAGCATTTCAAAGGTGAGGCAGATCACCGGAAGAAGCCCGCCATGTGTACCGGTGATCACGTACTTGCTATGGTCAATGATTTAAAAGTAATCTTTGGAAAGGGTCCCGGCGAACTATCTATTCCTAATGACACTAAGGGACGTGCACCCATGTGGAAGAATAAATGTATATTTTGGGACCTACCCTACTGGAAAGACCTAGAGGTCCACTCTTAAATCAATGTGATGCACGTGACGAAGAACCTTTGCGTGAACCTGTTAGGATTCTTGGGCGTGTATGGGAAGACAAAAGATACACCGGAGGCAGGGGGCCTGCAACGTTTGCACAAAAAAGACGGCATGCCTCCAAGCAGTATGAAGGTCCTGCCAGCTACGCCCTTACCAAAGAAGAGAAGGAAATCTTTGTTTGAATGCCTGCTCAGTATGAAGGTACCGTATGGCTTCGCATCGAATATAAAGGGAATAATAAATATGCCAGAGAAAAAGTTCTAGAACCTAAAGTCTCATGACTGCCACGTGATTATGACTCAACTACTTCCGGTTGCATTGAGGGGGATTCTACCGGAAAATGTTCGATTAGCCATTGTGAAGCTATGTGCATTCCTCAATGCAATCTCTCACAAGGTGATCGATCCAGAAATCCTACCAAGGTTAAGGAGTGATATAGCACAATGTCTTGTCAGTTTCGAGTTGGTGTTCCCACCATCCTTCTTCAATATCATGACGCATGTCCTAGTTCATCTAGTCGACGAGATTGTCATTCTGGGCCTTGTATTTCTACACAATATGTTCCCCTTTGAGAGGTTCATGCGAGTCCTAAAGAAATATGCCTATAACCGTGCTAGGCCAGAAGGAAGCATCTCCATGGGCCATCAAACAGAGGATGTCATTGGGTTTTGTGTTGACTTCATTCCTAACCTTAAGAAGATTGGTGTCCCTCAATCGCGGTATGAGGGGAGACTAAGTGGAAAAGTCATGCTAGGAGGGGACTCAATAATATGTAGGGATGGGCATTCATGGTCTCAAGCACACTACACAGTTCTACAGAATTCTACCTTGGTGACCCCGTATGTCGATGAACACAAGAACATTCTTCGCTCCAAACAAGCGGACCAGTGTGATGATTGGATCACAAGTGAACACATCAGGACTTTCCGAAGTTGGTTGCAAACACGTCTCAGGGGTGACAACACTATTTCTGATGAGTTGTACTCATTGGCCAGGGAACCATCTTCGACTGTAATGACTTACAAAGGGTACGAGATAAATGGGAATACATTTTACATGATCGCCCAAGATCAAAAGAGCACCAACCAAAACAGTGGTGTTTGCTTTGATGCAACAACCAAGAGGGGAAAGGACACATATTATGGTTACATAGTGGACATATGGGAACTTGACTATGGACATGATTTTAAGGTCCCTTTGTTTAAGTGCAAATGGGTCAATCTGTTAGGAGGCGGAGTACAGGTAGACCCACAGTACGAAATGACAACAGTGGATCTGAACAATCTTGGGTACACAGACGAACCATTCATCCTAGCCAATGATGTGGTGTGGGTTTTCTATGTGAAGGACATGTCTACCAAACCAAGAAAAAGAAAAGATAAGGAAGCAAATACATCATACGATGAGCCAAAGTGCCACATAGTTCTTTCAGGAAAAGGAGACATCATGGGATTGGAGGGCAAGATAGACATGTCTGAAGATTATAAAAAGTGTCATCAAATTCCTCCTTTCAAAGTCAAGGCTGGCCCAAGCACCCTGTTAAACGATGAAGATTATCCATGGTTACGGCGCAATAATCAAAGGACACAAGTGAAGACTTTCTTTCCACAATTATTATGATGATGCCTTTGATCTAGAATATCACTACACTGACATGTGAAGAAATGAAATTCCTTTTGTAACAGATGAGTTTCCGTTCGAAACCTTGATACTTCGAAAGAGATTGTCTATTTTGTACACGAAGTGCATCCAGTTTTTGTCGTAACCCTCTCAACTTTTTAGCACATGCTATGTGGGTGAAATTATGATACAATGCCAACTTTTAACCTTTTTAGAGTTCTGTAGTGCTTATCCATTTCAGGGTCATTTAGCTCAAAAAATCAGTAAATGCATGAAAAATACCAAATGAAGTCAGAAAGGGTTGAAAATTGGTGATGTGGCTTTGAATGGTGCATTTTGAACACAAAAAAATCTGGAGTTCAAATAAGTTCAAAAAAATGAAATCCCTTTGTAATAGATGAATTTTTGTCTGAAACCCTAATACTTCGAAAGAGATTGTCCGTTTTGTACATGAAGTGCATCCAGTTTTTGCCGTCATCCTCTCAACTTTTTAGCACATGCTATGTGGGTGAAATGATGATACCATGCCAAATTTAAACCTTTTTAGAGTTCATTTGTAGTGCATTTCAATTTTGGGGTCATTTAGCTAGAAAAAAATCAATAAATGCATGAAAAATACCAAATGAAGTGAGAAAGGGTTGAAAATTGATGATGTGGCTTCGAATGGTGCATTTTGAACACAAAAAAACTCTGGAGTTCAAATAAGTTCAAAAAAATGAAATCCCTTTGTAACAAATGAGTTTTCGTCCAAAACCCTGATACTTTGAAAGAGATTGTCCATTTTGTACACGAAGTGCATCCAGTTTTTGCCGTAATCCTCTCAACTTTTTAGCACGTGCTATGTGGGTGAAATGATGATACCATGCCAACTAAGGCCTTTTCAGAGTTCATATGTAGTGCTTTTCAATTTCAGGGTAATTTAGCTCAAAGAATGAACTAATAGCAAAAAGAATGAACTAAAAATAATCAACTAAAATATTCTGTTATGATCAACTAAAACAAAACTATAATATTCTTCAATAGCAAAAAGAATCAACTAAAAAGCTTTTATAAAACTCCAATAGCAAAAGGAATCAACTAAAAAGCTTTTATAAACCTCTAGTATTATTGAAACTAAAATTACATAAAATTTATGCAACTAAAATTATCAAAGTATTTTCTGTTCAAAGCATTAAAAGCAAAAAGAATTTTCATAAAGAAATTTTTTTGTTAGAAACTTTAATAGCAAAAAGAATTATCATAAAGAATTTTTTTTGTTAGAAACAAAAATAACAAAATCTATTTTTGAATATAATGATAAAACACAGTAATATTAAATAGCAGGAAAAAGAATCACTCCAAAATTTATATTTATAGTAAAGTTAATCACAAACTAGTGATTCACAATAATTTCAAAGAATTCAAATTTAAATTATTCAAATTTGAAAACTAATGGCACTAACAGAAAGTTTATAATTTTTGTGACCTAAAAACAAAAAGAAATAAAAAATAAAGCAAAAAACAAAAGAAAATAAATAATGCAAAAAACAAAACAAAAAAGTGGAAAAAAAATGCCAGCTACTAGGCCACCACGGCCTGAATACGACTAGAAACCCAACTATGGGCCAAGATTCAGGCCCGCAGAAGGCCCAGTAGGCCAATAGGCATAGCAGTGTTAGATTAGGCCCATAAGCCTGCATTGGAGAGGAGCTCGTGAGGGCAGCGGCAATGGGGCTTATAAACCACTCCGAGCCCCTCTCAACTAGCGAGGTGGGACTAAACATTTTGGCCGCGGGCAGCAGCACAAGGCCTTTGATCCCGATTGGTAGCACCAACCGGGACGAAAGGGGTGCATCGGTACCGGTTCGTGGCACCAACCGGGACTAATGCCCCCCTTTAGTCCTGGTTGGTGCCACCAACCGGGACCAAAGATCTCCTTTTCCCACCCTTTGGGTTGCTGAAAACAGACCTTTGATCCCGGTTGGTCGCACTAACCGGGGCTAAAGGGGTCATTGGTCCTAGTTCCAGCCACGAACCAGGACCAAAGCTTTGCCTATATAAGCAGCACTTGTCAAAATTCAGTTCAGTTTCTTCGATCCCTCCGACGACGCCACTAGGCTGCCCCTCCGCCTCGTCATCATCGTTGTCGCCCCTGCCTCCAACATCGTCGCCACGCTGCCCCTGCCGTCGCATGTGCCTCGTCGTCGCCGTTTCCGACGCCGTCCCTGAGCTCGGGCGCCCCTGGCCCCGCCCCTGCCCCACCCCTGAGCACGTCGTCCAGTCGTGGCCCTGCCCCGGCCAGCCCCCATCGCCGTCATCGTTGTCGAGCCCTCGCCGCCTCCGCCGTCACCCTTGCCGACCGCCCCCGTTGTGAGCCGCCGCCACCCCGTCTCTCTGTGATAATTTTTTATGCGTTTTTTATGTGATGATTTTCTTTGTTCATATATATAATGTATATATGTATGTGGATATAGGTATGTATGGATGTGGCTATGTATGTATGGATATAATGTTCATAGCATTTTTTTGTTCATATATGTATTAATTTTTTTATTTAGGTTGTTAGTATATATCGATTTTAGGTTAGTGCATTTTAGGTTAGTTGAAGAGGAAGAAGGAAGAAGGAAGAACAAGAAAGAGAAGGAGAGGAAAAAGGAAAATAAGAAGAGGAAGAAGGAGAAGAAGAGGAGAAAAAAATAAGAAAAGGAAGAAGAAGAAAAAATAGAGGATAAGAAGAAAAATAGAAAAAAAATCTATTTTTTCTTCTTCTCCTCTATTCCTTCTTCTTCTCCTTTTTTCTTCTATTTTTTCTTATTCTTCTTCACCTCTTTCTTTTTTCTTCTTCCTCTTCTTATTTTTTGGGTGTTGAGGATCGCCGAGTTGTGGACGGTCGGGAACTAGGGTAGCGGGTCGAGGGTCGCCGAGGGGTCGAGAGTCGAGGGTCGTTGAGGGGTCGAGGGTCGGGAACTAGGGTAGAGGGTTGTGGGTCGCCGAGACATCGGAAGGAAAGAAAAAGGAGAAGAAGAGGAGAGGAAGAAGAGGAGAAAAAAATAAGAAGAGGAAGAAGAAGAAAAAAAGGAGGAGAAGAAATAGAAAAAACTATTTTTTCTTATTCTCCTCTATTCCTTCTTCTTCTCCTCTTTTTTCTTCTGTCTTTTCTTCTATTTCTTCTTCTTCTCCTCCTCCTCTTCTTTTTGTTCTTCTTCCTCTTCTTATTTTTTATCGGGAACGAGGGTGTCGAGGATCACCGTGTGGTCAAGGGTCGGGAACTATGGCAGAGGGTCAAGGGTCACCGAGGGGTCGAGGGTCGAGGGTCATCGAGGGGTCGAGGGGTCAAGGGTCGAGGATCGCCAAGGGGTCGAGAGGGGGACATCGATCAACCCCCTCTCGCTCGACCAACTCTCGAGGACACCCAAACCCTAGAAAAAAACATTGTCGATCTCCTACCCCCTCCCGCCCCTACTCAACAAACTATCTTGATATTTATAAGAGATTTATCAAGAATGCCCCCATTATGGATGTGCATAATTAAGATGATCCATATTTTTCCTGATCTCATCTACCATTCTATATGTGTATGTTCTCTTGTGTCAAAGTATTGAAGAAATCCATGGTTTCATAATTAGCCAGAAGTAACATGTGTATGATGGTATGAAGCTCTCCAAAATTATTTTGGAACGGAGTCCTGATAGGATAATTCTCTTTTTTGTATGAGGTTCAGCAAAGGCCTACCAAATAGCGATATTCGAAAGGCTCTTGTTGAACTACGTACCAAGAAGCGAATTATCCTATCAGGACTCCGTTCCAAAATAACTTTGGGGAGCTCCATACCATCATGCGCCTATTACTTCCAGCTAATGATGAAGCCATGGTTTTCTTGAATCCTTTTACACTAGACACTATTCTGATCACGGGATCAGAATAATATTCTGATCACAACATGAACTTCCCGAGTAACGCGCCTGACCTTCCCCGAGTACTAGGTTGAACTTCAGCTAAAATGTGTCCAAATGGCACTTGTGATATACCGTTGGAAAGCTATGGACACCAATATAATGATCCAAGTTAAATTTTTGGCAAAATGTAAGTGGTTTAAGAGCAGTTTTAAAAACCGTTTTTTCTTCATACAAAAAACATGAATCGTATTTTCGATCGCATTTTTAAACCATTTATCGGAACGAGGTAAATAATATAGCGTTGGAAAGCTACTACAAAACCGCTCCTTCGACATGTTAAAAGTTTTCTCTAATTCCCTATGGATAAAGAGTAATTTTGAAAATCGTAAATTTTCGTAAACCGAACAGTCGAGTTCGTATTTTCAATATAATTTCTAAATAGCTAATCCATTTGACGCAAATGATATTGCATTGGAAAGCTTGTAAAAATGCGCTACTTTTTCATGTTAAAAGTTTTTCTAATTTGGAACGGTTTAAAAGTAATTCAGAAAATGATACAAGTTCCACCGAGTTCGTATTTTCGAGCTAATTTTTTACTCGTATGGCCGAGTGCAACAAATGATATGGTGTTGGAAAGCTTGAGCAAATGCTAAACTTTTTTGCATATATTATTTATACTAATTCCTTATAGTTCTAAGTCAAATTGGAAAATGGCTAAAAACGTGTTTTTGGCATAATTTCTACATACTTTATCGGAATGGGGCAAATAGTATACCGCTGAAAAGATACGGAAAATGCGAAACTTTTTCATGTTGATGGTTTTCTTTGATTCGTAGCCGTTTTCAAGTAATTGCGAAAAGGGCGAGATCATTCGTTCTGCCTTTATCGCGAAACCGATTCTTCGAAAATGCACCGCGTGAAGAACATGAACTTCTCGGCACCTGTGCTTGAACTTCACTCTGTTTTTCATGTGTTTTTTTTTGCTCGTATATCTCTATCCATTGCTCCTAGCCCTCCATCCACTCACCAGAATTGAGCAAGTGATATACCGATGGAAAGCTGCTGTAAACACGCAACTTTCCCGTGTTGATCATTTTTTCCTACTCGCAACGATTTTAAAAGTTTTTCATTTGAAATTCATTCAGCGTAGTAGTTGAACTTCATGATGTTTTCACGTTGAACTTCTGTGACGTATTTTTGTTTGTACACGCGCCTGAACTTCCCTCTGTACGAACCCGACCTTCGGGCTATCTTTGCAACTGTGGCTTCCCCCGCGAATTATTCTGGTCAGTAGTGTTCTATATGATGTTAGTGTAATCTAGAAACGTTTTTAGCAACTAAATACCGGTTTTAAATATAAATCTTGCTCGCTGGAGGATTTTGCTCGCGGGTCATGATGAAATTCTGTTTTTTGCAATTTTACTGCCTGAGTTGTTCGACCTGAACTTCCCCTAGTGCTAGGTTGAACTTCCATCAACATTGCCCAAATGGGGCTTGCAATATACGTTGGAAAGCTCTGGACACGAGTATCATGACCCAACTTAAAATTTTGGCAAAATGTAAGTGGTTTAAGAGCAGTTTTGAAAACCGTTTTTTCTTCATACAAAAAACGTGAATCGTATTTTCGATCGCATTTCTAAACCATTTATCATAATGAGGCAAATAATATGGCGTTGGAAAGCTGTTGTAAAACCGCTCCTTCCACATGCTGAAAGTTTTTTCTAATTACCTATGGTTAAAGAGTAATGTGGAAAATCGTAAAAATTCGCAAACCGAACAACCGAGTTTGTATGTTTGATGCCATTTCTAAACGCCTAATCCAATTGATACAAATGATATGGCGTTGTAAAGCTTGTGAAAATGCGCTTTTTTCTCATGTTGAAAGTTTTTTCTAATTTTGAATGGTTTAAGAGTAATTTAGAAAACGGTAGAAGTTCTACCAAGTTTGTATTTTCGATCTATTTTTTTAATCATACATCTGAATGTAGCAAATGATATGGCGTTGGGAAGCCTGAACAAATGCGAAACTTTTTGGTATATATTGTTTCTCCCAATTCATTACGGTTTTACGTTGATTTTGAAAATAGCTAAAAACGTATTTTCGCCGTAATTTCTACAAACTTCATCGGAATGGGACAAATAATTTACTGTTGAAAAGCTATGAAAAATGCGAAACTTTTTCATGTTGATGGTTTTCTCTGAATCCCAGCCATTTTCAAGTAATTTCAGAAACGGCAAGATCACTCGTTCTGCCTTTATCGCAAAACAGATTCGTCGAAAATGCATCGCGTGAAGTACTTGAACTTTTGTGGTAGTTCTTCTTGAACTTAACTTTGTTTTTCACGTGCTTTTTTTTGCTCGTAGCTCTTCATTCACTCACCGGAATTAAGCAAGTGATATACCGATGGAAAGCTGCTATAAACACGCAACTTTACCGTGTTGATCATTTTTTCATACTCGCGATGGTTTTAAAAGTTTTTCTTGTGAAATTCATTCAGTGTAGTAGTTGAACTTCATTCTGTTTTCATGTTGGACTTCTGTGACATTTTTTGTAATTTTCCCATCCATTTTCGTCAGTGTTACACAAATGATATTCTTTTTGTACAAACCTCTCTCACAATATTTTTTTAACTTTCTTCGACCGAGGACTTGAACTTACACAAATGATATTCCTGCCGTTTTGAAGTAAAGTAGAAAACGACAAGATCATGCTTTCTGCCTTCATCGTGAATGGAAATGCATTGTGTGAAGTAGTTGAACTTCTCGGGCATGTCTGTTTGAACTTCACTCTAATTTTTGACGTGTTGTTTTTTGATGTACTATTTTTTGCACTGCGTGAAGTAGTTGAACTTCTTGGGCATGTCTGTTTGAACTTCACTTTGTTTCACTTTATTGTATTTTTTTATATGAAATACACACCATGTAGTACGTGAACTTCCGGTTGTTATCACTTTGAACTTCTCTGGTTTGAGAGAATTATTTTAAAACACAAAAAACAACATTTTTTTATGTATTTTGGACATCTAAATACACGGTGAACCTCTCTCACAAGAATTTTTGAACTTTCCCTCGCCGAGCACTTAAACTTCTAGCAACCATTTTTACGTTTATGAGATTATTTTCAAAAGTGCAAAAAATGGCGCTGTGCTTTTTATTTTTTGAAAAGGTAAATCCTAGTTTTTAATAAACTCCGAACTTCTGTGTTATTTCAATTTGAACTTCATCTTTTTATATTTTGACTAAAGAATTGTATTCAATTTTTATACGGAAAAAATCAAACATGGAAATACAAGATGAGCCTCTCTCGTAAGAATTTTTTAAGTTCCCCGAACAGAGCACTTGAACTTCTTTCAACAAATCTTTTAAGCTTTTAATTTTCTATACTTTTATTCTCATTTGAAATGCATTCCTTGTAGTATTGAACTTCTTGTTGTTTTCACTATGAACTTCTGTCGCATTTTCGTGTATACGTCGCATTTTTTGCCATTTTAAAACATGTAATTGTAGGTCGGACGTCCAACAATATAAATTTTGAACCGTGCACGGAGGTGCACGTGAACTTCTTGCAGCAAATCTGAGTTTTTTATATACTTCGAACTTCTCTGTTATTTTAATTTCAACTTCTTAGTCATATTCTTAGAAAGGAAATATGTTTTTAAATAACCATTAAACATTTTTTTTGTAAATTGAACTTCATAGTTTTATTTTTCTTAGAAACGGTAATAATTTGAGTTTCTTGTATATTGAACTACTCCTTTATTTGAATTTGAACTTCGTCATTTTTATTCTTCACTAACAAGGAAATCTGAGTTTCTTTATAAATATCGAACTTCTCTATGTTGTAATTTGGACTTCTTGGTTTATTTTTTTAGCATAAAAATATCCTAAGTTTTTCATAAATATTGGCCCCCTCCACATTTTTTTAGAAATGCGGAAAATTCATTCTGTTTATAGACTTTTTGAATTGGTATTTTAATTTAATTCAACTTGTTTGTTTTTATCGGTTCATAAAAATCTAAGTTTTTTATAAACGTCGAACTTCTTCGTTATTTTAATTTGAACTTCTTAGTTTTATTCTTATAGAAAAATATGGTTTTCAAAATAGCATGAAATATAAGCCGATTGTGATACTGAAACATTTTACCCTTCATGCAACCAGAAAATTTAACATTTTTCTACGAAGCCCACATGAAAGGAATGATTTTGTCATGGCATTTTATTGGTTTTTAAGATCCTGACTTCTTTTGGTTTTGTCATGTTAACTTTTTCGATTAGTTTCCTTTTAACTTCCAGAACACAAACAGTTTGGTAATTGAACTTCCGTATTTTTTTCATGAAGTTTGGTAATTGAGCTTCCATATTTTTTTCCTTTCCTATTGAGCTTCCATAAAGTTTGGTAATTGAACTTCCTGTTTTTCTAATGTGAATTCCAGAGATTTAGCATTTCCCACATTTCTTTTTCAAGGGAGAATTCGTGGAACTTTTTTAATGGATGATTTACTATTTCCCACTCCACACCTTTTGTCGCAGAATGTGTAATTTTTCAAGATTGAACTATTGTACATATCAAACAAGGGCCAAAAGAATTTTTTGCGTACATACCACATGATAAACAACACAAATGTTTTTGATAGAAAGAAGATGCATTCACATATACACAAACAAAGTGTCGATGATAGACACATGATCCATCCAAAATTAACTCGTGCAAAATTTCATCAGTACAAGAGCAGCATGGTCGATGTCCGGCAATGTGAGGATTCGCCAATCTGAACCGAAATAATAAGCAGTGGTGCAAATCGCTCACACTGTCTCTCACCAAATCTTTCCCTGAACTCAAATACATGCTGAAACTCAAATACCTGCAAAAGTAGGAGCCTGGAATATTAAGGACCTGGGCCTCGTCTGGGCACTACAGCAGTGGGAACCGAGTGGCTCAGCCGAACTTCTTGGGGTTGTGCAGTTGAACGGCCGAAGCTGGTAGCGGCGAAACGCGCTGAGTGCTGCAGCGATGGGGCCCCACTGGGAAGAGGCTACGTGGTAGCAAGGGACCATGGGTCAGGTAAGACCTACAATAGTTATGTTTAGTATTCAGCACAAAGATTGAAAAGGTATCACTTTAGGCATTAGGCAGGATAACTATGTGTGTAATATGCTCCGGTATATTGCAACTACCTTGTGTGATGACTGTATGCCACGACTCAGAATCAGAAAATAACAATATACTATGCTAGTTCACATAACTTCACTCAAGTCAGAGCACGAAGGATAACATAAATAGTTGAATGATCGATGTCCTCAATATTATGACAAGGAACATCTAAATTCCCAGCTCACTTCCGTGAAAAACACACATAATATGTCACTCTTTCTTGCTGTTTTTTATCAAGTATAAGCATTGACTGAATTTTCAAATTTAGTGGTGGAGCTATGCAATGGCAGAATAAAGAAAACATGCACACAAATTCAAAGAGTTCAGAAGCTCTGAAGCTCAAGTATACGGGGTGCAGCTCTGTCTGTGTATGTGCGTCTGATTGCGTGGAACATGTGCTCAAGGACGGACAAGGTCTTCAGACGCACTGCCGGCATATTTCGGGCGGAGGGTGGCGCCTGGTTGTAGTGCGGGATGTGGCGTCACCGTCACGCTCGTCACCAGGAAAGAGACGGCCAAGGCGTACAGCACGTCCGCGCACTAGGATAGGTCGATGACCTTCAACAAAATTTGCAGAGAACTTGAGCCATGGTGTATCAAGCATCACGTGTTTGATTTTTCAGAGCATCCTTGCTTGCAAGACAGAGTACTAATCTAATATCTAAGAGAACATAATACTTGGGAAATAAAAATTGAAGAATATGTAGGAAGAACTAAACTGGAACTACTCATCTAGCAAGACAATTCCTTCCTTCTCATAATTTTTCACACGGAAAAAATAAGAAATAGATGCCACAAGCTCTGCTCAGTTTGGATTGAAGGAAATTCCTCTAGCATATGTCAGAACTCGTAAATGAACTAGCTTCTGCCGCTAACGATACAGGCAGCCTGGAGGATTTGTGTTAGTGCATACCACCAATTTTTGCGTCTCCATTGAGCCGCAGTTGACCTCGCTTGTACTACAGGGGAGGAGCCGCCATGAGAGTTTACAGAGGCACACCATGGCTGGCAAGGGGAAGTTCGAGCAACCAGTCACCCACGTGGAGAAGTTCGAGCAGCACCAGGGGAAATCCGTGGTGGTGTCCGGACGTTGTTCAGGGCGGCAGCAGGTGACGCAGGGGTAGCCGGAGAAGTACTGCCTCCCCCGCCTGAGCTAGCGGTGGACTGCAGCGACAGCTAGCGGAGGACTGCGGAGGCAGTAGTAGCTAGCAGCAGACAGTGGTGGCGCGATCCGGGGAGGGTGGCGGCGGCGGTGGCGTGATGCGTGGAGGGCGAAGGCAGCGGCAGCAGCGGCGCGATCCCCGGCGGCGGCGCAACACAAGGCAGGGGCGACACGACGGTCGATTATCAGGGCAGCGGATAGCACGGCGGCCAGTTCCCGGGGCGGGAGAGGCACGACGGCTGGTTCCCGGGGCGGGGGCTAGCCGGCGCCGGCGGGGTGGGTGGCTGGATCGGAGAGGGGGTGGGCGTGGGAATGTTCGCTAGATCTGGGAGGGAGTGGGGGCGCGGGAAGGTACGGTAGCGAGGTGGGTTCGGGAACATCCGCTCGGCCTCTATATAGACGCGCCATGATCCAAATAACTATTCTAATAGTGTTGTCCTATATATATATATATATATATATATATATATATATATATATATATATATATATATATATATATATATATATAAAGCCTGTGCTGACTAGCTAATTGATGCATTACTTGTTTTGGTATGTACATATATTAACTCTTATTTCTTCTTTTATAGACCTCCGGAATGAGCCAAACTTCGGTAACGAGATGAGGCCCGAGGAAAAGGTTGCGCCAAGATGAAAGGTTCACGATCACAACAATCGCGGGCGATGGCTAACCGATTGAACCCATCTGGACCAAGGAAGCATTTTCTGCTCAGTGCGGGGTTCTTGTTAGGGACATGATCCCGATCACCATCCACCAATGGAATAAGCCTAAGACAAAGACCCTCAAGTTTCTTATGTCGAAGATAGACAGAAAGATGATCTTTGAATCGCGCTAAAGGAAAATTTCACCCTACCGCCATAGAAGGATCCGGATAAGCCAGTTATAGAGCCATTGGTCAAGGATCATGCTCTCGAGAAGATGGCAGATCTATTTAGGAGGTGGAAGAATGAGTTGAAATCAACGTATGTCGACAAAGAGAAGACTCCAGAATTCACCGGCTGATTTGAGAAGAAAAGAGATCACTGGCCCGCATTTGTGGCCCACAAGACATCGGAGAAGAGTAAGAAGATGTCAGCGACAAATAAGAAAAATGCTGCAAAGAAGGAGCATCACCGTCGCATGGGGTCAGGTGGCTACCTCAAAGCTCGACCGTTGTGGAACAAGGCTGAGAATGACCTAATTGCTAAAGGGGTCGAACCAGAGACATTGAACTGGCCAGACCGTTCAAGGACTTGGTTCTTCGAGGTTGGGGGAACCTTGGACCCTGAAACAAGGAAGTGCATTTGGACGGACAAGCAACTTGAAATACCCATCAAGAAGCTTCAGAAGTATATCGCCGTAGCACAGCAAGGGATGTTCGTTCTCGACAGATAGAATGACGAGCTCACAGAGGCCCTCGGGAATCCTGAGCACCCTGGACGAACACGAGGCATGCCAGGCTCTGTTGCGTGGAAGGTTGGGTTTCCCGGCGCAGGCGGTTACAAAACCCAAGAGAGGAGGAGGAAAGTGGAGCTGAGCAAACTACAGAAGCTGAATGCAATGGTACGAAAGCTAGAGGAACAAGTTGGGAGACAGCGACCTGCCCAAGCTACCCCAGAAGCTACCCTGCCATCTCAGCGGAGAAGCAGTGTGGCCTCCACAGAGCTCGTTCAGCAGCCTGACTTCACGGCTCCTAGCTACCTCATGGATGCTATCACGAAGTCTCAATAGTGCCAGCTTATGATGCAATGGCAGAACCTCAAAGTCAAGGCGGTTGTCGGCTCTGTTGCACCTCCTAAACCCGATGCAACTTTTCACTACCTTCTGATTCCACAAGGCTATGATGTTGTGATGGTGGATGAAATACGGAGGGATTTGAGGAGCTCCAGCTTGACCACCCTACAGGTGAAGCGGAGACTCAGCTGGGTCTTGCTCTGAAGACTCCATGTATATAGCAGAAGGAGCACATCAAGCTTCTGAACTTGACGCCTCCGCCTCCTTCTCCGGTGAGTCAGGGCACTCCGCCCCCTCCTCCTCCTCCTCCTCCTCCTCCTCCTCCTCCTCCTCTGGCGAGTGATTAGGGCACTCCGCCTCCTTCTCTGGTGCGTGAGGGCGGCACTCCGCTTCCTTCTCCTCCTATTCCGGCGCGTCCGAGCATCCCGCCTCCTTCTCCGCCTCGTCAGCAACGGCAGAACACAGACGCCGCCGCTCCGGCTGCTCCGGCGCGTCGGACCACTCCGCCTCCTTCTACTACTCGTCAGCAGCAACGGAAGAGAGATGTCGCCACTCCAATGTCTAGCAGTATAGCTAGAGGCAGGAGGCAATACAGATTCGGTCCATCTCTCAAGCTTGTAGAGAAGTTACCATACGAGATGACCGTGGAGGAAAACACGAAGATCGTTGAAGCCCAAGTGAAGGACTTCTTTGAAATGGGAAGAGCTATGAAACTTCCACCTCCGGAGGAGAAGATAGATCCGGTGAAAGCGAACCGCACTATCAATGCCCTGAAGCGACCACCACCGCCTTCGCCAGATAACAACCATCTCCGTTGTCTTAAAAAGACATTGCGAGACGCGCGCCGGTCGTGAAGTACTTCAAGTGACAAAAGGTTAAAAGAACGAAGAAGTGGGAAAAAATTCCCCAGCTCAGAGAATAGGAGAACCAATCATTCCCCCCGCTCAAGGTGTCTAGCGATATCGTCGCAAATCAGCCGTTGATGCTGCTCGGTACCAATCCTGGTGATTACCTGCCCGACGATGTACATTTTGATACAATGGAGGTGGACGAATTAAAATACCAGTACAGGAAACCTCTCGTCAAAGATGGAACTCTTGCTCTAACAACGATGATGCGAAGATTCCATGAATGGTACATGCAAACCTGCAGCGAGTCTGGGAAGGATTCTTTGTCGATGAGAATTAAAGAGGACCACGACTTCATTAGCTAAGAACTGTTAACTATTGATTTTGACGAGTTTTTCCAGTTCTACAGTCGAAAGGTCCTCGACAAATCACTTGTGGCTTGCTACTATATGTAAGTACTACTTTCTGTAATTAAGCCTCTATATATATATATATAGCTCAGCTCTTTCATTGCATGTATATATAATTATCCTCAGTATATTATGCAGATTGAAGATCGTCGAATGCAGAAAAGCACAAATCTATGACATTAGGTTCATTAACTCAAATGTCATACATGAATGGATGGTTCAAAATAATGTCACGGAAACCAAGGACAACTTGCTGCAATCGTTGCTCAAAAATCAAAGCAAAGATAAAATACTCTTTCCTTGCAACTTCAAGTGAGTTTTACTGTCTTGTGCATATTCGGTTTCCCTTATTACTCGAGGTTATAGTCATGTAACTGATGAGTTGTGCATGTGTGCGCAGCTTCAACTTTATTCTCCTAGTGATTAAGCTTGAGCAGGGAAAAATAATTGTCTTAGACTCGAGACGAAAAGATCTCAAGGACTATGCGGACATGACTTGAATGCTCCAGAAGTAAGTTCAATCGATCATTATCGCACCATATCTACAACTTTGTTCATTTCCTGATATCAAGTAATTATTTTCTTTGTGTGGCAGGGTTTGGAAAGAGTTCACCGCAATTTCTCCGGGACTGCCGACCGAGCTGACATTTAAACACACAAAAGTAAGTACTACTACCTACACTACTAGGGAAAATCCTATACACAGAATCTTACCAGCAGCATGCCATAAAAAAGGCGTTACTGCTAGTTAGCAGTAGCGCTCCAACAAGACGCGCTGCTGAAACAAATTTAGCAGTAGCGCTGCCCCAATAAGACGCGCTACTGCTATAATTGCCACGACCCTGCCGCCAAGCTAGTTATAGTAGCATCGCGTTAATACAAAGAGTGCTACTGATACAGATCATAGTAGTAGCGCCTTCTCTCAATACCCGCTACTGCTAAGTTTACTACAAAAATTTAGTCTCACCTCGCTCCGCGAACAGGGTTTTTACCACCTTAAATATGTTACTTCTCAAACTATCACATCCACTTGGTCTTCATTGAACTCTATGTGTAGAATTTGTGGCTGCAATATGAGTCTTCTCCGGTTTCTAAACGGTGAGGACTCATATTGACAATTAAGATTGTACACAAAAAGATCATTGATGATCAATGTATTTTTGATGTATATTTTTACATGTTTACACATAGCAGTAGCGCTTTTTGGCCGAAACATGCTACTATTAGGTCGTTCAGCAGTAGCGCCTTTCTCTACAATGCGCTATTGCTAAGCCATTCTATCTTCACCAAACGGATGCCCCTCACTCTCCTCTCTCCACTCACACTCACTGGATCTCCCCCCTCAATCACCTCGCGCCCGCCCTCGCCCCCGCCGGCCGTCGTCGCCTATCCGTCCTCCCTCTGCATCACCGTCACCTCATCCTCCTCCATGGACCCGGTACTCCTTCACCGGCCGCCCTCCTCCCCGCCCCCTCCCCCTAGATCCGTCCTCCCTCCACTCCTCCGTTCGCCGCTGGCCGGCCCCTCCTCGCTCTGCCTTCCTCCTCCATCCTCCTTCCTCAACCCCTCCTCCCTGCTACATTTAGAACATTTAGTTGATTCGGTAGGCTAGTTGATTTAGTTGATTTAGAATATTTTGATTTAGTTGATTTAGTATGCTAGTTGATATCCAACATTTAGAGAGAGAGAGATATGATAGTTGATAGTTGTTAGTTGATATGATTAACTGATTAGTAAAAATTTAGACATAGTTGATAGTTTTTAGTTGATATAAGCCTCTAGTCATATATAACACTTTGATATAGGATAGTTTCTAGGGGTTTTGTGTTCCTCATAGTAGTAATTTTTTAGCCTATTTTAGGTGTGTTGAATATAATAGGAAATTTTAGGTCTTTTGATTAGAAATTTTAGTAATGGAAATTATATTTGGTACAATTTGAAAAAATGTTTTGTACTTGTTATATTGTGAACTTAGGGCATATTTTTAGGGTTTGGTAAAAGAAATAGTAATAGTGGATGATGATGTAGATGTTTTAGGTATAGAACATTTTGAATAGATGATGATGTAGATTTTTTCGTACAACTAGTTTATTTAGTGTTTCTCAAGAATTGCTCATATGATGTAGATATAAAAATGTATGTGTAGTGTTTCTCAAATAGGATATGTGCTTGCCCAAGTGACCATGTTTGCAGGTAACAGCTCCGAGTGGCCTATGTTTTGCCGGAGTGTTGATTAATTTCCGTTCCGGCAAATTTCAGGCGCTAGATATGTAGTTTTTTAGCAAAGGTCATGTCGTGTTTTTCCTCCGAAGTGGGTCGTTAATCCTTTTCTAATATTGCTTTAAGAAAATGGCGAAACCACCACCACCAGCACCACCATGTCGACTGTGCAAGTCAAGATGCGCCAGCAGCCTTGCAACTGGCACGTTGTTTGGCATCTACTTCCAGTCGAGTTTTCTTCCTGCGGCGGTAACAAAATATATGAAACTTGTAACAACTATTTTGTTTGTAGTGTTATTGGCATTAATGCATTGTGTATATATCATTGTGTATACACAGATCGTCCCATGCAATGTGAGGTTGGAATTCAACAAGCTGACCGGAGACACTATGACCTTTGAGGCTCCTGGGAGCCCCTACACTATGGAGGTCAAGAAAGGACAAAATATGTCATAGATTGGAGGATATGGATGGAACAGTTTCATCTCCCACATGGGTATCACTGGTGGTGAGTTGATCAGCTTCTCCTTCAGAGCAGAAAGACCCAAGTTGGCCATCATTTATCTCAACACGGATGAAGATGATGAGGACCCATTTGATGAAGCCATCTATACTCGAAGAATAAGGCTGAGCGAGGAAGAGGTGTGCAACCTATGGGACATAATTCCGCCATGTGCGTCGGGGTGCCATTGGTGACCCGCCTGACAACTACCATGGTTGATCGGCATGTTATGGTATGTTATACTTAGTGTACAATCCAATTACATGCTTACTTAGTAGAATTAAAGCTTAGTAGAAATGTAGTACTGTTTTTGATAGTGTAGAAACCTATACTTAATAGAAATATATTTGCAAGAGTATGTGTGAGGCTACTTATTAATTGATATGTTTTTCTTATTCAGAAATTGCCAAAGAGCCTATCTGTTAGTTGTGGTATCGAGCCTGATGAAGAAGGCTCTACTGGAATACGGCTTACCGCAAGGGGCTCCATCACCATCTGTGCGTACAGCATGGACACGGACGGTCGCACACACTTCAGCTCGATTGGGTGGAAGAACTTCCTCATTGGTAAGAATCTTCGTGTTGGACAGGCCATCCTAATTACTATCAGGAACACCCACCGCCATGGCTTGAGGATGATGGTCGTCGTCGATATCATCTAGAACTAAATATGTGTGTGACTGTATGACTACCCTTAGTAGACTGCTATATGATGTATGACTACCTAGTACTGCTTATCATATATGCTCCTGTATGAACCATATGTGTGTGAGGATGCATGTTGACTATATATGAGTACCTATAATGCTTAATGATATTGTATGACTATTGTATGACTATATGGTATTGTGGTTAATGATATTGTTATCTGGTATATGTGAAATTGCAGTTTATTGAAATGGGGTATTGTTCTAGATCAATAGGAAGAAGGGAAAAATGTTGAAAGATACAACAGTAGCGCGGGCAAAGAAAAGTGCTACAGCTACTTATTAGTAGCGCTTGTTGGAAAACCACTACTTATACAGTCAATACTAGTAGCGCATGTACATAGAGCGCTACTACTATCTGTTAGTTGTAGCGCCTTATTAGTAGTGCGGCCATCCGCGCTACTGGTAGCGTTAATACGCGCGCTACTACTAGGGTTTTCCCTAGTAGTGCTAGTTCCTCACATCTCACATTGATTCTAGCTAGTTTCATCAATACCATTTAGCATGCTTGCTTATCAGTTTGATTGACCTCTATTTCTCATAAAGTGCTTGTGGCAGGAACAAGGAAATGTCTTTTTTCGATACTACGTTTGCGAGTTCATCTACAGCGAGACGGCCAAGAATAAGCAGGGCTACTCTGAAAAACTGTACGAAGTGTGTAAGCAAAAATATTCACAATTGTATTTTATTACCATCATTTGTGCTGAGTTTCATTCATACACATGTATTGACCCTCTTCTTCGATTTAGACTTAGCAGATGCGGGATGAGATCCTACTACATGATCGCATAAAAGCAATTCAAGATGAATTGGTGGGATTCTTTCTTGACCACGTCATCAATAAAGCTGTAGAATACCATGTGGAACTTGACTTTAGATGTTAGGGATTGTAATAGATCTTATATTGTATATATGTAGCTAGTAGCATAGATATACGAAAACTTGTTGTTTGACCAATCTATTAGGGAAAGAGAGGTCAATCACTTCTCTCTATATATGTTCATGATGATCTTCTGTACTGAATGGTTTCCTTAATTTTCTTACTAGCTAGCGTGTCGAGTCCTCTCTATATGTATAGTACATAGCGTCGACCAAGCACGGAGATAAGAGAGGTCACTTCTCTCTATTAGCTAGCTAACACAATATATGAAACCCCTAATTAAATTAACCCACCAAAAACACCAACCCCCCCTTCAAAAAAACAAAAACCCCAGCTCCTCAGCCGCTGACGCGTGGATGCCTTTTGGTCCCGGTTGGTGTTACGAACCGGGACCAAAGGCCCTCCTGCCGGGGCTCGCCACATCGGCCACGTGGAGTCCCACCTATCCCAGTTCCTGAGCGAACCGGGACTAAAGGTCATGGGCTTTAGTCCCGACCCTTTAGTCCCAGTTCCAGAACCGGGACAAATGGGCCTTTTTCCACTAGTGCATTGACTTGACTTTGAATAACCAACACACGCACCTATTCTACTCATCACGTATCAACACGGCGTTCTAAACTTCCACTCAACATCATCTGTTGGTGCAGTTCAGATTGTAGTTTCCCCATTAAATTTATTTTTCACCATCTTGCTGATGGGGAATGTAGCAGAAATTCAAAATTTTCCTACGAGTCACCAAGATCTATCTATGGAGAAACTAGCAACGAGGGGAAGGAGAGTGCATCTACATACCCTTGTAGATCGCTAAGCGGAAGCGTTCAAGTGAACGGGGTTGATGGAGTCATACTCGTCGTGATCCAAATCACTGATGATCCTAGCATCGAACGGACGGCACCTCCGCGTTCAACACACATACGGTTGGGAGATACATCTCCTCCTTCTTGATCCAGCAAGGGGAGGAGAGGTTGATGGAGATCCAGCAGCACGACGGCGTGGTGGTGGAAGTAGCGGATCCCGGAAGGGCTTCGCCAAGCGCAAACGGGGAGGAAGAGGTGTCACGGGAGGGAGGGAGGCGCCAGGGACTCAGGTGCGGCTGACCTCCCTCCCCTCCACTATATATAGGGGCCTAGGGGGGCGCCGGCCCTTGTAGATCCCATCTACGGAGGGGAGCGGCGGCCCTAGGGGTGGCTTGGCCTCCAAGACATGTGGAGGCGCCCCCACCCCTTAGGGTTTCTAACCCTAGGCGCATGGGAGGCCCAAGGGGGGCGCACCAGCCTACCAGGGGCTGGTTCCCACGCCCCCTTAGCCTATGGGGCCCTCCAGGATATGTGGCCCCACCTGGTGGACCCCCGGGACCCTTCCGATGGTCCCGGTACAATACCGATGACCCCCAAAACTTTCCCGGTGGCCGAAACTGGACTTCCTATATATAAATATTTACCTCCGGACCACTCCGGAACTCCTCGTGACGTCCGGGATCTCATCCGGGACTCCTAACAACATTCGGGTTACCACATACTATTATCTCTACAACCCTAGTATCATCGAACCTTAAGTGTGTAGACCCTACGGGTTCGGAAACCATGCAGACATGACCGAGACGTTCTCCGGTCAATAACCAACAGCGGGATCTGGATACCCATGTTGGCTCCCACATGTTCCACGATGATCTCATCGGATGAACCACGATGTCAAGGACTCAATCAATCCCGTATACAATTCCCTTTGTCTAGCGGTATTGTACTTGCCCGAGATTCGATCGTCGGTATACCAATACCTTGTTCAATCTCGTTACCGGCAAGTCTCTTTACTCGTTCTGTAACACATCATCCCGTGATCAACCCCTTGGTCACATTGTGCACATTATGATGATGTCCTACCGAGTGGGCCCAGAGATACCTCTCCGTCAACCGGAGTGACAAATCCCAGTCTCAATTCGTGCCAACCCAACAAACACTTTCGGAGGTACCTGTAGTGCACCTTTATAGCCACCCAGTTACGTTGTGACCTTTGGTACACCCAAAGAATTCCTACGGTATCCGGGAGTTGCACAATCTCATGGTCTAAGGAAATGATACTTGACATTAGAAAAGCTTTAGCGTACGAACTACACGATCTTTGTGCTAGGCTTAGGATTGGGTCTTGTCCATCACATCATTCTCCTAATGATGTGATCCCGTTATCAACGACATCCAATGTCCATGGTCAGGAAACCGTAACCATCTATTGATCAACGAGCTAGTCAACTAAAGGCTTACTAGGGACATGGTGTTGTCTATGTACCCACACATGTATCTGAGTTTCCTATCAATACAATTTTAGCATGGATAATAAACGATTATCATGAACAAGGAAATATAATAATAATAACTAATTTATTATTGCCTCTAGGGCATATTTCCAACAGTCTCCCACTTGCACTAGAGTCAATAATCTAGTTCACATCGCCATGTGATTAACATTGACAGGTCACATCGCCATGTGACCAACATCCAAAGAGTTTACTAGTGTCACTAAACTAGTTCACATCACCATGTGATTAAGGCTCAATGAGTTATGGGGTTTGATCATGTTTTGCTTGTGAGAGAGGTTTTAGTCAACGGGTCTGCAACATTCAGATCCGTATGTACTTCGCAATTCTCTATGTCATATTGTAAATGCTGCTTCCATGCTCCACTTGAAGCTATTCCAAATGGTTGCTCCACTATACGTATCCAGTTTGCTACTCAGAGTCATTCAGATAGGTGTTAAATCTTGCATCGACGTAACCCTTTTCGCCGAACTCTTTATCACCTCCATGATCGAGAAACATGTCCTTTATTTACTCCAAGGACAATTTTGACCGATGTCCAATGATCAATTCCTAGATCATTCTTGTACCCCTTGACTGACTCATGGCAAGGCACACTTCCGGTGCGGTACACAGCATAGCATACTATAGAGCCTACGTCTGAAGCATAGGGGACGACCTTCGTCCTTTCTCTCTCTTCTGCCGTGGTCGAGCTTTAACTCTTAACTTCATACCTTACAACTCAGGCAAGAACTCCTTTGACTGGTCCATCTTGAACACCTTCAAGATCATGTCAAGGTATGTGCTCATTTGAAAGTACCATTTAGCGTTATTGATCTATCCTCATAGATCTTGATGCTCAATGTTAAAGCAACTTATTCCAGGTTTTCTATTGAAAAACACTTTTCAAATAACCCTATATGCTTTCCAGAAATTCTACATCATTTCTGATCAACAATATGTCAACAACATATACTCATCAGAAATTCTATAGCGCTCCCACTCACTTCTTTGGAAATACAAGTTTCTCATAAACTTTGTATAAACCCAAAATCTTTGATCATTTCATCAAAGCGTACATTCCAACTCCGAGATGCTTACTCCAGTCCTTAGAAGGATTGCTGGAGTTTAGCATATTTGTTAGCGTTCTTCAGGATTGCAAAACCTTCTGGTTGTATTACATACAACCTTTCCTCAAGGATATCGTCGAGGAAACAATGTTTTGACATCCTATCTGCAAGATTTCATAAATAATGCAGTAACTGCTAATCCAATTCCAACAGACTCTTAGCATCGCTACGAGTGAGAAAGCCTCACCATAGTCAACTCCTTGAACTTGTCAGAAAACATCTTAACAACAAGTCAAGCTTTCTTAATGGTGATACTTACCATCATTGTCCATCTTTCTTTTAAAATCCATCTGTACCAAATAGCCTTACGACCATCAAGTAGTTCTGCCAAAGTCTACACTTTGTTTTCATACATGGATCCTCTCTCGGATTTTATGGCCTCGAGCCATTTGCCAGAATCCGGACCCACCATCGCTTCTCCATAGCTCGTAGGTTAATTGTTGTCTAGAAACATGACCTCCAAGACAGGATTACATACCACTCTGAAGCAGTACGCATCCTTGTCGACCTACGAGGTTTGGTAGTGACTTGATCCGAAGTTTCATGATCACTATCATAAGCTTCTACTTCAATTGGTGTAGGTGCCACATGAACAACTTCCTGTGCCCTGCTACACACTAGTTGAAGTGATGGTTCAACAACCTCATCAAGTCTCCACCATCCTCCCACTCAATTCTTTCGAGAGAAACTTTTCCTCGAGAAAGGACCCATTTCTAGAAACAATTACTTTTGCTTTCGGATCTGAGATAGGAGGTATACCCAACCATTTTGGGTATCCTATGAAGATGTATTTATCCGTTTTGGGTTCGAGCTTATCACGATGAAACTTTTTCACATAAGCGTCGCAGCCCCAAACTTTTAAGAAACGACAACTTAGGTTTCTCCAAACCATAGTTCAAACGGTGTCGTCTCAACGGAATTACGTGGTGCCCTATTAAAGTGAGTGCGGTTGTCTCTAATGCCTAACCCATGAACGATAGTGGTAATTCGATAAGAGACATCATGGTACGCACCATATCTAATAGGGTGTAACTATGATGTTCGGACACACCATCACACTATGGTGTTCCAGGCGGTATTAATTGTGAAACATTTCCATAATGTCTTAATTGCGTGCCAAAGCTCGTAACTCAGATACTCATCTCTATGATCATATCATAGACATTTTATCCTCTTGTCACAATGATCTTCAACTTCACTCTGAAATTACTTGAACCATTCAATAATTCAGACTTGTGTTTCATCAAGTAAATATACTCAGTATCTACTTAAATCATCCGTGAAGTAAGAACATAACGATATTCACTGCATGCCTCAGCACTCATTGGACTGCACACATCAAAATGTGTTACTTCCAACAAGTTGCTATCTTGTTCCATCTTACTGAAAACAAGGCTTTTCAGTCATCTTGCCTATGTGGTATGATTTGCATATCTCAAGTGATTCAAAATCAAGTGAGTCCAAACGATCCATCTGCATGGAGTTTCTTCATGTGTATACACCAATAGACATGGTTTGCATGTCTCAAACTTTTCAAAAACGAGTGAGTCCAAAGATCCATCAACATGGAGCTTCTTCATGCGTTTTACACCAATATGACTTACATGGCAGTGCCACAAGTAAGTGGTACTATCATTACTATCTTATATCTTTTGGCATGAAAATGTGTATCACTACGATCGAGATTCAATAAACCATTCCTTTTAGGTGCAATACCATTGAAGGTATTATTCAAATAAATAGAGTAACCATTATTCTCCTTAAATGAACAACCGTATTGCGATAGACATAATCCAATCATGTCTATGCTCAATGCAAACACCAAATAACAATTATTTTAACACCAATCTCGATGGTAGAGGGAGCGTGTGATGCTTGATCACATCAACCTTGGAAACACTTCCAACACATATGGTCAGCTCACCTTTATCTAGTCTCCGTTTATTCCGTAGCTTTTATTTCGAGTTACTAACACTTAGCAACCGAACCGGTATCTAATACCCTGGTGCTACTAGGAGTACTAGTAAAGTACACATTAACATAATGTATATCCAATATACTTCTATCGACCTTGCCCGCCTTCTTATCTACCAAGTATCTAGGGTAATCCTGCTCCAGTGGCTGTTCCCCTTATTACAGAAGCACTTAGTCTTGGGTTTAGATTCAACCTTGGGTTTCTTCACTGGAGCAGCAGCTGATTTGCCGTTTCATGAAGTATCCCTTCTTGCCCTTGCCCTTCTTGAAACTAGTGGTTTCATCAACCATCAACAATTGATGCTCCTTCTTGATTTCTACTTTTGCGGTGTCAAACATCGTGAATATCTCAAGGGTCATCATATATATCCCTGATTTGTTATAGTTCATCACGAAGCTCTAGTAGCTTGGTGGCAATGACTTTGGAGAAACATCACTATCTCATCTGGAAGATCAACTCCCACTCGATTCAAGTGAATGTTGCACTTAGACAATCTGAGCACAAGCTCAACGATTGAGCTTTTCTCCCTTAGTTTACAGGCTAAGAAAATCGTTGGAGGTCTTATACCTCTTGACGTGGGCACGAGCCTGAAATCCCAATTTCAGCCCTCGAAACATCTCATATGTTCCGCGACGTTTCAAAAACGTCTTTGGTGCCTCAACTCTAAACCGTTTAACTGAACTATCACGTAGTTATCAAAACGTGTATGTCCGATGTTTGCAACATCCACAGACGACGTTTTGGGGTTCTGCACACTGAGCGGTGCATTAAGGACATAAGCTTTCTACTGATCGCATAATCGCTACTGTCAACTTTCAACTATATTTTCTCTAGGAACATATCTAAAACAGTAGAACTAACGCACGAGCTATGACATAATTTGCAAAGGGCTTTTGACTACGTTTAGGATAATTGAGTTCATCTAATGAACTCCCACTCGGATAGACATCCCTCTAGTCATCTAAGTGATTACATGATCCGAGTCAACTAGGCCATGTCCGATCATCACGTGAGACGGACTAGTCATCATTGGTGAACATCTTCATGTTGATCGTATCCTCCATACGACTCATGCTCGATCTTTCGGTCTCTTGTGTTCCGAGGCCATGTCTGTACATGCTAGGCTCGTCAAGTTAACCTAAGTGTTTCGTGTGTGTAAATCTAGCTTACACCCGTTGTATGTGAACGTAAGAATCTATCACACCCGATCATCACGTGGTGCTTCGAAACGACGAACTTTCGCAACGGTGCACAGTTAGGGGGAACACTTTCTTGAAATTTTAATGAGGGATCATCTTATTTACTACCGTCGTTCTAAGCAAATAAGATGCATAAACATGGTAAACATCACATGCAATCAAATAGTGACATGATATGGCCAATATCATATTGCTCCTTTTGATCTCCATCTTCGGGGCTCCATGATCATCATCGTCACCGGCATGACACCATGATCTCCATCATCATGATCTCCATCACCGTGTCTCCATGAAGTTGTCTCGCCAACTTATTACTTCTACTACAATGGCTACCGTTAGCAATAAAGTAAAGTAATTACATGGCGTTGTTCAATGACACACAGGTCATACAATAAAGACAACTCCTATGGCTCCTGCCGGTTGTCATACTCATCGACATGCAAGTTGTGATTCCTATTACAAGAACATGATCAATCTCATACATCACATATCATTCATCACATTCTTCTTGGCCATATCACATCACATAGCATACCCTGCAAAAACAAGTTAGACGTCCTCTAATTGTTGTTTGCATGTTTTACGTGGCTGCTATGGGTTTCTAGCAAGAACGTTTCTTACCTATGCAAAACCACAATGTGATATGCCAATTGCTATTTACCCTTCATAAGGACCCTTTTCATCGTATCTGTTCCGACTAAAGTGGGAGAGACTGGCACCCGCTAGCCACCTTATGCACCAAGTGCATGTCAGTCGGTGGAACCTGTCTCACGTAAGAGTACATGTAAGGTCGGTCCAGGCCGCTTCATCCCACAATACCGTCGAAACAAGATTGGACTAGTAACGGTAAGCATATTGAACAAAATCAACGCCCACAACTACTTTGTGTTCTACTCATGCATAGAATCTACGCAATAGACCTAGCTCTGATACCACTAATGGGGAACGTAGCAGAAATTCAAAATTTTCCTACGAGTCACCAAGATCTATCTATGGAGAAACTAGCAACGAGGGGAAGGAGAGTGCATCTACATACCCTTGTAGATTGCTAAGCGGAAGCGTTCAAGTGAACGGGGTTGATGGAGTCGTACTCGTCGTGATCCAAATCACCGATGATCCTAGCGCCGAACGGATGGCACCTTCGCGTTCAACACACATACGGTTGGGAGAGACATCTCCTCCTTCTTGATCCAGCAAGGGAAGGAAAGGTTGATGGAGATCCAGCAGCACGATGGTGTGGTGGTGGAAGTAGCGGGATCCCGGCAGGGCTTCGCCAAGCGCAAGCGGGGAGGAAGAGGTGTCACGGGAGGGAGGGAGGCACCAGGGACTCAGGTGCGGCTGCCCTCCCTCCCCTCCACTATATATAGGGGCCTAGGGGGGCGCCGGCCCCTTGTAGATCCCATCTAGGGAGGGGACGGCGGCCCTAGGGGTGGCTTGGCCTCCAAGACAGGTGGAGGCGCCCCCACCCCTTAGGGTTTCTAACCCTATGCGCATGGGAGGCCCAAGGGGGGCGCACCAGCCCACCAGGGGCTGGTTCCCACGCCCCCTCAGCCTATGGGGCCCTCCGGGATAGGTGGCCCCACCCGGTGGACCCCCGGGACCCTTTTGATGGTCCCGGTACAATACCGATGACCCCCGAAACTTTCCCGGTGGCCGAAATTGGACTTCCTATATATAAATCTTTACCTCCGGACCACTCCGGAACTCCTCGTGATGTCTGGGATCTCATCCGGGACTCCGAACAACATTTGGGTTACCGCATACTATTATCTCTACAACCCTAGTGTCACCGAACCTTAAGTGTGTAGACCGTACGGGTTCGGGAACCATGCAGACATGACCGAGACGTTCTCCGATCAATAACCAACAGCGGGATCTGGATACCCATGTTGGCTCCCACATTTTCCACGATGATCTCATCGGATGAACCACGATGTCAAGGACTCAATCAATCCCGTATACAATTCCCTTTGTCTAGCGGTATTGTACTTGCCCGAGATTCGATCATCGGTATACCGATACCTTGTTCAATCTCGTTACCGGCAAGTCTCTTTACTCGTTCCGTAACACATCATCCCGTGATCAACCCCTTGGTCACATTGTGCACATTATGATGATGTCCTACTGAGTGGGCCCAGAGATACCTCTCCGTCAACCGGAGTGACAAATCCCAGTCTCGATTCGTGCCAACCCAACAGACACTTTCGAAGATACCTGTAGTGCACCTTTATAGCCACCCAGTTATGTTGTGACGTTTGGTACACCCAAAGCATTCCTACGGTATCCGGGAGTTGCACAATCTCATGGTCTAAGGAAATGATACTTGACATTAGAAAAGCTTTAGCATACGAACTACACGATCTTTGTGCTAGGCTTAGGATTGGGTCTTGTCCATCACATCATTCTCCTAATGATGTGATCCCGTTATCAACGACATCCAATGTCCATGGTCAGGAAACCGTAACCATCTATTGATCAACGAGCTAGTCAACTAGAGGCTTACTAGGGACATGGTGTTGTCTATGTACCCACACATGTATCTGAGTTTCCTATCAATACAATTGTAGCATGGATAATAAACGATTATCATGAACAAGGAAATATAATAATAATAACTAATTTATTATTGCCTCTAGGGCATATTTCCAACACTTGCTGCCATGATAAACTTGCTCGCTTGAACTGCCTGGTGGGTGCTATAAACAACAACATGCTCTCTCCTTTTCTGACGCCGTGCGGGCACGACATATCTCTCCTTTATTCCTTGATAATTTGTTGTATTAACAGTATCATTTGCGAAGGCACATGGGGTCACATCACGACGGCGTGGCGACGGTGATGGTGAAGTGATCCTCGCAGGGCCTCGCCTAAGCACTACAAAGATTTGACCGAGGATGTGAACCGTGGAGGGGGGTGCCGCACACGGCTAACAATTGATCTATCTTGTGGTAGGCAGCCAAGGAGTGCGCCCCAAGTAGGTCGAATCCTACTTGGGGTCTTCCCCAATTCGCCCCCCCCCCCCCCCGCCCCCTGCCATAATTGCCGGAAGGAAAAAGGGAAGATGGAAGAAGAGGAAGGTGGGGCGAACCCCCTCTTCTCCTTCTCCAAATCGGCCTCCTGCCATAAGGGGGCATGCCACCCCTTATCGGCTAGTGTGCTCCCCTCCCATGGCTCATGTGGCCCATATGTACCCCCCCCCCTCGGGTTTCCCATAACCCACTCCGATAAATACCCGATACACTTTCGGTGTCCGAATACCATCGTCCTATATATCAATCTTTACCTCTCGACCATTTCGAGACTCCTCGACATGTCCGGGATCACATCCAGGACTCCAAACAACATTCGGTCACCAAATGACATAACTCATATAATACTATATCGTCAACAAACATTAAGCGTGCAGACCCTACAAGTTTGAGAACTATTTAGACATGACCGAGACACCTCTCCGGTCAATAACCAATAGCGGAACCTGGATGCTTATATTGCCTCCCACATATTCTGCGAAGATCTTTATCAGTCGAACCGTTATGACAACATACGTAATTCCCTTTGTCCATCGGTATGTTACTTGCCCGAGATTCAATCGTTAGTATCTTCATACCTAGTTCAATCTCGTTACCGGCAAGTCTCTTTACTCGTTCCGTAATACATCATCCTGGAACTAACTCATTAGTCACTTTGCTTGCAAGGTTTCTTATGATTTGTATTACCGAGAGGGCCCCGAGATACCTCTCTGATACTCGGAGTGACAAATCCTAATCTCGATCTATGCCAACTCAACAAACACCTTCGGAGATACCTGTAGAGCATCTTTATAATCATCCAGCTTTGTTGTGATGTTTGATAGCACACAAGGCATTCCTCCGGTATACAGTAGTTGCATAATCTCATAGTCGAAGGAATATGTATTTGACATGAAGAAAGCAATAGCAAAAAAATTGAATGTTCAATATGCTAAGATAACGGATGGGTCTTGTCCATCACATCATTCTCCTAATGATGTGATCCCGTTATCAAATGACAACTCATGTCCATGGTTAGGAAGCCTTTACCATCTTTGATCAACGAGCTAGTCAAGTAGAGGCTCACTAAGGACACAGTGTTTGTCTATGTATTCACACATGTATTTAGGTTTCCGATCAATACATTTCTAGCATGAATAATAAACATTTATCACGAATAAGAAAGTATAAAATAACAACTTTATTATTGCCTCTAGGGCATATTTCCTTCACACCCACCCACACCCAACCCGTTATGCATGCATATCCGTCACCCACCAAGCATGGTGGGGCTCCACTTACCCCTACATCGGCCCGTGCCAACTCTCTAGAGCTGCATGCAGCCCCGTCTCCTGCCATGCACAATGGCTCTCCACCTCCCACTGTGTCACCACCGCCCACCAGCCCGCCGTTGCACTCACCCGCCACTCCACCTGGCCCGACGGCCTCCCCTTCTCTCACGGTCGACCAGGCCTCCTCTCCTTCCCCCATATCTCCCGATTTGTTGCTGCCCGTCATCATTCACTGTCTGTCGTCACCGAGTAACACGCACACTATGCTCACGCATGCCAAGCGTGGGCTCTTCCAACCCACAGATTGTCTAAACCTCATGGCATCCCACTCCACTCCCTATCCCATTCCAAAAATATACTGGGGTGCTCTCCATGACCCTCACTGGTGTCGGTCCATGCTCGAGGAATTTGATGCTCTTGTTTCTAACAAAACTTGGTCACTTGTTCCTCGACCTTCTCATGCTCAAGCACAAGTTTCATTTTGACGACAACCTTGCTCGTTACAAGGCTCGATGGGTGGTCTGTGCCTACTCTCAACATCTTGGCATCGAATTCGATGAGACATTCAGCCCCGTGTTCAAGCCGGCCACGATAGACATCATCCTCAGCCTTGGCATTTCAAGGGTGTGGCCGGTCCACCAGCTTGACATCAAGAATGCCTTTATTAATGGCAATCTTGACGAGGAGGTTTACTTTCAGCAACCTCATGGCTTCGTCGATGCTCGCTGCCCCGACTATGTGTGTCGTCTCCACAAATAGCTCTACGTTCTCAAGCAAACTCGGCGTGCTTGGTACCAGCGTTTTGCTCATTTTGCACACCGATTGGGATTTGTTGCGTCCAAGTCGGATATCTCACTGTTCATCTACAAGAGTTGATGAGGCCACGACCTCGGTTATGCCGCTGATATGGCTCGATTTTTTACGATGCAATAACCTCCAAAATCCACCAATAAAAAATACTCCCAATTACACGAGCAGTACGTGTAACCTGAAGCAGGGGTAATGATGACCAACGGATAATCCCTCGACACACGAGAAACTTCCCGCCATAGTAGACGTAACCAGCACACAACCCGTCGGTGATGACGGACCTCGAGTCAAGTGCAACTTTCACGCAGAAAATTCACACAAAATAAATAATGACGGCACCCAAAGAAGGCCGCTTAATAGTCCATACACATGTTGTCTAAACCGAAGAAAAATAACCTAAAACTCTTTTACATGACGCCTTGTGGCTTTATTAGCCAACTCAAACTTGGCCGAAGGCCCCTCACGCACGCACACCAATATGTCTAGAAACAGGACTCCTTTTACATTTAGGAATTACCATTAAAAAAACTAATTTCTAGTACGATGTAGCTTTGATTGGTTAACTACGGTGGACCCCAACCAAGATCACGAAGGGAAAGAAATAGCTGCAACAATATCTTGTACCTTCCCCAGCAAACTCCTTTCTCGGCTAATATAAAAACAGAATATGGCAGCTTCTGATTTTATGCCTCCAATTGAGCGTTGATCCCCCAAGCGAATAAGTTTTCTGGGTGTGCACGATGCCATGACTTTTTCTTGATGAATCTCCACAACTCACGTGAGGAAGGAAGAATATATCCTTTGCATGTACGTGCCTGTTTTGGACTCCTTGTACATCCATGTGTCCATCAAGATTGATTTTCTCCCGGTCCAAGCGAAAGCCATGAAAACTTCTTGAACCATCAATCTCTATTTCTAATGAAGCAGTTGGCAGTCTCACTTTCAGATTTTTTTTTTGTCACACCACTTTCGTCCGGGTTTTTTCGTAGGTTAACCGTCGTAGATTTTTTTCGATGCTGGTTCCTTATTCACCGGTTTATTTACCCCTCAGCTCTTTCCTTGCAAATCAGCACTTTCCAAACGTGCACGCAATCATGAATCTAAATTTACTAACTTATTCAAATTAACCGATACCTTCAATTATTGCAAATTTCTTTAGGAAACAAATAATAGATTTTAAGAAAACAAATAAAAGATTTTAAAGACGCATCATACTTTACTAACAATCACTAAAAATCAAATCTAAATTAATTAACCTTACCTTAAATCACTCAATCACTTTAATTAGAAAACATTTTCTTTCCTAACTGCACCCGCTTAGTGTGCACATAACAATCCGAAGTAATTAGAGTCACATGATTGAATCCATTTATTTAGAGCGACATGATTGAATTCATTTATTAACAATAATCCTCACCAAAAGTGCGTTTAGCAATTTTAGAGGGCGGACCAAAACTCTGCCATCCGCTCGCCCGCGTTTGTTTAGGTACAGGAAAAAAATGGCATAATATATGGAAACAACACAACTGGGGCGGCGGCGCAATCTTCGGGGATAGTGGATCGGAGAAGAAGGATTGGCCTGGCAGCATGATCGGGGTGCTTCCCCGCGGCCGTCCTCGCGATGCCACCTACCCGAAATCAACGCTGCTCCCTGCCGTCAGCCGAGGCGACGCCGCCTGCCCTCCTACCCACGGTCCGCTGCCGCGTGCAGCTACGGCAGGAGGAGTAGCGACGGGGCCGAGGTCCTTCATGCGTTCCGGGATGGAGGCCATGATTTCGTCGAGGTCGTTGCTGCCTCCTACACTCAGGGTGTGCCGCCGAGATCGAGGCGAGCATGAGGAGCTGTGGCAACCGCCATGGTCACCCCATCACAGGGGATGGAGCACGCCGTCGGCCTACAGCTTGTGGAGATCACTGTTGCTCTTCAGGTCGCGTGGTGACCGGATCTTGCCGATGTGTCCCTCCCCAACGACCTCCTCTTCGCCCGGTTGGCCGGCATGGATCTCGCCACTGCTGCCCTCAACTTCTCTGCCTCGAGCTCGACGGTCAGCCACCATGGATCCCCCAGCTGAAGGGTCACGTGAACCAGCTGTCCTCCCATGCTGCAGCGGCGAGAAGGTGACATGGCTCTCCGTACACGAAGAGTGGAGTTCAGTCAAGTACTTATATACTTGGCCTCTACTGCTGATCCATGTACATGGAGAAGAACAGACAACCGCTCATTCATGCTTCGTTCCACTCCTTTGCGCTACATTCCTGGAGGTGACATTTTCCTATCTCTCTATGTTGTAACAAGCCTACTGCCTGCATAGTTAATGGATTTTTTATTTAAATTTATTGCTGCTTAGTGCTTTGTTGCAATTGTTCACCCAAGATTCTTATATATAATCTGAGCGTATGTAGGCATACTTAGCTTTGCTATTCCATTTTTTCTGGCGCATAGAAATAAGAGTATTGTCTAGGTTAGGTATTCAATTGAGTATGGTATTTGGATTGCTATCAGAATGTCTTTTCTATGCATGTGATTTCTCACATCTGGTTATAATATTTGTGAAGACGTGCATTGCACGTGCACTTGGAAGTGGGCCCGTGGCCCGCGCTGGACGGCGCCGACGCCGACTCAAGCCACCTCGTCCGCGTATTCTTGGAGCTGTGGCTGGTCGATTTACATGAAATTAATTCCCTCAGTTCTGGTGGCAAATATAATACACATAATCCATATTGTTATGCACTAGCGTGTATGTGTGAAATAGATGGATTATGGTCCCGTACCCAATAAGATGGATATGTGTGTGTGTTAGAGAGAGAGGGGGAGAGAGGGATAGAGAGTGAGGAAGAGGAAGGGAGAGTGTGTGTCTGTGTGTGTGAGGATTTGATGGTAAAAAAGATCGCCAATGTCGTAATATTGAACTCTTAAAGTTAATGTGGCCCCGTTGCAACGCACGGGCGTTCTTCTAGTTGTATTAGCATGCGTGCATATTATATTAACCAGCGCATACTTATACTTGCCGGCGTAACTCGGCCGTAAAAATATGTTCCAGCATATACAACATCTCTCTCTTCTCTAATAATAAAGCAAGGATTGAATCTCCGGGTTCATCCTCGTGATGCTTTTTAGAAAAGACCTTACGATTTTGGGTAATTGTACCCGCAGTCCTAACAAGTAACACGAACCGGTACACGAGAGAAAAAAAAAGAACCCACGCGACGACCTACCTCCCGTCTCCACCTCGAGCGCATCTCCTCGCTCCAGCGCGGCGCCGAACCCTGCCACGCGCCGCCGCAGATGGCCCCCGCCCCTCCGCCGCCGCAGATGGCCCCCGCCCCTCCGCAGTCCAGATCCACCCATTTGCATCGGGGTTCTTTAAATCTCCGACGAATCCCTCTATGGATGGAGCAGCATCGCCGGGCACGTCTGCGTTCGGACGGTTGGCTCCACACCACCGCCGCCCGTGCCGGCGTTCCCACGGTCACGTTCCTCTCCACCGTCGCCTGTGCCCGCCAGCGCTCATCCATAGCCGCGTTCTTAATGGCTTCGTTGACCACGGCGCCTCAGCTGCGACCCAGGTCTGCTTGGCCGCCGGATGGATGGATACCGGCCAAGCTCACCCTCAGCACCCTGGCTGCGACCCATGGTTGATTGGCTGCCGGTTGGAAGGGGGCGTCCTGCTCCTCCTGACTAAGCTTGATGTGGGGCGTTGGACTGATAGCCTGGTGTGTCCGACCTGCGGATGGCACATGGCACTGGCTAAACGACGCATCTTCTCTTGTCGTCCTCATGCTCTCTTCCCTTAATTTGTTATATCCTATCTATTTGATTGTTTGCTACATGCGCGGGTGTTTGAGGTAAGACGTCATGAGCGGTGACTTGGATCCAGTAGGAGGCATCAAGAAGCAGCGACGACTCTCAACTAGCTGGTAGCAATGCACCCCCACCCCTCTCATCTACGTACATGGATTTTCAACGGCCAAACTACTTTCTTAATTCTTTCTTTAGCGCTTTCAGTTTTCACTAACAATCCATATTTTGTAAACCGTGATCCCTGTTCATGACCATATGCCGACAACCTGTTTGATGTTATGCATACGACGGATTGAGATACAGTCTAATTTTCAGGTCAAACTCTTACCTCTGTTTAGAAAAATCAATATGAAGAAACAGAGTGTATATGAAGAAAAATCAATAGGAAGAACAAGTGTACCTGTTGCTCCAAGCTGCCGGCGTTGACGAGGGTCCACGGTCCATTTGATTTCTTGGGGATTATTCAGTAAAATGCGATCTACACGGAAGCCAATCCGATCCAGGTGAAACGGAAGTTGGTACATTATTCTGGCGACGGGGCTTCTGCTTGTGCGGCTCTGCATGTATGTTTTCAACTTGCAAATGGCCTGATTTTATCAATTATTGTTTGATGAAAGACTAACCAGTTTATGCCTGACATTTGCGCCTACATTTATGCAGTACCATTCCAGAGCTCAAGGCGTCAGGTCTACTTTAGAGACAAACTCTCGCTCAGTTTAGTTTCCATGTATTGTTAAATTCCAATGAACTATCTTCATTACAAATGGTAAGCTAAAGCAGATTAAAAAGGATAATAAATTTTCTCAATCCATGGTCAGTTGCTAAACTGAGCAGGAGCTGCACTTCAAGGAGCTAACTGTTCACTATAATCCATGGTCAGCCTTTAGGGTATTCATCCACTCAGTGTCCTGTATCTGAATTTTGTGGTCTGGAAATTTTTACCGGTTATTTCATAATAAGATTATAGAGTTGTTCTCCCTTTGTTTTGCTAATCTGCTCACTTGCTACAGTAAATAAATAATTAAATTATCGGGAGTGGTAATTTCAAGGAAAGAAACAAGAGCACTTTGAGGTATCTGCTATCGCACCAGTACTGGCAGTACATGGGGACATTTGTTGGTGTTGTATTCGGATCAGTGGAGATTGCTCCTTCAGTCATCATGCCAATCCATGTCTAGCATGTTTAGTCACATTGAGCTCTTCCAATTTTTCTTAAGCTATGTTGTACAGACACACAAGTTTGCAGCTGAATATGAATTAATTTATTGTGATTTTTCATTATCATGTAACGTGTTCTTTTATCTGATGAACAATAGTATAATTCCAAGCCTAAAATCATAGGTTGGGAATGTATTTCTCTGCCATCTAATTTCCCTCAATTATTAGTTGAAGAGACAATCGATCAACCCCTCTCTATTGTATGGTTATTTCGTGCACGTGATTACGTGAATGTTTCGGTTATATATTTGATATTTTGACGTAGAAACCCATTTTTTTTCATGTGTGAACGTTGCATACTCTACACCGGGTAGGAGGAAATATTTACATTTCTAAAGGGTCACTGGATTGTTGTAAATGAGTTCCCATCAAAGAGGTTCTCACATTTTCTTTTGAAAATAGTGGCTCAAGCTATCTCATAAAGCTATATAGTAGATGACGCACAACTCAGAGAGACGGAGATGTGGGGTGGTGGTAGGAGTAACTCAACAGTAAAAAAGGTAGACAATGATGCCTGATGTACATAAGAGTCCTAATGAAAACATCTGATACACAAAATTGGTATTGAACCATAGAATATGCATCTTCAAGATATATGTTACACAAAATTGGTACTGGACCATAAATATTTATGCCCATTGCAACACACGGACTCATTTGCTTTATATGATAGTTCAACTTTCTTTGATTCTACATATGATGATTTTTCATTGAAACCATGTAAGTATTTTATTTGCTAGCCGTTGGTTTCATGTATTTCCCTTTTTGCTTTTACTATGACAAGTGCACTGTGAGTTTCTATAGAAAGGGAAAATAATATGCATAGTTTGTTCACGTCATTTCTTCATCATGTGACAAGCTTTTGGCTGTTGCTCTATGTTAGCACGTGGTGGATGCAGTCATCCCTCTAAAAACTTTCTAAAGACTTGTCAAACATGGAGGAGCGGGGTGAGCGGGGCACGTGGTGGCCGAGCTTGGGATTGACCATGTCCAGATGTATTGTGATTGGGTGGACACCACGAGCACTATCGGCAAGGGCCAGAAGAAAAATAAGCGGCAACACAGGTGGGCTCCGGGTTGAAATACATGACATGGATCTATGGGTCACGACTCATATTTATTGGGCTAACGACCTGTGATTTCTTCTCCTCCGTTGCAACGCACGGGCATCCGTCGTTAGGAATTTTGCAGAAAAGTGCGTTCGTTTCTGAGAAATTAACCCGCAGTCCTTTAGTAAGTGAGAAAAACGTTTCGTTCAGGTTGTTTTCCGAAACCCCCCTGCAGTTTTCAATATTCAACCTGCAGTCCACTAGCACAAAAAAGCACGGGCTCTCCCTCACCTCCTGATCTCAGCCGCTAGGAGGCGACCGACCCTGGCGACGCTCCATCCGGTGCTGCGTCGGCCACCGGTCGACGCCGGCGAGGATTTGCCCCCTCTCCCGACCCACGTCTCTCTCTCTCTCTTTCGCGAAATAGGGTTGGGTGCC
The DNA here is from genome assembly GCF_018294505.1 of Triticum aestivum. Taxonomy (NCBI): domain Eukaryota; kingdom Viridiplantae; phylum Streptophyta; class Magnoliopsida; order Poales; family Poaceae; genus Triticum; species Triticum aestivum. The sequence goes on along the minus strand of NC_057795.1, from coordinate 90,198,377 downwards.
GCCGCCGTTTTCCTGGTTGAAGGCGGCCAGAGCGCCGCACGGGAGGCCCTTGTCGGGCGAAGCCCCGGATCACGTCGTTCCCGCGGAGGGAGAGGGCGGCGGAGTCGAGGATGGGCGCGGCAGGCGGAGCCCCGTCCTCCTTTGTCCTCTCCCGTTGAGCGCCGGATCGAAGAAGCATCAGCTCCCCCACCTCCATCCCGTCTCCTCTCCTACATCGGCCACACCACGCCGCGCTCGTGGAGCAGAGTCGCGGAAGCACGACGCCGGCTGCGGCAGAGTGAGGAGAGCTCGTCAGGTCATCTTCTCCCTCCAAGGAAGGTTCAGGCCCAACCTCCATGCCATCAGCTCCACCCCATATATGTTTCCTGTCAGGTTAGTTTCAGGTCCGCTTAATATTTTCAGGTTAGCTCATCTAAAAAATAGTTTTAGATTAGTCTGCATAATTAAATTAGAAGTGTTATTTGGTTGTCTGTCATTGTACTTATCTGATCTGAATCTAATGAAATATGTATTGTACCGAAGGATGGTTCAGCACCTATTTCTGTGTGATTGTCACTGTTCTAGACTTGTGGTGGATAGAATAACACAAAAGACTTGCAAGCATTACTAGCATAAACCTTATGCAGGAACCTTGCACAAGCATTTAGTAATGAACATGCTGAAAAAAACATTTAGTAGTGACTGACGCCTTCCGTGAATCCACCATCATTTTTGTTACATTGCATTACATAGTAGGTTTTTATTTCTTTGAGAAACACTACTGCTACAGCCGTTTGCATGCCAACTGTTCGGTCAATTGGACCAATAGACCGGAGGTAATTTTCTGTTTTTTTACTTTGGTGTTTCCATGTTATCACGACCACTGCCACTGAACAAGACTAATCTTATAAGGAAGGCATTAATAGCGATATCATCAATGGATTGTCACCAGAGGTATGTAATGCCTCGATCCCCCTCAAAAACAGCCCTGCTGCTTTGGTTGTGAACTTGTGGTGGCTGTGTTCCTCACAGTAGTTGTTTTTGATGTTACTGTAGTTGGTACACCACTGTATGATCGATGAATTCAATCGGTTTTCCTTTGTTTGCACTGCTGTATAATGAATGTTACTGATTTGCCCCCCTCAGATCTATCCCTGTTTCAGTTTATTTTTCTGAAAAATTGGTGCTACTTCTGATTGCTCACAATTTCAGTTTGGCGAATATCTACATGGTCGGTATATTTGGGGAGTAGCATCTGATGAAATCTCACTGTAGTGGTATCGATTTCAATGTTATTTATCTGCCCTAGAATCTCGGAAGTGCACTTAGTTGGAAACATGCATGCAACATTTACTTTTTTCTACTTATGTTACTTTCTTGCCTGGTCATCATGCCAGCTCTAGCATCCATGTATATGATTTCTCAAGGGTCATATTCTGAATAATAACGCAAGGTACTTTGAGTAAAAGTTCTACAAATCTATGCTCCTGGAAAGCTAGGATTTGTAGGGACAAAATGTACTCGATTGCTCGACAAAGTATGACAACAAGCTAAGAATATGTCATATATCACGAATTTACATGGCTGCCTTGTCGGCATAATTCATATGTTTTGTTCTGTCAAATTTGTTGTCAAGTTTTGGAACACGAATCGGTGGCGAACCAGCATCAGTAGTCCTTCATGTCTTCAAACCTTAGATGCCATTGCCCAGGTCTATTTGTATAGAGATCAAAGACTAAGAATAGTATCACCCTGTTTTCCTACTTCATCAGTATTGCACCTATTTAATCATTACATTGGGGATGCCTTATATGTTGTATTACATGTGTTGTTTTCTTCTTCATCTAGAGACTACTTCTATTCTGCTTAGGATTGTCTTTGCCAACTGAGATGCTTGTATTAAGTAAACAACATCGGTCTCTACTCTACTCCTAAACTAACATAGTCCACAGCTGGGATGCTTAGGAAACAGTAAGAATTTCAGGCATTACCTAAAAGAGTACAATCTGGTATTCCTAGAAATTAAGGAGCTCTTAAAATTATGTTATCCATTCATGACATATCCACAAAACGTGCAATGGTTTCTGAGCAGGCACAAAGTCCACATGTGTCCCAGTCTGAGGCATGAACAAAGCGTCAAAGAACAACAGTAGTACATTTCCTGGACTAAGTATCTCCTTTAATCATGGACATAAATTCTTTTCTGGCTTCTTCTCCACACTTTTCTTTTAACAACTCAGTTTCCAACAAGGTCTCTTTGTGGTGCGACGGTGCACATAATTTTCTTTCCCTTTTTGAGGCGCTGTTGCACATTATGCAGCGAACCATATTTAGGCCGGCTTGGTTACTTTTATACCAAGCTAGCTGATCAAAAGGCACACAATTAGTGTACGCACGCAAGAGTTGTTGGCGGCTAAAATCATGAAGCAACGGACTGACAAATCATGGCCAGCATACAGGCAGGCGAAGATAGCCAATGTATTTGCATGTTTTCTTGACTTATATTACAATGCATCCACAATAAAAGCTAAATTACATAATGATATTCTCCCATATACAATGAAACTTATCTTTTCATGGAATTCAGAATGTTTTTTAACAGCTCACTCATGTATATTGATCTGGGTAGTTTATATGTTATTCTGGTTGACATTTATCACTTAAAATTAATTGTATACTATAATGGTAATATCCAATTTGGTCCCCTTTGAATTGCTTAGGACATTTATGTTAGATCTTCGAACTTAGTGAATTCCCCAAGCATCTTTGTAATGTTGGAATTCTCTGGCTTTTGATAAAAGAAAAGTTCAATTCTAACGGATTAGTTAAAATCCTTCAAATTTACTTTCGGTGAACCATATGATAATGGACAATCCGCTTTTACAAAGTATACAATGACAATGTATTTCACATGATGAAATTTTGGTTTCAGGGTAAAGATATTGAATGTATGGCACTTACCTTTTTTATGGTGGGTGTGTGGCACTTGATGTGATGGAGTGACTCCTGGGTGCAGTGGTGTACATGTTCCTCCACGGCAAGGGCCACCGCATCATGGGCCTCCTGACCAAGGTTATGTAGTTGTGTGTCACCAGGGCGATCCCCATGTAACTGATCTTATTCCCCTCTATATGTAGCATGGCCAGCTTGCGTTGATTGATTCAGTAAACGGGGTGTTGGTTTGTGTTTGTTTTTGCGTAGCCTTCTAAATTCCACAACTGGAACGTGTACGGTTTGGGTGCAAAGATGTACTTCAACATATGGTTTGTTCTTTGAAATTGAATTCAGATCTTGAGTACTACTTTTATTTTGAAGAAGTATGTGCATGATTTCACAACTCGAAAATGGCAACGTATATAGCAGAAATGTGATCCCTCTTTCAGTGCAACCAAAATGTATAGCACAACTTTGTATACATCAATTCCAATATGAAATCTATATCTGAACTTGAACATTTGTCTCACCTGCATCCAGAGAGAGAACACACAATGTAATCGATGAGATGGTCTGATCATATACTGGGAACATCATTAGTATTAGGTTCCATTTCTGGGTCTACCATATTTTGTGCTCGCACTTGATTGTTTTTTCATGTACCACGGTATTTTAGTTTTCAAATAGATTGAAATAGTCTTTCTATACAAATTATGCAGTTTTCACTATAGTTATTTTTTATTCCAAAAAACAAGGAAATCTGATGGTGTAGACAACGCCACATTGAAAGATAGGTCTGTGAAGATTCGGCTTGAGAGCTCATGAAGGGTTCTTATGTCTCGATCACAATAGAGCATCTACAGCCGGCTACCCAAACTGGCCGGGTGGACGCCTGGTGTCCCAGTCGAGCTTCCCAAATGGGTCGCAGACGTCCGGGCTATCCGGCATCCCTGAAACCCAGCCCAAATCCCCACATATAACCTCACTTCGGATGAACACTAGACAGAAATCTAAGACAATGCCATGTTTAAAGATGGGTTTGCGAAGATTCGGCTCAAGAATTCCCGAGGGTACTTCCGTGTTTATCATATTTGTTTTCACACCTTGGACATTGTGTTTTCCCGTTGCAACGCACGGGCATCTTTACCTATATATATATATATATATATATATATATATATATATATATATATATATATATATATATAGGGAATGGATTCCGTATCAACACTAGCTGCGGTCAATGCTATCCGCACCTTTCGTTTGCATCAAGATTAGCACCTTCGGGAGGATAAGGTTCTGATTTTATGAATTATTGATGTGCTCATCGACCAAAGGGAAAGCCATGTGCTCTACTTTACAAGGGCTTGGACGAAAATGGAAGCCTAGGCTCTGCAAGGTCAGATTTATTAAAGGGTTGTTTGCAGCTATTTTTCGTCATAGGGGCTGCCGCATGGAACATTTTGGGCAAAGCTATTGTAAAGGCTTTGTTTGCTTGCTATGCTCAAAGGGTTCCATCTTTTTTTAGCAAAGTGACAGGCCATCATCCGTCTGCAGAGGTTCGGAACTTTTGAATGATGAAGATGAAAAGAATCGTATGTCATACCTAGAGCTAAGTACTCTCTGAACGTTGCAATAACTTCTCTCTGATCTCTGAACATGTAAGGGGCTGCAATTCAAGCACCGAGCCAACCCTTGAAGCTAGCAGTACCAAGTCATTTGCAATAAATAATTGTGCCAAACATAGAGCCAAGTAGTAAACTTGACACAGCTCAAACAGATTACAAGAACCTCGCCCTATGTTCTTCAGGGTAGGTTCTGAATTTGAATCAAAATAAAACTCGCCGAAGTTTGCCCTCAGACTTATGAAGAACTGGCATCACAATTTCAGCACACACACCACACAGTCAGCAAGCACACCGGCCGGAGCAGACACCCACAACACCCACATACACACGGCCAACCATACACGACATGCGAACGCACAACACAGGAAAAAAGAAGGCCACAACCATGGTTTGAATGCCCATTTGAAAGATTCCATAGTTTCTTTGCCGAGAACGACACAACCAAAAACACAATAAATCCATTATGTCACTTAAGCAACTAAGCAATGCATGCATCAATATTCAATACACATAGCCAACAGAAAACATCAATTCTACATGCTCATACCATGTCACTAATTACCATGCTCTTACCTTACATCGGCCTACAGGGATCCAATTTTCAGCAAGATCTGCAACAACATATAACAAGGGTTAGGAAAGTTTGCAAAAAAATAACAAGGACCGATAAAGACCTAAGGAATTGCTTCCCGCAGGCAGTGGAGGTGGGACGTGAGAGCACGGAGGGACGCCGGGAAGAGGAGCAGGAATGGCGGCGGACGGCTCGGGTAAGGCCATGGCGGCCACGGGCAGAGAAGTGACAGTAGGGGAGGAGGAGGAGGATGGCCGGAGAGGGGAGCTGCCACAGGGGAGGAGGAGGATGGCCTGCTTGGCGGACAGATCTGCCGGAGTACGAGAGGAGGAGCACAGCCCGCGTGGTGCTCTCCTGCTCGCACGGGTATGGGGATGGCTGTTGAACGAATAAGGCAAAAAAAAAACAAGGCTAAAAAAAGTTGCACGAACCTTTTATCGGCTGGGCACCGTGCGCAGTTGTGGACCTTTCCTGGGCTTGGAACCGTATCTCCACGGGCCCATGACTGGCGTGCCACAGGGGTATCAGGCTATGGGATGGGCCTAGTGCATAGGCACGTGCACGCATGGTCCACAAACACCTATAACAGGAAATAAAATGTATTCATTCCAAATGTGAGAAATTCAAAGATGGCAAATGTTTGGACCAGATCCCAAGCTCAACATGTGGCTATGATTGCTACCTCCACAAAATTGTTGCATAGGTTTGCTTTTCCCTATATATATATATATATATATAAGTTTTTTCAAAAAGCCCCTGTGGTTTTCCTTACTCGACCCGCAGTCCCTTTTTAAGTGGCTAATTTGAGAAAACGTTTCGTTTTTACAAAAAAGACCCTGTAGTTTGTATATTCAACCCGCGGTCTTCTTTACGTGGAACGGCTGGAGGACACTCGAGCGCACCTTCTGGATCGGATCGGGTCAACGCGGCGGCTCGAGCGGCTGGAGCTTGAGGGGGCGGATCCGTGGACGGCAGGGGCTGGGGTGGCGGATCCGAAGGCCGGCGGAGAGGCGGGGGTCGCCGGTGACGACGAGGAAGGCCGGAGCGCGGCTTCCTGGGCGGATCCATGGCAGAAAAGAAACAATGTGGTGAGGGAGAGAAGAAGGGAGAAAAGAGGGGCGGTGTGGTGTCCCAGGCAAGAACTTGCCGGAGCCGGTGATGGCGGACGGGTGCGGGAGACGGAAGGATCGGGCGCGGTGGCGCGAAGTCCTTGTAGTCCCCTTCGCCCCTTCTCTTCTCCCTCGACGACCGCTTGAATCCCGAGAGGAGAGGAGAGGGAGATACATGGTGGCGGCACGATCCGCGGCAGGACCGGACCTGCTCGTCAAGGAGACCCATGCCATGGAGCTGCTCGTCAAGGTCCGACCCTGGTGAGTGCTGACGCCATGGTTCTGTATATGGATGGATTGCAGGGTCTACATTGCACCACATTGATTTGATTCGGTCTGGAGCAGCAGCAGCAGTTCGTTCCTTCCATGGAGGGCATCCACGACATGACCCGCACAAGGAGCTCCAATGACCCGCACAAGGAGCTCCAAGCAGAGAAAGGTACCTGCTCCCTTGTTGTACATGTTCGTGGGTTCATTGTGATGATGACACCACTGATTGGATGTCCTGATTAGATACAATCCATTCCATTGAACCGTGGGGACAACATGAGGCATTTGTCTCTGATTTGTTGTTACTTTGATAGATAACATGTACTGTGCGTGCATGCGTGTGTTGATAAGTAGCATATTTGCTTGGCCGCCTGTGACACTCATGTCAAATCATTGACGTTTCTGGGGTTATACAAGCATCATGTTTTCTAAGGTTGTGTTTTCCCCGCCACCATCTCTCCCATGGCAAGCAGCACAAGTTTCTTTGTTTGTAAATTAAGCAGTCTGGTAGATTTGGAAAGGAGGAACAGGGTACTGAACTTTTATATACACCTTCTACAGCAGTGAGCACGGCCTGCATCGGCAGCATCAGATTCAGATTGTGTAAGTATCATTCATTCACCAAATTAATTTGAATTCTGTGTTCTGATCTTCCACGTTGCAAATTTTTGCTATATATTACATATCACAACTCTCTTCGGGTCTCAAACAAGAGGTTCTCAAACAATAACTGCACGATAATGTGCAGTGTACAGCCGGTGTTGTAAGTATAAAGTGGATGATATGCGTGTAGGCAGTTCTCAAACAAGAACTGCATGTCTTTCAGTTTGTATTGTTGATAATTTGTGCAGTATACGGTTGCTGTTGTAAGTATAAAGTGTAGGCTGATCAAGATGCAAGTTTGCTTGGTTTTGACTCCAAGCATGATTTTTGATAATTAGAGAGAAGGATCTTGGGTAAATATCTTTGTCTAAATCGATATAGTCATATAGGCTGAGTTATCTTCTAGCAAAAATATGGCAATAATATCTTCTTTGTCTATTTATCTTTTTTCTTTTCTCAATGTTGAGCTTCCCTATATGATGATTATAATGAGCTAGATTGGCAAAGACTGGACATTCTGGATTTGGAAGAATGCAATGATCATTTTTGTGTGCAGCAGCAGATGTAGTGCACAACGAAAAAATAGTTAATCCTAGCCTTGATGTTTCTACTGCAACTAAAAATAGATACTACTTATTATGTCACTTTTCTCAATCCGTTTGGCATGTTTTATTATGTTTTCCTCTGACACATGAAGGTTTGGAGATGGCGGCCCAAGGGGAGGATTTCAGTGGAGATCGTACTTTGACTATAACAACAGGCTAAGATTTCACCTGCACTGTACGCGAAAAGCAGGTTCAGGAGCTCCAAGCCAACAAACACCAGAGCTTTGAAAAAGATGTAAGATTTCTACTTTTTAGCTTCTGTCACAAAATTTGATGTAGCCTATTATTTTGTATGGCAGTCAGGTATGTCATAAGAATGAGGTATAGACCTATTGTTCAGTTTTGTTTGAGATAGAATACAAATTATGCATAATATTTGAAGTTTATAGAACATGACCACAGCAAAAAAGAAAAGCTTTAAAGATCAACATAGGCAATACTTTTTCTGGTAACAATTCAATTTATGATTCTTCAATTAAATGCCCGAAATTATTCCAGTATGTAGTATATACTTGCTGCTAATTAAAAAGTATAAATATATGCTTTCACATGCAGTCATGGCTTTGCTAACATGTATGGTGTCAGTTTAGATAGACCTCATAGTGTTGTTTTGATTCTTGGCTTCAGTATCAGTATAAGAAGATAGATGTACGCACTTGTAGAACTACAGTTTGTTGCAGTTGCTAGGGACTGTAAATTGTCATTCTAATTCATTCTTTTGCATTTCGGTCTGTCATTCACTGTTACTTTAATGTTTCACATGTTTCGCTGATCTCCCAGGATTATAGAAGCTTTTTATCTGTTTTCTCATCGGAACAGCTCTCCGTGCCTTATGAAAGTCATTTGGAAATATGAGTGAGAAGTAGGTGTTGTATTGTTTTGTTTTTTGTTAATTTCTGGGGAGGAAGGGAACTACAGTTTTGGCAATATTCATGATTCACAAGCACCATGATTGATAATGTTGTTTACGACATAAACTTTGTCATGGTTGATTAATAGGCACAGTTGATTTTAGGTGCTAGAAGTAAAGCACTGCTACAAATTTAGAACTACGATGTTGTTTTTGATAGTTCTGTAACATTACAAATCTGGATCATTGAAATTTTTCGTACCAGATCAACACATTTGGCCGGATTTGGCTTATATTTGATGATGAGCAAACAATACATGTTGTGAATATAATATAACAAATAATTATTGGGGATAGCGGATCAAACATTTAGTCAGATTAGCTTATATTTAATAATGAGCAAACAATGAATGCTGTGAATATAACAAATAATTACACATGGTGTTTTCCAGTTCTGATTTTTAGAATTTTGATTCTTTCCTTCTGTTGTCGTGATAAACATTGACACACATGCATATACTACCTATTTTGAAAATCATAAGCAGTTAGTAACATTCCGCAGCATGATATTGCACTTTACATCATGGTTCTTTAATGCTAAAATTTACAGTGAGTTAATTTGTAGTTAACTTTGTTGTTATGCTTAACTTTGTTGTTATGCCAATGACCGAGGCTCTCCGGTGTGCTGATGTTCTTTGTAGTAAGCGCGAATTTTCATTCGTATGAAACCTTTGTACGTGAGAGAGAACCAATATGTACGAGTGTGCGTTGTAAAAGAAAAGACTCGGTCTGACCGGTAGTAAGTTCAGTCTTCCTACACGAGCTAGATGATACTAATATGTACAGCTCCGGACTCTATCTTGAAGGGATTTTATACGTGAGAATGAGCTCCACCAGAAAAAATGCCCTCCATGTCAAAGATGGGTAAAGCGTCTCAACCCTCCTAAGAGAGCCCGCATGGTCTTATATTGATTGTACGAGAAAAAACCCTCTTGTAGGTGTTTACAGAATCAACGATAACAGAAGAAAAGATAGGAAGTTAAAGAGAGAGAATAACTCCAACTAACTCTATCTAATCTAGGGATATAACTTGGCCTACAAGATAGACTAAACAGAGAGGGAAAGAGGCGTGACAACATGTCACGTAACAATATATTTAACACCCTCCCTTAATCTAAACTGCGCAAGTTAAGATTACGTCGAAATTCTTTAAACGGTCTTGTGGCCAAAGCTTTGGTGAATTCATCAGCAACTTGATCCTTTGAATGAACAAATCGAATATCCAATTCTTTGCTTGCAACCCTTTCTCGAACAAAGTGATAATCAATCTCAATATGTTTAGTCCTTGCATGAAAGACAGAATTAGCAGACAAATAAGTGGCACCAAGATTATCACACCAAAGACAGGGAGTTGGTGTGTGATATATCCCAAGCTCCCTAAGCATAGATTTGACCCAGATGATCTCTGCTGTGGCATTTGCCAATGCCTTGTATTCTGCTTCAGTACTAGACCTTGAAACTGTAGCCTGTTTCTTTTCACACCATGAAATCAAATTAGGTCCAAAGAAGATTGCAAAACCACCTGTTGATCTCCTGTCATCCAAACAACCTGCCCAGTCAGAGTCAGAGAAAGCACTGACAAGTGTGGATGACGACTTGCTGAAGGTTAGGCCAACACCCAAGGTGTATTTTACATATCTCAGTATGCGTTTGGTAGCAGTCCAATGATTTGTAGTAGGTGCATGAAGAAACTGACAAACCTTATTGACAGCAAAGGAAATGTCAGGCCTGGTGAGTGTCAAATACTGAAGCGCACCTACCAAGCTTCTGTACTTGGTGCCATCCTCTTGACTCAAGGGTTGTCCCGCTGCAAGAGAGAGTTTTTCTGAACTAGACAATGGTGTGGGTGATGGTTTACAACCCTGCAAGCCAACTCTATTCAAAAGATCAGTTGCATATTTTTCTTGAGAAAGATGAAGACCACCTTCACTGTTTCTCTTAACCTCAATACCAAGGAAGAAATGCAAGTCACCTAGATCCTTAAGAGCAAATTCTGAATTCAGATCCTTCAACAAGGCAGTGACTGCTTCATTTGATGAACTTGTGACAATAATATCATCAACATAAATAAGCACAAATATAGATGTTTTGAACTTATTGTATATGAACAATGACGTATCAGATTTGGAGGGAACAAAGCCCAGTGTTTGTAACTTAGAACTCAACCGCGAGTACCATGCTCTAGGTGCTTGCTTCAAGCCATAAAGAGACTTATCTAGCCTGCAAACATGAAAAGGCTTGTTTCTGTCTTTAAACCCAGGAGGTTGTTTCATATATACTTCCTCTTCCAGAACACCATGGAGGAACGCGTTCTGTACATCTAGCTGCCTGAGACTCCATCCTCTAGATACGGCAATAGACAGAACAAGACGTATACTGGCAGCTTTAACAACAGGGCTAAAAGTATCTTCATAATCGATGCCATACCTCTGTTTGAATCCTTTTGCAACGAGTCTAGCCTTGTAACGATCGATGGTGCCATCTGCCTTTTTCTTTATCCGGAACACCCATTTGCAATCAATTAAATTTTTGCCTCACTGTGAAGGAACAAGATGCCACGTTTTATTTTTCTGAAGAGGTTGAAACTCTTCCTCCATAGCCTTCCTCCACTTGATATCCGTGCTTGCTTCCTGAAACGTGTTGGGTTCTCCGGTAGAGCCGGTCAAACCATATTTAACTTTATAATTGACAGGTTGAATTACCCCAGCCTGAAGCCTTGTAACTCGTGGGGGTACGGAAACAGGAGACCCAGACACGTCCGCAGAAGATCCCACAAGCTGCTGCTCCTGGACAGAGAATCCAGGGGAACCCGAGGCTGATGCAGTCCCCGCTGGTGACGCCGGATCTTCTGCGGCCAGATCGGGAGACGAGGTAGCTGGGAGCGGCGCAGAAGATCTAGCCGCCTGCTCCGGATGGGCCCCTGTCGTCTCGCGTCTGGCGTAGACCCGCGGGGTCAGGCCAAACCGCGTCGGCTGGGTCCGCGACAGCGACCCCCCAGGTGGAGACGTGTCGAGCAAGGAGGGGCCACCCGCGTCGCCTGGTGAAGATTCGGTGGCGCGGCGCGCCAGGCGCGGCTGCGATCCCGAAGGTGATAGCGGCTGCACTGTCGCCACCGATCCCGAGGGGGACTCGGTTGCAGCGCTGTCCCCAAGCGGAGGACACATGAAATGACAGATGTTTGAGCCATTTTCTCCATTGTTTTGCATCAAATTTTCTTGTGGAGTTTCACCACTGGATCCTGCATCATCAGAAACCTCAAGAACACGGTCAAAAGAGTTAGTCACGTAGTCATTACAATTGTCATCCCCAGGAGATATGCCAGATAGATGTGGTGGAAGGAGAAGGATTTCTTGGCGAAGAAGAGCACCAGCATTAGGATGGAGAGTTGCGAAAGGAAAAACAGTCTCATCGAAAACAACATCACGAGAGATATATACTCGACCGGTAGGAACATCAAGGCATTTAACGCCTTTGTGTTGGGCACTATACCCCAGAAAAACACATTGTTTTGAGTGGAAACTGAGTTTGCGAGTATTATACGGACGAAGATTAGGCCAGCAGGCACAACCAAAAACACGAAGTGAATGATAGTTCGGTCGAGTATGAAGAAGGCATTGCATGGGTGTTTCATTGTTAATGACACGACTGGGAAGCATATTAATAAGATGGACTGCCGTAAGGAATGCCTCGTCCCAAAATTTAAGAGGCATGGAAGCACCTGCAAGAAGGGCAAGCCCTACTTCAACAATGTGCCTATGCTTGCGTTCGGCAGAGCCGTTTTGCTGGTGCGCATGAGGGCATGAAACATGATGAGACACGCCCAACTTTTGAAAAAAGGAGTTTAGCTTCTCATACTCGCCACCCCAATCAGATTGGACGGCGAGAATTTTGGTGTCAAATTGTCATTCAACAAGTGCTTGAAAGTTATGGAAAACTTGGAAAACGTCGGAACGTTTCTTAAGAAGATAAATCCAAGTGAATTTACTGTAGTCATCTATGAAACTAACATAATAAGTATGTCTACCAACAGAAGAGGGGGCTGGACCCCAAACATCAGAGAAAACAAGTTGTAAAGGTTTGGTAGAAATACTAGTAGAAACTGGATATGGTAACTGATGGGCTTTCGCCTTTTGACAAGAATCACAAATAGTTTCAAGACTACGCTCACCAACACATGGGAGCTGATTATTTCTAAGCACTTGTTGAACAATAACAAAAGAGGGGTGTCCTAATCTCGCATGCCACCGTTCTGATGAAAGTTTGATAACGCCACAAACTTGTTTATTGAATCTTCTAAACTGGGGAATCAAAGGGTAGAGCCCATGCACACATCTACCGCGGTAGAGAATGTTCCTCGTGGCCTGATCACGAATCAAAAAGAAATATGGGTGAAACTCAAGAAAAACTTTGTTGTCTATGGCAATGCGGTGAACAGAAAGAAGATTTTTTCAGTTTGTGGGACATGCAAAATATTTTTGAGATGAATATTGCGATAAGGGGTAGTGACAATTGCATGACCAACATGATCTATCTTCATACCTTCACCGTTTGCATTGTGGACTTGATCTTGGCCATGATACTTCTCGTGCATGGTGATATGATTCGTGGCGCCGGAGTCGACGTACCAATTTGTGTCCACTCCGTATGAGGTGTCTGCAGCTGCTGCAACTTTCTTGCGTTGGGAATTGTTCTCGGCATAGCGATAGTCACAATCCTTGGCAATATGATTATTCCTTTTACAAATTTGACATTTATTTTCATACTCATCGTAACCTTGGAACGGGCGTCCCCTGTTGTTGTTGTAGAAGGGGCACCGGTTGGTGTTGTTGGAGTTGTAGTTGTTGCTGTTGCGTTGGTGGTGGCCGCCGCCACCACCACTGCCGCCACCGGTGTTGCCATTGTTGTTGTAGTGGTTGTTGCCGGTGTTGTAGTTGTTCCCGTCGCCGCTGCTGCCGCCACCACCATAGCTGCCGCCGCCGCGAGAGCCCCCGCCACCACCACCCTTGCGGTAGCCTTGGGGAGACCCGCCGCGGCCTCGAGCAGCAAGATTTGCAGATGACTTGAAGGCTCCTGCCCCCGTTCCTTGGAACATCTCAACGCATTAGTCAAAGTTAGCGACCATGACGAAGAGATCATCCACGGACAGGGGTTCCACGCGCACATCCAGCGCCGATATGAGAGGCTGATAGTCCATATCCAGCCCCCCAATGATGAAGGAGAGAAGTTCTTGGTCGGTGATGGGCTTTCCAGCGGCAGCTAACTCATCGGAGAGGGCTCTCATGTGGCCGAAATAGGTGGAGGCGTTCTGGGTGCCTTTCTGTGCGTTGGAGAGAGCTATGCGACAGTTGTTCTCACGGGAACGGGATTGAGCGGCGAACATCTTTGCTAGGGCAGACCAGATGGCATGAGACTGTTCTAAGGATGCTACTTGGATGAGAACTTCCTTGGAGAGATTCCGCAAAAGATAGGCCACGATCTGCTGATCCTGGACAAGCCAGGGGTTGTAGGCGGGGTTGGGGACGATCTGATCTTTCCCTTCAGAGTTTTTGGTCACGATGGTTTTGGGTGGTTCAGGAGTTGATTGATCGATGTACCCATATAGCCCTGTTCCCATAATCTGGGAACGAGCTTGGGCTTTCCAGAGGATGTAGTTGCTGCGATTGAGTGGCTCGGAAGTTGTGTAGTTGAGGCCAGGGGAGGAAACTTGCGATGAGGAGGACATGGCGGCGCAGGGGGAAGGTGATGGCTGCGAGGGGGAAGGGTTTAGCTAGATGTGATGGAAGAGGAGGCTTTGTATACCATGTCAAAGATGGGTAAAGCGTCTCAACCCTCCTAAGAGAGCCCGCATGGTCTTATATTGATTGTACGAGAGAAAACCCTCTCGTAGGTGTTTACAGAATCAACGATAACAGAAGAAAAGATAGGAAGTTAAAGAGAGAGAATAACTCCAACTAACTCTATCTAATCTAGGGATATAACTTGGCCTATAAGATAGACTAAACAGAGAGGGAAAGAGGCGTGACAACATGTCACGTAACAATATATTTAACACTCCGGTCTGAATTAATTGTTGCAGCCTCTATACAAATTGTCCTACAATATTTATGTATTCCCATCGTGTGAACGATTTCATCCTATTTTTGTTTTGGTAACGTAAAATGTTCCTACTGAGATGTAGTAGTTGAAATTTTGTGTACAATCAAATGTAATTTACCATTGCAGAGTTTATACATGTGTAAGAAAAATATATAATATAAATTTTTATGCATGTGTAAAAATATTAATTAAATACAATCAATGTGAAACTACAGGATACATTAATATTTTATCATCATATGACCTACTATTAATTTTGAACCGGCGGGCTGCACATTTATTCAAGATCACATATAGTGTGTCTGAGAAGGAAGAATCTGAACGGGAATGACTACTCCACAACGATTCTTGAGAGGAACAAGTCGATGAGGCCACCAATGTTGATAACTCAGGTTGTTCTGCACCCGAACACCATGAAAAGATGCAGCAAAGATGCAGCTCTTAGTTGCTTTACACCCGGATACCATGGACATATTGTAACTCTTCTATGTGGCTCGCCGACCATCATGCATCTTATCCGACGGCCCACGACATGTCCAGTAGAAAGCAAGGGGCCAGCAGTTTGATCCTTGACGTTTTGTTCTTGACTGTTTTTTGTTTTGTTCTCCCGTTGCAACGCACAGACATATTTGCTAGTTAACAATAATTAATGAAGTAACATTGACTTGATCCTGACCAACGGCTTGTACTTCATCATTGTCGATACTAACAGATACATAGTTGGTCATATCATCCCCTCTCCCTTGAAACAAAACCGTCCTCGGTTTTGAGTCCTCCTCCCGAACAGTTGCATCAATATTAATTTTGGAGGCTAGTAATTTAGCAGCCTCAACCTTCCTTTGCTTGTCTTCTTCAAACTCCTTCATCTTCTCTTGGAGTTTCTTCACATCAATTGCAGCCTGTGCATGGTCTCGCCTCTTACAATCCTCCAAATATTCTTCTGAAGAATATGCTTCAAATTAAGCCCACTGTCCTTGAAAAACAAACTTAAATTTCCCCCAAGAATAAGTACCGGATTTATCAACCTGCAGCTCCTTCTTTTTTGTCCAAGACTGACCAAGTATCAAGCTACACGCATACATATAATATGGAAGAACATCACATAAACCGAATCACTAAATCCACAAAATCCAAGAGGCACCTCAACTTGATGTTTTATTATCACATATTTTCCCTGCCATGCAAGCTTATATGGATCTGGATGCTCTATCACCACTAGCTTCAATGCATTGACCAAAGTTTGACTCGCCAAATTTATTTTGGAAGAACGATCTATCATCATGGAGCAAGAAATTTTTCCCACCTTCACCCTAGTGTAGATCTGAAACCAAGAAAGGGCACGAGACGGATCCTTCTCACAATGTGACATCTCACCATCAAAGTAGTGCTCTGTTCTCATCGCAGTTGAATAATATGTACCAATAAATTAGAGGGAAAAAATTGCACCGTAATAAACCCAATAATCTGATACCAACTGATGAGGGCACGACCTCGGTTGTGCTGCTGATATGGCCCGATCTTTTACAATGCAATAACCTCCAAAATCCACCAATAAAAAATACTCCCAATTACACGAGCAATACGTGTAACCTGAATCAGGGGCGACAATGACCAATGGACAATCCCTCGACACACGAGGAACTTCCTTGCCGTAGTAGACGTTCACGACGAATCTCAAGCCAAGTGCAACATTCACGCAGAAAGTTCACACAAAATAAATAACAACGGCACCCAAAAAGGGCCGCTTAATAGTCGATACACATGTTGTCTAGACCGAAGAAAAATAACCTAAAACTCTTTTACATGACGCCTTGCGGCTTTTATAGCCAACTCAAACTTGGCCTAAGGCCCCTCACGCACGCACACCAATATGTCTAGAAACAGGACTCCTTTTACATGATTACATCTAGGAATTACCATTAAAAAAAACAACTAATTTCTAGTTCGACGTAGCTTTGATTGGTTAACTACGGTGTACCCCAACCAAGATCACGGAGGGAAAGAAATAGCCGCAACAATATCTTGTACCTTCCCCAGCAAACTCCTTTCTCGGCAAATATAAAAACAGAATATGGCAGCTTCTGATTTTATGCTTCCAATTGAGCGTTGATCCCCCAAGCGAATAAGTTTCCTGGGTGTGCATGATGCCATGCCTTTTTCTTGATGAATCTCCACAGCTCACGTGAGGAAGGAAGAATATATCCTTTGCATGTACGTGCCTGTTTTGGAGTCCTTGTACATGCATGCGTCCATCAAGATTGATTTTCTCCCGGTCCAAGCCAAAGCCATGAAAACTTCTTGTTAAACCATCAATTGTATCAGCATGCGTGCATTGTTATATTAACCAGCGCATACTTATACTTGCCGGAGTAACTCGGCCGTAAATATGTTCCAGCATGTACATTATTAACAATAATTAACGAAGTAACGTTAACTTGATCTTGACCAGCGGCTTGTACTTCATCATTGTCGATACTAACAGATACATAGTTGGTCATATCAAGAGTGGACGTGACCTTGCCTACATTTTTCTATATGTGGATGACATTGTTATCACCGCCTCCACGGATCAGCTCCTTCATCATCTTACTCAGCATCTTCACTCCGAGTTTGCCATGACAGATCTTGGTGACTTACCATTCTTTCTCGGCATCATGAATAGCGTCTGTTATGGTGCTCTCACAGTGATAGCATGCGTTGGGTCTTCTCCAGTGTGCCGGCATGGTTGATTGTAATCTGTCGGCTACTCCCATTGATGCCAAATATAAGCTCTCGGTGCAAGATGGGTTTCTCCTTACTGATCCCACCGAGTACCGCATCTATGCTAGAGCTCTACAGTACTTGACACTCACGCGACCCGACATCGCCCACGCTGTTCAGCATGCTTGTCTCTATATGCATGCACCTCGCGAGCCGCATCTGCACCTGGTCAAGCATATCCTCTGGTATATCAGGGGCACACTTGACCTTAGCTTCCGCATCTCCTGCTCATCATCGGCCTCTCTCACAGCTTACTTTGACGCTGACTGGGCCGCTGCCCCCAACACCAGACGTTCGACCTCTAGATATTGTGTCTATCTCGGTTATACTTTGGTCTCCTTGTCGTCCAGACGCCAGACCACGGTATCTTGTTCCAGTGTCAAGGCGGAGTACCGTGTTGTTGCTCATGTGGTAGCCGAGTGTTATTGGATTAGGCAGCTTCAAGGTGAGCTTCATCATCCCCTATCGACTGCCACCATTGTCTTCTGTGATAATGTCAGCACCGTCTACATGGCATCCAACCCAGTCCAGCATCATCGTACCAAACACATTGAGATCGACATTCACTTTGTTCGTGAGAAGGTGTCCCTTGGCGAGGTGCGGGTTCTACATGTGCCACCTTCACATCAGTACGCCGACATTATGGAAAAGGATTCTCCTTGCAGGTCTTCTCCGAGTTTCGGTTCAGTTTGTGCCTCTTGCCATATGACGCACAAACTGGGGAGGGGTGTGTTAATGTATTCCTTTTGTATGTATGACTTTGTATAGGCATATGGTCACCTACCGGATATGTACTGATTTGGCTAGGGATTCTCTTGATCTTCCTTGATGATCAAGCATTGTAATCTATATATGTGGATATCCAGCCGCCCTACGAGAAGTGTGCATAACACAAACATACATGTTTACTTTCACCACTACAACCTAGCACCGAAACGTGAAGGAGAACAAGGGGGAGAGTAGGCAAAACCATGCATAGATGGAAATGTTAATGCGGCGGAGTAGATGTCTACATGGCTCCGACTTCGGGTGATCGAAAATAGACGATCGCTGTCGGTGTCAAAACCGGCGGATCTCGGGTAGGGGGTCCCGAACTGTGCATCTAAGGCTAATGGTAAGAGGAGGCTGGGGACACGATGTTTACCCAGGTTCAGGCCCTCTCGATGGAGGTAATACCCTACTTCCTGCTTGATTGATCTTGATGATATGAGTATTACAAGAGTTGATCTACCACGAGATCATTGAGGCTAAACCCTAGAAGCTAGCCTATATTTATGATTGTTGTTGTCCTACAGACTAAACCCTCCGGTTTATATAGACACCGGAGGGGGCTAGGGTTACACAGAGTCGGTTACAGAGAAGGAGATCTACATATCCGAACCGCCAAGCTTGCCTTCCACGCAAAGGAGAGTCCCATCCGGACACGGGAAGAAGTCTTCAATCTCGTATCTTCATAGTCCAACAGTCCGGCCAAAGGATATAGTCTGGCTGGCCGAGGACCCCCTAATCCAGGACTCCCTCAGTAGCCCCTGAACCAGGCTTCAATGAGAATGAGTCCGGCGTGCAAATTGTCTTCGGCATTGCAAGGCAGGTTCCTTTTTTGAATACTCCATGGAAGATCTTGAATACGAGGATTGTGTCCGGCTCTGCAAAATAATTTCCACATACCACCATAGAGAGCATAATTTTTCATGGATCGAATCTGCTGACAATTTTTCATAACTTCATATCACACTATGGCCCGGTCATTATTTGAACCGTTTTTCTCAACCAGTTGTTGCGCATATTGCAAGGCGGTTTTCTTGGACATCTTGTCGAAGCAGAGATCATGTCCCCTTATCACGGGATTCTCATCAATACGGGCGTGGGTAACCCAACCGTGCCATCAATCACGGCGTGTGGGGAACGAGTGGGTTTTACCAGGCAAGCGGGGAGGCGCACAGTTTCTATTGCCTCTATAAAGAGATAAGGACTCCTCTTTTTCACCCACGCCTTCTTCTCTCTCTACTCATCCATTCCCTTTCGCTCGAGCCCTAGCGCCCAAGCGTTCGTCTTCTCCACCAAAAGAGGTCTTCCGAAAATGTCCGGATCCGGAGCAGGAGGCAAATGGATGGCCTCTACCGTCCAGGAGAAGGATATCAAAAAGCTTCGGGAGGCCGGGTACCTGGCCAAGAAAATCGGCCACCGTCTTCCGACGGCGGGACAGATTGTCCCCACTCCGGAGCCCCACGACAGGGTTGTATTCCTCCCTCATTTTGTCCGCGGGCTTGGGTTTCCCCTTAACCCATTTGTTCGCGGCATCATGTATTATTACGGGATCGATTTTCATGATCTATCCCCTAATTCCTTTCTCAACATCTCGACGTTTATCGTCGTGTGTGAGGCCTTTCTCCGCATCTCGCCACACTTCGCCTTATGGCTGAAAATTTTCAATGTGAAGCTCAAGGTAGTGAACGGCGAGCATGCCAAGTGCGGAGGCACCATGGTGAGCAAGATGCCCAAGGTCACATGACCAACATGCACTTTCAATGATTCTGTCAAGGAGTGGCAGCAACAGTGGTTTTACATCATTGAGCCGCGCGGCAAAAAGTGGGCCACTACTCCCGAATTCCGATCCGGAGCCCCCCTGCAGCTTACGTCCTGGCCCAAGAATGGGCCTAAACTGGTCTTCGTCCGATGAACTGTCGGTGCTCCAGACACGCGTCAAGGGTATGGAAGACAAGAACATCAAGCTTGTCAACGTAGTCCAGGTGATGTTAGTTCGCCTGGTTCTTCCTTGTCAGCACCGGGCTTGCAATTTGTGGGAATACGACCCGGCCGAGCACCAGACCCTGTGGGAGCTCTATGGCACCTCGCACGAGGACATCTGGAAGGTGCTTTTTAAGTCCGACAAATCGTGGTCGGACTCCGCCGAGGACCGTGGGTACCAACTGTCCCGCCCTGCAAGTCCGGTAAGTCACTGCTATGTTTTGGCAATTCATATGTTTCATTGGCATATCCCGAGGAAGACACTTTAACGTGCTTTCCACAATTCTCCTAGGGATGGACGAAGAAGGTGGGGCGGATACACTGTCCAGCCCCACTGCTGGAAGAATCGGCCGGCCCACTTATGACGAAGATGCTGGTCCCAGCGCCTTACAAGGCACCGAAGAAGAAGGCCAAAAAGGAGGCCAAGGAGACCAGGGCAGCCTCCGTCGCCGCGGCGCTTCGGACACAAAATCCGAAGACTCCAATGCCCATTCTTCCTCCGAAGAGGATGAGCAGGAGGAAGAAGATGAGTCCCCCGCGGGGAGGAGAAAGAAAAGGACGGCCTCCTCATCCTTGGAGGCCGAATCGCCTAAGAGGGGAAAAATCCCGCTTCCAGAGGCATCCACCACCGCTGCCGATAGCAGCCCGGAGTGGGATCCCAGGGCCCAGCCCCTGGTGAACTCGTGAGTATACAAAGCCCGAACACGCCTATGCGTCCAGGATCATTATGGAATAATATTTTAATCCGCGCCATAATTTTTGCAGTCCGGCGAGGTCCCGCACCGAACAATCCTCGTCGGAGGATTCGTTGAGCTCGGATGCCATAGAGAGCGAGACACCCCCGAAGGCCCCTTCCCCTAAACATAGGAATGACACCGAGGTGTCGTCCCAGAAAGACCCAGACCAGGGAGGGGGAAAGACCACAAAAGCAGTGCCAAGAGGCCAAACTTCAGGTGCCGGATATATGGGAGCGAAGGTTCCCATGAGCGTCGACGGCGAGGGCGATCTCGAATTCGGCCCACAGCCGGACACAGTCCCGGAGACCTTTAAGGCTCCAGAATCAGGCAGGCAGCCTCCCTCGGCTGGAGGGGGCATGCCTGCTCCACCGATAACCTCTGTCCAAGCAAAGGTGCAGGATAGCTTATCGACAGTGCTAAAAAGTGCTTCCATCATCGATGAATATCGCACCCTTATGGGTGCGGTGATTGAGAAGATTCAGTCCGTTGAAAGTGGACTGAATGAATCCTACATCAGCCTTATAAAAGGCTTTGAGGTATGTTTTATGAGGTTTTGAAGATTGTCATAGTATGGATAGTAGCCCCTGATACACTGTTCGGCGAAAGAAAGAACCGGACAGAGGATCAAATTTCTGTTCGCAGGAGACTTAGTTGATGACATATATATCTCTTCGTTTATAAGCAGGCGTCTGTAGCGACTGCCGCCTCTCATACTGCGGAAGTATCTGGACTGAAGCAGAGTCTGGAGCGGGCCGAAGAAGAACTTGGCCGAGTGAAGAAGCAGTTGGAGGATAACCAAGGTATGCCGAAACCTTGTTCCGTTTAGCACAAATGAATAAGTGTGCCTGATGAAAGTATTTTTATTGTGCGCTCTAGGGGCGATGACCGAAATTGAGGCGCTTAAGAAGGTTGTGGCCGAAGCCGAAAAGAAGGCAGCCACGAAGCAGGCTCTTCGCGAGAAGCACGAGGCTAAGGTCATTGAAGCTGAACGAGAGCTCCAGGATGTCGTGAAGAAAAGCGAGACTTTGGAGCAGAGTTTATCAGGGAAAGAATCCGAACTCACCCAAGCTCTCCAAGCCGCAAATGATGCTCAGGAGGAAGCCCAAGGTGCTCTGAAGGAAATTCAGGAGGCGAGGAAGATTGCGGCTGGTAAGGCTTTTTCTTATACAAGGCGGTCTTTATTTAGTGAAAGGAGAAAATCAAGTTGATAAATTGAATTCTGATTTCTCCAGGGGCGTTTGCGGAGCTGCCACGCAGCATATCTAATGCCGCCCAATTCTACCGAGCTGAAGAAAATAAGACTGCTAAAAGCTCTTCTAGTCGCAGTATTTGGCACCAAATTATCCGGTGTCATTTGCCGATCAACTGAAGCAGCTCGAACTGCACAAGGCAGCCGGACTAGCCATGAAGGATTTGATTGTCCGGCTATGGCCCGCCGAGCCAATTCCAAGCAGTTACTTCGGGCTCGTGAAGCAGATTGTGAGTTCTTGCCCTCGGCTCGAAGTCATTAAGTGGTCGGTCTGTATGGAGGGTGCACGAATGGCGTTTGCCCACGCGAAAGTGCACTGGAGAAAGCTTGATGCTGAAAAGCTGATGACCGAGGGACCGCCGGAGGGGAAGGAGCGCCGCAAGCCCGAATTATATTATGATAGTGTCCTGAAAGGAGCCCGCCTTGTGGCGGAGCAATGTACCAAAGACATTGTATTTCCATGAAAACAGTCATGATGTCCTTTGTAAGGCGAAACGAGGTCACTTTTATTATTTATTGCCTGTTATGTGAAAGTTTTTCCTCTTGTGCGGCCGTTTCATATATATTAATTCTGAGAGTTGGCCAGTCGTCGGCTTCTGCCCCCACATAGGAAGTACGGGGGTGTTCGGGATAAACATGAACACTCTTTATCCCATTTTTTGGTCCTTAAAGGAGGTGTTCAGCACAACGAACCATGCAATCAGACTATAAGGCTTTATCACTCTCACTTAGCCATAGGAGTTTTAGTAAGGTAGGCATAGCCCCTGGTGTTCGGAAGACTGCACGAGGGGCTCTATCAGCACCTGATTGGAAGAAAGACCGATCCATCGCACGCTGCATTGGTTATGGCATTATGCGGAATAAATCCTTAAAGATTTTACAACCTCTTGAACAGCTGACCAGCTCTCGCCGTATCATGACAGTAAGTTTTCGGCTTTCTCTACTAAGGTGCTCGTCCGGAAGAACCGGGACACAATCGCAGTAGTTCTCCCAGTGCTACCTTAGCTGATATTGCGGAACGTAAGATATCAAAACATGGGAGCCGGGCAAGCCCAACTATTGACCCAAGACATGATTCGGAGCTGATGCATATAATGCTATAAGTTCGGGGTGCCGAGCGACCGGGAAGGTGGTCGGACTTTATTGCCATAGTATGGGTACAATGAAGCCCCTGACGTATTAGGGCATGACATGATGTACGGATGCCGTTATGAGGAAAGGTGTCAATAGGAAATGATAGCAGATAAGCGTCATATAAATCTACATGTTGTATTCGAGTAATACGTCTATGCGTATGAGTACAGGTGATGTTATAAAAAGAAGTATGACGGCGGAACCTGCTGAGACCAGGCGGGAAGAAGCTGTGTGCGGATCCAGAGTTTATCCGGATTGTCTTCGAGGGGAATTTCTAAGGATTTCCCTTGCGCGTCCGAGTTGATTCCATGTCGCCAGTCCTGTCTTGTGCAAAAGTGAACCTGCAAAGGAAATGGTAGAAATATTTGTGTGCCATAGAGCGGTTGAGCCGCGAAATATGGCCCTTCCCAACTTTTGCCGGAGTGTTTAATTGAGCCCTGGTCGAGCCGAGCTATCATGCCGTGAAGTAGTTTGGACTCCTTTATCGGTGTCCGGGAGCTTGGCCGTCGAATCAAGGTTCGATTGAAAGGTGCCACTCGCTGCTTCTGCTGTTAAAGCGGCGGTATACTCTTCGGCACTAAGGTGGAGTTCGGCTTTGCCCTTAATTGTGATCACGCCACGCGGGCCGGGCATTTTGAGCTTGCCATAGGCATAGTGTGGTACCGCGTTGAATCGAGCCAACGCGGTTCGCCCCAGCAGTGCGTGATAATTACTGCGGAAAGGGACGATGTCGAAGACTAACTCTTAGGTACGGTAATTATTTGGTGATCCAAAGACTACATCCAGAGTGATGGAGCCTATACAACTAGCCTCCACACCTGGTATAACACCTTTAAAGGAGGTTTTAGTGGGTTTGATCATCGAGCGATCGATACCCATCTGGCGCACTGTGTCCTAATACAGCAGGTTTAGACTGCTGCCTCCGTCCATAAGGACTCATGTGAGGTGGAACCCGCAAACTATTGGGTCGAGGATAAGTGCGGCTGAATTGCCCTGGTTGGTATTGGCCGGACGATCTGTACAATCGAAAGTGATCGGCCGTATTTTGTATTGTGGGGCGACTTGCTTCGTTGAGTCGACATCCCGAAAAGTGCACGTCCGTTCCCGTTTGGGGATGTGGATGGCGTTTATCATGTTCACCATTTTGATTTGCGGGGGAATTTCTTTTGCCCTCTATTGTTTGGTGATCTGGGCTCCTCGTCATCTTCATCGCTTTGAGACCCCTTCTCCTTGTTTTCAACGCCTGACCTGCCGGCTTGTTTGAAGACCCCGCATTCTCGGTTGGTATGATTGGCTGCCGTTCCTGGGGTACCATGAGTTTGGCATGGGTGGTCAAGTATGCGGTCCAGATCGGGCGGGCCCAAATTGTTCTTTCGAAATGGCTTTTTCCGCTGACGGACTTGGAGCCACGGAATCCGGCGTTGAATGCCGTATCTTTGGCGTCATCACTATTTTTGTGACGCTTGTGTTTGTTGTGTCGAGGCTTGCCGCTGCTGTCTCTGGCCTCTGATGTGCCAGGATTGCTTGCTGTGTTGTTGCTACGAGCCAACCAGTTATCTTTGCCCGTGCAAAAGAGGGTCATGAGTATCGTGGGGGCTGCCATGGATTTCGGCTTCTCTTGGCCGAGGTGTCGGGCGAGCCACTCGTCGCGGATGTTATGCTTAAAGGTCGTTGTCGGTGTCAAAACCGGCGGATCTCGGGTAGGGGGTCCCGAACTGTGCGTCTAGGCGGATGGTAACAAGAGACAAGGGACACGATGTTTTACCCAGGTTCGGGCCCTCTTGATGGAGGTAAAACCCTACGTCCTGCTTGATTAATATTGATGATGTGTGTTACAAGAGTGGATCTACCACGAGATCAATGAGGCTAAACCCTAGAAGCTAGCCTATGGTATGATTGTTGTTCGTCCTAAGGACTAAAGCCATCCGGTTTATATAGACACCGGAGAGGGCTAGGGTTACACAAAGTCGGTTACAATGGTAGGAGATCTACATATCCGTATCGCCAAGCTTGCCTTCCACGCCAAGGAAAGTCCCATCCGGACACGGGACAAAGTCTTCAATCTTCTATCTTCATAGTCTTGGAGTCCGGCCGATGATGATAGTTCGGCTATCCGGACACCCCCTAGTCCGGAACTCCCTCAGTAGCCCCCGAACCGGGCTTCAGCGATGACGAGTCCGGCGCGTATATTGTCTTCGGCGTTGCAAGGCGGGTTCTCCTTCAAACTTCATGTTCCTGTCGAATAGTGTCCGGCTTCCTTATAAATGTTGCGCTCCTTGGCTTCTACGCCAAATAATGGCCTTCTTCCATGTGTCATATGAATGCGAAAAGCTAGGGTATTTTTACATTTTACCCCTTAGCCGTGCGAATGAGCCGCCTATAAGAGAGGCGAGGATCTAGATCCAGCTCACACCATCCTCCATCCGCAAGTCCTCATCGAAGCGCCTCTGACAAAAACCCATTCCATCATGGATAGTCAACGCGGCTCCTCCTCTCGCGCTCCCAGCCCTAAGCCAGGAGATTGGGGGAGATGCTCCGTTCCACACGGCGAGCTAGTGGCGCTCCAAACCGAGGGATATCTTCCCCCAGCTTTCATGGTTCCGGTTCGAGCCGAACTGGCCACCTTCGAGGGTGGAAAGCAGGCGGAGAGCGTCCCCAGCCCTTCCAAAGGAGAGCGGGTATGCTTCGTCCCTTATCTAATAAGGGGACTCGGATTTCCCATACACCCGTTTCTCCGGGGGCTCCTGGAGTTCTACGTACTCCAGCTTCACCACCTCACACCTGCCTCCATTTTGCACATCGCGGGCTTTGTAGCTCTTTGCGAGTTGTTCCTGGGCATCGAGCCCCATTTTGCGTTGTGGAAGAGATTGTTTTGCCTCGTACCCTGTTCCTATGAGGGGTCGATATATCAAGTGGGTGGAGCCGAAATATGGCGCATCGCTGGGACCGGATATCTATCCGGCACCCCGAAGAAGGCGTCCGAAGACTGGCCTTCGGAATGGTTCTACATGGAGGACGCCCCTCTGTCGGATCCAGTTCGGATCGGCCTCCCGGAGTTCAGCAATGCTCCCTTGAAGAAACGCCTGAGTTGGCGCCCGCGGAGCCCTCAACGGGAGGAGGATGGGAGCGTCCATTATCTGATGGGCCAGATTAGGTTACTGGCCCACTCCGGATTGACCATGATTGGAATCATGGCCACGTGCATTATGCGAGGGGTGCAGCCACTCCAATATAGGGGCCACCCTATGTGGGATTTCAACGGGGAAGACGACGCCACCCGTCATGGCCGCAAAGGGCCGAGCTCGGCAGCCAATCTGGCAAAGATCCTGTCCGGCTTGTACAAGGGGAGGAGGAGGACTTTCTCCGCACGAATCCATTGAACGGATTCTCCATGAATAACCCTCGGAGCTGGGTAAGCGGACGTTTATCTACCCGATCCATACTTCCAAAGTCAAGTATTTTACTTTGTGATTTCGATGCAGGAGCTGCGCCGGAACGTGGAGGGCATACGAAGCCTAACTCCACAGCTCGAGGATCCGGAACGATCCCTTGATCCGACCCCCGAAGAGGACCCGGACATAAAGGTGGATCTGATTGACGGGGTGTTCCACCAACTTAGCATGGACAATGCTCTAGTCGCCATTACAGCTGACTACCCCGGTTTGTTTTCGGCCACCTAGGTGACTACGACCAAGGTTTTGACACCATCATTTGATCCGTGCTCAATTCTGACCATCCTATACTGATGGTGCATCGCAGGAGGTGCCTTTAAGGCGGGAAGCCGAACCTGCGGCGGCTGACCAGCAAGGGTCAGTTCGGCCCAGCAGGCAGAAGAGGAGTGCGACGCGAATCGAAACGTCGCCGCAACGGTACGGCGCATCGTTGTTTTTAAGGGAAGGATCCCTATATTGATGCTCATAACTTTTTCCAGGAAAAAGAGCGCTCGTCGGACGGTGTCCGGAGAGGTTGCCAATCAAGCCTCCGCCAGCCATGCTCCATCGCGTGGTCCGGAAGTGGAGGCAAACACAAGGCAAGAGCCGGATGCTCCTCCGACGGAGGATGCCGATAGGCTATCCGCCACCCGATCTAAGGTGGAGAGCGCCATGAATCACAGGCGTCGCCGGACAGTTCTTCGTGACGCGTGTTTCTCCTCGGAGGCGTTTGAATGCCTTTGATGCGGGAAACGCGCACCTCCGTGCCGCTCAAGATGGTTTAACCAGAGCCACGGAGCATTATGTGAAGGACATACGTGTAAGTAATTTTAATAGTTATATATGCTAGTAGCCCCCTAGACTTAAAATAGTTAAAATAACTGATTTAAGGATCATTTATTATGCAGGATCTTACGGAGAAGAATACCCACCTGTCCAAGGAGCTCCAAGAGTGCAAGGCCCAACTTGAGGCCGCAGTAGCCACCACAGGGGGAGCCACAGAGACCCCCGCTGGTAATACGTACTTCGAAAAGATAAGTAGTTAACAAAGTGTGGCGTGTGCGTAAATCTGACAATAATATTGCAGAGGGCACCGGACTAGATCTGGACAAGCAACAACTACTGCGTCAGCTAAAGGCCGGCGAGAGGGTGCTTATGAAGGTGCAGCAGGAGAGAAACAAGCTCCAAGATGCCCACACCCAGCTAGGAGAAGAGCTGAAAGGTGTTCGGGCCCAGCTGTCTGGCTCCGTGAAGGAGAATCAGCGGCTTCGTCGCGGCATTTATAGT
Source organism: Triticum aestivum (assembly GCF_018294505.1). Lineage (NCBI taxonomy): Eukaryota > Viridiplantae > Streptophyta > Magnoliopsida > Poales > Poaceae > Triticum > Triticum aestivum. Next base: position 90,170,326 of record NC_057795.1, on the reverse strand, counting down.
AAGTGCTTGAGCAAATTCCTTTGAAAAGAAGAATTCGGCGAGGAAGTCGATTGATAGAAATGTGTCTTTAGGTGTGCTCACAGGTTGCCCTGCGGAGGAAATGCCTGGTTCAACGGGTGACCAACTTCCCGAGCTGGTGCAACTGCTCGAACGTGTTCAGCAGGCGATGAGTGGCGTCGTTCAGGCGTTATGGCCATCCGTCTCCCTACCCGAGGGCCTTGGAGGGCTTGCTGAGAAGCTTCAGGGAGCACGGCGATGCCTCCGTCTGTGGAAGATATCGGCCTGCCGTCAGGGCGCCAGGGAGGCCTAGGCCATGGTGAAGACGCGGTACCCGAAGGCTGACCCAAACCACATGGCCGAGGTCGGACCTGCGGGGCCTGATGGGAAGGAGATCCCTGTGAGCTTGATGTACGGCCAAGTAGAACTGGCCGCAAAATATTCCCAACAGGACTGTAAATTAGACAGCCTGTTAGATGGGATTGAGGAGGAGTACAATCAGTCGGTTTGACGATGTAATTTGAAATGACATGTAAAATGCCTTCTAGCCGGATTGTAGATCGTTTGTCTTTGTGGACCTTTTTGCTTCAACCTCGGGACCCAACAGTCCGGAGTGTGTCCGAATACCCTTACGGTTATAGAAGAACCGGGGCATGCATGGAGACAAGGCGTCGGGGTCATAATTGCTTTATCAGACAAGTGCCCAACTAGTTATGTTATATTACATGGTTAGTAAGAAACATCTTCCAGGGAGAATAGTTCCGTTAAGGGTTCCTTTCCCTGGGAGGCATGCCCTAAAGTGCATGTCCGGACTGCGAAAATAGCAGAGAAAGCATCTGGGGGCAAATAAATAAGTAATAAATCATCTTTCAAGTCACCGACCGAATATTCTCTTAAGAACGCTAGCTTTCGGCTTCACCCAGTCTGAGGTACACATCCGGCTGACCCGGCAGTAACAATCACAGAGGTGCTCCCTTTACCTCTTAGCCGAACAATCGGGAACGTAGGGGTAAGCACAGGAGCCAGGCAACCCAGCTTGGCCAAAACTTAAGTCACATCGATGCATATAATGGTGAAAAAAAGGTACATGCGAAAGTATGACACATGTGTCGGGCATGAAGCCCGTATAATTAAGCTTCTGTTAAAGAAGCCCCCAGGTATAATGAGTGCTAGGAGCACATCAACTATGTGCGAACAATGCGCAAATCAGCCTATCCAAGGTATTCGAAAAAAAAAGTGGGAAGAAGGAGGGGGACAAGAGACAGTGAAAACGTAAAAAGGTGGACGGAGGAGTGAGACGAACTCTGAGTCCGGCGTTAGGCGTAGAATCTTCGGAGACGGGCTGCGTTCCATGGGTTCGACTCGAGTCGGTTGTCAGATGCGCTGCGTAGACGGTATGCTCCGCCGGTTAGGACTTGGTCGATGATGAAGGGACCTTCCCACTTGGGCTTAAGTTTGTCCTTTTTCTTGTCCGGCAGACGTAGAACAAGTTCGCCAACATTGTAAGCTTTGGCCCGTACTTCTCTGCTTTGATATCTTTGAGCCTGCTGTTGATAAAATGCGGAACGAGCTTTTGCCACGTCCCGCTCCTCCTCTAAGGCGTCCAAACTATCCTGCCGATCCAGCTCGGCTTCTCTTTCTTCGTACATGCGCATGCGAGGTGAGTCATGAATTATATCGCAGGGCAGAACTGCCTCTGTGTCGTACACCATAAAATGGTGTGAATCCGGTAGTTCGGTTTGGCGTGGTCCGCAGCCCCCAGAGTACGGAGTCGAGCTCCTCTACCTAGTGCGTGTTAGATTCCTTGAGGGACCGCACTAGTCTGGGTTTGATGCCGCTCATGATTAGACCATTTGCTCGCTCGACTTGGCCGTTTGTTTGGGGATGGTAAACTGAAGCGTAGCCGAGCTTGATGCCCATATTTTTGCACCAGAGTTTAACCTCGTCGGCCGTGAAATTCGTGCCGTTATCAGTGATGATGCTGTGGGGGACGCCAAAACGGTGTACTACCCCGGATATAAAATCTATCACAGGTCCGGATTCTGCTGTTTTAACCGGCTTGGCTTCAATCCATTTGGTGAATTTGTCCACCATGACCAATAAGTATTTGTGCTTGTGGGTTCCCCCTTTAAGGGGTCCAACCATGTCAAGCCCCAGACCGCGAACGGCCAGGTGATGGGTATAGTTTTGAGGGCGGTGGGTGGCATGTGGCTCTGATTACCGAAGAGCTGGCAACCGACGCATCATTGGACTAAGTCCTGAGCATCTGCCCGGGCTGTCGGCCAATAAAATCCTGTACAGAAGGCCTTGCCAACAAGGGCCCGGGCTGCAGCGTGGTGCCCTCTGAGTCCGGCGTGAATTTCAGCCAGGAGATTACGCCCTTCCTCTTCGGAGATACACCTTTGAAGGACTCCGGTTGTGCTTTTCTTATAAAGTTCTCCCTCATGGACCTTGTAGGCTTTAGATCGCTGAACTATGCAGCGGGCCTCATTTTGGTCTTCGGGAAGTTCCTGCCTAATTAAGTAGGCTAGGAATGGTTCCGTCCACAGGGCAATTACTGCCATTATTTCGTGGGTTGAAGGTGTTATTTCATTTGCTGAGCCGCCGATTGTGTCGGAATTGTCTGGGTTAGGTGCTGCAGCTGGCTCCGGATTGTTATTTCCGGACTCCTCTTCCCATAATACGGATGGCTTAAAGAGCCGTTCGAGGAAGATGTTTGGAGGGACGGTGTCGCTTTTTGCGCCGATGCGTGCTAACACGTCTGCTGCCTGGTTATTATCCCGGGCTACATGGTGGAATTCGAGTCCTTCGAACCGAGCTGACATTTTTAGGACGGTGTTGCGGTAAGCTGCCATTTTCAGATCTTTGGCATCAAAGTCTCCATTTACTTGGGATATTGCGAGGTTTGAATCTCCGCGCACCTCTAGGCGTTGAATGCCCATGGAGATTGCCATCTGGAGGCCGTGCAAGAGGGCCTCGTATTCGGCTGCGTTGTTGGAGTCCATGTACATTATTTGAAGTACATATTGGACTGTGTCTCCAGTTGGGGACGTCAAGACGACGCCAGCCCCCAAGCCAGGCAACATTTTGGATCCGTCGAAATGCATGATCCAATTGGAGTACGCGCCGTACTCTTTAGGGAGTTCGGCTTCGGTCCATTCGACGATGAAGTCAGCCAGAACTTGTGATTTTATAGCTCGCCGTGGTTTGTAGGTTATGTCAAATGGTAAGAGCTCAATGGCCCATTTTGGAATCCTGCCCGTTGCGTCGCGGTTGTTTATAATATCGTTGAGAGGTACTTCGGAGGCCACCGTTATGGAACACTCTTGAAAGTAGTGTCGCAGCTTCCGGGATGCCATGAACACCGCATACGCTATCTTTTGATAATGTGGGTACCGGGACTTGCATGGAGTTAAGACAGTGGATACGTAGTACACTGGTTTTTGAAGAGGGAATCTGTGCCCTTCTGTTTCTCGTTCGACGACGAGTACCGCGCTGACAATCTGATGTGTTGCTGCGATATATAATAACATAGGTTCGCCCAGGTTGGGCGCGACCAGGACCGGATTTGTTGCCAGTATGGCCTTGATTTCTTCGAGTCCGGTCATGGCGGCATCCGTCCATTCGAAGTGTTCGGTGCGCCAGAGGAGGCGATAGAGGGGCAGAGCCTTTTCTCCCAGACGGGAGATGAAGCGGCTTAGAGCCGCTACGCACCCTGTTAGTTTTTGTATTTGCTTGAGGTATTTTGGGATATCCAATTGTGACAGAGCTCGGATCTTGGCTGGGTTTGCTTCAATTCCTCTACCGGATACAATGAAGCCCCAAAGCTTTCCGGCTGGTACTCCGAAGACACATTTTTCCGGGTTGAGCTTAATGTCATATGCTCGGAGGTTGTCAAATGTCACCCTCAAGTCGTCTACTAGGGTTTCGACGTGTTTGGTCTTGACGACCACATCGTCTACGTATGCCTCTACTGTTTTGCCTATCTGGGTGGCCAGACATGTCTGAATCATGCGTTGATATGTTGCGCCGGCGTTTTTGAGTCTGAAGGGCATTGTGTTGAAGCAGAATGACCCATATGGAGTAATGAATGCCATTGCGGCCTGGTCTTTTTCCGCCATCTTTATTTGATGGTATCCGGAGTATGCATCGAGGAAGCACAATGAATCATGCCCTGCAGTAGCATCGATGATTTGGTCGATGCGAGGGAGAGGGAAAGGGTCCTTTGGACAGGCCTTGTTAAGGTCTTTGAAATCGACGCAGAGGCGCCAGGATTTGTCCTTTTTTGGTACCATTACTAGGTTGGCTAGCCAGTTCGGATGTTTGATATCTCTGATGAATCCGGCTTCTAAGAGCTTGGCTAGCTCCTCTCCCATTGCCTGTCTTTTGGGTTCGGAAAATCGCCAAAGAGCTTGTTTGACTGGTTTGAATCCTTTTAGGATATTTAGGCTGTGCTCTGCTAGCCTGCGTGGGATTCCTGGCATGTCTGAAGGGTGCCAGGCAAAAATGTCCCAATTTTTCCGGAGGAATTCTCGTAGTGCGGCTTCTACATCAGGATTTAATTGTGCCCCAATGGATGCCGTCTTTGTGGGGTCCGTTGGATGGACCTGAAATTTGACTATTTCGTCTGCTGGTTTGAAAGAGATGGACTTGGACCTCTTGTCGAGTATCACGTCGTCCCTATCCACCGTTGAGCGCAGCGCAGTTAGTTCTTCTGCCGCTAGGGCTTCGGATAATGCCTCTAAGGCCAGTGCGGCTGTCTTATTTTCAGCGCGTAGTGCTGTATCTGGATCACTGGCGAGAGTGATTATTCCATTGGGTCCGGGCATTTTGAGCTTCATGTACCCGTAATGGGGTATAGCTTGGAAGATTGTGAATGCCTCTCGCCCTAACAAAGCGTGATATCCGCTGCCGAATGGGGCCACTTGGAACGTGACCTCTTCGGACCTGTAATTGTCCGGCGAGCCGAACACTACATCTAGTGTTATTTTTCCTGTGCAGCGTACTTATCGACTAGGGATTATTCCCCTGAAGGTTGTGCTGCTCCGCTCGATGCGGCTCTAGTCAATTTCTATTTTTTTGAAGAGTTTCTTCGTAGATGAGGTTTAATCCGCTGCCGCCATCCATGAGTACCTTGGTAAGACGAAAGCCGTCCACTATCAGACTGAGGACCAATGCGGCTGGTGCTCTAGCTGTTCGGAATTTAGGTTCGTCGCTGGCATTGAAGGTGATAGTCGTGTCACTCCATGGATTTGTTGTTGCAACTTGGTAGACTTCGGCGAGGCTGCGGATTGTTTGTTTCCGCATATTATTTGATGCGAAAGTCTCGAAGACTGTTAATACCGTACTGGTGTTGCTGGGCTGGTTACCCGGGGCTAAAAAGCCTTCACCACTTTTGGCCACCTGCCGTAATATCCAACATGCTCGAAGGCTATGTGTTGGAGTGGCGCCCTCTGTACTGTGGATTTTGCAGGGTCCGTTGAGCCATCCCTCCAGTACGGTTCCGTACCCTTTAGGGGGTTTTTGCTTTTTGGTTTTTAACCCAGGTGCTTGAGTATGACGCACCCTTTTATTTTGGACTGGGGTTGTATTCAGGGCCGGATTGTCCCAAAACCTAGTTTCGGTTTTCTAGGCACTTTCCATCGCGCAGTATTTTTGTACAATGGTCGCTAGGTCGACGAAGCGTGTCACTTTGCGACGACTGATGGCGTTTATGATTCCCTTGTCCGTGCAATTGTTGCAGAAGATTGAAACCGCGCTTTCTTCACGGCAGTCCTTTATCCTGTTCATAACCAGGAGGAATCTGGCCCAGTAATGATGTACTGTTTCATCGGGCTCTTGCCGTATTTGAGATAGATCGCTTATGTTTGGGTGGGCGGGTGGAATCAAGTTCAGAACCCCGCCCGATCTGAGGCTCAAAGGCCAAGAAGCTTCCGGATTCGGAAGCTTGGTTTGCTGGACGCTTTCCAACAAATCTGGTCCGATGCCTGACTTTAAGTTCAGTATTTGATTAGCGTCCATCCCTTCGTGGAAATCCGGCATGGAGGGATCGGGAATCCGGACATAGTTGGTTTTTAACATAGAAGAAGAGTCGCCGCATTGTTCCTCTACCACAACAACGTGGTGGGTAACCTGGGGAGAGTTAATTTCTCTCAGATCGGTTTTAAGCCCAATCTGATCGTAGTCGGTAGCGACTCCCAGGGCGGCGATGCGATCCAAGAGCTCGTTTACGGAGGAGAGCTCAATCGGATCTAGCTGCTCGGCGAATTCCGAGCTGACGTGAAGATCGCTTTTAATGACCTGAGAGGTCATTGTCGGAGCGGCGGCCGAACAGGTGGTCATAAGAAAACCGCCTAGACGGATAGTTTGGCCAGCAGCCAAAGCTCCCTTGACGACGGTGCCGTCTTTAAAGACGGGAAAGGGCATCCTTCCTGATGGTGACGGCACAGAGGAACTCTCAATGAAAGCACCAATGTCGGTGTCAAAACCGGCGGATCTCGGGTAGGGGGTCCCGAACTGTGCGTCTAGGTGGATGGTAACAGGAGACAAGGGACACGATGTTTTACCCAGGTTCGGGCCCTCTTGGTGGAGGTAAAACCCTACGTCCTGCTTGATTAATATTGATGATGTGTGTTACAAGAGTGGATCTACCACGAGATCAATGAGGCTAAACCCTAGAAGCTAGCCTATGGTATGATTGTTGTTCGTCCTAAGGACTAAAGCCATCCGGTTTATATAGACATCGGAGAGGGCTAGGGTTACACAAAGTCGGTTACAATGGTAGGAGATCTACATATCCGTATCGCCAAGCTTGCCTTCCACGCCAAGAAAAGTCCCATCCGGACATGGAACAAAGTCTTCAATCTTCTATCTTCATAGTCTTGGAGTCCGGCCGATGATGATAGTTCGGCTATCCGGACACCCCCTAGTCCGGAACTCCCTCAGCCGCTAGGGCTTCGGCATCCGGACAGTCGACAATTTGGTTCTTTTTAGTTAGGAACCGAGTCCAGAATTTTCTGGCTGACTCTCCGGGGTGTTGGGTTATGTGATTTAAGTCATCAGCGTCCGGTGGTCGCACGTAAGTGCCCTGGAAATTGTCAAGGAATGTGTCTTCCAGGTTCTCCCAACTACCAATGGAGTTTGCCGGCAGGCTATTCAGCCAATGCCGGGCCGGTCCCCTGAGCTTAAGTGGGAGATACTTGATGGCATGTAGATCGTCGTCGCTGGCCATGTGAATGTGGAGAAGGAAATCTTCGATCCATACTGCAGGGTCTGTTGTACCATCATACGATTCAATGTTTACGGGTTTAAACCTTGCTGGGAATTCATGATCCATTACTTCATCGGTGAAGCATAGGGGGTGTGCGGTGCCTCTGTGCCGGTCTATATCACGGCACAGTTCGAATGAATCTGGTTTGTTGTATTCGGCCAGGTCGGATTTGTTTTTAGTGTATCCGGCGTGACGATTATCTTCACGCGTTGTGGCGCGCCTTCGTGATCCGTAGATTGATCTTGACTGTCCTGCTTTGTTTCCCAGTACGTCTCGCAGGTCTTGCGTGTAGCCCCTGGCCGTAGTATTGGCGGCGGGGTGCGGGTTGGTGTTCGGGCTGATGCGCCGCATTGTCTCGGCCACGAGGTGGCCGGTCAGCCTCGTCCTGTGCTAGTAAAGTGGGCTCTAGTGCCTCCTCCTCGAGGTGAGGTAGCAACCTGCGCTTTGGGTAACTTTTGGTTGGGCGCACGAGTCCGTATTCCTCGGCTGCCAGGACCTCAGTCCATCTATCTGTTAGCAGATCTTGATCAGTTTGAAGCTGTTGTTGTTTTTTCTTCAGGCTTTTTGAAGTGGCTATAAGCCGGCGCTTGAAGTGCTCCTGCTCGACAGGATCCTCAGGCACGGCAAATTCTTCGTCACCGAGGCCCGCCTCGTTTTCAGAGAGAGGCATATAATTATCTTCCTCTAATTCTCCATATGTTGCCTGATCCTTAGGGCTAGCTTGCCCATCCTTCTGGCCGGCCTGCTTGAAGTCAGGCTGGGCGGGATTGTCTTCGTCTTCGGCACCATCCGGATTGCTATCATCTCCTGTGTCAGTGCTGCTATTTCTTCCGTGGCGGGGCTTAGAGCGGCGTCAATGACGCTAGTGTTTTGATTGCCTCCCCAGGGGATTGTCCTTCGTTGCCTCATCACCATTGTTTTCTTTGGGGGTGTCCACCATATATATATATATATATCATATGATGAGGTTGTTGTACGGCGCCCTGTGGGTGTCGGTTCCTGTTCTTCTCCTGCATCGTCGTTCATACTGTCGATGTCTTCGAAGTCGAAGTTGAGCACGTCGGTTAAGTCATCGACAGTGGCTATTAAGTGGGTGGTGGGTGGGTAGCGAATTTCTTCGTTATCCGCATCCCACTCGAGCTAGACATAGTTCGGCCATGAGTCCCCTGATAAAGAGAGAGACCTCAGTGAATTTAGCATGTCACCCAAGGGTGAGTGTTGAAAGATACCCACGGAGGTAAACTCTATGATCGGTGCCGAATCAGATTCGATGGGCACGGACGCGCGCGGTTTTGGACCCTAAGACCGGAGACGAGTCCGGGGGTCCGGTTACACAAATCTCTTTGGAGGTGGAGTCTGTGTTTGGCTCCAACGCCGATGAGTGCACGGCCTCCATGGCGGGGTCCATCCACCCGTCCTCGGATGGCGCGATCTGCTCCAGATTAAAGTCCGGGGCAGCTGTAGGTGCGATATCCCGAATACCGTCTGATGGCAGATGTAAGTCATGCTCGTCGTGAATTTTCAACGCTCCTGACGCGGGCTCGAACCCGTCGAAGATCAAGTCTCTGCGGATGTCGGCTGTGTAGTTCAAGTTTCCGAACCTGACCTGGTGGCCAGGGGCGTAGCTGTCGATCTGCTCTAGATGACCAAGCGAGTTAGCCCGCAGTACGAAGCCGCCGAATACGAAGATCTGTCCGGGGAGAAAAATCTCGCCCTGGACCGCATCGTTGCTGATGATTGAAGGAGCCATCAAGCCTTATCGCGGCGATACAGTGGAACTCTCAATGAAAGCATCAATGTCGGTGTCAAAACCGGCGGATCTCGGGTAGGGGGTCCCGAACTGTGCGTCTAAGGCTAATGGTAACATGAGGCTGGGGACACGATGTTTACACAGGTTCGAGCCCTCTCGATGGAGGTAGTACCCTACTTCCTGCTTGATTGATCTTGATGATATGAGTATTACAAGAGTTGATCTACCACGAGATCGTTGAGGCTAAACCCTAGAAGCTAGCCTATATTTATGATTGTTGTTGTTCTACGGACTAAACCCTCCGGTTTATATAGACACCGGAGGAGGCTAGGGTTACACAGAGTCGGTTACAGAGAAGGAGATCTACATATCCGAACCGCCAAGCTTGCCTTCCATGCAAAGGAGAGTCCCATCCGGACACGGGGCGAAGTCTTCAATCTCGTATCTTCATAGTCCAACAGTCCGGCCAAAGGATATAGTCCGGCTGGCCGAGGACCTCCTAATCCAGGATTCCCTCAATCGCGACCCTTCAGCCGCGGAGTCGCCACACACCAGCCGAGAGCGAGTAAAAGCGAGAGGGGAATGGGGAAACTGCCGAGGGCGGTTGGTGGGAGCAGAGAAGGGAGAGAGAAAAGGGGACCTGCATGGAGAGTGCGCATTTTGGAAGGGCGATGGCTACAGTGAACGATGGACAACATCTAATGTGGCACTGCAACTGGATTTAAGATTCGTACGCTGCAATGGACGGTGATAAGCCAGTACCGGAAACTCAAAAACTGATGTTCAGGATATTATCATTCTGGAATAATTATGTTTAGGATTGTAATAAGGTTCGTTACCTTATACTACTTCGTAGCATATATATCGGCGCATAAGGTAGGCTACGATTCTGGCTTGGTCATCACCCTTCCTACGAGGGGAAGTAGCGGTCTCTTGTCTATCTATCAATAAATAAAAGGAAAAAGTCCAAAATAAACCTTGAACTTATTGAGAAAAGCTAAATCAAACCCTGAACTTGTAATTCCGGAAATCAGCACACCGAACTCTCTGATCCCGGTCTATTTTAAACCTTTGAGGGTGTTTAGCTGCTATACTGCTTGATGTGGCAAGGATACTTGACTGACTTTTTTTTTTTGGAGAAAAAGATACTTGACTGACTGGCTGGATACTAGGATAAATCGGGCCAGCCCATCGACGCAGTTGATTGGGTGTTTTTTCTTTTTCGTTTTCTACGAACCCAAGCGATAAAAAATACTAGTAGTACGTAATGTGCATGACAGGATGATTCGAACTAGTAAACCTCGGGCTAGTAGCGGCCGCACCTAGCCAACGCAACTGAAGGATGCAATTGATCTGACATAGCACATTCCTTATAAGAACAGAGAGTATTGTTCATATATGATTTGTTTTTTGAAAAATTACGAAACATTTCTTGGAAAAAATTTGAACAGTTTGAAATACAGAATATTTTTTAAAAACAAATAGTATACGAAATTCCGAAAACATTTTTTGAACAATGTGACACAACAATATTTTGTAAACTACATGTTTTACATTTACGTGAAGACAATAACTTTTTTTTACATTGTATAAATATTTTGAAAAAATTGTTCATGCTTCAGAATTTGCACCTGTTTTTATTTTAAAATGTTTATGTCCGAAATAGTGTTTGCTTTTTTTAAAATTGGTTGTGTTTTAATACAATCAATGTTTTGGAAAACTATTCAGAATTTTTAAACAATGTCCGCAGTACAAAAAATTATTCAGGCCAGCATGTCTTCAATATTTTCTGCTACAGTACCTCCTAGTTTTTCAAAAAATGCTTGCTACGGTTTCTCCTAGTTTTTTTTTCATCTTTCAGAAAATGTTCAAATTTGAAAAACAGTTCAAGATTGGAGAAATATTATAGTTTAATTTTTTTTGCTCATGACGTCGCAAAATATTTGCGCTCTATTTTTTAACTTCTGAACAATTTTTTAAAACACTAAAAAAAAATATTTTTTGGCAGAAAAACGAAAACAGGAACATTTTTAAATTACTGTACATTTTTTGAAATGCACGGATTTTTTTATGATTGAAAGGACGAACATTTAAAAAAATACACAATTTTAAAACACGAACATTTTTTCATTTTCGAAAATGCAAGTTGTGAGCCGGCCCAAATAGTCATAAATGAGAGTAGTACCTTATCCGGACGGGATTGATATATTTCCAGTGCCCCAAATAGGTCTAGGGTCCAAAGTAGACCGGGATTGATAAGTTCGGAGTGCCAATTTTCGGGATTCAAAGTTCAGGGTTCGATTTATCTTTCATCTACCAATTCAAGGTTCGTTTTGGACTTTTTCCTAAATAAAATAAGGAAAACAAAGCCGTCTGTCAAGACGGATATAGATTCCGAAAGACGTACCCTAACCACCGTTGGTTGCTTCATGGCCTCCCCGCAATCCTCCTACGGCTCATCCGAGGAAGACGCCTCCTCCGACGGTTCTGACCACCAAGTTGTGGAGAAGCAGCCTCTAAGAGAAGAATCGGAGGAGGAGACTGGGGGCAATGAAGAATCGGAGGAGAAGGAGGAGGAGGAGGAGGGGGCGGGGGACAATGTGGTGCCGGACGACAATAACATCCACCAGCCGCCACTGCAAGGCGACACGGTCCCAGATTCCGAGTCGCCGCCCAGGTCCCAACCCAAGAGGAAGGCCGTGGATGCAGAACCTGTCGAGCACAAGAGGATGAGGTCGGCCGAGGCGCCGCAGCCTAGGATGCAACCTGAGGCCGCTGAAGTTACTCTGATTCAACCTGAGGTCGCTGAACATGCTCTGACTAAGAGCGATGCGGAGAAGCTATTCCAAGTCAAGATCGATTTTTATTGGCACCTTGGGCAAGAGGTGTTGGCCCTAGAGGAGAAACATCCTGGGTTGTTCAAGTCTTCGTTCCTGAAGCTTCCTGACGAGAAGGCCAGGACACTCAATGCCAAACTTCAGAAGCAACAGATTGCAAAATTAAAGGCTTTGTTGTGGTTGGCTGATATCAGAAAGGAGGTGACGAACTCCCTCATCAATTGTCTCGACTGAAGTCATGATATATAGGTCAGTTGATCAAAGTTTTGTTACTCTAGCTCCATCTACTTAATATTCTATACATGGCCGGTCTCATAGTTGATTGTCAGGAATTAGTTTCGATTTTAGCTCGCAATCGGGAATGAGACCATGCATCTTGGGTAAAATTATCTAGTAACAAACTTGATTATATAGTTAGCATATATACATAATGCTCATGTAGAATTAAGATCTGCCTGGTTACTTATTTCAGTGGAAATATGAACTTCCTCAGGATATATGAGCTCATATCTTGTTGTGTAAAATATAACTCCAGTTGACATGGCTTATTACATTGCTTAAAAATTGTTGCATCCATTTGTGGCAAAAGAGATATACTGCAAGCATGTATAATATATACACCAGTGCTGATAAAATATTAAATTGGTGAAGGTCACTATTTTTGGGTGCCAGTCAGCGGCACCATGCAAAGGGAGAAAAAGCTAATGCCCCGTCAACTGAAACTGTGTAACCAACTTTTTGTTGCAATCGTCGAAGGCTATAATGTTCCATTGTAAGACAATAAGTTTTGGGAACCAGCACAACCCTCTAGGGGTGGCTTATCTCATTATATATAATGGTTGTGTTACAATACGTACATAGGTACAGAAGTTATACATAGTCTAACACCCTCCCTCAATCTTAGCCACTTTCTAAAGAACTGAGAAGGGTAAGATTGCGCCTACAAGCCTCAAACTGTGGCAGTGGTAAAGGCTTAGTGAAGATATCTGCAAGTTGATCCTTAGACGAGATAAACTTGATCTGAAGTTGCTTCTGTGATACACGTTCCCGTACAAAGTGATAGTCAACTTCAATGTGTTTCGTTCGGGCATGAAATACTGGATTTGCGGAAAGGTATGTAGCACCGATGTTATCACACCAAAGAATAGGAGGTTGTGGTTGAGACAAACCCAACTCCTGAAGCAAAGACTGCACCCAAATAATCTCTGCAGTAGCATTAGCCACAACCTTGTACTCAGCTTCAGTACTGCTACGTGACACAGTAGCCTGTTTCCGAGCACTCCAGGCGATCAAATTAGAGCCAAAGAATACTGCATAACCCCCCGTGGATCACCTGTCATCTGGGCTACCAGCCCAATCTGCATCAGAGAAGGCCGAAAGGACCCGAGAGGAAGTCGGCCGAATATGCATACCAAAAGTCAGGGTGAACTGAACATAACGAAGAATGCGTTTAACAGCAGCCCAATGAGTATCTCTGGGAGCCTGAAGATACTGACAAACCCTGTTAACAGCATAAGAGATATCTGATCCTGCATGGGCCAAAAGAGTAAGACCAGTTTCAACAATATGACGATGCTTACGTTCGACTGAACCATTCTGCTGATGTGTATGTGGACATGCTAAACGATGAGCTATCCCAAGCGACTGAAAGAAGGAGTTGAGGTTGCGATACTCGCCCCCCCAGTCCGACTGGACATGAACAATTTTGTGCTTGAGAAGACGTTCAACATGTTTTTGAAACTGAACAAAAATATCAAACACATCAGATTTGCGTTTAATAAGGTAAAGCCAGGTAAAGCGACTATAAGCATCAACGAAACTGATATAGTAATTATGACCACTGACAGAAGTCTGAGCAGGACCCCATACATCTGAAAACACAAGTTCTAACGGATGTTTCACCTCACGACTGGACTCCGAAAAAGGAAGTTGATGACTCTTCCCCTGCTGACAAGCATCACACACTGCTACATCTTTATTACTAGACAAACTAGGAAGCTCATGACGACGCAAAATATGACGGACAATAGGTGTGGCCGGGTGACCAAGACGAGCATGCCACTGTGACGGAGAGACCCGAACTCTACTGAAAACGCGAGCGACGCCAGGATGCTCCAGACGGTAGAGGCCCTGGCACAACCGCCCACTAAGAAGAATGTCCCTCGTGCCCCGATCCTTAATAAAAAGATCAAAAGGGTGAAATTCACAAAGCACATTATTATCACGTGTGAGTTTAGGAACTGAAAGAAGATTGCGGGTCACAGATGGAACGCGAAGAACATTGCGAAGCTGAAGACTCCTATTGGCATGTCTAGTGAGAAGAGATGCTTGACCAATATGAGAGATGTGCATACCTGCTCCATTGGCGGTGTGGATCTTGTCGGAGCCATGATAGGGTTCACGAGTGTGAAGCTTCCCCATCTCGCTGGTCAGATGCTCTGTCGCCCCAGAGTCCATGTACCAGTGTGGATCGATGGAGTAGGACTGAGTGTGTCCCTGGTGCTTCTGCGGTGCGGGACGATCAGCCATGGCGACCTGACGGGCATTGTTGCGTGTATCTTTGCCGTCATTGCCAAGACCAAGGAAGCTTCGCTGGAAGCGCTTATGACACTTGGAGGCCCAGTGCCCATCGCGGCCACAAAGCTGACACACACGTGGACCGCCAGCCCCCGGTAAGGTCGCAGTAGGTGGGGGGCCGAGGCGGGCGACGGTGGCAGCCCCAAGGAAGACCGGGGTGATGAAGAAGAGCGGCCACCCTTGGTGGCGGCCGAGAGAGAGCCAGTGCCCCTGGTGCGGCGAGTCTCGACCCGTTGCTCAGTGAGAAGAAGCCGAGAGAAAACCTCGTGTGCCAACATGGGTGTCGAGTTACCCCGCTCGTTGATGATCTCGACTAAGGCATCATACTCATCATCAAGACCATTGACAATAAACGAGTTGAACTCGGAGTCGGTGAGGGGCTGTCCAATGGAGGCCAATGTGTCGGCAAGGCCCTTGACCTTGTTGTAGAACTCAGTGGCCGTGGAGTCAAGCTTCTGACACTCTCCAAGCTGACGACGGAGTGCAGAGACACGAGCCTGGGACTGCGCTGCAAAGGTGCGCTCAAGGATGGTCTAGGCCTCATGAGACGTCTTCGCGAAGACAACAAGGCCGGCAACTGCCGGCGAGAGCGACCCCTGGATGGAGGAGAGGTTCGCCTGGTCCTGCCCCGTCCAGACGCGATGGGCCGGATTGTAGACCGGACCGTGCACGCTGTCTACCAGCGCGGGTGGGCAGGGAAGCGATCCGTCGACGTAGCCTAGCAGGTAGTGACTCCCCAAGAGCGGGAGAACCTGCGCACGCCAGAAGATGTAGTTGTCTGCGGAGAGCTTGATGGTGATGAGATGACCGAAGTGAAACGGCGGCGGCGAAGACGATCCCATCGAGGAGGCTGCCTGGGGTGCAAACACCATGGAGGCAGCCGGAGGCACCGAAGCCGATGCGGGAGGAGGTGGGACCGCAGCCAGGGCGGGCGCCGCAAAGCTCGCGGCCGGTGCGGACGCCGCAAGGCCCGCGGCCGGGGCGGACGCCGCCAACCCCGCCAGCGGGGCGGTGTGATCCGCTCGCGGCAGGAGCGGCGGGACGACGCCTGCGGAATCCGCAGCGGACGGCGGCGCCGCGGTGTGGACCACGAGGTCACGCCCGAGTGAGGGCGCCGGCGGCGTGGAGAAGACGGAGCCGATGCTCCTTGTCCCGATCGGAGCCGGAACGGAGACGGCATCGAGCGGGAGGTTGAGCAGAGCCGCAAGAGAGGCCGGGAGGAAGCCCGCAGCAGTGGAACCGGTGGTGGCGGCGCTCGACATGGCGGCGGCGCGATCGGTGGCGCGGCGGCAGCGGCTGCGGCGGCGGTGCGGGTATTAGGGTTTAGAAGCGGAAGCGATCGTAACCTAGCGTGATACCATGTAAGACAATAAGTTTTGGGAACCAGCACAACCCTCTAGGGGTGGCTTATCTCATTATATATAATGGTTGTGTTACAATACGTACATAGGTACAGAAGTTATACATAGTCTAACATCCATGCTAAATTTTTTTTGCGAAAGTAATGTTCCATGCTATATAAACTCCATTACATGCCCCTGTTTTAGCAAGTGGAATTATTATTTAAGCAAGTCTGATGACTTCATTATCATAGTATATGTTTCCATTCTATGATGGAAACTTTTTATTTTGATATTCTATTAATTTGTTAAAAACTGAGCAGTCGAAACATCCATTCGACTTTAATACACTATCATGATCTTGTTGATGTAGTCTTAGATTTGTTTTTCCCTATGTGCGTGCGTGTAATGCATCTTATATCCTGGCTCGCTCATGTTCATAATTAATTACTCGCAATAGATTTTGTGCAATCAAGCTTTTGATAACAATCTATTGATGCAGTTATCAGTTTTCTTCACTTCCTCAGTTGTTGCAGAACTGGAGCGAATCTGAAATGCATTCAGTTTACAGGTGTTAAAAGACAGCAACACCAGGAAGACACCGGAAGTGGGGCCTATTATATTAAGTCACAATTCGCTAGTTGGTTATTTTGGTTTCTATTCTGCTCGATATTTATATATACTATATATATGTTACTACTAGTGTTATCAAATTTTGGTCCGGGTGGGACATGTCTGAATGATTGATTCAAGTATTAATGATACTAGCAAATATGTCCGTGCGTTGCAACGGGAGACAAAAAGTTATGGCTAACCAAATAAGTATGACTCAATATCCTGATATACGAGCGTACTCTATTTTAACATAGTGGTTTACCATGTTGTTATTTTTTTTTTCTCACCCTAGCCGATGATGGTCGCGATGTTCACGTGATCACAAGGCACTCGACGTGGTAAATCCCAAGGCTATGAGTTTGCCAGTGCATGCCGCACTTGTCATTATGTTGCGCAAGGGAACGTTTAAAACTTTAAAAACAAATCTCATTGACTACGAACTGCTCCCAACGCCAAGACATATAAAGACTTTGGAAAAACTAATCAAATCATAGACATAAAATACTTTTGAATCAGTGAACAGTTTTCCGAATCGACAAAGATTTGTTTTTGAAATTTTTTATTTTCTCAAAAAAATCATGAACATTAGTTTTGTTTACAATGTTTTTTGAATGTATGAATCGGTTTCGTATTCATTAATATTTTTTGACTCAACAAACATTTTTTGAATCGATGAACTTTTTTTAAAATTGGGGAACAAAAAAATACTTATTATTATTATTGTGAATATTTTCTAAAACTTCATAGACATTTTTTTCAGATTCCCAAAAATGTTTTGAATACACGGTCGTTTTTTCAAAATCATGAACATGCTTTTATTTTCCCAACCTTTTTTACAAATTGTGTTTTTTTATAATTTTGCGAACAGTTTTGCAAAACCACCAGTGAAGCCCCGCACATGGGCCGGTCCATGAACGCATACATGAGTAGGACGCGTGAGAAAAGAAAGATACAAATTATCGCAGTAGGGGATCGAACCCTGGTCTCGCCGCTAAAAGAGCAATAGTCCAACCACTCGGCTGATCATCATCCTATGACCACTACTCGTCGCGACCCTATAAAACAATGAAGTAGGCGTCGATTTTTGTCCGAAAAATCGAATCGTTTTTCCATGGCATTGGTGGGTAATTTTAACCAACTTATAGGGTAATTTTAATGACGGACGACCAGAAGCGATAGCCGCTTTATTAGTGGGTAAAGATAAAGATTGGGTCTCTCTGAACTTGGCCTCTTAACTCACATATTTTGCTGAACTTCATCCATAGAGATCAATGCTATTTATTGTGCTCATTATTTATTCTACTGATGTAGATATGAGAGACCATGACGCCTACTCTTTATTTTTTGTGATTGGTTTGTGGTTTCATCCGTAATATTATTCATTGTGGATTACAGCCTTACAACCCACGTTCACAATGTTCTTGGAGAACTGCCATTAATTGGATATCACATATAGATAGAGGTGCATCTCTCATAACTAGTGGAAAGCTATGTTCAGATGCAGCAAAATAATTCTTTCAGTGTTAGAAGCAAAATCTAGAGAGAGCGATTCAAGGGTTAGTTATGTCGAACTAATGCTTACAGAATAAAATCCAGATTTTTCAGATAAAAAAGATGTGAATATTATCTTAGTTAATAAGGCTTCATGGTTTTGATCAATGCCCGCTGATTAACAATTTCTCCATATTGGACTTATATTCAGTTATGTTTTAATCTCTCATTATTGTACTAGTCATTTATCCAGGTACTTGCTTAAGGATACTCATAAGCGATATTTGATTTGGCAGGTGTATCTCAATTTAAAATATTTAGCCTTCACAACATTCTCATTAAAACTTCCACTAATTAGGCCTTCACAACTATTATCTTTATATTAAACGGATTTTGTATAATCCATACCATATAGACATTTCCCTTTCTTGATGGCTTCATGTAAACTATCGGGGGGTTACCCTAAAAAAAGAAAAAGAAAAAAAATGTAAGCTATCGGGGCCTAGATCAACAAGGACCATTATGGGCTTCTGGTATTGCATCATTCACACTGCATTGACATGGACAATGGCTTGTTGGTTTTCCTTTCGTGCTAGTCTGAATGTATATAGAAAGTCAAGAAAGTTCAGAGAAAACTAGAGTAGTCTGAATGTACAGACTTACTTCACAAAGTTCAGAGTAGTCTGAGTGTACACAAAGTAGTTTGATAATTCAAGCCTGTGGTAATCAAGCGATAATACATACGGGAAACACAGAGAACTGTTTTTTTTGGCAGTAAGAGAACTTTATTATTAAATATTATATCACGAACAAAAGCTCCAACACAAAAAAAGAAAAGAGTAGACATGAAAGAAAGAAAGAAAGAAAACACTACTGTCGGACAGAGAACGATTAAACTAGCAGTACGTGTCCACGCCTACTACTGCTCATCTTCAAACTACGCGCGGGCCTCTTCCATGATGTGGGGCCATTCCCTCTTGCAGCATTCGAAGAACTCATTCTCCTGCCGTCTCCTCGGTTTGCGGTAACTGCGGTTGTTGCAGCTGTCCTTGCACATGCCACGGAATTTGTTCTGGAGATACCTCCTATGATCGCCGATGATACGTGATGTCAGCTCGCCATGACGGAATGGCACCCTACCTTTGAGAAACTCAATCAAGAGCGCAAATGGAGGTACGTGTGCGGGGGCGAGCCTTCCATCGGTTTCCACAAGATGGATGTTGTCATCTCTGTGCCAGTAGTTGTAGTGCTGAGTCGGTGTGGTGTCGTCGGAGTTGGAGCCGGAGTCAGAGTCACCACTGTAGTTGGAGCTAGCTGCCACAAAAGACGTGGCCGCGATGTTGGACGCAGCCTTAACGTTGGAAGGGCCGCTGGAGTCGCTGCCATTGTTGGAGCTACCGGCCACAAAGGATGTGGCCGTGCACGCGGGCTTGGTGTTGGAAGCACCGTTGGGGAAGGAGGCGCCATCATCGCCGCAGGAACTGTTATTGTCCTCCTCATCCGATGAAAGGTAGACGACGGTGTCGCCGCCGTCGGAGTCAATGATGTTAATCACCTCCACCTCATCGTCATCGGAGAGGGGAATAGAGGAGATGAAGTAAGGATGAGTTGGCGCCATGGGACTGCTCGTGTTGCTGATTGTGTTGTGCCTCGAACGCCTCATATATATATACACACTAGCTACGAGATTGGAACGCAATGGCGGGAATGAGGAAGCACTTGTGGCGCCAGTTTTTACAGCTTGTTGGCGCCAAAATCATGCGCTGCCTCCCTCCTCCGTCGTAGAAGTGGAAACTAAGCAAGGAAGGAGGCAAAATACAATCAATCGCCCGCATAAAAATGATACGAGCAATCTGTGTGCAAGGAAACCATGGATTCTTTCCATCCATGCATGGACCGGCGAATCAAATGACCTGCACTACGTACGTGCGTGCACGATCTCTTTCCATATCACGCACGCGGTGCACGTCTTGTTACATGCAACTCCTCCGTAAATAGTTCCCTTTTCTTTCCAACTTGACAGCCTCGTTAACATACCTCCCACATACAAAATGATGACACGGAACTTCTGCTTGCTTAGCCGATACAAATTAATATTTTGCGAGTGTGATATTTGACGGTGCTGCACCACTCAGCATCCCCCAATTTCTTTAATATGAGTATCCTCTATCCTGTAGTACGTGGAGCTGTCCGGAGGCATTTTGTCAACCTACTTGATACCCTAACTGTCCGCGGACGCATTCAGTTGTTTGAAATCCCACAAACCTGACACAAACCAACGGAGCTTTATGAGCATCCGGACCGCCGCCACACACACGTCCAAAACCCCAGTCTCAACCAAGATCATCTCTCTCTTCCGCGCACTCTCCGATCTTTGTGTCGCATTCGTGCCCGTCCAAAGCGGAAGCCACCGATCACTAGAACCGACATTGAAGCAACGCGCCCATTGAGAGCGTCACCCGTGTTGTGTCTCGGTCTCCACGCATGTTCAATGCCGGAGAGACTTAACTGAACGGGATGGGTATTTACCACATTCGAACCGGCTGCACGTCTGTCTATCTGCCGACATTAAACAACCGCACTAAAGAAAAGACTCTCTTCATTATACTCTTCCACTACCTTCCGGTCGATCTTGTTGAGTATATGTGTTATGTGCATATTGTATATTGAGCCCGCCTCCTAATTCCTTGTATAGTTGAAGTCCGTGGCCCATCTTTGTACATCATATATACGTGCTTATGCACGAAGAGCAATACATCGTGCAATCATCACATCAAACATGGTATCAGTTTCCGAGTTCTAACCCTAGCCTTCCGCCGCCGCCGCCGCGCGTCTCCTACGCGCCGCCGCCGCCACCTAGCCGCCGCCGTTCGCACGCCCTCCGCGCCGGCCGCCGCTTAGCCTTCCGCCGCCGCCCAGCCGTTGCCGTTCGCGTGCTCTCCGCGCCGAACGCCGCTCCCGCCTCTTCCTGTCGCGCGTGCGATACAGCCGCCCCCGTTCTTGCCGCCGATGTATCCCTCAGCCGCCGCAGCCTCCCGATCCCAACCC
Source organism: Triticum aestivum (assembly GCF_018294505.1). NCBI lineage: Eukaryota > Viridiplantae > Streptophyta > Magnoliopsida > Poales > Poaceae > Triticum > Triticum aestivum. The sequence continues at coordinate 90,149,401 of NC_057795.1, read as the reverse complement.
GGCGATCGCTAGCCTGCTGCCTCCCACGTCGATACTACGGACGCTACGTGCTTGTGGCGATCCAGATTGATTCTTGTGTGTTGCTGTGTATGAGAGCTAGTTTGATTGATTAGTTCAATCCAGGCTACAAGTGCTCCTACGTTCAAAGTACTAGATGACCCCAATGGCGCAAAGGCCGAGTGTAAGCTAATTATTGTGAGAGCATGCATTAATATACTGTTGTTTGAAAAGAATAGCTCATATACTATATGCAGTAAGTACATAAGATTGGAAATGATGCACTAAGTCATGTAGGAAAGGACTCTTGTGATCTGTTTATATTGGATAGACAATCATGCAAAGGCCTTTGGATGTGCACTTGAAGGCGAAAGCGTATATTTCTTTTATCATAGTTTTTTCAAAATCACACCACACAGTAGTTTAAGCAGCAAATAACCGATAGCTAAATGCACATGATTGGTCTTAGGGGTTTACATAAGATCCAAAAGGATGATAAACATAGAAGTCTTGATAGGCATCTATACTAATACTAAGTTATATAACAAGGGGCTCTTGCAACCTGCTTATATTGGGTAGATGATCAAGCGCAGTCCCTTGGAAGTGTATTTGAAGGTGAAAGCATATGTTTGCCCTTCGTTCATGTGTGCCTAACGGAAGAAGTCGCTCCAGCCTTTAGTGATGGTGGCTCTTTTCTCAACACCCTTGATAAAGCGGGCCATGCCAGCGTTAGCTGTCTCCAGTAGTGATTGGCAATTCACCATGGTTAGCGTCCATGTGTCGGAAAAGGGAAGTCGTAGAAAAGGGAACGCGAAAGTATTGAAAATAACAGTAAAGGTTAGTCACTATATCATTTTATACCATGCTATTATATGAAACCGGACAGAGTAATTGCAAAGGATTACCATTCTTTTGCCTTGTGTTGCAAATGTTTCTGTCATGTGGCACATATAGTAGTTATCAGGCATGGTACTGTGGATGATCTTTCGCAGTCTACGAACATTATGGTTGTAGAGCTTAACTGTGTTGCCCCACACAATGTGGTGACTAAACTCATCAAAGTAGTGGATGCAAGGCTCACCAATGTTAAATTGTACAAAGTTATACTCTCTCCGTTCCTAAATATAAGGTATATAATTTTTCGCACAGAAATTAAAGAGCACATGTGGAGGGAAAAATTCAAAAGTTTTGGGCAAGATTACACCTAACTAATTGACATGAGAAAATAGAGGAGCTTGCCCTATATAAGTAAATGTAATCAAATCCCTTAAAAAATTATCCAAACGAGTGGTGAAACACAATACACCTTATAATTTGGACTTTTTCTCAAAAATCTATACACCTTATATCAAGGAATGGAGGGAGTATCTTTTAGCAGTTGTTGCCAGAGTTGATGGAATGAGAAGAGTAATGTAGTTCTTACCACGGAGAATGTACTTTCCAGGCTTTACATGGACTTTCTTGCCTTTGAACTTTTGGGTTGAGCTTGCTTTGCGTGAGCAATGAATATGCTCGTATGGCTTATTGTGCTTCCGACACCGTGGTTCGTCTATGTTGAATAAATAAGGACATCATGGTAAGAATTTGCAACAACAAATAGAAGACAATATAAACAAACAGAGGGGCTAATTAGCTTGTGTGTATATTAGTGAAAGGCAGAAAAGGCTATCTATCGTATATGGTCAGTGGGAAGCAGTAAGCAGTGCTTGTACATATAACAGCAAATAAATCAGAGCATTAATGAATAGAAACAGAACACCTACTGGACCTTGAAAGAAGTTTGTTTTATTACACACTTAATCAACTTGCATGCATAAGTGATAAAAAAGGACTGATCAAATAGCATGCATTAGTGAAGAAGAAGAAACATTGTTTGCGATGTACAAACAATCATAAATATGTTTTTCAGGATTACCATGGGTAATTTGGCCACCGCTGGTATCAATGGCTCTGTGCACCTCCTCTTGTTTAATAGCTGTCATCTAGTAGAATAATTAAGCTGATTAACAGTGATGCATGTGTCTTAATACGGTGAGACTTCACAGGCCATTAGTGGTAAAAGATGCTCATTATATTTCATAAACAATCCTAGTCCTCAAAAAGCTTATTTCTTCATGTGAGAGGTGAAGTACATCGTTCAATGGGAGAGCCACCGGCCTCGTCGTCATTGGCGGTGGGTGAAATCGGTGGCATCCCATCGAACCCAGTAGGCGGCAGACTCGACGTCCTTCTCTTTGGCCTCATCTTCAAGGTTTGTGAAGAGCACAACGCACTCGGCGTTGCGGATGAAGATCTCATGGTGCTTGACCGTGCAAGTACTCTTCATGGACTCGAAGATTGTCCAGTTCTCAAAGACGATCTTTAGTGAAACAAAAAACTGTACGGGAGTAATCAGGATGGGATAGTGCTTTTAAGCACCATATCAAGAACCAGAGCCATGGCAAAAATTATGGTGATTTCATATGTAAATAAACCTGGATAAGTAGCAAGATGACTCAGACTGAAAAATAAATCGCTTGACAGTGCTCTCTGGTAAATGCTGCAGAGGTTGATAAAACTCAGTCAGTCTCTATACCAACGTTTCCTGTAGGCTGGTACGCTGGGTGTTCTACACAGATTTTGGGAGCTATAGTGCCTTTCAGTAGCATCTAAAAGAATCCTTGGTGGAATTTGTACAGGATTCATTAGGAAATCCTAAGATGATCTTGTAAGTGTTAGATTATCGCTCATAAAAAGGCTATATAAGGATTACATAAATTGATTCGCTTCCTTATTGATTCTCTAAGAGAAATCTTGGCTAGTCTGTACAAATCTAATGCAGTTGTTGGAGCTTACCTTGTAAATCTGGCAATTGGAGCGCCTATCCACAAGGGAAGAGGCGGCCTGTTCGTTGGGGAGCCCTTGAGCCAGGCGCGCCGCGAGTGAATACGTCGGTGGCGCGCTGTAACGACGCCCAGCACTGTTACCTGGCAGCGGCTTCTTGGCCATGGTTCCAGCAGCAGGCCGATGCCAGGGCGGTCGCTGTCGATGTGGGTGGGGAGACGGTCCGGCGGTGGATCTGGATAAGGAATCTGTAGCGGCTGAGTTCAATGGGAGCCGCGGTCTTCTTCTAAAAAGGGCCAGGCAAAGATTTCTATGGGCTGATCATGGGCCGTTGAAATTTTCAAAGGTATTGTATTAAGCAGGATGCAGCACGCTCTATTTTGCAGATATTTTTTTTGTTGATGGAGAGCGTTCTTTTACGTCTTCAAAAAGGAGAATTACGTTATCATGTTTGTTAAAAAAAGTAACTTTTTTTGGCTGACGCGCAGGCGTGGTACAAAGATGTTTTTTAAAATATTTTATTACTGGCAAAAAAAATTGTATAGCATAATCAAGTAGCTATATGGTGGTGTAGAGCAACATATATGATCAAGAATTTGCTATAATAAAGGAAAATAAGAATGTGATTATTATAAAGACGTAAGCAAGAGCGCTGCATTGCAAAGGCCAATCTCCATGGAGTTTGTTGTGTGGAAGAAGGGGGGAAAATAGGAGCATTTGAAAATTGTTTTTCCTTTTTTATCAATAGGTCTGCATATTTTATAAGCATCTATAAATTCCAATCAATTAATTTGATTTCTTGCATGGCATAAAGTAGGACAAATACTTGAGATAATTTTTTTTAAGCAAAGTGTTGGTTCATTATATGCAAAAAAAATTATACATGGTATGTCAATGTATATGGCTATGAACTTCAATACATGCACAATACGAATATGTATCGAGAAAAAAGTGTGTTATATTCAGAACTGAGAGCGTGCTTCACGGTGAATAGATTATTTTGAAAGGAATTTGCTGTAGTGTGCGATCAACCTAGCGGAGTATTGTTTGGGTCTGAATTGAATGGAATTTGACCTTTTGCAGATATACTTGTTGAAGATCCTTGGTAAAATAAGCGAGAGCGGGCCGAGTATTCAAACCATGTATATGTGACTGATACTGAATAGATACTTTGTAGCATACATTGGTTTTATAAAGCACCCGTTGCGCCACCTGCGCATGAGATGAACAAAAGCCGTGTATTATTTGATAAATAATTACCATATACACTTGTAGTAATAGGAAAGGGGAAAGAATAGGAAGGCTGATACAATCTGAGTAGTTATATCACATCTAATATGAAGTTCAGTGACAAAAATCAAGCAAAAGCTGGATTAGATAGGTCTATCTGCATTCATAATCATCAACCCGAAAAACTCTAAACTGCCTGCTGGATTTATTTTAGATGTTGGAGTGTATGTGACCTACACAAAGAAAAATGAAAAGCAATGAGCAGGAGAATCACAACATTGCAAACAGAAATAAAAAATGCAGAGGTCCACAAGGTCGCACTCAACAACGCTAATAGCTAAGCCCATGGCATATATAGATGGAACTGTCAAGGACTAAATAGAGCAGTCATCCATAATTCTGTTGTAACACAAAAAGCTCAGTATAAAGGATCCTTTATTGTAATGGGCCAAGGAAGAAAATCTGGATTTGATTTAGCTTATGCTACATTATGACCAGGTTTGTAATCACCTGGGAGGAATGATCCTAGAAAAATCTCAGACCATATATGTTACTATAGGGGCTAGTGTTGTCCAATAGAACTGTAGTTATCAGAATGTACCTCAATAGCGCTTCAGTGACATCTTAGGCATCTACTATGTGCTAGAATCCGTTGTTTCCCATTTCTCTCAGCCTCCTACTTCAGCCCATCTACTGCGATGTCCCCCTCCTGCGGGCATCAACAATCCTGTTGGTGGACTGTAAGCAGAAGAAAAAGATTGAAACAGCCGATCATCTGCAAACCAAGAAGAAACAGAATCAAAAGAAAATTCGGGACAACGTTGTACTGATCAGCTCAACCATCACCTCATAATTGAATTTTTGCTTGTTGTCTTCCATATCTATCATACTGTATATGATATCCCACTCCTACAAAGCTCACACCATTATGAACTGAGATAGTCGTAAACCCATTAGATTTTCCATGGCAACTTGGGTAGAAGTGGATGACCTGCTGCTGCTGCACCTTGCGTAAACACAGGACATGTTTAGGGACAAAAGGGAGAAAGTTGAAGGCTTCAGAAAGTATTGATGGCATAATCATTTTGTTTAAATTTTTGTGCAAATTTCCTTGGACCCCATTGATAACACCAGCACCATCATTTTGTGCCACATACTTTGCATATTATCAGAGCATGTCTAAACTAAAATGCAACTGGAAACATATGTAAATTTCTAAGTACTCAATATAAATGCGTCCAATCTGAATATATAGATAGAAACCACAAAGAAAAATGGGACATGGATATGTGACTGTATTGTGAAAGTAAACTTTCCATAGTTATTTTGGGAATGCAGTGACCTAAGATGGCAATTAGTTGTTCCTAAGTTGAGCACTAAGGTACTCAACAAAATCTAGTGACCATGATAACAGAACATATAATTACTCTGACTAAAATTCATGGGTATCACACAACTGTGTACCTGTACAAACTGGCAGTTAACATGTATCAGCCGTACATGGTAGAAAATGGCTGATAGAGGCACCTATCATGCCTTAATAAAACGTATAGGTGGGACAACATTAACTATCATAGAAGAATGTTGTTGCGTTCTCCCTTCGCCCTTTGAGGTTTTGATCGAGAGTGATAGGGCTACTCCCTTGCTGCTGCATATCTGGTTCAAAAATGGCTGATAGAGGCACCTATCATGCATTAATAAAACGTAGAGTGTTACAAACAGATAAAATGAACAAAAAATATCATTATTTCAACCTAGTTAAAGTTGGTCCCGGCAAATAACAAACTATTGCAAATTTATGGAAAATGAACCGAGATTAGCGTTCTTGCAGAGACTGGTACTTACAAAACTCACCTTCCTCGGAACCTTTGAAGAGTGTGGAATGCAGATTGGTAAACCAACATCAAGGGGCTGAAGATCAGCAACTGGGTGTCTAAATCTCTTGCAGCATACAAGCCTTCGTACTCCATGCAACCCTGTAACCACCAATCATCAAAACGCGGTCAGTTCTAAAATCAGCGAAAGGCTAACACGAAATATACGCAGCTCAGTCGAACACAGAACAACTGGTAATTAAAACCAGAAAAGTTGAATTAGTACCTCACCATAGAGCTATATGTTTGTCCATCTCCTTCATTGTCTATACAGAAAATCAAAAAGAAGTATGCACAGTAATCATGAGGAATACATGTTAACACAAATAAAACAGAGCATTAAGAAGGTAAAGGCTTCAGCATTTGGCCTGAAGTACAGTTTTCATTGGAGAAACGGGGACAAGAGGAGAGGACTATATGTGAAAAGAAAAATATTAGCAACTCTGAGGTATAATGAGCATGATATCTCACTGATGCAGGATGTACTCAACGGCACATTTTAACATGGTCCCTCTTACCTTCTCTTTTTACATGTGAGGTGAGAGGGAGAGAGTTAATCAGACCACTAATTAATGAGATCAACGGAAATTTGCCTTTGAACTTTCATGACTAAGATACAAAGAAGTATTTAGATTCACCATATGAGAATAACAGTAGTAGATTTGACATACAGGATAATTACATCTATTATTCATTGTTTAAATACCATATCAATAATTTGTATGTATTGTACAAAGAAATCTGTAGCAGCAGGAGGTTTGTTAGCAAATTAACATGAAGTTAAATGAGTTGAATCACACACAAAAAAATTGTGTTGAGTACAGTACCTGGTAGCAGATAGATCATTAAAATTCTCAGATATATCACTACAATACTCAATCCCCGTCAACAATATATCAGGTAGATTTACACCCTCGAACCTGCACCAAATCCAGAAACATGAAGAATGTATCACATCTGCCCACATGTTACCAAGATGAAGACAACACATAATGCATCTTATGTAAAGCAAAGAAACCACACATATATCATTTCCCTTGAAACTGAATGAACCGCAGCACCAGGCTAGAACCACATTCTACTATCAAAATCCCCAAATCAGCGAGAGAATCATAAGCACCATATTTTCACTACCTGTACAAACATGCCTCACCGGAGTTGAAACATAAGTAAAGCAGTAGTTTTTTTCTCAAACTCTCACACACACCTTCCAAGAGCAAAACAAACTTTTTGCACACTATCTTTCAAGAAACAGCAAGGCCACAATAATTGATCATGCTCATGTCCAAACCCAGCAACTCTTCTATTATGCATCAAGATGATTCAACTACAAATATTCGTTTGACCATTTCATCAGAGAGGTTATAAGCATAATGCCATTGGAAAAAAAAAGATAAGAATGGACAGCATACCTTTGTTATGGTGATGAGAGCTACACCCAGGAGACACAAGCCTCAGTCTATATATGTATCTGTCGTGGCAATAATGTGAAGAGAAATGAAGTTAAATATAACAGACCAAATACCCCAAATGAATATTGTACAAAATAACATAAATTGTACAGTAGTGGGATGAAAATACCAACCTGTATTTCTTCAGTATAGGCAACCAGTTCTAGAGCTAATGTTACATTTTCAGCTCCAAGGTACATACACAACACACCTAATTTGACTAAGTTCAACAGATGCCGCAAAACCAGCTCCTTCACTGAAAAGGGAAAACAACTTCAGAACCAAAATGAGGAGTTTGCTAAAATAGATCTCCATCACCATTGTTGTGGATTTGTCCTTTATCTTAATATTAAGCGTGCAACTACTCCTTTCACTTTTGATCTATCACAGCCTCTAACAGGTTCTTGCTAGCTGAGGTGAACATTCCCTAGCTCAGCAGAAAGTGCACAAAGCATAGCTGGATTCCTAAATATGTACATATGCTTTTCAAAAAAATGTTACTCATGGACAGAAACAAGCCGAACGAAATGCTCACTGGTTCAGACAAATAAGAATTGTATTCCAAGTAGGCACATATAAATAAGAATCGGCACAAACACTACGTATGCATAGAGAAATAAGAGCCGGTGCTAGGTATCTTGATTTTTTTGCATGAGACACACAAGCGAGAGTGAAGCTGTACAAGGAGATACCTTGGATAAGACGTAAGCTGAGCCGGTCTGCGGGCCGAAGAAGTGCGTGACCTTTCAGCAGCCGCCATCCGAGTCGGGGACCTCCTCCCAAGGCTTCTTTGCAGCGAGTCCTCGCGGCGCCGCTGTCGCCTTCTAGGCCTGAGCCGCGACGGAGTTGGGCAGCGGACAAGAATGGTGATGTCTCCAATCCCAAAATTTCCAAAGAAGTACAAATCAAACTTCTTGATGAACACAATATTTTAGCAGATCTTCAGGATGCAGAAGAAGAGACGTGCTCATAATAAAACGAACCGACCCTCTCCACAGTTGCTATTAATTACAATCCTATAAGTGATGCTATGGATACAAATATGTAAACGTCTATGTGCGTATCCTGATCAATTCGGCTTTTATAAAGCTAGATTACAATGTCATACACTGTCAAATCCTTCTTGCCTTCAATTAATGAGATTCAGTACCATAGAGCATGGAAAAGAAGACAAACAGGAAAACAAAAATCTGGTAAACAGCGGAGGAAGACAAATTACCTCATAGCCCAGGCAATGCCATTCAAATCGATTGCTAAGTACATTAGAATTAGATTGCAGCACACATACATTACTTTGTATATACACATAAATCACTAAAAAAAATGTATGTATGCATGTTAGAGAGAGAGAGAGATATACCTCAACGTATGGGGAGAGGTGGCCTGCGCCCGGCTGTCCGTCACTACCGGCATGCAGCCGAGCTGCTCCCTTGTCTCCATCGACGTGGGCGGCCGAGGTCGGACCTGTGCGGCTGCCAGTTGTTGTTGCACACGCGTGGACGGAGAAGGAGGAGATCCAGCCGTGTGTTCCTGTTGCTCGGGGTCGGGGACCCCGCCGGCGTGGGCGACGGTTGCGCGCGCTCGCACTGGAGCTCGCCCTAGCCCACCTGGTGCGGTGCAGCTCACCATCGCCCACCGTCGTGCGGTGCGGCTGCGACCCCGTCTCCTCCTGTCGAGCACGGAGGCGGTGGGAGAGGCGGCGCAGGAGCAGAGGAGCCGAGAGGGAGGCGGCCGCCGCCGGAGAAGCTCGCGCCCGCACGCCTCGGATCCGGCACGGGGCAGAGGAGAGGGGTGACGGCGGCGCCAAGGGGGGCGCGAGGAGATGCGGGTCCGCCGTGCTGCTGGACGGCATTCTCCATGACGAAGGCAGAGGAGAGCGCTGGCGGCGGCGGCAGGCGGATCCGGCACGGTGCAGAGGGGAGGGATGGCGGCGGCAAGGGGGCTCGCGAGAACGCGGGTTAGGGCATCTCCAGCCGCGCCCCCAACAGGCCCCCCAGCCACTTTTTCGGCGCCGGCGCCGAAAAAACGGCCAGTCGCGTCCCCAGGACGCCGAAAATCGCCGGTTCGGATCTTTTTTCCACCCGGCGGTCACAGGCCGAACCCGGCGCGCTGGGGAGTCGTTGCGGGCTCCGGCGCTAGGGAAAAGCACGTCTGGCTCACACCGACAGGGGAAAAGTCAAGGTTTTCTTCCCCCCGACTCGCCTCGCACCCCCGCGCCATCGGCCACCACTAGCTATATCCCGGCGACGGCCGCCGGCCTACTCCGCTAGATAGCCATTCCCCGCCGGAAAATAGCAGCGCTTCGCCGCGGCAGCCCCTCCCACAGCAGCTGGGCGTTTTCGGCCGCCGTTTCCGGCCGCGGAGGCGTGGTTTAACGGCGGGTACACGCCCACCGAGCGCAAGGTGTTCGGCGTTTTGACTGTGTCGGTGATGGACTCGGATGAGGAGGAAGAGCTCGCCACGCTGCTGGAGGAGGAAGCCGCGGCCGACGTCCAGGAAGAAGAGCATCTGATGGTGCTCGCCGCCCTCGCCCAGCTGCTGGCGAGCAATGAAAAGCCGCGTCGAGGTGGCTCGGCGCCGGGGCGGGTGAAAGCAAAGAACCGGCATCGTCTGCACGGCTACTGCATGCTCTACTCCGACTACTTCGCCGATGCTGCACTTCATGGCGAGAGAACATTTCGGCGCCGTTATCGGATGAGCCGAAAGCTCTTCCTCAGGATTGTGAATTCCATCCGGGAGTTCGACAACTACTTCAAGTGCAAGATGGATTGCACTGGCGCTCTTGGATTCACCTCCATCCAGAAGTGCACGACAGCGATGAGGATGCTTGCATATGGAGCTCCCAGTGATTCACTCGACGACTATGGGCGCATGGCCGAGTCCACCAGCATAGAGTGTTTCTACAAGTTCTGTCGGGCAGTGGTGGCAGTGTTTGGGCCACAATACTTGAGAACACCCAATGCGGAAGACACTGCTCGGATCCTAGCCCAGAATGCAGCAAGAGGATTTCCTGGGATGCTTGGAAGCATCGACTGTATGCATTGGAAATGGAAGAACTGCCCATTTGGTTGGCAGGGGATGTACAAAGGCGCCAAAGGCGGTTGCAGTGTGGTGCTTGAGGCGGTAGCCACACAGGACCTCTGGATTTGGCACTCCTTCTTTGGTATGCCAGGAACTCACAATGACATCAACGTGCTGCAGTGCTCTCCTGTTTTTGCCAAGCTCGTTGAGGGTCATTCTCCTCCGGTGAACTTCGAGATCAATGGGCACCAATACAACAAGGGGTACTATCTAGCTGACGGCATCTATCCGAGATGGTCAACATTTGTGAAGACGATCTCAAACCATGTGGCAGGAGGCAAGAACGCCTGGTTTGCGAAGGTTCAGGAAGCTTGCAGGAAGGATGTCGAGCGGGCATTTGGTGTGCTCCAATCTCGATTCGCTATTGTTCGGTACCCCGCTCAGACCTGGTCGAAAGATCAAATATGGGAGATCATGACTTGCTGTGTCATCTTGCACAACATGATCATCGAGAGCGAGCAAGAAGACCCAGTGTTTGACACTGAACCATACTATAGGCAGGGTCCTCTAGCCGAAGTTGATCACCAGCTACCGGCAACTTGGACTGCCTATCTCAGTATGCGTCAGGAGATCCGAGACCCACAGGTGCATCATCAACTGCAGAAAGATCTGATTGAGCACCTATGGAGGCTCAAGGGGGACGCCACGTGATGAAATACGAGTTTTTATTTGTTGAACTATATAATTTGTATTGAACTATTTGTTGTTGTAGTATTTTGTTGAAGTATTTGATTTTTCTGTGATGAAATATGTGTGTGTTGATAATTGAACGCCGAAACCACGCCGAATATGGGCCTATTCTCGCCCATATGGGCCGTTTATTCGCCGAAATTGGGCTGCAAAGTGGGCCAATTTCGGCGCTTGGGGCGAGCTGGGGGCGACGACTGGGCGCAAAACCGCCCCCAGCGCCGAGTGTATCGCCGGCTCGCCCCCAGGCGGCGCTTTTAGACGCCCCCTGGGGGGCCAACGGCCTGCGGGTGAGCCGGCGCAAAAAATGGCCCTGGGGGCGATTCGGTCCCCAGCCGTCGGCCCCCAGGCGCCGTCCCCAGGCGCGTATTAAAAAAAAGAACGGCCGTTCAGCGAAGTTATGATAGAAAGTAGTTAAATTTCGGCTAAACATGACAAATTTCGGCGAAATTCGTGCATTTTCATTACATTAACCTAATCTAAAAAAGAAAGGGGCTGAAGTCGTCGCTGCCATCGTCGTCGTCGGCCTTCTCCTCCTTGACGCGGGCGCCCCTGCTGGACCCGGCGTCGCCATGGCGGGCTGGCGGCGGCGCGTCGTCGTCGTCGTCATCGCTGTCGCGTAGGACGACGACCCCGTCTTCATCGCGGCCGCATCGGCACTCCTCGAAGCGGCGCAGGGCGGCGTGCTGGCGCTCCTTCACCTTCTCCCGGCGCGCCTTCTCCATCGCAATGGAGTCCTGGCACGCCCATTCTAGGGCCGCGTCATCATCGTCGAACTCTGCCTTCACCGGCGCCAGCCCCGGCTCCGTCTTCACCCGCGCCAGCCCCGGCTCCGTCTTGGGCTTGACGAAGCGCGGAGGAGCCGACGAGGAGGAGGCGCGCCGGCCGCCCTCGTTGATGACGATGCCGGTGCTGCGAGTGCGCTGGCCGAGCAGCGACTCCGCCGCGGGCTCGGCCTTGACGCCGAGCAGGGCCGGAGTGCCGAAGGAGTGCGATGAGGATCGGGAGGAGGAAGAGGAGGAGGAGGACCCGAACCTCCTTGGCGCCCATGGCCCGACGCGTCGGTGCTGCGCCGGGGGGTACGCCAACGGTGGGTCGTTGCCGCCCTCGAGTGTGCGGCCGGGGACGCCCCACCAGAGGTGGCGCCCCTCGTTGTTCTGCCGGCCGCCGACCACCGGCGCGCCGTTGGTGGACGCCAATCGCTGCTGCTGGCGGCGCTCGAAATACGCCGCCCAGGCCGCGTGGTTGTCGGCGGCGTACTAGGGGAGGGAGAGTTGGGCGTCGGTGAGGGACGCGCGCACGATCTCGACCTCCTCGGCGAAGTACTTCGGCTTCGCCACGGCGTCGGGCAACGGGGGAATGGGCACTCCCCCAGCGCTGAGTCTCCACCCCGTCGGCCCGGCGCGCATGTCCGGCGGCGCCGGGATGTTCGCCTGGAACAGGAGCCAGGACTCCTGTTCGCGGAGCGAACGGCGGCCGAAGCCGTTGGCCGCCGCCTCGTCTCCGGGGAAACGTTCTGCCATGGCGACGGCGGGGCTGGGCGGCGGCGCTCGGGAGAGGCAGGGAGAGGGAGGGGCTGGACGGTGGCGAGGGGCGGGGCTGGTGTGGGCACAGACGAGTGGAGGGCGCCGGCTTTTACAGCCGGGTCGCGCCCGTGTGTACGCGTGCGAGGGAGGGGAGGTGTCGGCGCGCCGTCCCGTGAAGCGCCGCCCGTGAGGAATCAATGGCAAGGCTGACCGGCGGCAGCCTTGCCATTGATTCCCCGCGGGAACCGAGGCCGTTGGGGGAAGACGAGGCGCCGAGTCGCTGACGCGGCTGGCCCGCGTCTTTTTCGCGCCAAAACAGCTCGCCACGGCGCCCCCGGGCGCCCCCCAGCACGCCGGGTTCGGGCTGGGTCCGCCGGCGCTGTTTTCGGCCCAAGCCGGCGAAAATCGGGCTCCTGGGGACGCGACTAGGCCGTTTTTTCGGCGCCGGCGCGAAAAAATCGCCTGGGGAGGCCTTCCTGGGGCGCGGCTGGAGATGCCCTTAGGTCGCTCTTGCGCGGGGCGGGCGACGGCTAGGTCTTCTCCACGGGAGCGGCTCCATTTTATACTCCGATGCATGAAATGACAAAAATGCCCCCGACGGGGCACCAAATTAACAGGCGGTGGAGCGATTTAAAGGCGACGTGGAGGCAACGGTTGTAACTAGGAGTCTAGGAGGGTTTATATGTTCAACTAGTACATGTGAAAGGAAGATTTGATCAGGAGTAGCCCCGCGTCGCTAGCCTGTTGCCATTGCCACGCCGCTGCAATCGCCCAACAGCTTCCCGCCGCTCACATCGCCAAGCCGCCTCGCCAACTCTCGCGTCGCTAGCGCAATCCATCCGCCAGCAAACTCCTGCCCGTCGCTCGCATCGCCAAGCCGCCTCCACGCCCGATCCTGCCGCTGCCACACCCGAGTCGCTCGACCCGGTCCTGCTGTCAGCCGCTAGCCGCCCGATGGTGTCCACCGGCCCGTCCGCCGCCGCCTTTGTCGTCCCGCTGACGGCGCCCTCTGGTGTGGCTCCGCCGCCGGTGTCCTATGGCGCAGCCCCGCCGCTGGCGTTCTTCGGCCAGTCCCTCTACGGGCCCTCTGGCGCGGCTCCATCGCCGGCATCCTACGACGCGGCACCGCCACCGCCGGCGCTCTCCGGCCAGTCCGTCGGCGCCACCTCTACTCGTCGACCCCTTACTGTTGAACGGGGCGTTTGACGCGCCCGCTCCCACGTACGGGAATCCTATGTACGGGGCTCCGCCTGTGTACGGATCTCCCGGGTACTGGTGGGGGTCATCAGCGGGCCAGCAGGTTTTTTCGGCGGGCCATCTGGCCTACTCTGCATCGCAATCGCAGCCGGGGCTGCTACCCATACTGTATGAAGAGTACCCACCACCGCAACCGAGCGGCAGCTACGGCCTTCCCATGGCGTCTCCGCCCCCCTCGCCGGCCCTGCCCCCGGTGTCCTGGGACCCGGCGCTCCTCCCCGCATTGCATGCCGCTCATACACCGAAAAACTACACTGGAGGTGGTGATTGGTACATGGACACCGGTGTTATGACTCATATGTTTGCTCATCCTGATAACCTTGCCTCCTTCACTCCTGTCTCCACCGACCGCCACATCATTGTCAGCGATGATTCCACACTTCCTATCACACACATTGGGCACACTTCTTTTCTTTCTAGTTCTACTCCATTATCTTTGCGTCACCTCATCTTATTAAGAATCTCATTTCTGTTCGTTGTTTCACTCGTGAAAATCCTGTTACCGTTGAATTTAACGAGCTTGGTTTTTGTGTCAGAGATGCTCGAACCAGGATGGTACTTCACCGATGTGAAAGCCCCGACGAGCTCTATCCGGTGCACTCGCCTTCATCCACCACCACCGCACCGGTTGCTCTCTCCGCTGGAGTCGATCTCTGGCACGCTCGCTTGGCTCATCCCAACCCCGTCACACTTTGTCATATTCTTAGGAATTTCAGTTTCAGTTGCAATAAGATCGAGGATTACACTTGTCATGCCTGTCGAGTCGGCAAACATGTTTGTCTGCCGTTTGATAATTCCACCACCATTGCTTCTTTTCCTTTTCAGTTGATTCATAGAGATGTGTGGACTTCTCCAGTTCCCAGTAACTCGGGCTATTTATATTATCTGGTCATTCTTGATGATTATTCTCATTATGTGTGGACTTTTCCTTTGCGCAGAAAGTCTGATGCACTCTCTACCTTGACGGCTTTTTACTCCTATGTCCACACGCAGTTTGGGCGTCCCATCCTTGCGCTTCAGATGGACAATGGAAAAGAGTTCGACAACCTTCCTTTCCGCACTTTTTTGTCGCATCACGGTACAATTTTCTGCCTCACATGCCCGTACACTTCACAGCAGAACGGTCGAGCCGAACGCGTCCTTCGCACTCTGAATGACTGTGTTCGCACGCTCATGTTTCATGCCAACATGTCGCGTCGTTTCTGGTCGGACGCACTCGCCACTGCATCACTTCTTCTTAACATTAGACCCTGCCGCCCACGGTGGAACTATGCACCTCACCATCTTCTCTTTGTTATGCCCCCATCTTATGACGACTTGCGTATTTTTGGGTGCCTTTGCTATCTCAGCACTGCCCACTGCTTCTCACAAGCTTGCACCTCGATCCGTCGCTTGCATCTTCATCAGCTACCCCTCTAACTCCAAGGGATATCGGTGCTATGATCCCGTCTCCCACCGTGTGTTCACTTCCTAGCACGTTTACTTTGATGAGCATGTGTTTCCGTTTCACCAGGTACCCCCGGCTGTTCCTCCCGCCACCGGTGATGCGGGCTCCTCGACGCCTCTCCCAGGGTGCTCGTGCACCTCTCTTGGCCCGCCCCTGGCTTTGAGGCGTGGCCCCGCATGCGGTGCCTCCTACAGCCGCGGCGCTGGCGCCCCCGACATTGGCGCATGTGCCCCCCCCCCTCCCGACATCGGCGATCTCCATGAAGTCGGCGTTCTCACTGTCGGTGATCTGCTCCTCCATCGAGGTTCTTGCGTGGATGGAAGAAGGGGGTGGGATGTGGAAGAGGAGATGAGCAAAGTTGCGGCCGCCAGAAGGAGGAGAAGGCTGCGGTGGACTTGGAATGCAGGAGAGGGATGAGATGTCACGGTTGTAATGGTGATGGGTGAGGGGAAGGACGATGGCGGCGGCGGTTCTGCATTGGATGAGAGGGGTGGCGCATGATAGTTTTCCGATTAATCAAAAAAGGCAAACAACGATTGTTTGTATGAATAGCGAGGAATAATAAGAGAGCAATTTCTAGGGTTAACCTTGAGAAGGCAAATTCTAGGGTTAATCTCTGCAGACACTAACCGATTCATCGTCGTTGGTGTTGTGCTAGACCAGCTGCGGCTGCGAATTGGCGACGACGACGTCCTTGTCGACCAGATCCTTCATGGGGTCCACATCCACCGCATGGAGCGCACCAGCCATGCCCCCTTCTCCGACAGGTAGGATCTAAAGGAAATATGCCCTAGAGGCAATAATAAAGTTATTATTTATTTCCTTATATCATGATAAATGTTTATTATTCATGCTAGAATTGTATTAACCGGAAACATGATACATGTGTGAATACATAGACAAACATATAGTCACTAGTATGCCTCTACTTGACTAGCTCATTAATCAAAGATGGTTATGTTTCCTAACCATAGACATGTGTTGTCATTTGATTAACAGGACCACATCATTAGGAGAATGATGTGATTGACATGACTCATTCCGTTAGCCTAGCACTTGATCATTTAGTATATTGCTATTGCTTTCTTCACGACTTATACATGTTCCTGTAACTATGAGATTATGCAACTCCCGTTTACCGAAGGAACACTTTGGGTGCTACCAAACGTCACAACGTAACTGGGTGATTATAAAGGAGTACTACGGGTGTCTCCAAAGGTACATGTTGGGTTGGCATATTTCGAGATTAGGTTTTGTCACTCTGATTGTCGGAGAGGTATCTCTGGGCCCTCTCGGTAATGCACATCACTATAAGCCTTGCAAGCAATGTAGCTAATGAGTTAGTTACAGAATGATGCATTACGTAACGAGTAAAGAGACTTGCCAGTAACGAGATTGAACTAGGTATTGGATACCGACGATCGAATCTCGGGCAAGTGACATACCGATGACAAAGGGAACAACGTATGTTGTTATGCGGTTTAACCGATAAAGATCTTCGCAGAATATGTAGGAGCCAATATGAGCATCCAGGTTCCTCTATTGGTTATTGACCGAGAATAATTCTAGGTCATGTCTACATAGTTCTCGAACCCGTAGGGTCCGCACGCTTAACGTTACAATGACAGTTTTATTATGAGTTTATAAGTTTGATGTACCGAAGGTTGTTCGGAGTCCCGAATGTGATCACGGACATGACGAGGAGTCTCGAAATGGTCGAGACATAAAGATTGATATATTGGAAGCCTATGTTTGGACATTGGAAGTGTTCCGGGTGAAATTGACATTTTACCGGAGTACTGGGAGGTTACCGGAACCCCCCGGTGACCTAATGGGCCTTATTGGGCCTAGTGGAGGAAGAGGAGAGGAGGCCTAGGGCAGCCGCGCGCCCCTCCCCCCAAGTCCGAATAGGACAAGGAGGGGGGGCGGCGCCCCCCCCCCTTTCCTTTCCCCCCTCTCCTCCTTCCCCCCAAGTCCTAGTCCAACTAGGGAAAGGGGGGAGTCCTACTCCCAGTGGGAGTAGGACTCCTCCGGCACGCCTCCTCCTAGGGCCGGCTGCACCCCCCTTGCTCCTTTATATATGGGGGCAGGGGGACACCGTAGAACACACAAGTTGATCTCCGTGATCGTTCCTTAGCCGTGTGCGGTGCCCCCCTCCACCATATTCCACCTCGGTCATATCATCGCGGAGTTTAGGCGAAGCCCTGCGCCGGTAGAACATCATCATCGTCACCACGCCGTCGTGCTGACGGAACTCATCCCCGACACTTTGCTGGATCGGAGTCCGGGGATCGTCATCGAGCTGAACGTGTGCTGAACTCGGAGGTGCCATACGTTCGGTACTTGGATCGGTCGGATCATGAAGACGTACGACTACATCAACCGCGTTGTCATAACGCTTCCGCTTACGGTCTACGAGGGTACGTGGACATTACTCTCCCCTCTCGTTGCTATGCATCACCATGATCTTGCGTGTGCATAGGATTTTTTTTTGAAATTACTACGTTCCCCAACAGTGGTATCAGAGCCTGGTTTTATGCGTAGATGTCATATGCACGAGTAGAACACAAGTGAGTTGTGGGTGATATAAGTCATACTGCTTACCAGCATGTCATATTTTGGTTCAGCGGTATTGTGAAATGAAGCGGCCCGGACCGACATTACGCGTACGCTTACGCGAGACTGGTTTCACCGCCACGAGCACTAGTTGCTTAAAGGTGACCGGCGGGTGTCTGTCTCTCTCACTTCAGTTGAACCGAGTATGGCTATGCCCGGTCCTTGCAAAGGTTAAAACAACACCAACTTGACAAACTATCGTTGTGGTTTTGATGCGTAGGTAAGAATGGTTCTTGCTAAGCCCATAGCAGCCACGTAAAATTTGCAACAACAAAGTAGAGGACGTCTAACTTGTTTTTGTAGGGCATGCTGTGAGGTGATATGGTCAAGACGTGATGCTATATTTTATTGTATGAGATGATCATGTTTTGTAACCGAAGTTATCGGCAACTGGCAGGAGCCATATGGTTGTCGCTTTATTGTATGAAATGCAAACGCCCTGTAATTGCTTTACTTTATCACTAAGCAGTAGCGACAGTCGGAGAAGCAATAGATGGCGTAACAACAATGATGCTACGATGGAGATCAAGGTGTTGCGCCGGTGACGATGGTGATCGCGACGGTGCTTCGGAGATGGAGATCACAAGCACAAGATGATGATGGCCATATCATATCAGTTATATTGATTGCATGTGATGTTTATCCTTTATGCATCTTATCTTGCTTTGATTGACGGTAGCTTTTTAAGATGATCTCTCACTAATTATCAAGAAGTGTTCTCCGTGAGTATGCACCGTTGCGAAAGTTCTTCGTGCTGAGACACCACGTGATGATCGGGTGTGATAGGCTCTACGTTCAAATACAACGGGTGCAAAACAGTTGCACACGCGGAATACTCAGGTTAAACTTGACGAGCCTAGCATATAACAGATATGGCCTCGGAACACGGAGACTGAAAGGCCGAGCGTGAATCATATAGTAGATATGATCAACATATTGATGTTCACTGTTGAAACTACTCCATCTCACGTGACGATCGAACATGGTGTAGTTGATATGGATCACGTAATCACTTAGAGGATTAGAGGGATGTCTATCTAAGTGGGAGTTCTTAAGTAATATGATTAATTGAACTTTAATTTATCATGAACTTAGTCCTGGTAGTATTTTGCAAATTATGTTGTAGATCAATAGCTTGCGTTGTTGCTTTCATATGTTTATTTTAATATGTTCCTAGAGAATATTGTGTTGAAAGATGTTAGTAGCAATGATGCGGATTGGATCCGTGATCTGAGGTTTATCCTCATTGCTGCACAGAAGAATTATGTCCTTTATGTACTGCTAGGTGACAGGCCTATTGTAGGAACAGATGCAAACATTATGACCATTTGGCTAGCTCAATATGATGACTACTTGATAGTTTAGTGCACCATGCTTAACGGCTTAGAATCGGGACTTCAAAGACGTTTTGAACGTCATGGACCATATGAGATGTTCCAGGAGTTGAAGTTAATATTTCAAGCAAATACCCGAGTTGAGAGATATGAAGTCTCCAACAAGTTCTATAGCTAAAAGATGGAGGAGAATCGCTCAACTAGTGAGCATGTGCTCAGATTGTCTGGGTACTACAATCGCTTGAATCAAGTGGGAGTTAATCTTCCAGATAAGATAGTGATTGGCAGAGTTCTCTAGTCACCATAACCAAGTTACTGGAACTTCGTGATGAACTATAATGCAAGGGATGACTGATGGAGTCATGTACCTAGGGTAGGGTCACAGACCTGATCTAAGTACCCTGCCCAAGGACATCCTTAGAAGAGATCACCTTCCAGTCGACCTATGAGGGACTCACTCGACTGACTTGAAGGACTCGACCACGAAGACTCACTCGACCACCAGAAGGTCAAGAGGCACTCTGCACTGCAACGGTCTGTAATTAAGTAGACTTTATGATAGTAAAGACACTTTATGTGGGGCGTTACCAGTAACGCCCCGGACTTAACGCACCTTAAACCCTCTCCTATGTGGGCTGGCTGGGGTCCTGGCGCACTCTATATAAGCCACCCCCTCCACAGGTAGAGGGGTTCCGCACCCTGTAATTCATATACACATAATCCACTCGACCGCCTCCGGGCTCCGAGACGTAGGGCTTTTACTTCCTCCGAGAAGGGCCTGAACTCGTACATCTCTTGTGTTTACAACCTCTCCATAGCTAAGACCTTGCCTCTCCATACCTACCCCCACTCTACTGTCGGACTTAGATCCACGACAGTTGGCGCCCACCGTGGGGCAGGTGTTTTAGCGATTTTGTGGAGAAGTTGCGATTCTTCCGAGTACTTTCATCATGGTAGCTGTTGGAGTTTTGGTCGAGGGTCGAGAGATTCGTCTCGGTGCTCTCACCTTCGTCGCCGACGACTCCGCCTGGCTCCAGGAGGCTCCACTCGACGTCGATGCGCTCCCCGTCCGCGGTGCGACGCATTTTCGCGCATGTGTCCGCGGCGTTCTAGTGCGGCAACCGTCGACCCCATATCGGTCGACTCCCCTATCGACCACCCTCCCGGTCTCCCGCCAGCGCAAGCGCTCAGGTCGGTCGAGGCTTCAGCGGTGGGTGAGACACGCGGTGGCTCGACGGACGGCCACCACCCAAGTTGCGGCAATCGAGCCCGACGAATCTCTCTACGGCCTGTTCGATCTGTCGACTGGCTCCGTAGAGACAGCATCCGAATGCGATAGCAGTGATCCAGCGGCGGAAATCCTGATGGTCGACGGGCCTCGCAGCCCCCCTGGCTTCGCCCGTGATGGTGGGGCAGGCGACGGAGGCGACCCCGCACGAGACCACGAAGAGTACCAGCCCGAGCCACTCAACTCTCTGCAAAGGGAGGAACTTCGCCACAGGAACATGGATGCCCTGCATACTCCCATCGCAGGAGAAACCCCCGAGGCTCGCGCCTTGGAGGAGGCACGTTTGGCCAATTTGGCCGAACGCGCTCGCCTGGAGAATCTTCAGCGAGCACTCGACGAGCGCGCGCGGCAACGAGTTCCCGACGCCAGTCGACGTCAACTCTTCCCGCCGACTCAGGTATATCGAACCCCAATCCAGAATTTAGCAGCTGCGACCCGTATTGCAGAGTCCATCCAGCCCTCTCAGTCGGAAGCTGGCAGAGGCTTGATGCAGATCAGGGATCTGCTCCGGGCAGCAGGAGATCAGAATTCAGCCGTGTCGCAGTCGCGCAACAGAATTCACAGTCGATCCGTCGCTGCGAATACGGTTCAGTCGGCTCATAGTCCCAGATCGCCTCCACGGCGTGAGGGGCGCGAGAATCGGCGAGACCAATATGGAGACCGACACGACCGAGATGATAGGCGTCGAGTGCCCACTTCTCCTCCGAGGGGTGGGTCTTACGCTCCTCGGCAGCAAGATGACAGACGTCAGCTCAGTGCGGGGCTAAGAGTTCCAGTCGACCCCAGGGAAACAGGCTTTGACGCACGATCCATTATCGTGCAAGGCTTGGTTGACCGGAACAGAGCCCATCGAGGTGGACTCGACAGAGATGCACCCACGAGCAGTCGAGTGCACGTTTCTGGTCCAGAATGTTTCAGCGGAGCTATCAGAGCCGCAGTGATTCCTCCCAATTTCAGGTTGGCAACAGGAGTCAGCAAGTTCACCGGTGAGTCTAAGCTTGAAACTTGGCTTGAGGACTACCGAGTGGCAGTTCAGATTGGTGGTGGGAATGACGAGGTGGCCATGAAGCATTTGCCCCTCATGTTGTAAGGTTCTGCCAGAGCGTGGTTGAATCAGTTACCTCCTAGCAGTATTTACACTTGGGAAGATCTGTCCCGAGTGTTTGTCAGAACGTTTGAAGGAACTTGCAAGCGACCGGCTGGATTGACGGAGCTGCAAGTCTGTGTGCAGAAGACCAATGAGACTCTCAGGGAGTATATTCAGAGATGGATCACTTTGCACCATACTGTGGAGAATGTGTCTGATCATCAGGCAGTCTGCGCCTTCAAGGATGGTGTCAAGTACAGAGAATTGAGTTTGAAATTTGGTTGAACCGGTGACATGACCTTGAGTCGGATGATGGAAATTGCTACCAAGTACGCCAACGGTGAAGAAGAAGACCGACTCCGAAGCGGCAAGCACAAGCCGAGCCAGTCGGAGAAGGGAAACACCAGTCGGAAACAGAAGCGGAAGGCTGAACCAGCAGCTCCTGGAGAGGCTCTGGCCGTGGCTCATGGAAAGTTTAAGGGGAAACCAAAAGGATCCTGGAACCCTAAGAAGGTAAAGGATAAAGAAGGGAACGACGTGATGGATATGCCGTGTCACATCCACATGAAGAAAGACGAAGAGGGGAATATCATTTACCCAAAGCATACCACTCGCCAATGTCGACTCCTGATCCAGCAGTTTCAAGGAAAACAGTCTAAAGACAAGGAAAAGGAGTCGGACAAGGCCGAAGACAAGGAGGACAGTGAGGAAGGATATCTGCATGTCAACTCCACTCTGATGATCTTTGCAGATGTGGAAAGCAAGAGTCGATTGAAAGTCATTAACCGCGAGGTGAACATGGTGACCCCAGCAAAAGCAAATTATCTGAAATGGTCCCAAACACCCATCACATTCGACCAATCTGATCACCCGACTCATATTGCCACCCCTGGGAGGCAAGCTTTGGTGGTCGATCCAGTTGTCGAAGGCACTCGACTGACAAAAGTGCTGATGGACGGTGGTAGCGGGCTGAATTTGCTGTATGCAGACACACTGAAAGGAATGGGCATTCCGATGTCCCGACTGAGCACCAGTAACATGAGCTTTCATGGAGTTATACCAGGGAAGAAAGCCGAGTCACTCGGCCAAATAGCTCTGGACGTGGTGTTTGGTGATTCGAAACATTTTTGCAAAGAGAAGTTGACGTTTGAGGTCGTGGATTTTCAGAGTGCATATCACGCCATTTTGGGGAGACCAGCTTATGCACGGTTCATGGCTCGACCATGTTACGTGTACCTCAAATTGAAGATGCCCGGCCCCAAAGGAGTGATCACTGTCACCGGTGATCGGAAAAAGGCAGAAGAGTGCTTTCAGAAGGGCTCAAAGATTGCTGATTCCCAGGTGACAACGGTCGAGTTCGAAGAATACAAGCAAAACGCAGATCCGAGTGATTTGCTGCGATCCAAGAAACCCGCCACAGAATCTGCATTTCAGTCGTCCGGTGAGACGAAGCCTGTTCACATTCACCCGACCGACCCCGATGCAGCTCCGACCCACATCTCCACAACACTCGACCCGAAATAGGAAAAAACGCTCATCTAGTTCCTCCGTGAGAACTGGGACATTTTTGCATGGAAGCCCGCTGACATGCCAGGTGTTCCCATGGGACTGGCTGAGCATCGCCTAAGAGTCGACTCATCAGCAAAACCAGTCAAAGAGCATCTTCGGCGGTCCGCCGTCCAGAAGAGAAAAGCCATTGGTGAGGAAGTGGCTCGACTGTTGGCGGCAGGATTTATCCGAGAGATATACCACTCCGAGTGGCTCGCTAATGTCGTCATGGTTCCTAAGAAGGACAAATCGCTCCGAATGTGCATTGATTTCAAGCACATCAACCGGGCCTACCCGAAAGATCATTTTCCTCTCCCTCGCATAGATCAAATTGTTGACTCGACCGCGGGATGCGAGAGATTGTCTTTTCTAGACGCCTACTTCGGGTACCACCAGATCCATCTGTACGGACCCGACGAGGTAAAAACAGCTTTCATCACTCCATTCGGGTGCTTCTGCTATATCACCATGCCATTCGGCCTCAAGAATGCCGGAGCCACATTTATGCGAATGATTCAGAAGTGTCTACTCACTCAAATCAGTCGGAATGTGGAAGCGTATATGGATGATATCTTCGTCAAGTCACGAAAAGGTTCCGACCTGCTCGCCGACCTTGCCGAAACATTTGCCAACCTCAGAAGGTATGATATCAAGATCAATCCATCAAAGTGCACATTCGTAGTTCCTGGTGGCAAGTTACTCGGTTTTCTCGTTTCCGAGCGAGGGATCGACGCTAATCCAAAAAAGATCGGCACTATTCTCTGAATGAAACGCCCTGTGCGAGTGCATGATGTCCAGAAGCTTACTGGATGCTTGGCCGCATTAAGTCGATTCATCTCACGACTCGGTGAAAAGGCATTGCCTCTTTACCGACTGATGAAGAAGGCAGACAAGTTCGAGTGGACTCCAGAAGCTGATGCAGCGTTTGCCGAGCTAAAAGCTCTGCTCTCCACCCAGCCGGTGCTTGCTGCTCCAATCAGCAAAGAGCCTCTGTTGCTTTATATCGCAGCCACAGGACAAGTCGTCAGTTCAGTGCTTACGGTCGAGCGGGAAGAGGAAGGAAAAGCTTTCAAAGTTCAGCGCCCAGTGTATTATTTGTCTGAAGTCTTGACTCCATCCAAGCAAAGATATCCTCATTATCAGAAGCTTGTGTATGGAATATACATGACCACAAAGAAGGTTGCTCATTATTTCTCTGATCATTCCATCACAGTCGTCAGCGACGCTCCACTATCAGAGATTTTGCACAACAGAGATGCAACTGGTCGAGTGGCTAAATGGGCGATTGAACTTCTTCCCCTTGATATCAAGTTTGAGGCAAAGAAAGCCATTAAGTCCCAGGCAATAGAAGATTTCCTCGCCGAGTGGATTGAACAGCAGTAGCCGACTGAAGTTCACTCGGAGCATTGGACCATGTTTTTTGATGGCTCTAAGATGTTGAATGGTTCCGGTGCTGGGGTTGTCCTGGTTTCCCCCAGAGGAGATAAGCTCAGATATGTGCTCCAGATTCACTTTGATTCCTCCAACAATGAGGCAGAGTATGAGGCCCTCTTATACGGATTGTGCATGGCCATTTCACTCGGCGTCCGTCGCCTGATGGTCTATGGCGACTCAGATTTAGTGGTCAACCAAGTGATGAAGGAGTGGGACGTGAGAAGCCCAACCATGACTGGATACTGCAGTGCAGTGAGGAAGCTGGAAAAGAAGTTCGAGGGGTTGGAGCTCCATCATATACCCCGACTGAAAAATCAAGCAGCTGATGATCTAGCAAAGATAGGTTCCAAGAGAGGGGCCATTCCGAGTGGTGTGTTCTTGGAGCATATACGCACTCCGTCAGTCAAAGAAGACCCTTTCATCGAAGAAGTTCCACAGCCCAAGAGTGCCACAAATCCGACTGAGGTTGAAGTCCCAGCAGTAGTCGACTTGGTCATGGAGGTCTTGGTGGTCATTCCCGACTGGACAGTTCCGTATATCGCGTATATCCTGAGAAAAGAGCTCCCGGAGGATGAGGAAGAGGCTCGACATATCGTCCGTCGATCTAAAGCCTTTACCGTAATCAAAGGACAGCTATATAGAGAAAGCGCGACTGGAGTTGGTCAGAAGTGCATAACACCAGAAGAAGGTCGAATCATCCTTAATGATATCCACTCGGGAACCTGTGGTCATCATGCGTCCTCTCGGACCATCGTGGCCAAAGCATACCGAGCCGGATTTTACTGGCCAAAGGCGAATGAGATGGCAAAGGAAATAGTGGATAAGTGCGAGGGATGTCAGTTCTACTCGAATATGTCGCACAAGCCTGCATCAGCTCTGAAGACCATTCCACTCGTCTAGCCTTTCGCATTATGGGGGTTGGACATGGTCGGTCCTTTGAGAACAGGGCGAAGTGGCTTCACGCATGTACTGGTGGCAGTCGACAAGTTCACCAAGTGGATTGAGGCTAAACCAATCAAGAACCTTGACGCCGGTGCTGCTGTTAGCTTCATCAGGGAACTGATATTCAGATATGGAGTCCCGCACAGCATCATTATGGATAATGGGTCGAACTTTGACTCGGAAGAATTCAGGGATTTCTGCAACTCTCAAGGCACACGAGTCGACTACGCTTCGGTCGCCAATCCGCAGACGAATGGACAAGCAGAGCGAGCCAATGGCCTGATTCTCAAGGGATTGAAACCCCGACTGATGCGTGATCTCAAGCATGCAGCTGGAGCTTGGGTCGACGAACTTCCCTCGGTGCTTTGGGGACTGCGGACCACACCTAATCGGTCGACCGGAAGAACTCCATTCTTCTTGGTCTACGGAGCTGAAGCAGTCTTGCCGAGTGATCTTCTCCACAATGCTCCTCGAGTTGAGATCTACAACGAAGCAGAAGCTGAACAAGTGCGGCAGGACGCAGTCGACCTTTTAGAGGAAGAAAGGGAGATGGCTCTGATCCGATCGACCATCTACCAACAAGATTTGCGTCGTTTCCACGCCAGAAATGTGAGGGGTCGAGCCTTCCAGGAAGGAGATTTAGTTCTCCGAGTGGATCAGAAGAAACCACACAAGCTTGCTCCTTCTTGGGAAGGACCCTTCATCGTCACCAAAGTTCTCCACAACGGGGCGTACCGTCTTTACAACGTCGAACATAATATCGACGAGCCCCGAGCTTGGAACGCGGAACTACTCTGCCCATTCTACACTTAAGTTTATCACTCGGATGAGTTGCAATAAAGTACTCCTGTAGTTCATGGATTTCAAAATAATAGTGTCATAGTTCCTCCATAATTTTTATCACTTTTTATTTTTGTCCAATAAAATTTTCCCCTCAGTGGGTGACTTAGCCGCGAATCCGTTTCGCCTAAGTTTGTAAAAATCCTTACCGAGTGGTGAGCCAGACTCCCACTCGGAGGCTTAGCTGCGAATCCGTTTTGCCTAAGATTAAATAAAATCCTACCGAGTGGTAAGCCAGACTTCCACTCGGAGGCTTAGCTGCAGTCCAAAGACTCGCCTAAGTTACCAAAATCCTACCGAGTGGTAAGCCAGACTTCCACTCGGAGGCTTAGCTGCAGTCCAAGTACTCGCCTAAGTTATAAAAATCCTACCGAGTGGTAAGCCAGACTTCCACTCGGAGGCTTAGCTGTAGTCCAAGGACTCGCCTAAGTTACCAAAATCCTACCGAGTGGTAAGCCAGACTTCCACTCGGAGGCTTAGCTGCAGTCCAAGTACTCGCCTAAGTTATAAAAATCCTACCGAGTGGTAAGCCAGACTTCCACTCGGAGGCTTAGCTGCAGTCCAAGGACTCGCCTAAGTTACCAAAATCCTACCGAGTGGTAAGCCAGACTTCCACTCGGAGGCTTAGCTGCAGTCCAAGTACTCGCCTAAGTTATAAAAATCCTATCGAGTGGTAAGCCAGACTTCCACTCGGAGGCTTAGCTGCAGTCCAAGTACTCGCCTAAGTTATAAAACCCTACCGAGTGGTAAGCCAGACTTCCACTCGGAGGCTTAGCTGCAGTCCAAGTACTTGCCTATTATATAAAAAATCCTACTGAGTGAAGAGCAAACCTCTCACTCGGAGGCTTAGCTGCAGCCCAGTGCTCGCCTAAGATATAAAAAATCCTACCGAGTGAAGAGCAAACCTCTCACTTGGAGGCTTAGCTGCAGTCCAAGTACTCGCCTAAGATATAAAAAATCCTACCGAGTGAAGAGCAAACCTCTCACTCGGAGGCTTAGCTGCAGCCCAGTGCTCGCCTAGGATATAAAAAATCCTACCGAGTGAAGAGCAAACCTCTCACTCGGGGGCTTAGCTGCAGACCAGTGCTCGCCTAAGATATAAAAATCCTACCGAGTGAAGAGCAAACCTCTCACTTAGGGGCTTAGCTGTAGCCCAGTGCTCGCCTAAGATATAAAAATCCTACCGAGTGAAGAGCAAACCTCTCACTCGGAGGCTTAGCTGCAGCCCAGTGCTCGCCTAAGATATAAAAATCCTACCGAGTGAAGAGCAAACCTCTCACTCGGGGGCTTAGCTGCAGCCCAGTGCTCGCCTAAGTGGATTAAGGAATAAGTCGACTGCGGTGAGCGTCTTGCTTGAACCCGCAAAAGACATTTCAAGCCAAAAGCAATCATATTCAAACATCGAATTCAAGTTCGGAATGATACCTAAAGGAATCGAAAGTGCTCAGGCGCTGAGCCTGTTAAAGTTTTTCGGTTACAACTCCACTCGGCATACCGAGGCAAATTTAAAGCGTCGAGCGTAAAAGAAGTTTTTTACCCCTCCTGTGGAGGGCTGGAAGGTGCAACAAACTCATCAAGATCAATTCCATCTGCGATCCGAGTGGCAGCAGCAATGAAAGTTTCCATGAAGGACCTGAAGTCGTGTTTCTTGGTGTTGGCCACCCGGAGGGCCGCCAGCTTGTCTTCTCGCGCATCTTTGCAGTGGACTCGGGCCAGACATAGAGCAACATCTGCACCGCACCGAGCTGAGGACTTTTTCCACTCCTACACTCGACCATGGACTGTGTTCAAGCGAGCCATCAGCGACTCGAGGTCGTGCTGGAGCGTCTCCCCGGGCCAGAGCGTTGAGTCGATGCGAGATGTGGCGACCTTCAGCCTTGCGAGATAGTCCACGACAGCTGCGACACGGGACTCCAGTCGGAAAACATTCATGGCAACTTCGTTGTCCACCGGAGAATTGACGGGGTCAAGGTTTGGTTCCAGCCGGCTAGTCTTTTCTTCAAAGTCTTGGCAAAATTCTGCAAGGGCGATCACCGAGTCAAGGCAACGGTCGAATGGAAAAATCACAGTTGAAAATGATTGTTGAGCATAAAAGTTTACCTTCAAGCATAAGGAACAGCTTCTTGGCAAGACCATTCAGGAAGGCCTCCAGATCATTTTTCTTCTCAAGAGCAGCTTTTAGATTGGTATTTTCTTGTTCAAGCTTGGTGACTGAAGCTAACTTCTCGTCGGCAAGCTTGACCCTCTCAGCTAGTTCAAGGTCTTTTTTCTGTTGGGCCTCCTTCACCTTACCTGCAAGTTACAACAAGATCAGATTTTGAAACAAATAAAGGGAAAAAGCAGTCGTCGAGGTCTCACCAAACATACCTTTGGTCTCCTCCTTTGCCTTCGTCAGATTCTCCTGAGCCAGCTTCAAATCCAGCTCGAGCTGAATGTGCTTGTTTTCCAGCTCAGTGTAGCGAGCCGCAAGGTCACAGGATCTC
The DNA here is from genome assembly GCF_018294505.1 of Triticum aestivum. Taxonomy (NCBI): domain Eukaryota; kingdom Viridiplantae; phylum Streptophyta; class Magnoliopsida; order Poales; family Poaceae; genus Triticum; species Triticum aestivum. The sequence continues at coordinate 90,120,456 of NC_057795.1, read as the reverse complement.
TGGGAAGAATCAATCGACTAAATGTCAAAGATAATTCACTTCCGAGTGGAACAGGAAAAATCATGCGTTTCTAAGACTACAGCCGAATACAAGCATTCGACCGTAGTCTCGGGGACTACACCCAGTGGGTGCACTCAGCGTGCCCCCACTAATCCTGTTGAAGACAGAATCGACCAGTCGACCAAAAAAAACAACAAGATGTATTCTTTAAGACTGTAATCGACTACAAGCAGTCGACCACAGTCTCGGGGACTACACCCAGTGGGTGCACTCAGCGTGCCCCCACCGGTTTGCGAAATCCATTCGCCGTAGTCGAATGATGGAGAGACTGAACTTATAAAGCCTAAGGCCGACTGCCAGCAGTCGACCTTAGCCTTGGGGACTACACCCAGTGGGTGCACTCAGCGTGCCCCCACCGGTTTGCGAAATCAATTCGCCATAGTCGAATGACAGAAAGACTGAACTTATAAAGCCTAAGGCCGACTGCCAGCAGTCGACCTTAGCCTTGGGGACTACACCCAGTGGGTGCACTCAGCATGCCCCCACCGGTTTGCGAAATCAATTCACCATAGTCGAATGACAGAAAGACTGAACTTATAAAGCCTAAGGCCGACTGCCAGCAGTCGACCTTAGCCTTGGGGACTACACCCAGTGGGTGCACTCAGCGTGCCCCCACCGGTTTGCGAAATCAATTCGCCATAGTCGAATGACAGAAAGACTGAACTTATAAAGCCTAAGGCCGACTGCCAGCAGTCGACCTTAGCCTTGGGGACTACACCCAGTGGGTGCACTCAGCGTGCCCCCGCTAACACGGAGTTTAAATCGACACACCCAGTGGGTGATTACTATAAATTCTAGAAAGAAAAGTTTTTGATAGCATATCCTAACAGAACAAGTGGTGGTCGACTGACCTGAACATTGCTTTGAAGGGCGGAACTGGTGTCGTAAGCTGCCTGGCTCGCATCCCGGATGGTCTTCAACTGCTCCATCATGATCCCTGCCTGGCGTATCGCCTCCTTCGCGGTGCCATCTTGGTCCTCTGGGACGTGGTGCGTCGTGAAGAGGGAGGGCTGCAGAGCACTCGTCAGTGGATCTGCGAAGGACACAGTGTGTCGAGTGGTGTTCTCTTCCTCCGCGACCAGGGTCTCAGGCACCGTCACATCCTGGAGCACCCTGCCGCAGACGCTTTCCTACTCCTTCTGTGCTTCAGCGGTTCCTCATCTTCATCATCATCAGGGAGAGTGATAACAACATTGGATGGAGCTACAGAAAAGAATCAGAGTCAGAGATCATGAGTCAGTCAACTAGAAACGGTGTTAAGAGTATAGTACCAGGTTTTGAGGTTGCTGCGTCCTCCATCTCATGGTCGTCAGCCCGGGCTGAGGTCTCAGAAGTAGCAGCACTGCAACTCCAAAGAATCAGTTGACTAACTCCAGCGCCAACCAGAGATAAAGTTCGCACAAAACAAGAAGACTTAAGCAGCATGATTACCCTGATATGGTGGGGATGGACACCTTCATCTTCGGCAGGAGCTTGGTCGACTTTGACGGGGCCGCCCTGGGCTGCTTCGACGCCTTTTCAGTCGGCGCCGGAGAGGTGGTCCGAGGGCACTTGGTCGACTGTGTGACAGTCGCAACCCCCTTGCCACGTTCAGTCGCAGGGTCATGGACAAGCTTCGACCGCCTTTCCGAGCGCGGTGGTGCAACCTCCTCCTCCTCCTCTTCCTCGTCCTCACCATCATCATCATCATCGTCATCATCGTCATCATCATCATCATCATCATCCTCAGCGGCGCCCGAGTCCCACTCCTCCTCCTGGCTCTCGCCCCCGCTCGCTTCTCCATCCTCAGTCAGAGCCTGTGCTCCGTTGGGCATCGAGTATAGCTCAGTGAGGGCCTGATAGACATCAAGACAAAGATCAGTCGACCGATCGGCAGAGAAAACAGAAATAAATGTGACGAGAATACAATGGGAAGTGGAGCAGACATACCTTGTTTGGATCACTGTGGCAGTCGAGTGGAGGAATCCTTCTGGCTCCGCGAGGGTTATCCTTGTTCCCAGTAACAGCGGCCATCCACCTTTCCAGAGTGGCATCGTCGACTGTTTCTGGATTGACCCGAGTCACATCCTCAGTCCCACAGTACAACCACATGCAATGGCTCCGGAACTGAAGAGGCTGGATACGACGCCTAAGGAAAACCTCCAGGAGATCCATACCCGTCACTCCCTCCCGAACCAACTGAACTACACACTCCATCAGCATCTTCACGTCAGCTTTCTCCTCCGGAATCACCTTCAGAGAGGAGGGCTTGTTCACTCGGCCCATGGTGAACTGAGGGAGTCCACTCGACTGCCCCGGCGTCGACTGATCCTGGCAGTAGAACCAGGTCGACTGCCAGCCTCTGACTGACTCGGGAAATGTCATGGCTGGGAAGGTGCTCTTGTTCCTCACCTGGATCCCCAGACCCCCACACATTTGGACAACTCGGGTTTTTTCGTCGCCTGGGCTCGCCTTCTTCACGGTCTGAGAGCGACACGTGAATATGTGCTTGAACAAACCCCAATGCGGTCGACAACCCAGGAAACTCTCACACATGGACACAAACGCGGCAAGATAGGCGATAGAATTCGGGGTGAAGTGGTGGAGTTGCGCTCCAAAGAAGTTCAAGAAACCACGGAAGAAAATGCTCGGCGGCAAAGAAAATCTGCGGTCGACATGGGTAGCCAGAAGCACACACTCACCCTCTTCCGGCTGGGGCTGCCACTCTTTCCCCGGAAGCCTCGCAGCTCCATGAGGGATCAGGCCCTCGTTGGCCATGTCAAGGAGATCCTTCTCCGTGATGGTCGACTGGATCCAATCTCCCTGGACCCAGCCTTTCGGCAGGCGAGATCTAGACGAAGACCCGCCACGACTGGTGGATCTCCCCTTCGCCTTCTCCCTCGCCGACGCCTTCTTCGCGTGTTCCAACGCCGCCGTCTTCTCCTTGACCATGGCTGCCGGCGGGACGTGCGAGGGGAAGTTGTGCGGAGGCGAGAGCGAGCGCGTTGGGCGGAGACGAAGGGAGCAGAGAGAGAATGCTGAGGCACTGTTCAAAAAACCCTCGCCAGGCGCATTTATAAGATCCCTTCCGAGTGGATGACAGGTGGGCCCGGTCGATCTAATCATATCCTGAACAGTTACACGGACGCGATACGTGGCGAAAAAAGCGGCGCGGGGATCGAGGCGTCTATGCCCTGTCTCGTCCGAACACCGCGGTCCGCCCCGCTTCGCGCGCTTCCCCAAATTTCGCATCCCGCGGAATCCGCGAACGGCAGATCGGTCTGCCAAACGCGGGATTTCCTGCGATCCGTCGCTCGGAAATTGGCGAAGTCCAAAAGATCACTCGACGAAGGAAAAGAATGGATCGAGTCGACTGAAGAAAAGTATGACCAGTATGCGAAGGCTAATCAGAAACATCATCAACTCCTTCATCACTCAAGCCTCAATCCATTCGGGGGCTAATGATGGAGTCATGTACCTAGGGTAGGGTCACAGACCTGATCTAAGTACCCTGCCCAAGGACATCCTTAGAAGAGATCACCTTCCAGTCGACCTACGAGGGACTCACTCGACTGACTTGAAGGACTCGACCACGAAGACTCACTCGACCACCAGAAGGTCAAGAGGCACTCTGCACTGCAACGGTCTGTAATTAAGTAGACTTTATGATAGTAAAGACACTTTATGTGGGGCGTTACCAGTAACGCCCCAGACTTAACGCACCTTAAACCCTCTCCTACGTGGGCTAGCTGGGGTCCTGGCGCACTCTATATAAGCCACCCCCCTCCACAGGTAGAGGGGTTCGGCACCCTGTAATTCATATACACATAATCCACTCGACCGCCTCCGGGCTCCGAGACGTAGGGCTTTTACTTCCTCCGAGAAGGGCCTGAACTCGTACATCTCTTGTGTTTACAACCTCTCCATAGCTAAGACCTTGCCTCTCCATACCTACCCCCACTCTACTGTCAGACTTAGATCCACGACAATGACGAAAACGATTCCCGAGCTCTTCGTGATGCTGAAATCGACGAAGGTAGAAATCAAGAAAGAGCATCAAGTGTTGATGATTGACAAGACCACTAGTTTCAAGAAAAGGGCAAAGGGAAAGAAAGGGAAACTTCAAGTAGAATGACAAACAAATTGTCACTCCCGCGAAGAAGCCCAAAGCTGGACCAAAGCCTGAAACTAAGTGCTTACACTGCAAAGGAAATGGTCACTGGAAGTGGAAATGCCCCGAATACTTGGTGGATAAGAAGGATGGCAAAGTGAACAAGGGTATATTTGATATACAGGTTATTGATGTGTGCCTTACTAGTGTTTATAGTAGCCCCTGAGTATTTGATACTTGTTCGGTTGCTAAGATTAGTGACTCGAAACAGGAGTTACAGAATAAACAGAGACTAGTTGAAGGGGAAGTGACGATGAGTGTTGGAAGTAGTTCCAAGATTGATATGATCATCATCGCACACTCCCTATACTTTCGGGATTAGTGTTGAACCTAAATAAATGTTATTTGGCGTTTGCGTTGAACATGAATATGATTTGATCATGTTTATTGCGATACGGCTATTCATTTAAAGTCAAAGAATAATTGTTGTTCTGTTTACATGAATAAAACCTTCAATGGTCATACACCCAATGAAATAGTTTGTTGGATCTCGATCGTAGTGATACACATATTCATAATATTGATGCCAAAAGATGCAAAGTTGATAATGATAGTGGAACTTATTTGTGGCACTACCGTTTGGGTCATATCGGTGTAAAGCGCATGAAGAAACTCCATGCTGATGGGTTTTTGGAATCACTTGATGCTTGCGAACCGTGCCTTTAATTTTGGGCAAGATGACTAAAAACTCCGTTCTTCGGAACAATGGAACGAGCTACTATTATTGGAAATAATACATACCGATGTATGTGATCCAATGAGTGTTGATGCTCGTGGCGAGTATCGTTATTTTCTGACCTTCACAGATGATTTGAGCAGATATGGGTATATCTACTTAATGAAACACAAGTCTGAAACATTTGAAAAGTTCAAAGAATTTCAGAGTGAAGTGGAGAATCATCGTAACAAGAAAATAAAGTTTCTACGATCTGATCATGGAGAAGAATATTTGAGTTACGAGTTTGGCCTTCATATAAAACAATGTGGAATAGTTTCACAGCTCACGCCACTTGGAACACCACAGTGTTATGGTGTGTCCGAACGTCATAACCGCACTTTATTGGATATGGTGCGATCTATGATGTATCTTACCGATTTACCACTATCGTTTTGGGGTTATGCATTAGAGACAGCTGCATTCACGTTAAATAGGGCACCATCAAAATCTATTGAGACGACGCCTTATGAACTGTGGTTTGGCAAGAAACCAAAGTTGTCATTTCTTAAATTTGGGGGCTGCGATGCTTATGTGAAAAAGTTTCAACCTGATAAGCTTGAACCTAAATCGGAGAAGTGCGTCTTCATAGAATACCCAAAGGAAATTGTTGGGTACACTTTCTATCACAGATCCGAAGGCAAGTTATTCATTGCTAAGATGGATCCTTTCTAGAGAAGAAGTTTCTCTCGAAAGAAGTGAGTGGGAGGAAAGTAGAACTTGATGAGGTAATTGTACCTTCTCCCTTATTGGAAAGTAGTTCATCACAGAAATCAGTTCCAGTGATTCCTACACCAATTAGTGAGGAAGTTAATGATGATGATCATGAAACTTCAGATCAAGTTGCTACCAAACCTCGTAGGTCTTCCAGAGTAAGATCCGCACTAGAGTGGTACGGTAATCATGTTCTGGAAGTCATGTTACTAGACCATGATGAACCTACGAACTATGAGGAAGCGACGATGAGCCCAGATTCCGCGAAATGGCTTGAGGCCATAAAATCTGAGATAGGATCCATGTATGAGAACAAAGTATGGACTTTGGTTGACTTGCTCGACGATCAGCAAGCCATGTTAAATAAATGGGTCTTCAAGAGGAAGATGGACACTGATAGTAGTGTTACTATCTACTAATCTCGACTTGTTGCGAAAGGTTTTCAACAAGTTCAAGGTGTTGAATACAATGAGATTTTCTCACTCGTATCGATGCTTAAGTCTGTCCGAATCATGTTAGCAATTGCCACATTTTATGAAATTTGGCAAATGGATGTCAAAACTGCATTCCTTAATGGATTTATTAAAGAAGAGTTGTATATGATGCAACCAGAAGGTTTTGTCAATCCTAAAGGTGCTAACAAAATGTGCAAGCTCCAGCGATCCATCAATGGACTGGTGCAAGCATCTTGGAGTTGGAATATATGTTTCGATGAGTTGATCAAAGCATATGGTTTTATATAGACTTTTGGAAAGTCCTGTATTTACAAGAAAGTGAGTGGGAGCTCTATAGCATTTCTGATATTATATGTGGACGACATATTGTTGATTGGAAATGATATAGAATTTCTAGATAGCATAAAAGGATACTTGAATAAAAGTTTTTTCAATGAAAGACCTCGGTGAAGCTGCTTACATATTGAGCATCAAGATCTATTGAGATAGATCAAGACGCTTGATAAGTTTTTCAATAAGTACATACCTTGTCAAGATTTTGAAATAGTTCAAAATGGAACAGTCAAAGAAAGAGTTCTTGCCTGTGTTGCAAAGGTGTGAAATTGAGTAAGACTCAAGACCCGACCATGGCAGAAAATAGAAAGAGAATGAAAAGTCATTCCCTATGCCTCAGTCATAGGTTCTATAAAGTATGCTATACTGTGAACCAGACTTATTGTATACCTTGCTCTGAGTTTGGCAAAGGAATACAATTTTGATCTAATAGTAGATCACTGGACATTGGTCAAGAATATCCTTAGTAAGGACTAAGGAAATATTTCTCGATTATGGAGATGATAAAAGAGCCCGTCGTAAATAGTTACATCGGTGCAATCTTTTACACCAATCCACATGACTCTAAGTCTCAATCTGGATACATATTGAAAGTGGGAGCAATTAGCTAGAGTAGCTCCGTGCGGAGCATTGTAGACATAGAATATTTGCAAAATACATACGACTCTGAATGTGACAGACCCATTGACTAAGCTTCTCTCATGAGCAAAACATGATCACACCCTAGTACTCTTTGGGTGTTAGCCACATAGCGATTGAACTAGATTATTGACTCTAGTAAACCCTTTGGGTGTTGGTCACATGACGATGTGAACTATGGGTGTTAATCATATACATATATGAATATTGGTGTTAAATCACATGGCGATGTGAACTAGATTATTGACTCTAGTGCAAGTGGGAGACTGAAGGAAATATGCCCTAGAGGCAATAATAAAGTTATTATTTATTTCCTTATATCATGATAAATGTTTATTATTCATGCTAGAATTGTATTAACCGAAAACATGATACATGTGTGAATACATAGACAAACATATAGTCACTAGTATGCCTCTACTTGACTAGCTCATTAATCAAAGATGGTTATGTTTCCTAACCATAGACATGTGTTGTCATTTGATTAATGGGATCACATCATTAGGAGAATGATGTGATTGACATGACCCATTCCGTTAGCCTAGCACTTGATCGTTTAGTATATTGCTATTGCTTTCTTCATGACTTATACATGTTCCTGTAACTATGAGATTGTGCAACTCCCGTTTACCGGAGGAACACTTTGGGTGCTACCAAACGTCACAACGTAACTGGGTGATTATAAAGGAGTACTACATGTGTCTCCAAAGGTACATGTTGGGTTGGCGTATTTCGAGATTAGGTTTTGTCACTCCGATTGTCGGAGAGGTATCTCTGGGCCCTCTCGGTAATGCACATCACTATAAGCCTTGCAAGCAATGTAGCTAATGAGTTAGTTACGGAATGATGCATTACGTAACGAGTAAAGAGACTTGCCAGTAATGAGATTGAACTTGGTATTGGATACCGACGATCGAATCTCGGGCAAGTAACATACCGATGACAAAGGGAACAATGAATGTTGTTATGCGGTTTGACCGATAAAGATCTTCGCAGAATATGTAGGAGCCAATATGAGCATCCAATTTCCGCTATTGGTTATTGACCGAGAATAGTTCTAGGTCATGTCTACATAGTTCTCGAACCCGTAGGGTCCGCACGCTTAACGTTACGATGACAGTTTTATTATGAGTTTATAAGTTTTGATGTACCGAAGGTTGTTCGGAGTCCCGGATGTGATCACATACATGATGAGGAGTCTCGAAATGGTCAAGACATAAAGATTGATATATTGGAAGCCTATGTTTGGACATAGGAAGTGTTCCGGGTGAAATCGGCATTTTACCGGAGTACCGGGAGGTTACCGGAACCCCCCGGTGACCTAATGGGCCTTATTGGGCCTAGTGGAGGAAGAGGAGAGGAGGCCTAGGGGCAGCCGCGCGCCCCTCCCCGCCAAGTCCGAATAGGACAAGGAGGGGGGGCGGCGCCCCCCCTTTCCTTTTCCCCCTCTCCTCCTTCCCCCCAAGTCCTAGTCCAACTAGGGAAAGGGGGGAGTCCTACTCCCACTCCCAGTGGGAGTAGGACTCCTTCGGCACGCCTCCTCCTAGGGCCGGCTGCACCCCCCCTTGCTCCTTTATATACGGGGGCAGGGGGGCACCCTAGAACACACAAGTTGATCTCCGTGATTGTTCCTTAGCTGTGTGCGGTGCCCCCCTCCACCATATTCCACCTCGGTCATATCGTCGCGGAGTTTAGGCGAAGCCCTGCGCCGGTAGAACATCATCATCATCACCACACCGTCGTGCTAACGGAACTCATTCCCGACACTTTGCTGGATCGGAGTCCGGGGATCATCATCGAGCTGAACGTGTGCTGAACTCGGAGGTGCCGTACGTTCGGTACTTGGATCGGTCGGGTCGTGAAGACGTACGACTCCATCAACCGCGTTGTCATAACGCTTCCGCTTACGGTCTATGAGGGTACGTGGACATTACTCTCCCCTCTTGTTGCTATGCATCACCATGATCTTGCGTGTGCGTAGGATTTTTTTTTGAAATTACTACGTTCCCTAACAGGATCATCCTCGCCGGCAAGAATGTGGGCTTTTTGGCGGTGACGAGTAGGGCGACGATGAAGACGTGGGTGGATAGGCAAAGGCGATCAAACGCTGGAGGCAGACACGAGATTTGGGGAGTGAAAATTCAATTTGTTTGGGAGAGAGAGGTCAAGGCCGCGTACAATTCGTCACTTTTGAAATTTAGGTAGAAACATGCACATATACGGCATTGTGCACACCCAGAGATTTGCCCGAACCAACCAATCAACCAACCAAGCAAAAGAAAAAGTGCACAATGTAGGTCAACAAACATGGCAACATAAACCGAACACCAAAATAGGGTGTTCAAAAAAATAGCAAAATAGGAGGGACATTTTTTTGTTTTGCGCAGTACTACTAAATACTAGAAGGGAGAACTACTGAAAAAAATACTAGAAGGGACAGTTGGCACATTTAATTTCACATGGCATCTAGCTTTTTGTTCATCGCTAGCTATGTTGTACCGATTAGGTAAAATTAATGGATAATTATTAAACCCTAGCTATTGTCAAGGTTTATCGGTGTGTGTCTACGTGGCCAAGTGTGCTTGCATGGTGCGGGTCCAGGTGAGTGTGATGCACAAGACAGGCCTTTGTGGTTAGGGCGCACATCAAGCGGCACTGAATTTTGAGGAAAGTGAAGGAACGAGCCTCACACACCGTCCACATGCCGGACTTGTTCCCTCCCATTGGCTAGATCCAACATGCGATATGGCCTCGTTTACACTTAGCCCGCGTGAGGGTTTATGCATGCCCCTCTCGGTGTTTGACCATACCCTTCATGGGTCATATGATGAGACCACACCAGGCCCCGTGATGCAACACCTAGGCACAAACCGGATGTGTTACCTCTCGGTAGCTAGATCCAAACCATGCACCCCCATTGTTTAGACCCAAGTGGAGTAGCATCTAGACACATGACCCGCGACACTTGTGCCAGCCCTCGAACCATGCATCCCCGCCGTGTAGACTCATACGTGGCCATGTGTGCATTCATGTTGTGGTTCCAACTCAGTGCGATGCACGGGACGGTCCTTGGTTACTAGGTCTAGCATCATGCGGCAACAAGATTTGAGGCAAATGAAGGAACGGGCCCCGCACTCCCTTCACAGGACAGACGCATTCCCACTCTGTGCCTTGATCCAGCATGGGATATGGACCCAGTTGCCCACTGCCTATGTGAGGGCCTACGCATGCCGCTCTCGATGGTTTAACACACCCTCTAGAGGTCGTATGATTACACTTACGCTAGGTCCCACGAATTTTCGGCCCCTCGCGAATTTGCATGGATTATAACGGCAGCTGACAAGCACCATAGCCTAGAGAACAGCGTCGAGGCCACCCCTCCCTTTGGTAGCATATGGTGCATATATGGACCAAAGAGCTTAACATGGGGCTTTCATCCCAATCCTTGCTATGATTTCATGTGGCTGTCGTAGATCTTGAACTTTCGAGGTTGCAACCCTAGAAATGCGGTAAATGTCCCGAATATGGGAGGGAGGAGGGAGAAAGGCCACACAATAAACTATCCCCATAATTTATGTTTGTTTTATCTGGCAAGACAAACAAGTTTTTTAAATAAGGATTTTTTAGCATGTTTTAATAAGGATTCATAATTTCACATTATAAGGTACTTATTTTTTTCCTAAAACAAAGGTGTTGTAAACGCGCAAAGCTCCTCATTGAGCCTCTCGCCATCACGTTCACGTTGATCTTACCCTAAAATGAAGGAGAGGTAGATCGAATCTCCCCATAGGGGGCAACCTCCACCTAGTAGCTAAATATGGTTAGTTGAGAATTTCTCCCCAAGTCGTTTTTTGAGGCAAAATCACATTCTTCTTTTTTCCTCCAATATTGTGGAAAAATACATGGAAGAAAAATCATGGGAGGCACGATGGAACCAGTGCACCTGTTTTTCCCCTCCAAAAGTGCACTAGTTGCCATATTGCATGTGAACGTGTCACCTGTACAAACAATTGAATTGTCGTTTTTATTTTGTTAACAAATTCCTAAATATTGAATTTCAGCATGCACCTACCCCATGGCAGTTAGGTCAAATTTATTTTATCCAAGCTCCGCCAGCGATCGTGCAGATTCTCGTACCATGCACGTGCTGCTCCGGGCCTCTGGCGTCTGGTACCGGACAGGGGAATCTGGATATGATGCAATACAATTCATGTTGACCCATATCATGCACCCTTAGCCAACCAGGCCGACAACATGCACCGCTGGCCACCTCGGTCTAGACCATGCAGTAGTGTCCACGATGGGCAAAGATGCTCAGCTGGACATGTTTGCTGGCACTAGTGCATGATGCCGAACCTCGGTGTGCAAGACGGGTAGCCGTGTGTCGCTTTGACATTCTTGGCATACGGAGGGAGGGACTCGTTGGAGAACTAACGAACCGAGGTGGGGTCAACGGTGGATGGATGGTGTGGGTCAACTTGGCTAAAGGGGAACAGTTTGAGGCCATTTGAACAATGTATGCCATGGCTATGGTCATGAGCTACCTCACTTGCCTTACCACGAAATTTTTCATAAGGGGAAAGTGTAAACTCAAAAAATTTGAGTTTTATTTCTGGATATCCTGTTTGTTACATTTATGGCACCGTGTACAACAAATTTGGGGTTATTTTGGAGATGGTCAAAAAAATCACTTCATTACAGACGGGCCGTTTGGTCTCACTTAAGCGAGTTTTTCCAACAAGGTGGTTTTTTCGACCACATCCAAATCATCTAAAATTTTGTACACATGATCTCTTTCATAAACATAGATAGAATATGAAAATTTTCCATTTTTTTGGAATTTTATATAATTTATAGTGGCTCTGTGAAACTCAGGTACACACCTTTGACTTTACCTTAAGGGGACAGTGTAAACTTCATTATTGTTGAATTTTCATTGATAATCATGTTTATTACATGTATGTGACAATGTAAAAAAATTGGTGATTTGGAGATGGTCCAATCATAAACATGTGACCATACAAAAAAGAAAAAGCCCACCCTCTAACAGGAGATATCAGACCCCACGGTCTGCATACGACTAGAAACCCAACCATATGGGCCAGGATGCAGGCCCGTGGGATGTTGATTTCTCCTGCTAGTAGGCCCCACAGGGCATACACATAACTGGACAGGGAACATGCTGTTTCAGTGTGAGAGGCTCATGCAAATGGTCTCTCAGCCGCGTATATAAGTAGGTGCGTGCGCGTCTCGCTTGATGAGGTGGGACTAAACTCCCACCACCCGTCAGTTGCGTCCGGTGCATCTCAATGTTGGGCCAAATTTTGTTGGGCTATCCCAGGCGAACCTCACCCGCGTGTTGGACCATGCGTCCCTGTAGATAGTTGGGCTAGCCCATCTTGTATGCATATCCTTTTTCTTTTTTGTTTTAACACGTTCTCTTTCATTTATTATTAAACAATTCTAAAACAAAGGTTGTTGTAAACACACAAAACTCCTTCTTCAGCCTCTCACCATCACGTTCATGTTGAACTCACCCTAAAATCAAGGAGAGGTATATCGAATCTCCCCATGGGGACAACCTCCACGGAGTAGCTAAATATGGTTACCTGAGATTTTCTTCCCAAGTCGTTTTTTGAGGGGAAAATACATTTTTTCTTTTTTCCTCCAATATTTGTGGAGAAATACATGGAACAAAAATCGTGGGAGGCATGGGGGCTACCTGTTTCCCCCCTACGAAAGTGCACTTGTTGCCAAAATGCATGTGAGCATGTCATATTCCACATTTTCCTTAAAACATGTTGTACACATGTACAAACAATTGAATTGTCGTTTTTATATTGTTATCAATTTCTAAATCTTGAATTTTAGCATGCACCTATCCGATGGCGTCTCATCCAAGCTCCCACATCAACCGCAGATTCTTCTACCATGCGCGTGTGCTGCTCCGGCGTCCGGTACAAGAGAGGGGAATCTTGATCCGATGAGATTCGATTCATGTCTACCCATAGCATGCACCGCTAGGCAACCGGGCCGACAACATGCACCGTTAGCCGCCTCGATCCATACCATGGGCAAAGATGCTCAGCTGGACATGTTTGTTGGCACTAGTGCATGATGCGCCAATCTCGGTGTGCAAGACATGTAGTCGTGTGTCGTTTTAACATGCTTGGCATACCGAGGGAAGGGACTCATCGGAGATCCAACGAATCGAGGTGGGGGTCAAGGGTGGATGGATGGTGTGGGTCAACTTGGCTAAAGGTTTATGGTGGGTGTCTACGTGGCCAAGTGTGCATGCTGGTGTGAATCCAGCTGTGTGTGATGCACTGGACGAGCCTTTTTGGATAGGGCCCACATGAAGCGACACCGAATTTTGAGTCAAAATGTAGGAACGAGCCCCACACTCCGTCCGCATGCCGAACTTGTTCCCTCCATTGGCTAGATCCAGCATGCGATATGGCATCATTTCCATGTAGCCCGCGTTAGGGCTTATGCGTGCCGCTCTCGGTGTTTGACCACACCATTCATGGGTCATATGATGAGACCACGCCAGGCCCTATGAACCACCGCCTAGGCACAAACCGGACGCGTTATACCCATTGGTAGCTAGATCCAAACCATATGCACCCCCGCCGTCTAGTCCCACGTGTGGAGCATCACGTAGACGTTTAGACTCATACGTGGACATGCATCCTGTTGGTAGACGTTTAGACTCATGTGTTACCTCTCGGTAGCTAGATCCAAACCGGACTCACACCACTTACGCCAGTCCTCGAACCATGCATTCCCTCCGTTCAGACTCATACGTGGACATGTGTGCATGCATGTTGTGGGTCTAGTTGAGTGCGATTCACGAGACAAGACTTGGTTACTAGGTCTAACATCATGTGGCATCGAGATTTGAGGCAAATGAAGGAACGTGCCTCACTCCTTTCATAGGCCGGATGCACTCTCTCTCGATGGCTTGATCCGACATGCGATATGGCCCTATTTGCACATAGCCTATGTGAGGGCCGATGCATGCCGCTCTTGATGTTTTACCACACCCACTAGGGGTTGTATGATGACACCACACCACACTACAAAAAAAAATACACTTCCGTGATGATACGTGTTTGTCACAGTAGGTCTTGTTTTTTGTCATGCATGTACATCCATGATGATTTTATGACAGAATCAAGATAGTCATACTTGTGCTGTCGTAGAAGTGTTCCATGACATTGCCAAAATTATCATCACAGAAGTGTCCACTTCCATGACGATAAATCGCGCGTCATAGAAGTGCTTTCCTCAAGGGTGACCGACACGTGGCATCCACCGTAACGGAACGCCGTTAAGCTATCGGGTCCGGTTTTGGATCCGATAACCCATTAACAGCCCGAACCAATGAGGATTTTCCACATGTAAAATCATCATTGGCTGGAGGAAACACATGTCAGCTCTGCGTTGGCACATGTGTCACTCATCTAATGGGCGAGACGCGCCTATGATATGTTGACACGTGGACCGACCAATAAAGTTTAAATGGGCTGGCCCACTAAAGGCCCACAAGATTTTGCGGACCATAATGGGCCGGCCCAGCTAAAGGCCCACGAGATTTTGCGGACCATAATGGGCTGGCCCAGCTAAAGGCCCACAAGATTTTTGTATGCCATAATGGGTCAGCCTAGGTAAAGGCCCACAAGATTCTTGCGGATCATAATGGGTCGGCCCAGCTAAAGGCCCACGAGATTTCGCCGACATTAGTGGGTCGGCCCAGCTATAGGCCCACAAGATTTTGAGGACCCTAGTAGGCTGGCCTATTAACCGGCTGCCATGTTTTGGGCCAAATGCCGGGCCATATTTGATCCGGTCCATTAATGGCCTGCCATGTTCCGAGCCTAATAATGGTCCATATGAGATCCGGCCCGTTAAAAGCCTACCATGTTCTGGGCCAAATTACGGCCCAGATCAGGTCCGTCCCTTTAAGAGGCTTTGCACTAAATTATGGCCCATATCAGATTCGGCCCGTCAACTGGACGCTATGCTTTTGGGCCCACTTGCTAAAGGCCCATTCAGTAATTCAGCTTGATATTAGTTTCGGCCTGTTAAGGGCCCGTTTAACATTTCGGTCCTATATTAATTTCGGCCTGTTAAAAGCCCGTCATATAGTTGGGCCTAACTACGGCCCGGTTTGCATCCAGCCTGCTTGCAGCTGATATCTGATTGGGCCAAACAAGGACCGAGACAATTTTGGCTTGTTAAAAGTCCATGATTTGATTCACACAATCATGGGTCGGGGTCCATTTCGGGCTACTGCCGGCTCGTGAGCTGTTCGGCACGTTTCAGGCCCAACCTACTTCTCAGCCTCCTAAAAGCCCATTGAGTTTTCTTGCGAAAAGAGGGTCGGGGGTTACTCGGCCTATTAAAGGCTCGAATCTACTAGTGGGCCACTTTACTTTTGGCCTTTTAACGGACCAAGAAGACGGGCCCCATGATGCGGATCATACATCGTGATTGCATGACGGCCCAATTATGTACTGTAATTTTATGGTTTGGCCGGTTTACTACGAAGACATGATATATATACAGTAAAATAACTGCAGCATCATGAATAAGAAAAAACCTAGACTATACAATAAAGAAATTACGACATATTACATCCACTGGGCATCAAAGTTCACCACTATGATAAGAAAGCACAAGCAGACAGCAGATTACATACACTGGGCATCAAAGATCGCCACCAGTGCAAATAAACATGCCGATAAAATAATATACAAAACCGACAACACTTCAATAGAGTTCAAGAAAGGTTAACCCTGCTGGGGAGTTGCAGCGTAAGCAGCTGAGCAAGCTGATGAGACTGCGCTTGTTCAACACTTATATCTTCCTCACTCTGAAAGATAAACAAGCAGACAGATGACAGGTTTTGCACATAAAAGTATCAGTGCTGACAATTCATCAAATTTCTTACTAACGAATAAAGTGACATAGTTTAAAATTGCATTAACACAATATGGTATTGTTCAGGTCAAGACATGGCAGGAAATGACATTGTGAAGGAGTTGGCAGCTTCACGACACCACTGGATTACAGATCAAGAACTCATAAGTATCAATGGTTAGTGTGTTGTCAATTTATCTCATTTCAGATTGGCAAATAAAGAGACGGTTTAAATAATAGTAGAATGATATGACATTGTTCATAGGTAAGACATTGCAGAATATGACATTGCGTTGTAGTGGGTAGGTTCACCACACCATTGGATTACGGATGAAGAACACAAGCATACATGAAGTGCAAAAGAAGATCACTTACTCTGTATAGTTTAATTTACATGGTATGAAGAAGGAACTTGGTTGTACAACTGAAAACTTAAATTGAGAAGGACAAACTTTTGTTTATGAACTACATAATAAACTTTAAACATGCAATTTGATGCAAACACCAAAAATAAACAGCTGCCGCAGTCATGCCTAACCAAATATACACAACAAAGTTTGAAGGCTTGAGAAGGACAAACTTACATTATTGGTGAAGATAGACTCTATAAAGCCCTTTGTCCATGCTGATGGGGGGGGGGCAATTCAAGAAGTTTACCACAAAATCTTCTTCATAAGCATTGCCTTTATTCTACATTTTGTTAAGAGTAAATATAGATGTGATAATATACGAAAAAATGGAGAATATTTTTAAGATAAGATGAAGAGTGATGCTACATAACCAAGTAGCTATAAATGTAAGTGCAACGATACAGGCAAAATGTACATCCAAGATCAATGCATAGCTAAACTTCTTCAGTACCATCAGTGTTATCCAACCTTATGGTAAGAGTAAATATAGATCTGATGTGTAGAAAAAATGGAGGGCAAAGGAAAATAAGCCGCAGAGTGATGGTACATGAACAACTACCTGTCAATATAAGTACACTGAAAAAGGACAGTATGTACTTACAAGAACAACGCAGAGCTAAAAAATTCATTGGCATTGGATATATTCTACACTAATGTAACCATTCATACAGATCAGATAATTTGGAGCGAACAATTGATAAGCAAGCTATCATGCATACTGCTGTCACATAATGAACCAGGTATGTATGCAAGTACAGTGATACAGGACAACATGTACTAACAAGAGCAAAGTAGCGGGCAACATATTTGTGATATATTGTCGTTATTTTCAAACCGGAATTCTTCTTCGAACAGATTTCCTGCAAAAAAGATCCGTAAGGCACATGCGGAAAAGTAGAAGTTCAAATTGTCATGTGATTTCATAGACAGTACCTCATCCTGGGAACGAGACCACTGCATAACAAGGTTTTTCTATTCAATGTCTTCTAAATTTAGCACAGGAGACTTCACCAAAAATTCGTTTATAGATTTGCCATCAAAGTGTGATTTCCTCAGGTAACACCGATACTGCTGCAATGCTTCCTTCAAACAAGCGACCTTTTCTCGTCATGACTATCTAGATTGACCCTCGCCTAGTTACAACAATGTAATGTAAATCATTGATGTGTTCAATCAGCAGAAAACAGGAAAATAATAACCATGAACAATATCACTTACACGTAAGTTGGACAGGAAGATGTGAAAATGGTGTTTGTCTTCACTATAATCTTCCCATGATGGGAATATATGCACGTAGTCCCTAACAACATTGAAAGCATTGTCTTTTAAACTGGAAATAAATGGAATGGGGTTCCAATCTGCAGGAATTGGCCGTTTCTGCAGTTGGGATAGGTCTTCGGCCGGTGGACTTGCTGTACTTTTTGCTGGAGTGGGATTTTTCCGTGGTACGGCTAGTGCTATGGCAAATGAAATTGGTATACCTTTTGCTGGAGTGCAGGTCCTGTGTGGTGGGGCTAGTGGTGTGGCCAGTGAAGTATGGGTATAGTCTGCTGGAGTCGGTCCTACGTTTTGTGTCACTAGTTGTACAACCAATATAAGTGGGGTGCTGTCTGATTTCTCCGGCACCACCACATTTTTCAAGGACTTTGCTACTGCTCCTTCAGGTTCGGCAATCACCCTCTTCATTTTTGATGTCTGATGCACAAGAACAACATTTGAGTGGAAAAACATGGTATGATGACAGATGGAATATGTATTGATAATGGATGGGCATGGCATCTTGACATATATGATGAGTAAACTAAGAAGATGGTGGTGCAACAAAGTAGAAGAAATGCAAGACAACATATGCAAGATACACGCAATCTATAAAACCTTGCCAAATTAGAACAGACACCTTGATGGGTGAACAGGACAGGCCATCTGCCTTTGACTCCTAGAGGTTAGAATAGTCATTAGGATCATATTCTGAACAAGAATCAATAGGTGGGGAGCGTATGAGTTTCATTGCATCCAGAATGGCACTCAATGCCTTGGTGCCAATTTTGTAAGTCATTGCAGTGTTTAGCTTCAAGAGTGGACTGCTGCTAGTGCGACACAAAGCAGCTACACAAATCATAGTGTAGATATAACGGGGAAAACCGTAAGCATCAGAGTAAAATCAACAAAGTGGAACTTGCTGGAATATATGTGCTAGTACTGTCGGTACGGCTAGAAAGGCTTCGGATACCAGTTCTCTTCAACTGAAGGTGCGGTACTATTAATACAAGTGTAACTCTCAAAGGCGACACAACTCCCTGCATTTCCTTGCTACTCTTATAGGATTCAAGTGGGCAGGTCACTACAAATCCTATTCCTATGTTTACAAAATCCTAAGAATCAAAGAGGCTCAAAGTTTCCATCACAACCGACCGTATAGACCTCTACACTGCAAATGTCCCTGCTCATCTTCAGTACAAGGAACATACTATACTACTATCATACTCCCTCCGTTCCAAAATATAATTCTTGGTAGAGATTTCCACTATGGATCACATACAGATGTATCCAGATATATTTTAGAGTGTAGATTCACTCATTTTGCTCTATATGTAGTCCATGGTGAAATCTATACAAAGACTTGCATTTAGGAACGGAGAGAGTACATATTAAAGAAGAATAGAAGAGGAACATGGTAAAGAAGAGCAAGTAGATTTTGGATAACAAAATGTTGGTTGCGCAGTGCCCACACACGATGAACTAGAGCGCATCAAGAATGCAACTCCCAACTGTCTCTCAACCATTTCAGGCGGTTGGATGAAGATCCTACATCTCCTAACCCTTCTTCTTCCTCGTCTCTGATTCTTCCCATAGAGAACACCGCACGGGCCGCCGGCCGGACCACCGGCCCCCACCGCCTGTGTTCCTCCGCCACCCCACCCCCGCCCCCACCCGCGTCGAGTTTTATTCGTTCGACGAGGCCCCACAACCACCCGAGCCCCTTCGTTCGCACCGGCGAACTCCGGCGAGCTTTAAAAAATCGACTAACCCAATTTTGAAATTTAGTCTACTGTGATTTAACTAGTGTGGAATATAAAAAGGGAAAACCATAAGCATTGGGAGTATAGTGTTGAGCATGCCATGGCGGATCTGAAGGTGCAAACCGGACAAAGGCAACTTCGCAACCAAGACAAGAAATCAGAGTAAAGCAGTGGCGATCTATTTTCTTGCTGCGATAAATAAATTGAGCAGATACGAAAGAGTACCGCCTCTGGTGCGGCGTCATGTATGACGGTGTCCTGGACTAGGGGGGTACTCACCACGTCGTCTCTCGATCAACTGGATTGGGCCGAGGACCCCCATGGCCGTATACTCATGGGCTAGTTCGGACAACCCCTACCGCATACAAGGAAGACTCCACAAGACTTGGCACCCAAGACAAGGACTCTCCTAAACCCTAGGCCTCCGGTGTCTTATATAAACCGAGGCCAGGCTAGTCAATAGACAATCTCATATTCATTACTACAATCTCGTTGTAGATACATGTACTCTGTATTACACCCATATGAATACAATCAAAAGCAGCATGTAGGGTATTATCTCTTCAAGAGAGCCCGAAGCTGGGTAAAACCCCGTGTCCATGTTACCATCGCTCCAAGACGCCTAGCTTAGGACCCCTACTACGAGATACGCGGATATTGAACCGACATTGGTGCTTTCATTGAGAGCCCGCTGGGTGTTCGTCGTGGATCGATGGGATGATCAGGTGATGTTTTTTTTAGTAAGATCGGTTTCATATAGATGAACTTTTTTGCAAAATCATTGCGGCCATGTCGTACTACTTTGCCGGCAGTTAGATCCGGATCAAAAAATTAGCGGCGGCCGTGTCCGCGTCTGGCGGTACGGATCCGAGTTTGGCGCTGTGGCCGCGGAGATCACGCCATGCCTACGCGTGATACACCAAGGCCGACAGGAACTCACCTATGCGGCAACCACAGGGAGATCAGTCCTTCCCTTTTTCCTTTATTATTTTATTAAGTATGGAGGTCAGCTACACATCTAACCTCTGGTGTCTCCCGATGCACCTTTTTCACGGGAGATTGATTTGACCCCTGTGTGAAAAGTAGTACTATAGTAGCACTTGAAGCCGTACTACTACTTTACTAGTACTTTATTGTGAAGGCCAAGCTACGCACACGCCAAAATTAAAATAGGTGACATTGTTCCTATCGCTTAATTTGTACTGGGCAAATTGCTTGTTCCAGTATATTCCTATTGTTTGTACTGTCTTTTGTATACGCAGGTCGTAGTTCGGCCAACGTGATGGTTCAACCTATTTTCTGTTCGCGGTCTGATGAACACCGTGTTTGGAATTTGCACTGCTATACGAGTTGGGACTTCGTCATGCCTTCATTGTCCCGCGCCGATGGTCCACGTTGAATCGACCTCGACCGCGCCACATTACCGCCTTGCCGAGCACCAACGACAGGTTTTATTTTTCCTAACTATTCGGTTAGCTCCCAAAATTATTGCACACAGAATATTTTCTATTGTTTTGCAATGCATTATTTTTGCAGGGGTATTTTGCCGATGCTTGTGCACGATGTCGGTCTAGCCATCGTCTGGCCGTCACTGAGGTCGGCCGACCTGTGTCGACATCGACGCGCCACAACACCGTCATGCCATCGAGACGACCCCGGCGCTCAGGCCATATTTACCAAACTTATTCACTTTGCACAAATTAATTATGCATTTTTTCCCTCAATTATTATTATTACTTTCTTGCACTATTCTATGTGTGCATGTAATCAACTTCAACTGCATCACGCGGTCAACTCTGTGGGCCGACGTCGTCGTCCTGCCTGCATCGATCAAGTTGCGGCATCGCCTCAGCGCGCGTCCCTGCGTCAGCATGTCCGCGGCCATTCTATCGAGACGACCTCGACGTTCAGGCCATATTTTTTTAATTATCTACTTTACTTAAGTTAATTAAGTAGAGGATTTTTTTATATATAAAAAAATATATTATTATCTCTGGCTTGCACTATCTTAACTGTCCAGGCAATTGACTCAGACCGGGCCGCACTGTCACCTCGGCGTGCCGACGTCTACAACCTAATTGTGTCATCGCCTTGGCGCGCTGCCCTGTGTTGGCAACCCCGCATCATCGCTTCATCAACCTACTCGGCCGGAGACTCCGGCATCACCCCGCCGACCTGCTTCATCACCTCGGCCAAACTGGGAGCTTCAACTCTCCACAGCGGTCGTGCTGTGTCGCCACTTCGGAGTGCCCATCTCTCCGCTCGGCCACCTCGGGGCCAGCTTGGGGGCTGGAACCTTGTCCCGCATCAAGCTCGGACCGTGTCATCAATGCCGAACACATTAACCAGCTAATTTGCTTTCATGCTCAAAGTTTTAAATTTTAAATTTGTGTTCGGTTCGACCAAGCATTATACCTTTTTGGCAAAAAATTGTTTTTGAAAAACTTCCTTGTCCAAACTTTTTTTGTGACACACAAATTCAAATACCCCATTTACTTGGGGGCTTCCTTCCTGAAGCCTTTCCTCTTGCAAATGATTATACTTGTACGGCTTCGTTCCTTGTTCGTGTATTACGCCACAATATGCACCATGTTGACTTAAGCGATTTGCAAGCTGGGTTGCCTTGCTCCTGTGTTTACCCCTACGTTCCCGATTGTTCGGCCAGGGAGTAAAGGGAGCACCTCTGCGATTGTCATCATCGGGTCATCCGTGCTCGGACCTCAGACTGGGTGAAGCCGAAAGCTAGCGCTCTTATTGTTTTCAATGATGGTCGGCACACAACGGAACTCATGAGTACAAAAAATCTATTGCACAAGTCTCATAACTAACAATGAGCAACCGAAGAAAGGCATCAGTGGAGGTACTATTTTCTTCGAAGATGCTTCTTACACTTTGTCAGTAATATAGCATAAGTACCTTGAGCGCGCTTTGTCTGTTATAGTCTTATGGCCTGATTGCTTGGTTATCGAAAACACCGTCGATATTCTCGACAGGTGGAGTACATAACACTTTTCGGCCCTTGGCCGAAGAGGGAGAAGCCGACGGTCGGTTAAGACACGTTTAAAGTTCGGGTGAACACATATATGATATAAGTACTTCAGTACATACAATCATTATACATAAAATTCTTTTACCCAAGTCACTCGGGGGCTCTTAAATTTATGTGAGCTGTTTTATAATAAGTTTTCTTCTCCTTAGTACGTTGCAAAGTCTTTTTTCTATCACTCCTTCTTTCGACGCGAGTGTGTGGTCAATAGCCGGGAAGCCGTAGGCTGACCCGCTTGAAGTCTTGCGATAGGATGTGTCATGTTAAAGCACGACAGAAGCACAATATTTTTCTAAGACCAATTTTTTGATTGGCACTAAACAATTGATCTAGTTCGGATGTCGAGTTTTTCCTGACGTTTTTGGTTTTCCAATCCTATGGCACTTTTCAACTATTTGTGTGTTTTTCGCATAAGTCTTGCAGTGCAACGCCAGACACCTTTAGAGATTCGGCAAAAATTCTCGGATATTGCTATATATGCATCAGTTTCAAATTGTGTCTTCGGTCAATAGTTGGGTTGCCCGGCTCCTGTGCTTGCCTTCTATGTTCCACTTTGTTCGGCTAGGTGTGCAAAGGGAGAACCACTGTGATTGTGCTTCCAGCTCGCATGGTTAAGCACTGCAGTAGAGAAAGCTGAAAACTGACTGTTACAATAAGCGTAAACTGGTCAGCAGTCCGATGACTGTATTAAATGATGGTCCGTTCATAACATTGGCCGAAGTGTTTACGGCTTGACCTCGGCTGTCGCCGAACACTAAGCGGGGGGCTACTTGCTGGCCTCCCAACTTTAAGCTCCTATGACTAAGTGAAAGTTATAAAGCCCGCATATCTGATTGCCTTGTTTCCGCCAACACAACCACCTTCGGGCACCGAGACGTTGGCTAAGGGTTGTTTTGTTATTTCGGAAACACCCTGTGTAGCATCTACAAGGGGGTAGAAGCCGATGATGGGCCACTTTCAGATTATAAACGGTCACAACGGAAGTGAAAATTTGGGTTCATTTAGACCATAGAGTTTGGAAGCTTTCCCCGAACTAAATCCTCAGTATTTTCCTCCCACATTGATCGGAGCTGAGGTTTCATGATCATGCTTAGCATGACAACCCAAAGAAAGGAACTGATAGCGGGACTATTTTCTTTGGACGTTGTTTCTTATGTTAAACAATAATATAACATGTCTTTCTGTGTACCTTTGTTTATAAAATCGTATGGCCTGATTGCCTTGTTTGCCATAAATCTTTGCCCTCATAAAGGCTTTATAAAGTAGGACAAACACTCCTCGGCTGCTTGCCGAGGAGGTTGAAGCCGATGGTCGGTCAACAAAGTTTTGTACAATGCGCATCCAAGCATTAATGATGTAAAGTACTTGGATACATAGAGTCATTACACATAATTTGTGATTTTACTATGGATATCGATCCTTAATTCGGCCTCCCGTGCCCACATTAAGCCTCGGGGGCTACTAGGCTTCGGGCTTATTATTTACAAATATATTCATCGTCCGGACTATAGAAGCGTCAAGATACAAGACTCAAGACTTCGGCTCGTGTCCGGATGAGACTCTCCTTTGCGTGGAAGACAAGCTTGGCAATCCGGATATTATGTTTCCTTCCTTGTAACCGACTCCATGTAAACCCTAGCTCTCCGGTGTCTATATAAACCTGAGAGCATGGTCCTTAGAAGGCCGATCACAATTACAATTATACCATCATAGGCTAGCTCCTAGGGTTTAGCCTCTACGATCTCGTGGTAGATCTACTCTTGTACTCCACATATCTTCAATATTAATCAAGCAGGAAGTAGGATTTTACCTCCATCGAGAGAGCCCGAACCTGGGTAAACATTGTGTCCCTCGCTTCCTGTTACCATCAGCCTAAGACGCACAGATCGGGACCCCCTACTCGAGATCCGCCGGTCTTTACACCGACATTGGTGCTTTCATTGAGAGTTCCTCTGTGTCGTTGCTTCGAGGCTTGATGGCGTCTTCAATTGTCAATGACACGGCCCAGGGTGAGACTTTTCTCCCCGGACAGATCTTTGTGTTCGGCGGCTTCGCACTGCGGGCCAATTCGCTTGGCCAGTTGGAGCAGATCAACAGCTTCGCCCCTGACCACCAGATCAGGTTCGGAAACTTGAACTACACGACAGATGTCCACGGAGACTTGATCTTCGACGGATTCGAGCTTGCGCTAGGAGCGCCGGACAGCCACGACGAGCACGGCCTAGACCTGCTGTCGGACAGTGCCCGGGACATCATCCCCGAGGCAGCCCCGGATCTAAATCCAGGGCAGGTTGCGTTGCCCACGGACGGAGGGCTGGACCCCACCCCGCAGGCTGCACACTTATCGGCGGTGGAGCCGAACACGGGTCTCACCTCTGTGGAGGCCTGTAACCCTGGGCCCCCGGACTCATATCCGGCTGTTGGTCCTGGTCCGCTCACTCTCGAGCCAGCCGAGCCAGGTTGGGCTCTGGTAATGGAGTTTACCGCTGCGTACATCTTTCAACACTCGCCTTTTGGCGACATGCTAAACTCATTAAAGTCTCTCTCTCTGTCAGGAGGCTCTGAGCCGAACTATGTACGGCTTGAGTGGGAAGTAGGCGATGAAGGAATTCGCTGCCCAGCCACCACCCACTTCGTCACCATGATCGATGATTTAATCGACGTGCTCGACTTTGACTTCAAAGACATCGACGGTATGGACGACGATGCAGGAGACATAGAGGATCCACCGCTCACAGGGCGGCGGCCAGCCACCTCTTCATATGATATATATATGGTGGACAGTCCGAAAGAAACCAACGGCGATGAGGCAACGGAGGATAACCCATCCAAGAAGAAAGCAAAGCATGGGCGTTGCCAGCGCCGCTCCAAGCCCCGCCAAGGAAATACCGGCACCGGAGACGACAATAATCTGGACGGTGCCGATGATGAATACAACCCCGAGCATCTCGCTATTGAGCAGGCCGAACAGGAAGACGGGCATGACAGCCCAGATGAACAGGTGACAGACGGGTATCCGGGGGAGGACAACTACATGCCTCTCTCCGAAGACGAGATTAGCCTCGGCGACGACGAGTTCGACGTACCCGAAGACCCCGTAGAGCATGAGCGCTTCAAGCGCCGGCTTATTGCCACTGCGAGAAGCCTGAAGAAGAAGAAGCAGCAGCTCCAAGCTGATCAAGATCTGCTCACAGACAGATGGACAGAAGTCCTGGCAGCCGAGGAATATGGACTCGAGCGCCCCACGGCTGACCGACCACCTCGAGGTCGGGACAAAACGACATATCAACCGAAATACTAGCCTGTACCCCCGCCGGTTTACTACGGCCCGGGGCAATACTCAGGACCTGCGCGATAAACTGGATAACGCCGCAGGACAACCAAGATCGCTCTACGGATCGCGGGGGCGCCGAAGCACATGATGATTACCGTCATACCGGATACACTAACATAAAATCCGGCCGGGCCAAATACAACCAGTCAGACGCAGCTGGACTGCGCCGCAACATAGCCCGACATAGAGGCGCCGCACACCCCTTATGCATCACTGATGAAGTGATGGATCATGAATTCTCAGAAGGGTTCAAACCCGTAAACATCGAATCATACGATGGCACCATCGACCCCGCGGTATGGATCGAGGACTTCCTTCTCCACATTCACATGGCCCGCGGAGATTATCTACATGCCATCAAGTATCTTCCCCTTAAGCTCAAAGGACCTGCCCGACACTGGCTAAACAGCCTGCCTGCAAGTTCCATTGGCAGTTGGGAAAATCTGGAAGACACATTTCTTGACAACTTCCAGGGCACATATGTGCGACCTCCGGATGCCGATGACTTGATCCACATTACTCAACAACCCGAAGAATCAGCCAAGAAATTCTGGACTAGGTTCCTAACTAAAAAGAACCAAATAGTCGACTGTCCGTACGCCGAAGCCCTGGCGGCTTTCAAGCATAATATCCATGATGAGTGGCTCGCCAGACACCTCGGCCAGGAGAAACCCAAGTCCATGGCAGCTCTTACGACACTAATGACCCGCTTTTGCGCGGGCGAGGACAGCTGGTTGGCTCGCAGTAGTACTACGCCACATTCTGGAACTTCAGATGTCCGGGACAATAATGGCAAGCCACGGTGCAACAGACACAAGCGACGGAACATCGGCGACAACACCGAGGATACGGCGGTCAATGCCGGATTCAGCGGATCCAAATCCGGTCAGCGGAAGAAGCCATTCAAGCGTAACAATCAAGGACCGTCCAATCTGGACCGTATACTGGAGCGCTCGTGCCAAATTCATGGCACCCCGGACAAGCCAGCCAACCACACCAACAGAGACTGCTGGGTATTTAAACACGCCAGCAAAATAAACGCCGAAAACAAGGACAAGGGGCTGCACAGCGACGATGACGATGAGCCCCGGCATCCGAACATGGGGGGGGGCAGAAGAAATTTCCCCCCACGTGAAAACGGTCAACATGATCTACGCCACCCACATCCCCAAGTGGGAACGGAAGCGAGCACTGCGGGACGTATATGCGATAGAGCCAGTCGTCCCCAAATTCAACCCATGGTCAGCTTGTCCGATCACCTTTGATCGTAGGGATCATCCTACTAGCATCCGTCACGGCGGCTCAGCCGCATTGGTTTTAGACCCAATTATAGATGGATTTCACCTCCCAAGAGTCTTTATGGACGGAGGCAGCAGCCTGAACCTGCTTTATCAGGACACAGTGCGGAAGATGGGCATCGATCCTTCAAGGATCAAGCCCACCAACACCACCTTTAAAGGTGTCATTCCTGGTGTAGAGTCCCGTTGCACGGGCTCTATAACATTGGAAGTGGTCTTCGGATCTCCGGATAACTTCCGAAGCGAAGAGCTAATCTTCGATATCGTCCCTTTACACAGTGGTTACCATGCCCTGCTCGGACGAACCACATTTGCCAGATTCAATGCGGTACCACACTATGCATACCTCAAGCTCAAGATGCCAGGCCCGTGCGGGGTCATAACAGTCAACGGGAATATGGACCGCTCTCTCCGTACAAAAGAACATACTGCGGCCCTTGCGGCAGAAGTACAATGCGGCCTCCTCCGGCAAACCACCAATCCGGCGACGACATTTTCAAGCTCCGTCAAGCGAGGGCGGATCACCCCGCAGCAAGATCAGCAGGCACGACAAGAGCAGGACTAGCAGTCCGGCCTCCGCTCAAATCCCATCAAAGCAGCATTCGTGCCACGCGTACACAATTACGCACTCAAAATACCATGGGCACAGGCGGAGGTGTATCAGGGGCTCAACCAACAGTACAGTATCACTTCATAACCTTTCCATTCACCCTTAAGGACATTGCTTTAGTGCAGCTTCTCCAGAATAGCCGGATTGTCGGACTTACATAGGAGAGGAAACCGAGGAGGCAATAGGCTTTGGGCATAGCAGGAAACACCCGTGTGGAATCTATTTACGATTGTTATTCCTGCTTTATCTGTCTGTACATAGCCTGCCTCTGGATAGGATATGTCAAATAATCCTATTTCGTCTCCGCTTAATGCATACATTGTAAACATACGCTTAAATATATTATTCATCAATGGGAGACCACAAATAGCGTCAGCTTACTTATTTTTATTTGAGCATTTTTTATAAATGTCTATTTAATTTTGCATCCGTACACTTTGGTACGTGTAGTTTGCCAGGGGCTTCTTATGGTACCCCATAATACGGCAAGTCAAGTCCGAACACTTTCAACAGTGCGGCACCCCGAACTTATAGCATTATATGCATCATCTCCGGATCATGTCTTGGGTTACGGTTGGGATAGCCTGGCTCCCTTGCTTTGGTGCCTTACGTTCCGTTAATTCGGCTAAGGTACCGCAGGGAGAAGTACTGCGATTGTGCCCTGGTTCTGCCGGACGAGCACCTCAGTAGAGAAACCACGAAACTGTCCGACATGATGTGGCGAGAGATTGGTCGCTGTTTGAGAGGTCTTAAAATCCTTAAAGATTTTTACGCTTTAGGTGTTAATTCGGCTTTGTCCGATATAGGCGTGTATAGCGCCCCAATTCGGCCTTCCGGATTCTTGGGGCTTCGCCGAAATTTAAAATCATAGACTTCTATGGCTAAGTGAAGGTTATAAAGCCGTATAGTACGATTGCCTAGTTCGATGCGCTGGACACCTCCTTAAGGGACCAAACATTTGGATAAAGAGTGTCCGGGTTTTCCACGAACACCCCAGTACTAGTTACACGGGGGCGGAAGCCGACTGTCCGGGGTTGGGTACGACATATGCCAAAGGATGGCTTATCATGGTGGGGGCGAGTAGAACGTCGCTGGTGCCCGGAAGCGGGATGAGGCGAAGACATGCACGCCAGCAAATCTTACCCAGCTTCAGGGCTCTCCGTGGAGATAACACCCCTACTGCTGCTCGGTGGGGTCTCCGCATGGTCACTATGGCAAAGTGAGTAAAATGGTGCTCTTGGAGCTGTTTCTGGAGGTAGAAGAGGGCAAGGCTAGCTCTCTCCTTCCTATATTCTGGGGTCTAGTGCCATCTGGGGCCGAACCCTTTGCATGGGCTTCCTGGGGGTTTATATAGGCCTACTCCCCAGGGGTTCAATGGTAATCCGGCTGGGCGCGGGTCCCAGCCGTCTGTCTCTCAGGCCGTCGTCTTCTCTGCCGACTACTGGGGCCCGCCGACTGGCGGGCCCGCGGACAGGCCTGGTACTGTAGCGGTGCTTCTGATGACGCTAGCTTGGTCATGAGGTCATGGCAACAGTGCCGCCGTCTGGCGGGCGTTCACTGTCGCCATTCCCCATCTTGTCTGATTAATGGCGTGCGGGGCCCGTGGGAGGGGCCGACCGACTCCAGGGGGCCGACTCTCACGGGTCCGTCTTCAGGGCGCTCTTGCCGTCTTCTGTCTACCCGCTGACAGGCGGTCCCGCCGTCCTTCGGTCGTACAGGCAGGCGTCGTGGGCACAGTGCGCCGCCCAATAAGGCTGAGGTCAGGGGCGGCATGGCAACAGTGCCGCACCACGATGGAGATCTCCAGCGATACGATGCACTGTAGCCATGCTGGTCCTTCACAGGCAGGGCAGAGACAGCCATGCTGTGACCGTCCCCTGCTCTCTCCCTCGCGGAGAAGGCAAGGGGTGGTTGTAGTCGCGAGCCGCCTACCCTCAGCCGGCTTCCCTGGAAGTCGTCAGCTGAGAGTCGGCTCATCTGGAAGTCGTCAGCTGAGAGTCGGCTCATCTAGAAGTCGTCAGCTGAGAGTCGGCCTATCTGGGAGTTGTCCCTGGGACTCGGCCTATCTGGGAGTCGTCCTTGGGACTCGGCCTATCTCGGAGTCATCCTTGGGACTCGGCATGGGCGGCGCAGCCTGTCCCAATGTCTTGAAAGGTTCTGGGCCCCGGGTTAGCCTACCCGTGTCCCATTACTCCGACAGTAGTCCCCGAAGCTGGTGAGGCTCCGCGGATACTGCGTCGTGGGGCTTCAACAGTTTCATTCTTCTGGTTGCGGAATCTGGGCCTCGCTTGCCGTCTTCCTTCAGGCCAACTATACGGAGTCGGACTCGCAGAGGGCCGCCTCACTCCCTAAGGAGTTCGAACGTCACGGCGGGAAATCAGGCGGCAGGCCTGATACGCTTCCCCGCGGTCGCCCGCCACTGCCCCGTCGTGCAGCGCCATGTGGCGAGGACAATCTGCCTACCCACGTGCGTGACGGGACATGCCGTCAGGCGGGGCCCGCCACTACCGCGCCTCGGCATGCGAACGGATCCATTGCGGCCGCATGGACGGTTGGGTTTCCCTTGTTGTTACTGCGCGCAGTAACTTCATGGGGTAGATCGTGGGGAGGGCGTGGGGTCCCGTGCGCAGTTAATCCCACGCCCGCCCCATCGGCTTCTCAGCCTATGAGGCTATAAGTGGGCGGGGGGAGAGGAGCGGAGAAGCACGCGCGCCCATCTTCCCCGCTCCCCCGCCTCCTCCTGCCTCCTTTGCTTCTTGCCGCCGTCGTGCCGAACCATGCCGCGCCCGCCACGATGAGCTCTTCCTCCACCGCTGCGGCTCCTACCGTGCGCTTCGGCGTGTGGGACGGCTCCGACGTGGACGACGACCTCATCGAGTTTCTTCGCAAGACGCGCCGCCTCCTCGGTGCAAACCTCGTGCGAGCCCGCGCCGCGTCGGCGAAGGAGATACTGCCGGCGCTGGAGGAGGGCGAGCGGGTCATTTTCCGCTCGCACCTCATGCGCGGCCTAGGGCTGCCGGCGAGTGGCTTCTTTCGTTCCTTCTTGGAGCTCCACGGGCTCCAGCCGCACCACCTCACGCTGAACACGATGGTGCTACTGGCTGCCTTCGCCACCCTGTGCGAAGGCTTCCTCGGTGTTCTCCCCACCATCGAGCTGTGGGGCGAATTCTTCCAATCCAAGCTCGGCACGCACGTCGCCGGCGTGCCGGCCCAGTGCGGCGCCTTCATCGTGATGCGGCAAACAACGGCCGACAATCCGTTTCCATCCATCCTGCTGATTAAGTCGGTGAAGATGTGGCAGCAGTCTTATTTCTACGTGAAGAACATCGCCCCGGACGGCGACTGGGTCAATCTGCCGCCTTACGAAGCCGGCGCACCGGCTGGGAGGCTCCCCAGCTGGTCCCACCGAGTCAAGACGCTGACTCCCGCCAGAGCCGCCGTCGTAGTGCGACTCCGAGTTCTGACGCAGTCGGAGGGCCTGGCTGGAGCCGACTTGCTGGCGCCTTCGTGGCACGCCGAGTCCTTCCTCTCCAAGGCCGGCCTCATCTGATTAGTCAAATGAGCGACCACCGGGACCCAAGCCGGATGTGCACCAGGAAAATGCCCCACGCGGAAGTGGCGAACATGGTGAACCACATCGCAAACTGCGAGCTCGCGGCGGACTGGCAGTTCGGCAAGGAGCCGTACTCGCGTGCCAACCCTCCTCCAGCGGTAAGTCGCATCTCTTGTTGCTCTATTTCCTTTGTAGCCGAATCCGACTTCTGATCTTTTTGGTTTCTCTGAGTCAGAATCCCATCATTCAGCCTGCAGCCGGCATCGAAAGACCGCCCCGTGAATTCGTCCCTGACCGAACGGAGAGTGACATTGATGACCCTGACTTGGGGGCGGTGGCGATGGAGGCTGACACCGAAGGCGGAGGCGGGGGAGCGGGAAGCGGCTTCAGGCCCTCGCCCACCTTCGCCGACTGGCCTGAAGACGATGTCGAAGGGGAAGTCGTCCCGCGCCGCCAGCCAAGGGTTGGCCCGCCGGGTGCGAGTTCCTCCGCCGGCCAAGGCGGCGCGAAGAGGCGCCATGCCGGGCTGAGTTCACTCGGCGGCAAGCCGAAGAAGTTCAAGGGGACAGCCGCCGCGACCAAACGGGAGGAGGCGGCCGCAAAGGCCAACCGTTTCCATAAAGAAGTGAAAAGGCCGCCACTGGTCTTTGCGTAAGTGCTTCTGTCTTCACCTTATTTTCCTTTGGTGAATTCCGTCCGAGTCTTTTACACCCCCTCCTTGCTTCAGGGCTCCTCTTACCCTTGAGAGGGTCGCCGCCCCCTCCGTCATGGGGTCGGCGGAGACGTCCGCCAACACTCGGCGAGTTGACCCCGCCGCCGACCTCCGGGAGGTGACGGAGCGAAACGCGCGGGAGAAGCACGACGAGGAGGAGGCCGACTGCCTGGAGAAAGCGGAGGCTGAGAAGGCGGCGGCCTCCGCCCAAAAAAAACTGGAAGAGGCCAAAGCCGCCGTTGCAGCAAGGCGGCAAGTTGAGGAGGCCGCGCGCCGCCAATCGGCATTGTTCGTCATCCCGCTGTCCTCCGCGCCGCCGCCCCTGGAGTTCACGGGGCAGACTGGAGAAGCCGGCGCCGAGAACCCCATCGTGAAGAAAGATAGCGGCGAGGCCTCCATGTCGGACACGCTCGTGCCGCCACCGCCGCCGTCTGGGAGCGCGCACGGAAAACAGCCGGCGAGCCCGCCGGTGCCGCCGACCATGGACGAATCCGAGACGAGGCTGCTTCTCCAAGTTGCCTCGCTAGTGTGTCACCGTCTTGAGAGGGCGACCTCGGCGCCGCGACCCCTAGAGACCGGCGCCGCCAGCTCGGCAATCCCAGACGCTGAGGCGACGAGTGCCGCGCCCGTTGGGTGGTTGCACGGAGGTGGCACAGGTCCGCTGAACCAAGCGCTTCTGGACGTCCAGGCGAAGCTGCGAGCTGAGGGCGACGCCCTTCAAAACTGCACCAGGGCGCATCTGGCAGCACGAACGGCTGTCCGATTATGTCTCCCTCTTTGATTCTTGTTTTTCTTGCTCTTCTCTGTGGGGGCGCGCCAGCACACCCATTGGGTGTAGTCCCCGAGTTTCGGGCCGGCTGCTGAGCAGGCGGCTCGGAACTCCCTCTGGCGATTTCCAAATATTTAACTTTGCCTGAAATGCTTATTACAGGAGTATCATAACCTTCGTGCTACTGCCTTCAACCGCAATGTTGAGGAGCTGGGCAAGCGGACCGCCGACTTGTCGGAGAGCCGGAGTGAGTCCTTCTTCTTTTTCGCGGGGGCGCGCTGGCGCACCCGCGGGCTGTAGTCCTCGAGATTCGGGCCGACTGCTGAGTAGTCAGGCCGGATCTTCTCAGCGACTTTCTTTGTTGACGACTTATCGTCTTTTTTCTTTTTTCTTCTTCAGGGGCCAACGCCACTCTTCAGCAGCAGCTGGGCGAGGCCAACACCGCCTTGCGCGCCAAGGGGGAGGAGTGCAGCAAGCTTGTCACGGAGCGTGATCTACTGGCTGCGCAACTGGCGGAGCAGAAGGAGCTGCTCAAGAAGGCGCATGAGGAGGCAGATAGGAAAGAGGCTGCGCTCCTGGCCGAGTTTGAGAGCGAGCGCTCCTCCTGGACTGACAAGGAGGCGCATCTGACTTCCGGCTTCCATGAGATCGAGAACATCGTCAATGGTGAGTTTCTTGGTTTCCTTTGAGCCGCCGACTGTGGGTCGGGCCGACTTTTGACTCTAACTTGTTTCGTTTTTTGTCTTGGCAGACTTCTTCCCTGGCCACTCGCAGGCAGTCACACAGGCCATCGAGGCTGATCGCGAGGCACGGAGGGCAGATGGCGCGGAGATCGCTGCTAACGCCCCCCTGACCATCGACGAGCAGCTTCTGAGCATCGAGGCCCGCCTTCGGCCGACCCATCGGTTGACGCGCCGGCTTCAATGTGCTGGCGCCCAGGCAGTTGCCGCTTTGTGGCCAGACGCGCTGGTTCTATGCACTGCCAGTTGGACTGCCGACTGGCTGGAGGTCGCAGCTGGCCGTCTTGAAGCCTGGAAGGGTTCCTCGGCTCGGGCCGGAGCGCGCCGAGCCTTGGAATTTGTCAAGGCGTGGTATCCGGGGCTAGACCTGGACCGGCTGGCCGCATTCCGGTTAGAGGCCCAGACAGAGCTGGTGGCTATGGAGGGCGCCCTCGTCGAGCATGCAGTGGCGATTGCCGACTACACAGATACCAGCGTCTTCGTCCCCGAGCGGGCCGCAGGTGGCGAGGAGGTGCCGCCGGAGTGGTTCGGGATGAACCTGGACTACGACGAGGACTTGGCAGAGGTGATTGGCTCCAGTACCGAGGAGGAAGACGAGGCGCTGGAGGAAGGCGAGACGGAGGCACCAGAAGACGGAGCGGGCGACTAGCCTCAGCTCGACCGCGCCTCCAGCAACGAGCCGCATCCGGAGAAGGCGATTGCCGCCGGAGACGGTCAAACCGAGACTGCCCAGCCGGCCGCCCCGGCGCCTGACACCGCCTTCTCCTCCGATCCTCCGAACCCGGATGCCGCCTCCTAGGCTGCGGTCTTTGCCTTCGCTTTATCTTCCTTAGTAGTCTTTTGAAAAACTTTGTTAAATTCGAACAATTCCACCCGCGGGGTGTATCTTGAACTTCTACTTGAAGATTCGGCCAAGGGCCTATGTAAATATTTATCCGAGTTCTATCTTTCCTTGCTCATTGCTCTTTAGGCTTTTCCCTTTGCCGCCTTCCCTTAGTTGCCGCCTTGCCAGACGGACAACCGCTCTGCGGAATGCCGCTGGATCAAATGCTTGGCTACTTTAGGAAGGCAAGTACTCGACCATTTTAGAGTCTCTTTAACAAGTTGGATAGAAAGCGGCAAACCGACTACTAAAGAGTCTGCTTTCCTTAATAGAGGCTAGTAGAAAGCGGCAAGCCAACTACTCATGAGTCAGCTTTTGCTTAAAAGATGCTGGAGGCCGTCTTAGGCTATGCTTGTGCCCTGGTTCCTTAGCCATTTTTCGTATGGGCGCCCGTTCTTCCTCACTCCTGCCAACCAAACAGTCGCTCTGCGAGCTGCGGCTTTGGACAGGAGACGGCTTAGGCGCCACACACTACTTGTGTGACTGCGGGAAGCACCTCATAGCACAAGGCGGCGAGTCCCCGGGCCGACTAGTCGAGCCCAGTGCCAAGTGGCATTAATCAAAGAGTAATATACTCGAAGGCATAATTCTTATAATACAGATAACAAAAAGGGCAGTCCCCGAGCTCGTCTCGGGGAGCCCAAAGTCTTGGTACTTTAATACAAAGGGTAGCGTGATACATACTGCATCAACTGTAAAATCTTCCTAGAAGATTTGCATTCCACGGGCGTTCTGTCTCTTTGCCGGAGTCGTCCCTCTTGCGTGCTCGGGGTTTCTGAGCGTCGATCAGGTAGTAGGAGTCGTTTCCCAGCACCTTGCTGATAATGAAGGGGCCCTCCCAAGGTGCCGACAGCTTGTGCTGGCCGGCTGTTCGCTGGATCAGTCGGAGCACAAGGTCGCCCTCTTGGAAAGATCTTGGCCTGACCTTCCTGTTGTAGTATCGGCGCAGACTCTGCTGGTAGATGCTGGACCGGCTGAGTGCCAACAACCGGCCCTCTTCTAGCAGATCGAAGCCGTCCTGACGTGCTTCTACTGCTTCTTCCTCGGTGTACATGGTGACTCGGGGGGAGTCGAACTCTATGTCCGTCGGGATGACAGCTTCGGCACCGTAGACGAGGAAGAAGGGTGTGAAGCCGGTTGACTTGTTGGGAGTCGTGCGCAGACTCCAGAGGACGGCTGGCAATTCATCAAGCCAATAGCCGGCCGAACGCTCCAGTGGTTCGACCAGTCGAGGCTTTATGCCGGACAGGATGAGGCCATTTGCTCGCTCTACCTGGCCGTTTGACTGCGGATGGGCAACAGACGCTAAGTCCAGTCGGATGCCCCGAGTCGCGCAGAAACGGGCCAAGGCACCTTTGGCAAAATTTGTGCCATTGTCGGTGATGATGCTGTGTGGGATGCCGTACCGAGTCGTGATGTCGGCGATGAAAGTCACTGCAGTCGGACCATTCAACTTCTTGATGGGTTTCACTTCTATCCACTTGGTGAACTTGTCCACCGCGACAAGTAAGTGAGTTAGGCCGCCTCGTGCTGTTTTGAATGATCCCACCATGTCCAGGCCCCAAACCACAAAGGGCCAGACAATGGGGATAGTCTTGAGTGCGGAAGCTGGCTGATGTGGCTTGGAGCGGAACATCTGGCACCCCTTGCACTTTTGGACTAACTCTTTGGCCTCTTCTAGGGCAGTTGGCCAGAAGAAACCGTGTTGGAAGGCTTTGGCGACGAGTGCCCTCGAGGCTGCATGGTGGCCGCACTCGCCTTCATGAATGTCTCTGAGTATTGCTTGGCCTTGCTCTGGCTCGACGCAGCGCTGGTAGACTCCAGTGACACTGCACCTGACCAGCTCTCTGTTGACTATGGTGTAGGCTACCGCTCGGCGTTGCACTTGCCGAGCCAAGATTTCGTCAGTTGGCAGCTCTCTGTTTACTAGGAACTTGAGGATGGGCTGGGCCCATGAGGGTGTTGCTATTTCTTCAATTGCCACTATTGCGACTTGGACAAGGGCGGCTGGGCTGGGAGGCGGCGGGTTGGAGTCCGCAGCCGCTTGCTGACTTGACGAAGTCCCCGGGCCGACTGGAGCAGTCCCCGGGCCGAGTTCTGGAGTCTTTGGCCTGGTCGCCACAGTCCCCAGGCCGGGTTCTGAAGTCCCCGGGCCGGCTTTGGCTGCAGCTTTCTTGGAGTCGGATCCGACTTCTTCGGGTGGAGCCGGCACAAAGATTGAGTCTGATTCTGGTGAAGGCTTGATAGACGGCTTGAGGAGGCGCCGAAGGGCGATGCCGGATGGTGTTGCTTGGTGGGTGGAGCCGATTCGTGCCAAGGCGTCTGCTTGGTCGTTGTCGTTCCTTGGCACGTGGAGGAACTCGCACCCCTCGAAGTATCCGCTGAGTTGCTGCACAAGGAAGCGGTAGCTCGCCATGTGTGCGTCCTTGGCGTCCCAATCGCCAGATGATTGCTGGACCACCATGTTAGAGTCGCCATAACACAGGATCCGGCGAATGCCGAGTTCCTTAGCAAGCCGGAGCCCGTGGATGAGCGCGTCGTACTCGGCCACGTTGTTGGAGGCGGCGAAATGGATCTGCAGCGCATATCTGAGCTTGTCGCCCTTGGGGGAAGTGAGGACGACGCCGGCTCCCAAGCCGGTGCGCATCTTGGAGCCATCGAAGTGCATCCGCCAATGGGTGGAGTCGGGTGCTGGTGGCAGATACTGGGTCTCGGCCCAATCGACGAGGAAGTCAGCCAGTGCTTGCGACTTGATGGCGGTGCGGGGCTCGTAGTAGATGGTGTAGGGAGCCAGGTCGATGGCCCATTTGGCCACTCGGCCAGAAGCATCTCGGCTTCCGATGATCTCGGCTAGTGGGGCTGTGCAGACCACAGTGATTGGATGCTCCTGGAAGTAAGGCTTCAATTTCTTGGCGGCAAAATGCACGCCGTAGCACATCTTCTGGTAGTGGGGCTAGTTCTGTTTGGAGACCGATAGTACCTCACTCAGGTAATATACTGGTCTCTGGATAGGTAGCGCCTTGCCTTCCTCCTTGCGCTCGACTACAATGACTGTGCTGACTACCTGGCTGGTGGCGGCAATGTATAGGAGCATGGGCTCTTTGGGAGTCGGAGCCGCCAGCACAGGGGGAGTAGTCAACATTTTCTTCAGTTGGAGAAAAGCCTTGTCCGCCTTGGGGGTCCATTCAAAAAAGGTTGTCTTCTTCATGAGCTGATATAAGGGGAGAGCCTTCTCACCCAGCCGACTGATGAATCGGCTGATGGACGCCAAACAGCCGGTGAACTTTTGCACATCTAACAGTCGTCTGGGTGCTTCCATTCTCTCGATGGCCTTGATCTTCATAGGGTTGCACTCTATGCCGCGTTCAGAGACCAGGAAACCAAGGAGCTGGCCGGCTGGTACCCCGAAGACGCACTTCTCGGGGTTGGGCTTGATCTGGAATCGGCGCAGGTTTTCAAAGGTTTCCTTGAGGTCTTCCAACAGAGTTCCACATTTTTCCGTCTTCACCACCACGTCATCCACGTAGACGTGGGCATTTCTACCGAGTTGCTTGAGGAGGCACTTCTGCATGCAACACTGAAAGGTGGTGCCGGCATTCCTCAAGCCGAACGTCATGGTCAGGTAGCAGAAGGCACCAAACGGCGTGATGAAGGCGGTCTTTAGCCTGTCAGCCGGGTTCAACTTGATTTGGTGATATCCAGAATATGCATCTAAGAAACTCAACAGCTCGCATCCGGCTGTGGAGTCTATCACCTGATCAATTCTCGGCAGAGCGAATGGGTCCTTGGGGCAGGCTTTATTGAGGCTTGTGTAGTCGATACACATTCGCCACTGCTTGTTCTTCTTCAGCACCAGCACTGGGTTTGCTAGCCACTCCGGAAAAAACACTTCCATAATGAAGCCGGCCGCCAGGAGCCGGGCTACCTCTTCTCCAACAACTCTCCTCTTCTCTTCTGACAGGCGGCACAAGGGCTTCCTGACGGGCTTCACATCAGACCGGACATGTAATTTGTGCTCGGCGAATTCCGTCGGTACACCTGGCATGTCCTTAGGGGACCATGCAAAGATGTCTCGATTCTCATAGAGGAAATCGACGAGCTCGCCTTCCTATTTGCTGTCAAGGTTTGTACCCATGATAGCGTACCTCTCTGGGTGCTCTGGGTCCAAAGGTATCTTCTTCATTTCTCTGGCCGGCTTGAATGATCCTTCTGCCTCCGACTCCTTGGGGTCGGGCGACATCTCGGGCTGCTTGCCGGCCATCGCCACAACCCGATCAAGAAGCCGCTTCTCAGCCGCGATCACCAAGGACTCGGCCAGCCGACTGCTTTCGGCTGCGCAAGCGGACGACTTTCTGTAGTCGCCGGCCATGGTTAGAATTCCCTTGGAACTCGGCGTCTTCATCTTGAGGTAGGCGTAGTGGGGGACTGCCATGAACTTGGCCAAAGCAGGTCGGCCAAGCAACGCATGGTACGGGCTTTCAAGGTCCACCACTTCAAACCAAATTGGCTCTCGGCGGAAATGATCTTTGTCCCCAAAGAGGACGTCTATCAGGATCTTGCCGATTGGTGAGCAGGAAATGCCGGGAACAATGCCGTGGAACACAGTCCGGCTGCTCTGAAGCTGTCTTCGCTTGATTCCTAACTTCTCCATCGTATCCTTGTACAGGATGTTGATACTGCTGCCTCCGTCTATCAGCACTCGCGAGAAACGCGCGGCCCGCCTATCTGTGGCGAGTGTGGCGCCTAAGACCAGGGCATAGGAGCCTAGGTTCGGCATCACTTCTGGGTGATCAGTTCTGCTCCAGCTGATGGGCCTTTCGGACCAGTGCATGAACTTCGGAGTGCTTGACGCGACCGCGTTCACCTCTTGCTGCTGCTGGCGCCTGGTACGTTGATCGTCATCCACACTGGTGAACACTACATAGGCTCCGTGCTCATCTGGGAACTCATCTTGTATCGCGCCGACTGGCCTGACAGCCGGCTGCTGGGGCGGTGGTGGAGGAGGCGGCCCAGCAGGTGGGGGAGGGAGTAAGCCATCTCCCTTGGCGATTCTGGTCAGCCAGTGGCATTTCCGGGTGGTGTGGTTCGACGGCTTAGCGCCGCTATGGAACTTGCAGGGGCCATCCAGGGTCTGCTCGTAGGAGAAGGCCGACAACCAGTTGGACTTGCCGCCTTTCTGCCGCTTCGTCGGAGGCTGCCCCTCTGGCTGTTGGTATTCGACTATCGCCACTAGCCGGCTGTTGGAAGCCAGCTGCGGGGCCTTGCGCTTGTGGACGTTCTGCTGTTGCCACCGACTGGTGTCCCCAGCCGGAGTTCTTGGGGCCTGAGGGGCGACTTTGCTAGTCGCGCTGACTTGAATCTCCGCCTTCATGGAGGAGTCGGCCGCGGCGTACTTGTCTGCTGTGATCAGCAGCTCATCAAGGGTCTCCGGCTCGTCGCACAGGAGTTTGTGCTTGAGGAGGGTGCCTTCTCTGCACCCGACAGTAAAGTACTCGATAGCCTTCACCTCGTGCACGCCCTTGCAGGAGTTCCGAAGCTCGGCCCAGCGCGTGAGGTAGTCGAGAGTGGACTCGTTGGGGCCTTGCACGCACAAGGAGAGTTGGCGAGGCTTGGGAGGTCGCTTGTACGTGCTCGTGAAGTTGCGGACGAAAGCCTTGGTGAAGTCGACCCAGCTGTTGATGCTACGGGGCTTCAAACTGTTCAACCATGTCCGGGCCGTGCCCTGGAGCATGAGCGGAACATATCTCACGGCAACACGCTTGTTGCCATTTGCTATATTGACGGCTGTGGAGTAGTCAATCAGCCAGTCCTCTGGCTTCACGGTGCCGGTGTATTTGGGCGTGTCTCGGGGGAGCGTGAACCCTTTGGGAAAAGGCTCATCTCGGATGCGGTGTCCGAAACAGGGGGGACCCAGCTCGTCTTCTTCTTCCAGCGCCAGGGATCAGTGGAGTCGGTCGATCCGGTGGCGGGCATCGTTCTCTCTGACTCCCTCTCGGCGGCTGAGGCGGTCGCCGAGAGTTGGATGCTCTACGGGTGGCGGGGAGACTCGCCTTTCTCTGCGAGGAGGGGGAGGCAGATAGTCGTCCCGCCGTTCCACTGCTTTGGGGCGGCCATCTTGGTCGCGCTCGATGGTGATGCGAGTCCGACTGTGGCCGACAGCCGACTCCTTGTCTTTTCTTCCACGGACCCCGCCAGTCGGCATCCGAGATGTCGCGCCTTGATCTCGGCGGGGTGGCGGGTCGTCGTTTTGTCGCCGCGGCGCCTTCGTGCGGCAGCCGGCTTCGTTCTACGCAGCAGCCGCGTCGAGGAGCTGCTGAACTCGCTCCGTCATCAGGCGGCGCTCTTCACCCTCGAAGTTGTCGAGATCATCCGCCGCCGCCTGGGCGGCGCGGATATTCTCCATAGGCGTGGCATACACAGGGCGATCGGCCCCGAACAGACTGGCGATTGCCACACCGTGCTGCCGGACCGCGCCTAGGCGGCTAGGCCCAGTCGGAGCCGGCGAGCCGCCCACGGCGCGATCCATCTCGCGTTGGTAGGCTTTTGACAAGCGTCTCATGCTTGCCAGCTTCTTTGCGCCCTTGATAAGCTGAAGGCGGCGCGCCTCCAGCGTCTCGGCGTCAGCATCTCCCGGAATCGGCGCGGTGAGGTCTCACAGAGCCGCGTCGAGCGGGTCGTGCGCTCCCTCGCCGGAACGCTCGCCGTGGTCGAGGATGAGGACCTCCGTGACGGTGCTTCCTCCGCTCTCCGCGCAAGGGAACGACTCGTCGTAGACCACCACGTTGGTGGGGAATGCGTCGAGCGACGCGGTGTCGGAGTCGACCAGCATCGGGTTGGTGGATCCTATGGACTCCAGGTCCACGGCAGGCTCGCCGGCAACATGGAGTTGGTCGAGGAGACCCGCGAGGAGGCTCTCGGGGCCGCTCGTGCATGCGTCGGACGCTGGCTCATCGGAGAGGCGAACCTCGCCGATAAGCTCGGCGAGGCAGCTGGCCGCGCTGGTGATCTCAGCACCGTGCAGCGCGTCGGCACAGACTCCATCTGGCGTGCCAGGCTGGTTGTGCTCGCCAGGGAGAAAAAGGGTTCCCGTCCAGAGCAGGTCTCCGGACGACGGTGCACCAGGCCCCA
Source organism: Triticum aestivum (assembly GCF_018294505.1). Classification (NCBI taxonomy): domain Eukaryota; kingdom Viridiplantae; phylum Streptophyta; class Magnoliopsida; order Poales; family Poaceae; genus Triticum; species Triticum aestivum. The sequence goes on along the minus strand of NC_057795.1, from coordinate 90,078,962 downwards.
CGGTGGGCACCAAATGTCGGGGGTTGGGTACGACATATGCCAAAGGATGGCTTATCATGGTGGGGGCGAGTAGAACGTCGCCGGTGCCTGGAAGTGGGATGAGGCAAAGACATGCACGCCGGCGGATCTTACCCAGCTTCAGGGCTCTCTGTGGAGATAACACCCCTACTGCTGCTCGGCGGGGTCTCCGCATGGTCACTATGGCAAAGTGAGTACAATGGTGCTCCTGGAGCTGTTTCTGGAGGTAGAAGAGGGCAAGGCTAGCTCTCTCCTTCCTATATTCTGGGGTCTAGTGCTATCTGGGGCCAAACCCTTTGCATGGGCTTCCTGGGGGTATAGGCCTACTCCCTAGGGGTACAATGGTAATCCGGCTGGGCGCGGGTCCCAGCCGTCTGTCTCTCAGGCCATCGTCTCCTATGCTGACTACTGGGGCCCGCCGACTGGCGGGCCCCGCGGACAGGCCTAGTACTGTAGCGGTGTTCCTAATGACGCTAGCTTGGTCATGAGGTCATGGCAACAGTGCCGCCGTCCGGCGGGCGTTCACTGTCGCCATTCCCCATCTTTGGCGTGCGGGGCCCATGGGAGGGGCCGGCCGACTCCACGGGGCCGACTCTCACGGGTCCGCCTTCAGGGCGCTCTTGCCGTCTTCTGTCTACCCGCTGACAGGCGGTCCCGCCGTCCTTGGGTCGTACAGGCAGGCGTCATGGGCATAGTGCGCCGCCCAATAAGGCTGAGGTCAGGGGCGGCATGGCAACAGTGCCGCGCCACGATGGAGATCTCCAGCGATACGACGCACTGTAGCCATGACGGTCCTTCACAGGCAGGGCAGAGATGGCCATGCTGTGACTGTCCCCCGCCCTGCCCCTCGCAGCGAAGGCAAGGGGTGGTTGTAGTCGCGTGCCGCCTACCCTCAGCCGGTTTCCCTGGAAGTCGTCAGCTAAGAGTCGGCTCATCTGGAAGTCGTCAGCTGAGAGTCGGCTCATCTGGAGGTCGTCAGCTGAGAGTCGGCCTATCTGGGAGTCGTCCCTGGGACTCGGCCTATCTGGGAGTCGTCCCTGGGACTCGACCTATCTGGCAGTCGTCCCTGGGACTCGGCCTATCTCGGAGTCGTCCCTGGGACTCGGCATGGGCGGCACAACCTGTCCCAATGTCTTGAAAGGTTCTGGGCCCCGGGTTAGCCTACCCGTGGCCCATTACTCCGACACCGACGACTGGCCTACTTTCATAACTTGATAAACAACCACATAGAAGGTAATATTTTAAATTACAAAAGCGCTACATAGCGCAAGTAACTTCGTCTTTAAATTACAAACATGACAGAAGGGAATTCATTCAAAAATTATGTCTTTGCCACATTCATCGGCCACGAGGCAAGCACCCTTCATAACGCCATCATATTACTTCTCGGGGACGCGATGTGGCTTGCCCTCCGGCGATCCATCCTTCACCAGCTTCTCCGCATCCAGCTTGCCCCAATGCACCTTGGCGCGGGCAAGGGCCCGGCGGGCACCCTCAATGCAAACGGATCACTTGATGACTTCCAGTCACGGACAGGAATCCACCATCCGCTTGATCAGGCCGAAGTAGCTGGTGGGCAGAAGCTCACCAGGCCATATCCGGACTATGAGATCTTTCATAGCCACTTCGGCCGCCTTGTGGAGTTCGACCAACTGCTTCAGTTGGTCACTCAGAGGCTTTGCATGCTCGGCCCCAGCATACTGGGACCAGAACAACTTCTCCATTGAGCTCCCCTCCTGGGCACTGTAGAACTCCACGGCATCTGATATGCTGCGTGGCAGGTCTGCGAATGCCACTGGAGAGCTCCGTATTCGAGTAAGTAAAATAAACGCCTCCTCCACATGTTTGCTTTGCATAAAAAATTTCTTACCCGCCGCTATTTTCTTGGCCTCCTGGATCTCTGGCTGAGCCCTCTCGGCTTTGCTCTTGGCGTCTTTTGTATTTGTAAGGGCCCTCGCAAGCTCGGCCTCCTTTGCTTTAAGCTCCCGCTTCGCAGACTCGAGCTTCTTGCCGAGCTCCTGGAGCTCTTCTTGTACCTCGCCCACTCGGGCCTCTTGCTTCTTGCGCTCCTTGAGTTCCAAGGCCGCTTTGTGTTCAGCCTCGGACAACGCCTTCTTGAGAGACGCACTTCGGTGGTGGCCTCTGTTACCATATCACGACGTCTCGTCGTTAGCATAATAAAATTTTACTTACTATTCATTATATGAGAGAGGGGAATCATTCACCTTTGCTCTCCTCGAGCTGCCTCCTCATGAGGCCGAGCTCTCCTTGCGCCCGCTCTAAGTCGTGCGTTAGGCCGGCAATTTCGGCCGTGCGAGCAGCAGCGGCCAGCAGCACAGCCTGCTTATTTCAATGCAAACTTATTGTCAGACTCCTACGGATTATAATTGACCCTCCGTTTGGTTTTTCTTTCCGAACACCAAACAGAGTATCAGGGGCTACTACCTATCGGGTGGCAACTTCACATATTTTTACTGCTTACCTCAAAGCCTGTTAGGAGGCTGGTACAGGCTTCGATTAGTCCGCTCTTGGCGGACGAAACCTTCTGAATCACCGCACTCATGAGAGTACGGTGCTCTTCATCCAGGGAAGTGCCTCGAAGCGCTTCCAGCAGACAATCCGGCGCTTGGGGCGCAACGGAAGTCCTTGATACAGACGACCCTCCCTCCATAACCAGGGGCTGCCTGCCTAAGTGCGGAACCACTGAAGGCTCTGAAACAGTGTTCAGCTAAGAGCCCGACTTGCCGTGGCTCTCATCGACACGGTCCGCGGGGACCTTGAACCCCGCGAGTCTAACGCCTGGGGCGCCGCCTTGAGGCGCCTCCAGGGCCACTTCCACCATCGTCGGGAGCCTTTGGGATAACACCTCCGTGTCATCCGCAGGCCGAGGAGTGGTGGCCGTCGGAAGTGAGTTCATTGCTGACTCACTCAGGGACCCGTCCGAAGACGATGCCTCGGGATGGGCCCTGGCAGGACTGCATACAAGTTCGGCGTTATAACAAAACTATGAAGCGAAATTACGGTTGAGTGCGGATACTTACGATCGCACCAGTTGCTTCTTCCTGGGCAGCCACCCTTCCTCGCTATCGGCGGCGGTGGTGGAGTAATCCGGAAGGGACGCTTTTCCCTTCTTGGACGCCCCAGCCTCCCCTTCTGGGATGGCCTTCCTCTTTTTTCCTCCCCTAGTACGGGGAGATGGAACTTCTTCTTGTTCCTCCCCGCTTCCGTGGGAAGAATCTGCCTCGTCGTCATCAGACGATAGGGGTATGACGGCCTTGCGCCGGGGACCTCTCCTGGTCCCCTGGTCCGCCGTCTCAGACTTCCCATCCTTTCCGGATGGGGCGGCCTCCTCGTCCTCTTCTTCTTCTTCCCCTTCGGAGGAGGAGTGCGCCTCATCGTCTTCGGATGAGGCTTGCGCAGCCTTACGCCAGGAACTCTTTCGGGTCCCTGGGGCCTTCTCATCGGCCTTCTTCTCCGGCCCCTTATAGGGCAACGGAACCAGCATCTTCGTCAGAAGATCGTTGGCTGGGCTTTCCGGCAACGGAGCCGGACAATTAATCTGCTCCGCTGTCTCCACCCAGTCCTAAACAAATATGCATGATTACTTAAAAGGTTTCCCCATGATGTATAGGGAAGAACCGAATCCGGTGGCAGCCCGAAAACTCACCTGACTAGGAGACCGCGTGGCGTGGAACCCACGATCCTCGGATAGGAGAGGAGGTACTTCGGTGGCCTTGAACAACGCGTTCCACGCGTTCTTGTGCTTCATGCCGTAGAGCCTCTGGAGCAGGGGCGGAGCCAGGATTTAGGCATGAGGGGGGCGAAGAAGATAATCATAGCTAAAGAGGGAGAAAATTTGTGGCTGTATGCATCGTCCAGATGCATAGGCCGGGGGTGCTTCCTCCTTTTCTAAAAAAAAGAGGGAGAAAATTTCCAATATGGACTAGCCTTTGGCACATTCATGCCTCATTGTCCATGTCCATGTAAATCATATGAATATTGACATTTCATAAAATCCTAGCAAATTGAACTGTGGGGAGCCGTTTGTAGCAAAAAGGACGGTTCTGTTTGTTCGGTCCATATTTTCCCGGTTATGTTATTCCCAATGCAACATTGATATCAAATCATAACAATATATGTTCACAACTAAAAAGGTACTATATTCCTCCTAGAAGAAATTTAGATCTATGGCTGGTAATAAGATCAAACCAAATTAAAAGACATGTCAAATAATAGATTGATCTTTTGCAAGTGAAATAATATAAGCACACTAGTTGACTATAATCAATGTGGGAAAAATGTACTAGTAATCTGTAATCTAGAAAAGCACATCGAATCTAATTGAAAATAGGCAAATCCGGTCAGAAATTTATCCATAGCACGATTTATGCAAATATATTATTAACCAGACCAGTATAGACCTGGTTCCTAGAAAATCATACTAGTAGTAGAATGTAATCCATGGAAAACAGTAATTACTTGTGTACCTTCAGGATAGAAGAACATATGCAGAGATCCACGGACTTTTATTTGGAGCAAAGGCATAATTAAATAGAGGCTGAACACCATGGCTAGTAACAGCTTCGACGGCGGCGGCAAGCAAGAAAGCGATCAGTCGGTACTTGGTAAGATCAATTCTTGACAACGGCGGCGGCTAGGTCTTTGCGAGAAGGTCTTGTATGCCCAGACCCTAGAGAGCGTCCGCGAGAACTTTCAGATTTTCATAACACCACGCTGGCCTCAATGGCCTGAACATGGGCTGAATTAGTGGGATTTCTTATGTATAAAAAAGATTTAGGACTGGGCTTAATGAAGGGATTAATTAACAGCTACGCTACGTATTACCTACCAGTCCAGATTGTTGGGGGGTGCGAACGGTTGGAGGGGGGGTCTAGCCGCTGCTCGCCCCTGTCTCCGCCCCTGCTCTGGAGCTCCTAGTGTTCGGCTGGATCGAACTCCCATAGATTAAATGCCCGCCTTTGGCACGACAGAATTAGGCGAATGAGCATGACCTGGATCATGTTGACGAGCTTGATTTTCTTGCTCTTCATGCCCTTGATGCAGTTTGTGAGTCCAGTCAGCTCTGTGGATTTGCCCCACAGCAGACCCTTCTATTCCCAGGAGGTGAGCCGCATAGGGGTTCCAGATCGGAACTCGGGGGCCGCCGCCCAGTCGGCGTCGCGCAACTCGGTGATGTAGAACACCCCGATTGCCACCCCTTCACGGTTTCTGCAAAGGAGCCGTCAAGCCAGGTGACGTTAGGCATTTTGCCCACCATGGCTCCTCCGCACTCCGCCTGCTGGCCGCTCACGATCTTCGGCTTCACGCAGAAGGTTTGTAGCCACAAGCCGAAATGAGGCTTGATGCGGAGGAAAGCCTCGCACACAACGATGAATGCCGAGATGTTGAGGACGAAGTTCGGAGCTAGATCATGAAAGTCTAGCCCGTAGTAGAACATAAGCCCGCGGACGAAGGGGTGGAGTGGAAACCCTAGTCCACAGACGAAGTGGGCAAGGAACACGACCCTCTCGCGGGGTCCTGGAGTTGGAATGACCTGCCCCTCGTCTGGTAGCCGGTGCGCTACGTCTGCGGCCAAGTATCCGGCCGCCCGAAGATTTGTGATGTTCTTCGCCGTCACGGTGGAAGCCACCCACTTGCCTCCTGCTCCGGACATGACTAACTGTGCGGAGAAGACCTGGACTAGGGCGCTGGAGCTCGAGGAGACAAGAGTATGCGAGGGGGAAAGAAGGCGTGGGTAAAAATGAGGAACTCTTATCCCTTTAATAGAGGCAACGAAAGTGGTGCGCCTCCCCACTAGCCTGTTGAGAATCGCTTACTTCCCAAGCGCCACGATTGATGGCACGGGGGGATTACCCATACCCGTATAGATGAGAATCCTGTGATAAGGGGACATTATCTCGGCTTTGACAAGATGTGTCAAGGAAACTGCCTCGCAATGCGTGCTGTGGCTGGTTGTGAAAAAACGGTTCAAATAATGACCTGACTCTAATGGCATGTCACGTCGTCTAAAAGTTGTCAGCTGGAGTATCATTCTCTCTAAGGTGGTATGTGAAGATCATTTTGCAGATCCGGACACGGCCTACGTGTTTGATAAATAACCTTGGAGTATTCGGAGAAGGAACCCGCCTTGCAATGCCGAAGACAAGACTGCGCGCCGGACTCATCGTCATTGAAGCCTGGTTCAGGGGCTACTGAGGGAGTCCTGCATAAGGAGGTATCCGGACAGCCGGACTATATTCATCCTCCGGACTATAGAAGCGTTAAGATACAAGACTCAAGACTTTGGCTCGTGTCCGGATGGGGCTCTCCTTTGCATGGAAGACAAGCTTGGCAATCTGAATATTATGTTTCCTTCCTTGTAACCGACTCCATGTAAACCCTAGCTCTCCGATGTCTATATAAACCGGAGAGCATGGTCCTTAGAAGGCCGATCACAATTACAATCATGCCATCATAGGCTAGCTCCTAGGGTTTAGCCTCTACGATCTCGTGGTAGATCTACTCTTGTACTCCACATATCTTCAATATTAATCAAGCAGGAAGTAGGGTTTTACCTCCATCGAGAGGGCCCGAACCTGGGTAAACATTGTGTCCCTCGCTTCCTGTTACCATCAGCCTAAGACGCATAGATCGGGACCCCCTACCCGAGATCCGCCGGTTTTGACACTGACACCCGTGCCCACATTAAGGCTTGGGGGCTACTAGGCTTCGGGCTTATTATTTATAAATATTAAAAGGGCACATCGATCCCCTGATCTGGTGTTGCCACCCAACCAGTGTCTCGGGGGCTACTGCATTGACAATCCAATGCAGAAAATTTAAAGCGAAATATAGTTTTCGATGAGATTATTATCCTCAGGTTGGTCGGCCGCACCCAACCTGAGTCTCGAGGACTTTGCACACCGCGTTTCTATTCCTAAGTATGCTACCGAGCTGGGAATTGATCCTGAGGCTGATTTTATGAATCGACCTGAGTCTCAGGGGCTACTAGGGTCAGCGGTTTGATTTTTTTCCTTCAGGTGCATCCCGGATATTAGGCCAACACGCACCTTGAGGGCTACTGGCTATACATCTCGGCAGAGATTACATTGCATAATTCAGAATTAAATTTATAAAAATCAGCCCATTGCCGAGGTGGTACACCACCTCGGATACAGTCCAGCGTTGGAGCTTGGACATAGTCCGACGTTGGAGCTCGGACATAATCTGGCGTTGGAGCTTGGATATAGTCCGGCGTTGGAGCTTGGACATAGTCCGGTGTTGGAGCTTGGACATAGTCCGGCGTTGGAGCTCGGATACATTCTGGCGTTGGAGCTCGGAAGCGGTCCGACGTTGGTGCTCGGCTGCTAAAGATACCTTGAATGCAGTCCGGCGTTGGAGCTCAGACGCAAGAGGACGTTGCCGCTCGGGAACAACTTCAAACCCGATGTATGGCATAAAAATAATAAGGCATTGATAAAGGCCGGAAACTTAAATGGGCTCCTCGGATACCCGACGTGTAAAATCTTCGGAGTCACCTCGGCGATCCTCAAGATCAAAGACGAGAAGATTTGTTGAACCAGTTTTCAAGACCAACGACCGAAGGTGAAGAACAGTTTGGAAGAATCGAGGAGCGTCCCCAACTTGAAGACCGGTTCAGGGGGCTACTGACGGTGTCTTGGACTAGGGGGTACTCACCACGTCGTCTCCCGATCAGCTGGATTGGGCCGAGGACCCCCATGGCCGTATACTCATGGGCCAGTTCGGACAACCCCTGCCGCATACAAGGAAGACTCCGCAAGACTTGGCGCCCAAGACAAGGACTCTCCTAAACCCTAGGCCTCAAGTATCTTATATAAACCAAGGCCAGGCTAGTCAATAGAAAATCTCATATTCATTACTACAATCTCGTGGTAGATACATGTACTCTGTACTACTCCCATATGAAAACAATCAAAAGCAGCATGTAGGGTATTATCTCTTCAAGAGAGCCCGAAGCTGGGTAAAACCCCGTGTTCATGTTACCATCGCTCCAAGACGCCTAGCTTAGGACCCCTACTACGAGATACGCCGGATATTGAACCGACAGTGTATGCATTTGCTGAGAATTTGACGGTGCTGCGGTAGCGATGGTTGTCGGCGGCATGGAAGCAGATCTAGGAGGGTAGATGGTGGCGGCGGGGCGTGGTGGACGAGACGGTCATAGGAGTGGCGCCGGTAAGGTGGACGACGGCGGGGATGAAGCGAGAGGACGGGATGCAAGGATCCTGATCTGAAGCCGTGGATGAGAGAGGTCTATCTCTTGTAATGGATGGCGGCGTTGGGGTATCAGCTCTGACATGGTGGAGGAGGACGGCGGTGGATGGGGTGGCGGACGGAGGAGGCTGGGGTGGAGAGGGTGTTTTGGCACCCACGGAGTATGAATGGGGAAAAGGGAGGTAGAGAGGAAGGGGGAACCATGTATTTAGGGCGCGCTTGTCTCAAATGCGAGGAAATTTACAAACTTAGCCCCCGTTTCAAATTTCCTACATCACAGCAATATTAGTCGGTTGGGATAGGACGGTAATCTCGCATACACCGAATATTTGCCGACGAGATTTTGTTATTGGCGCCCACCGTGTATGAATATGAATCGGGGAGGGAGTCAATTTCGACCGAGGACACACTGTGGTTTGGCACCCATCGTGTATGAATCCGGGTGAGAGGCGGTTACGTCACGTTTGGGTGAAATTGCAAACCTACCCCTATCGAAACCTATAGAAATCCAGTAGATAGGCTTTCCGTGGCAGGGATAGGCAGTAGTAATTTCCATCTCACAGATTTTGGTTTTGGGCGGTTACTGCGACTTTCCCTGCTTCGTTCAAATTTTGCAGAGTGCATGTTTACCATGCCAACTCAATTCGAATCCTGTTTGTATTCTATTTTTTTCGGGCGGGATCCATTTTCAATTGGAATTAAATTCTATATACATCATTTTTTATATATACTTTCAAAAGCACAACAAAGAATTCTGCTCCTTTATATGTATAATATGATTTACAAATACAATGACCTCAAAATCTTAAGGTTGAATTCAAAAAAATTTAAACAAATTATGTTCTACTAAAATGTATGGATCAGTAATATCTACATATTAAATAACATAGTTATGCGTGAATTCATATGAGTATGCATGTTTGATAGATCAATTTTGGTTCGAGTATGGATTACATGTATCATCATCTCGAATTTAAATATTTGAATCCCTTTTATGTTCACTCCTTTCACGCCCATCTCTCTCGCATGCATGCTCCTTCATGTAGCTATCACTCTCTTTTCTCCAGCTCACCCACACGCTCACTTCATGTTTCTCCTACCCTCACAAACATGGTCTCTCGACGTCTCCCTTCAGAAGTGTCACACTCTCCCTATCATTATACATTACACGGTTTTCATTATCTCTCACATCTCTACTGTTCTCTGGTATCACTCGGTACCTAAGCTTTCTTTTTCACCGCCACACACAGTCTCCACTTGTCTTTCACTTTGCCTTTCTCTCTATGGGATTCTCTCACACACCCTATATGTCTCTAGATATGACTCATACCACTAAAATTACTCTCTCTCTCTCTCTCTCTCTCTCTCTCTCTCTCTCCTATAGACACAACATTTGTTGCGGTCTCCTTTTCGTCTCCATCCCAGACTGACATTATTCATTTGTTTACCGATTAGACAACCCCCCTCTCTCTCACAGACACACACACAACTCCTGCTTCCACTCCCCTTCCCGACTACCGTCTCTCTCTCTATCTCACAAAACTCTCGCTTTCGCACCCCGACTCGTATTTCTCTCACAAACATTTATCGACTAGCCTCTAGATAGGTTTATACACCTGCACACTCGTGCTTCAACTATCGCATACATGTCTCTCTCCCGCTCCTTGTATCTATTTAGATTTTTCTTCCCTTCTTGAGACACGCCCTCTCGATCGTTCACACACACACTATCGCCTCATTTTAAGCTGATACCTATCGCACACACACTCTTTGTGTCTTTGTCACACATGCACTCCGTCCTCCTCCACTCTCCCTCTCTCTCACACACACATGGGCTTTTTGCAACAACTAGCAAGATGCCCATGCATTGCACGGAACATCAAGATGCATTTTTATGAGTAATTTATCTTGTGGGGGGAAATGATGAACGAGGGAAGGCCTTATTTGCAAATGTGGAGAGGGGTGTGGGTATCTTTTTGCAAAATTGCCATAGTTTCCTTCCTATCCGTCAGATATAGATCGGACGGCCTATATTGCAGGATGGCAGGCACACGATCATCACCGACAATGCTTTTTATAAGAGTAGGGATAAAAAACAGAGTTGGTGATGATGGTGGGCCTGCCATCCTGCAATGTAGGTCATCTGATTTATATCTGACGGATAGGAAGGAAAATAAGGCAATTTACCCGCACTCCTCACCACATTTGCAGATAAGGCCTTCCCCCGTTCATCCTTTTCTCCCACAAGATCTTGATGTTCCGTGCAACAGACGAGCATCTTGCTAGTAAGAGTAGAAATTAGACATATACCACTTCTTGAATCTTCAAACCAACAACATTCCTCCCTTATCTCATCAAAACCGCCAAAGGAATATATTTTGAGTGAAACATAACATATTTTTAGTGATATACGTATTTCAAAACTAGACTTTTTCTATCAAATCAGTGAATATGTATTAATCTACTTTGATCATGTGGCAACGCATTGGCACATTGCTAGTAGTTATTATAATTTTTTGGACACCAGACAAACGATGGAGTACATATACGAAGAGAAGAGGCGCACGCACGCAGTCGGCCTCTTGCTGTCTTGCACACATGAGTGTTACGTAAAGGTGACATTAACAAATAAACCCTAAAACCCTAGGTGTACGATTGCTGCATTCGCGGGTACCGGGTACGTGGTGGAGCACCTTTGTAGGAATAGTCAGCTCGCATGATAATTTGATTTGTAGGAGTTGATGGTAAGGACCATAGGTGAACGAATTGGAGGCGGTGGCTCGCCAGTTGCCACAGATCGAGTAGCCACGTTTAAAGTATCATTTTTTAGCAGGATTAAGAGTTCCGATTTTCAATGGCGCGTTATAAGTACTAAGTAGTTTTTAGAATGATTGGTATGGAGCGAAAATGGAATTCATAGTACTATGTACCTCCTTGGCGTATGGTTGTATGGGTTTATGTTGCGAGATGTTGAACCTGGTAGTTCTAGGGAAAAGACTATGGTTTAGATTTAGATGCTGGTTTTCAGTAATGAAAATCGGAAGGGGAAACCCTTCTTTGATTAAAAAAAACTACTACCTCCATTCTGGTTTACTAGTCCCCATCGTATTTTGGGTCAAAGTTTGTCCACGAATTTTACTTGTAAAATGTGAATGGAAAACGATTTTGTTATACCCAAACAAAAAAGGACTGGAGGGAGTGATTGCTCTGACACGGACGTGACCTCTCATAGTGCAGGCATTGAACATACATCCTCCATGGTTCTCTGATGCCATTGAACACAAGAGCTTCATTTACACTGTCGACTCCTTCTATGGCTGGACATATTGCTGGCCTACTCCAATCATCACTACAATCGGCTGTTACAGCAGTATGTTACTTTCCTATGATATCATGATGGCTTGCTTATATTACTGTCAACATTTGCTGAAAAATATTCATGCTCATAACATGTTGTTTTTAAGATTGACTACATCAAGAGCCCATTTTTATTTGACTGCAACTTGATATGATGGTGTAGGCCGCCTGGTGTCCCTACCCTTCCTAATCCCAGAAGCTTTCAAAGAAAAGCGGCATGGCAGTTGCAGGTGGTTCCTGGCTCGATCAGACGACGACGAACGATTGACGATTGTTTGCACGTACCGGACGTGTTGTTTCTCGGAATACAATCACAGTCACTGCAAGGTCTTTGAGCAGGATCCCAGCTTCTCTAGGCCTTCAGGAATTTTTGACTGGAGGCTAGTAAGTAGCCATGGTACATGCTCTCTGTTTGTAGGACTGAATTATTCGATTAACCAGGAGATAACCGACGACAAGGATCATGATTGCAGCGCGGTTTCGTTCATCAGGCAAAACTGTGTGTACATAGCGTACCATGCGTCTGTGCATGCACCATACCCTGATATGTGCCGCCATGCTTTGCAGCCCAAAGTAGGAGAGAGGGTCGCAAGTATCAGACTTCGACCTGCTGGCTGGAGTTTCCCCCGTCAGGCACCCATGTGGTTCAAGCCGTCGGCCAATCTCCACAACTTAATAAATAGTAATGTCTAACTGAGCCAGTTAGTTAGATGCGTACACTTGGCGTAGTAGGATCTTTATTTAGCTTGATGCATACACTTGTTCTTTTTTGGTATCCCTTTTGTAATAATGGCTGATGTTTGGTTTGGAAGAGAGAGCTGCGTCTTCACTCTTCTGGCCTGCTTACTGCTTCTGTTGCATCCCCAGCCCTGGTTGTTGGTGCTGCTGTTTTCAATGTACAATCAGTAGTATATTTCGTCAGTTGGTTGAATAAATGTGTTATTAGAACGACAAACACAATGTTTTGGAAGTCGTTGCACGGTTCGATCCTTAGTGCCCCGTACCGTACGTAACGCATACTATTTTTCGTACGCAACACATTTTCCACTTGTTGATAACATGCAATCCACTAATGAAGGCCCAATAGAGGAGCCCATAATTAACTGGAAGGGAGGCTCTCACATGAATCTGGCCCAGGTACATGCTCATGGTCCCCTAAACATAAATAAGTAAATAAATAAATAAAGCTAAATGCTCATGCGCCAGTTCTTTACATTCATGATTTAACATGAGGATATTATTTCCTATGATAGTGTCGTTACATTCAGTCGATATTATTCTTAGGCAAAGATAGCGACCAGTCTTCTTTCTCCCAGCATTTTCTTCCTGCAACTAACGGACCCATGCAAGTCATAGTCAATGTCGTAAATAGTTCCGGTCCATTTTTATTTTTCAATAAGAATGTCCAACCCAACCCAGCACATTGGCGATAGCACTTTATCCTCCGCCTTGGTGCGCTCGCCGCGGCGCCGCCGTTCGGCCCTGTCAACATAGTTTTTTTTTGAAATGGTCCCTGTCAACATAGTGAATCAGGAGAGAACTGTAGTTGTGAGTATGACAGTACGGACCCACCAGGTCCACTCCCGAACATAAGCAAGCGCCTCTTTTACTACTCAGATGCACCCCTCATTTTTTACTCTAATCCACCCTGTTGATATCTGGGACCCACATCATTTTTAACGTATAGTCAATTAACGACAGAATTGCACAACTTTTTTTTGAGTAGTAATTCGGAGGAGCAGGCTATAAACTGGGTTGTGCGGTCTCTGTGGCCCGTCTAACAACATGACCAACCCAGCAGGTTTTTCTTTGGGAAAATAGGTAGCCCAATATTTCTTTTTGAAGAATACCCAAGCTAGGCCTATTTGTTTTCTTCGACTTACTGGGCTGCAAATCTTTCAAGACGAGGAGGGATGCATTCCGGCCTGGCCAAAGAGTATGGTCAGTGTCTGTTAAAAGTAATATCAAAGGGGTTGAAAATTCCAAAACAATTATAGCAAATGGGATATTAGTTTCTTTTTTTTGTTTTTGTTCTTCACTGATATTTTATAGTATTTCATTGGATTTACCATGACATAGTACTAATTTATTTTTAAATTTGTTTTAGTATGGCTACTAATTTTTGGATTAAGAATATTTTGTTCCCCAGCCAAAATTTGCGAATTTTCAAAATTTCGCACATATTTAGTTTTTTTAACTCTGGTACTGACCAGAAAATGGGTAGCAATTCTAAAAATGGAAACGGGCTGCAATAAATTCCATATGAATTAGAAAATGAGTAAAAATTATAAAAATAATAGCAAATGGGCTGTACACGCCACAGATTTCGAGGCTGACTTGTTTACGCAAGGCTTTGTCAGTCAACACACGATTCTAGCAGCAGTGACTGTTGGATGTCCATCCAACGGCCGACGTGCTTCTTCAATCTCTGATCTTCCTGCTCCAGCCGCCTAAACTAGCGCCGGCGGGACTGCCTGCTCCCTCCTCTTGTGGCCCACTGTGATGCCGCACAGGCTTCCCCGGCCCACCCTACTCCCTCCGCTGGCCTGGCCCACGCAATCAACTGCCTCCTTATTACGCGAAAAAAATGATTTGTCCCACTGACATCTGGGGCACAGCGGTTGGGAGGCTGACCTATGGGCCTACTAAGTTGACGCGTACGCAGGGCTTGTCAACTTAGTCAACAAACGATTGTAGCAGCAGTAACCGTTGGATTTGAATCGAACGGTCCTGCTGCTTCTTCAATTGCTGCTCTTCTTGCACCAGCCGCCCAAACCAGCACCGACGAGACCGCTTGCTCCTGCCTCCAGTGGCCGGCTGTGCTGTCATTGAGGCCTCACCGCCCCCTACTACTCCCACCGCTAGCCAGGCCCTGCGGCGACGGCAGCCTCATACCGCAGCCGAACCAGTGAACCCTCATACTCCTCTCCTCGTGGGCATCCACTGCTGCGTCTTCCCCGGCTCCGTGTCCTCCCCTTCCTAGGCCTCGCCATTGTCCATCACCCTGGTGCTCTCGGCACGGCGTGGTCAACATGGTCATGGAACGACTTCCATCGGACGTGGACTATACGTGGAGAGGCTGACAGCTGGGTCCACGGCCGGACACAAGGAAATGCCTCCTTTTTACGTGCAAAATAATGATTCCTCTAGCTGACATCTGGGACCCACCGGAAGGGCCTCTGTATTTCACAAAAAAAACGTTCCCCCCGCTGAAAGGTCGGACCCACCAGCTATATCTTCGCACGCAAGGAAGTGTCTCCTTATTATGCACAAAAAATGAATACCCCCTGCTAGCTGGGACCCACCATAGTGGGTGGCTGACTTGTGGGCCTACTAAGTTGACGGGGATGGAGGGCTTTGTCAACTTAGTCAATACTCCAGTGACCGTATGATGTCCATCCAACGGCCATAGTGCTTCTTCAACCTCTGGTCTTCTTGCTCTAGCCGCCCAAAGCAGCGGCGGTCGTGCCGCCTGCTCCTGCCTCCCGTGGTCGGCTGTGCTGCCGCGGAGGCCTCACCGCCCCCATACTACTCCCACTGCTGGCCAGGCCATCCTTCTACTCACCCACACCCCCTGTTATTCTGCGGCAACGGTAGCCTCACACCGCAGCCGAACCAGTGAACCATCGTACTCCTCTCCGTGTGGGCATCCACTGCCGCGTCTTCCCCAGCTCCACGCCGTCCCCTTCCTAGGCCTCGCCGTCGTCCACCGCTGTGGTGCTCTCGACGTGGCGTGGTCAACGCGGTCAAGGAACGACTTCCATTGGACGTGGACTGTACATGGACTGTACGTGGAGAGGCTGACAGCTGGGTCCATGGCCGCAGCAAGGAAGTGCCTCCTTATTACGCGGAAAATAATAATACCTCCACCTGACAGTAGGGACCCATCAGACGGGCCACTGTATTTCGTGAAAAAAATATTTCCCCCTGACTGCTGGGACCCACCAGCTACATCTTCGCATGCAAGGAAGTGCGTCCGGGCAAAAAAAAAACGATTCGCCCCCTGACTGCTGGGACGCACCAACTACATCTTCGCACGCAAGGAAGTGCCTGACAGTCGGGACCCACCTGGTCGAGGCGTACGTAGCTTTGTCATTCTGGTCGCAAATGTGTACGTACATACTAGTGGATGTAGAGGCACACACGTGTCGTAGTAGAGGCGCGCACATAGCATGTACACATACGTACAGCCGCCAGTGTGCAAGAAAGAAAATACGGCCACGTACGTACATACGGGCGGGCTCTCGAACGCCTACTTGCGCATACGTACGACCAGTGCTTGTGTACATGGATGGGTCGGAACGGAGAAATAGCACCGTCGCCGTGTTCATGGGGAGCCAACTGGCTAGGTCGGAACGGAATGCGTCATCGTGTTCATCGGGAGGGCTTGGACGGAATAGGCGATGGAAACAAGGCATGGCGTACCGCAGACCGGAGGAAACAACCTTGTGTTCGACCGGCCACATTCGAAACAGGATCATGTTCATCGGGAGGGGTCTGGCGTACCGCAAAACGGAGGAAACGGAGTTGTGTTGGACCTCCTACGTTCGAAACAGGGTCCTGTTGATCGGGAGGGGTGTGGCATATGACAAAACAGAGGAAACAGACTTGTGTTGGAGCGCTATAGTCGAAACAGGGGTCCTGTTCATCGGGAGGGGTGTGGTGTATCGCAAAATGGGACTCCACAGTATACTGTTCATCTCCACCGTCGACCTCCTCCAGCCTCCACGGGCTACTGTTCATCCACCGTCAACCTCCTCGAGCCTCCACCTGCGACTGTTCATCCACGGGCTCCTGTTCATCCAGCCTCCACCGTGCGCTACTCCACCGGCTACTGTTCAACCACCCTCTCCATGGGCTCTTATTCAACCACCCTTCACGGGCCACTGTTCATCCACCCCTCCACCATCTACTGTTCATCCAACCCTCCACCGGGTCGTCCTGTTCATCCAGCCCTCCAAGGGGTCCTGTTCATCCAGCCCCAACCGGCTCGATCGATCGGGGTCCTGTCCCTCTAGAGGCAACGCCGCAGGGTCCTATTCATCCACCCCCACCGCTCACTGTTCATCCAACCCCCCCCCCCCCCCCCGCCCGCAACACTCACTGTTCATCTAGAGGCAGCATCGATCGGCTTCAGTTAGCAGCAGTAGCGAAGGAATCGCTCGATCGCTCGGGTTCAGTAACGCGTAGCCTGCAGTGCAATCGCTCGCGTTCAGTTAGGCGATGCCTCGCTTGGGTTCAGTTAGAGCCCAACACCTTGCACACACGCGCTTACGTGTATGAGAGAAACACGCATCGCTCGGCCCCCGACCACCCACCGTAACCGGGAACTCGCCGAAATTTTCCTCGCCCTCGCTTCTACCATAGTTTCTTCCATCATGGACGGCCCAAAGAATGTCATGCAGCTGCGTCTCCGGCCCGCCCAGGACGAAATGCCTATTTGCTGTCATGATTTTTTCCCATAGAAGTAGGAGCCCACCACATCTATGATGATACCGGGTTTTGTCACAATTATCGTCATAGAAGTGTCATAAGTATGACAGAATTTTTTTCCGTTCAACCCATAATGTCTCGGACGTGTCTTTTTTTATAGTGCCAGGTCCCATGAATTTTTAGCCTCTCACGAATTTTCATTGATTATAACGACACCAGACATGCATCATAGCCCTAGAGAACGGCGTCGAGGCCATGCCTCCCGTTGGTAGGATATGGCACATATATGGACCAAAGAGCTTAACATGGGGCACTCATCCCATTCCCTGCTATGATTTCATGTGGCCGTGTAAGATCTTGAACTTTCGAGGTTACAACCATAGAAATGCGGTAAAATGGCCCGAATATGCGAGGGAGGGAGGGGGTGGGGGCGAGAAAGGCCACACAATTACCTACCCCCATTATTGAAGTTTATTTTTTCTGGAAAGAAACAATTTTTTATAAATAAGGAATTTTTAGCACTTATTAATAATGATTTTATAATTTCACATTGTAAGGTGCATTTTTCTCTCTAAAACAAAGGTGTTGTAAACGCACAAAACTCCTCCTTGAGCCTTTCACCATCACATTCACGTTGAACTCACCCAAAAAGGATTTCCCTATTTTTTATGATTTTCCTTTGTTTTTATTTTTTTAGACAAAAGGATTTTCCTTTATGTTTTTTTATTAGTAACATAGGGTTTTACTTTGTGACTGGTAAGCAGCCTGTTGGCCTGTTTGGTTGTTTCTTTACGAACTAGACCCACGGGCCGTTATTTGCTGGGCTTGACACGGATAGGGTCCATGTCATCACCCCTATCGCCCACACACCCCCTCCCCCCTCATCCTCACCCTCCCCACAAACCACCCCGCCGCGACCCCTCTGCCTACTCGCCTGGCCGCTCTCGACGGTTGGAGCAGAAGAGCATGGAGTGAGATTGGGAGGCCGTCAACAAGCACCTAGCAACTACCGGCAACTAGGTGAAGTGAGAAACCCTAAGTTGTAATCTTCGACTTCTTTGTCCCTTGTTGTGTTGCTGTTTCGGGAGTAGGATATGGTTTTCAAAGTTGGAGATTAAATAGTTAGGATTTTCAAATCGGAGGTTAGATGGAAGGCGATGCAGAGATTGAAGGAAGTTTTCTACATCGGTAGCTTGCTCGGTATTTTTTTCTAGGGTTTCGGTATTCCAGGATTTTCATAACAATGAGCAAGTGCAGATGCGTAACACAATATAGCAGCAAATATCAGCAAACATTTCTTTTAAAAACTTTAAAAAAATTGGCATTATGCAGTGGGAAATCCAGGAAGAAACCGGAGTGTGGGCTCAAAGCTTATAAGCTGGGCTAGTGGATTAAATTCCTTTTTAGGCCGAAATTAGGTTGGGTGTAGTAAGGCAGCTATTAACTTGTAGTCCTAGATTGCAAGTCAACTAAACATTTCTCAGAATAATATTTACTGCAGTGTTTCTTTTTTTGCAGAATATGAAATTTTGATCCAAATATTTGTATCTTTGTAGGGAAATAACAATAACCTCTTAATTCTGTTGCCCAAATTAGTTCATATTTTAAAAGATTATAAATGTGAGGGCATACAATATATCATAGTTTTTAGGAATAATTTTAATCTTTATTTTGTGTGCTTATGTAGTACTAGGAAAAAGTGAAGTAAGTTCTTTTTCTCCAATATGACACACAAGTGGCTAATTTAGTTGGTTATGCTGACGATCCTTCGTCCTTCCAGAATAGATTTTCTTTTCTTTTTTCTAGGAACAAATTGTTGGATGCAGATGTATGTAGATGGGTTGTATGTTGAAGGTGTGTGTGTGTACATTCGGGTGGGCCAAGTAACAGCAGTAGTAGGATTTATGTTTTGATAGTACTTTTCTCAGAGATTACTGCTTAGTCTCAGACACTACCTTAGTTGTGCTGCAGAGGAGGAGGGGCCAATGCCGCGCGTCGATGCTCGGGGTGAGCCCATGCTGCCAGTCGAGGATCAAGAGAAGGACATGTCTGAACAAGCTACAGTGCGGTGGGCACGCGCTGTGTTGCGGGGTTATGAGGAGTGGAGGGCGAGCCACCCGCGCAGTTCAAGTGTGTGATTGTTGATTACTGATGCAGTACATTTGTTGATTATAATTTATGATTGTTGCCTAGTGTGTTTACATGCATACACCCTTTTCTTAAATTCCCATCCTTTGCTTTTCTTCATTTTATTTTGTTTACACAGGTGGTGCCCATAACCTGTCGATAGGACTGCAACAGGCCCGATGCCACTGGGTTGACATTTACCATCAAGCTAGATGGGGACACTTCAGCTGTGGTATAAATAATCATGTCAATTTTTAATTGTATTGTGTTTGTTCCCCTATACTTTGAAGATTAACAAAATGTTGGAAATAAATAGCAATTAAATTCTACATGTACAGATTGTGCCATGCTACTCATGGCACCAGTTCAGCCCCATCCCAGACAGTTCATTGCCTTTTCAAGCGAGAGGGAGCCGCACGTATGATTTTGGCGTGTACAAAGGGAATTCAAGGGCGATCATGGTGGTGAAAACTAGTGCAAGTTTGTTGAAGACTTCGACCTGTGAGAAGGCGACCTTGTCTCCTTTGATTTGACTGAAGACATTCCTATGGTGTACTTCTGCAACCTGCCAAGGACATGCGATCAAAACAAATAGCGTAAATATCCTCTAGAATCAGTTGTCATAACAAAGGGAATTAATTTGACGAAGCAAGAGGAGCGTAACCTACATGACCTTTTGGTGATGAAGAAAGGTTATATAGGTGCATTTTTGTCCACCGCTTCACCAAGTCGAACATAGCAGGAAAGACGATGGTATGTTTTTGGTGTACTAGTATTTTCTATTTTGTATGCAATTTTCTTTGTTTTTTCATGGAGAGAAAGATTAATGATATGCTATTGTAGCTGAAACCAGTGAATACACTGATGTGTGTTTTTGCATATCCTTTTGTTTCCCATAACTGAAGATCCTTATGTAATATATGTAGATGCAGCTGAAGATCCTTTTTTTACTGCTCCTTCACATATTTGATAATTTTTCTTCCTATGATGGTGCATATAGAGATTACCGGTGAAAGTTGTCGACGCCCTGAAGACCCCAGGAGATGGGAATATTCCGGGAGATGGGCTTGCTGGCATTCGGCTGTGCAAGGATAGTTTCGTGCCGGTCAAGTACCACAAGTGTGATGATGGCCGCATCATCTTCGGCAAGGGATGGAGTGATTTTGTTGA
This sequence comes from Triticum aestivum, assembly GCF_018294505.1. Lineage (NCBI taxonomy): Eukaryota > Viridiplantae > Streptophyta > Magnoliopsida > Poales > Poaceae > Triticum > Triticum aestivum. The sequence goes on along the minus strand of NC_057795.1, from coordinate 90,058,601 downwards.
TAGTGAAGAGCTCAAGGTTCATAAAGCCGTTCTTTTCGGTTTCAAGACCACCACCCGTGAAGATCTTCAGATCGAGGTGGTTATGAACATGCTGACCGAGGAGCCACAAATGTAGCACGATGACGCAAGAGTGTCCTTTACACTAGGTATGGTGCAAAAACTATGTTGATAGCAGTTATGCATCTATGGGGTTACGTCTTCATTCTGTCTTGGGTGATGATGACTATGAGAGGAGGACATGTTGCAGTTAGAGTAAATGCTAGGATTGGGCCCTATTCAGGACTCAAAATAGGGCTTACACAGGTGGTTGCTTTATTGGCTGTTGTTTCCCTGGCTATAATCATGAATGATGGTAGTGCAAATGGAATTGTTAAGGGGGGTTTATTAATAATTTAAATCATGGATTTAAGATGGTAGAACTACCTATGAGTGTTTGCGTAGGAGATGCAGGAAGGGAATCATTTGTGTTCTTCACTCTTTGGTAATGCATGAATAATGTGAGATTACAAAATAAATGTTACAGTGATCTTATGATTCTTGTTTAGCTAATTTGCTTGTGGATCATGGGATGGTCTATATTGCAGATGAAGGTGGTAAACAAAGAGGTGCTGATGTTGGGAGCAAAGAGGTGCTGATGGCCTATATGCGCAGGCTAGAGCATGTAGCAGGTGAATTGTACAGTTCATCACAAGTGTCGAGTCACAGGTTACAGCGGTGTCGCCTGCGCATCTCTCAGCTATATTTTCTGTCCTCTGTCGTAGTCTTATTTTTTGGACCTTCATGTTAAGTCTGGATGGGCTTGCTACCATGTATGATTTGTGCTGCTAGTTGATTACTTTAGTTTCTAGCTGTAGTTTGTATCAGGGCTTGAAAGACCATGTGGTTTTTGTTAATGGAAAATCAGAAGGGGCGACCCTTCTTTTGATTAAAAAATATGAACTTTCTCTATGCAACTAAAAAATAATTTTTCTCTATTCAAACCCAGTTGAGAACAATATTCATTATAAATCTAAAATAATCTTTTGGTAAAAATGGCTATCGCATTCTATATCATAGCTAGCAAAACTGAAACAAAATAAACGTCTTAAGTGTAATATCTCTTGAACACGGATCAAATTAGGCAAGACAACTAGAATAAAGGATGATTCAACTTGTAGGAAATTTGAACTTACGACTTACTAGCAGTATAATAAAGTTTATAGACTATCAGCTAGATAAATAGAAGAAACATTTTAGGTTGATTCATTCTTCCTTCCGGACTTCCTCGACCGCCTAGATGGTTTGGCGAGATGCTGGCACTGACTCTCGAACCCCTTCTGGAAGTTCACCAATCGTCTGTATACATCGCAGGTGGCATACGCATCCTTGGAAGCATAATAAATGTTCTTCAAGGGCAAGAGCGCTTTTGCCCATATATGGTGGTCATCTTCTGTGATAGCATCCTTCATCTTGTTGTAGCTGTGGTGGATGATGTTACCAGCGTAGTCTGCCAAGCCATACTTTGGCTTAATCGTCACTGGATCAGGCACTCTCCACATATTCTGGATATCCACAAAGTTTCGTACCACCAGACCAACACGCTTGAGTTTTTCATGGTCATTGTTGATGTCCACCCCAACAAAGGTGTACTCCTCGTCGAGCAGGAAGGCGGCAAGCAGGACGCAGTGCTCATCAGCAACGCTTATGTGGTACACGAGGACATAAATTCCAATGCATAACTGGACCACGGTAGCCATTTGTGTCGGACCACGAGGCCAGGTGAACTCCACATCCAGTGCAACTATCATCTGGTCGTCGTTCTGCAGCCAGTATTGATCTGCGAATGCAGTACTCAACACTGCTAGCCTTGTTCGTGTACTTCACAAATTTTTTGGTATTTCCATCTACCCCAACAGCATAATCTTTCACGAACGCCATGATGAAGGACTGTAATTGATGAAACCAGTATAAGACATGAAGCATGACAATAACATGATAACAATAAGCCGAGATGAAGCGCTTGCGCATGCCCGTCCTAAATAATTGGGACGGGGCTCGTCCCGCGTGTTGGAGTCCTCCCGCCTGCTGGAGTCCTCGCTTTCCTTTCTCATGTTCTCATATAAAATGGGCTCATCCCATTATAATAGGCCCGTATAAGAAAGCACAAGAAGCCCAAACGCTTCACGGTTGAGATTAACTTGCTAAAATAATTCTCAAAAAAAAACTTGCTAAAAAACATTACATGATCTAAAACTACCTCTTCGTGAGATCCCAAATTCCCAATATTTCCTTGTGGTCGGTTGTTAGAGAATCCCCTATAAATACAAAGCTTTTCACGGTATAGATCGTATACTCCACCCCACGCCTCCCATACCTAGCCTTCCATGACTACACTGAATTACCACCCCACGCCACCCAAAGTAGCTCCTAGGTCAGTGAAACCGATGGAGCCGTCATCTTCGAAGCCTGCATCGGCGAATCCTGAGATGAAAGAGAAGGGCACGCCAGAGAAGCCAACAAAAGAGAAGGGCACGTCGGAGAAGCCGGTGGAGCAAAAGATGAAAGCGAACGGCAATGGAGCCGGTCGCCATCGAGAGAATCCTCCGGTAATGATCGATATCCTTGTATTCTATGTACTCCCTCCTTCCCAAGTCTGCATGCAATCCCATAATTTATGGCGCACTTCCTTTTGATCTCGTTTAGTTACAGCCATAACGAACTATCCCTATTTTGCCGAAGGGAGATGGGTGTGTCTAGAAAGAAAATAAAAAAGGACAAAAAAGGCTTGTACGGATCTTAGCATAAAATCAATTACATAGGACTTATATGTGCAATAAAATCAAGGTTATTGTATTTGTTTATATGCCTTAAAATTTGGAAATTGCTAATTTTTTGGCATAGGCTTTCTAAATGAGTTCTTAGTCTCTAGTGATTGAAACTGTTGGTGATTGCCCTTAATTTTGCATGGTCTTTACTAATTGATCTTTTTGAATCTGATGGGAACTAAGGAGTATGTGCTGCTACTGGAGAACTACTAACAAAATTGACAGGAAGGAGAACTCACCGTTCCAGAAGCCAGATTGTTGGGAGAGTGGGTGACGCAGAGGAAGAGGGAATCGAGAGGACGCAGAGGTAGAGGAACCATTTTGGAGAGTCATGGCAGTGAGGATGAAGCGCTTGCGCATGCCCGTCCTAAATAATTGGGACGGGGCTCGTCCCGGCTGTTGGAGTCCTCCCGCCTGTTAGAGTCCTCGCTTTCCTTTCACATGTTCTTGATACGTCTCCAACGTATCTATAATTTTTGATTGTTCCATGCTATTATATTACCTGTTTTGGATGTTTATGGGCTTTATTTTATACATTTATATCATTTTTGGGACTAACCTACAAACCGGAGGCCAAACCTGTATTGTTATTTTTTTTGCCTATTTTAGTATTTTGAAGAACCGGAGGCCAAACTAGTGCATGTCAGTCGGTGGAACATGTCTCACGTAAGCGTACGTGTAAGGTCGGTCCGGGCCGCTTCATCCCACAATACCGCTGAAGCAAAATAAGACTAGTAGTGGCAAGAAAGTTGACAACATCTACGCCCACAATAGATTTGTGTTCTACTCGTGCAATAGAGAACTACGCATAGACCTAGCTCATGATGCCACTGTTGGGGAACGTTGCATAAAATAAAAAAAATTCTACGTTCACCAAGATCAATCTATGAGTTCATCTAGCAACGAGAGAGAGGAGTGCATCTACATACCCTTGTAGATCGCGAGCGGAAGCGTTCAAGAGAACGGGGTTGAGGGAGTCGTACTCGTCGTGATCCAAATCACCGAAGATCCTAGCGCCGAACAGACGGCACCTCCGCGTTCAACACATGTACGGTCAACGTGACGTCTCCTCCTTCTTGATCTAGCAAGGGGGAAGGAGAGGTTGATGAAGATCCAGCAGCACGACGGCGTGGTGGTGGATGCAGCAGGGATCCGGTAGGGCTTTGCTAAGCGACTATGGGAGGAAGAGGTGTAGCAAGGGGGGAGGGAGGCGCCAGACGTCCGGGATCTCATCCGGGACTCCGAACAACTTTCGGTTTGCTGCATACTAATATCTTTACAACCCTAGCGTCACCGAACCTTAAGTGTGTAGACCCTACGGGTTCGGGAGACATGTAGACATGACCGAGACGGATCTCATCGGATGATCTCATACTCCTTGATGATCTCATCGGATGAATCACGATGTCGAGGATTTAAGCAACCCCGTATACAATTCCCTTTGTCAATCGGTACGTTACTTGCCCGAGATTCGATCGTTGGTATCCCAATACCTCGTTCAATCTCGTTAACGGCAAGTCACTTTACTCATACCGTAATGCATGATCCCGTGACCAGACACTTGGTCACTTTGAGCTCATTATGATGACGCATTACCGAGTGGGCCCAGAGATACCTCTCCGTCATACGGAGTGACAAATCCTAGTCTCGATCCGTGTCAACCCAACAGACACTTTCGGAGATACCTGTAGTGCACCTTTATAGCCACCCAGTTACGTTGTGACATTTGGTACACCCAAAGCACTCCTACGGTATCCGGGAGTTACATGATCTCATGGTCTAAGGAAAAGATACTTGACATTGAAAAAGCTCTAGCATAACGAACTACACGATCTTGTGCTATGCTTAGGATTGGGTCTTGTCCATCACATCATTCTCCTAATGATGTGATCCCGTTATCAATGACATCCAATGTCCATAGTCAGGAAACCATGACTATCTATTGATCAACGAGCTAGTCAACTAGAGGCTCACTAGGGACATATTGTGGTCTATGTATTCACACGTGTATTACGATTTCCGGATAACACAATTATAGCATGAATAAAAGACAATTATCATGAACAAGGAAATATAATAATAATTATTTATTATTGCCTCTAGTGCATATTTCCAACAGTCTCCCACTTCCACTAGAGTCAATAATCTAGTTACATTATGATGAATCGAACACCCATAGAGTTCTGGTGTTGATCATGTTTTGCTCGTGGAAGAGGTTTAGTCAACGAATCTGCGACATTCAGATCCGTATGCACTTTGCAAATATCTATGTCTTCATCTTGAACATTTTCACGAATGGAGTTGAAGCGATACTTGATGTGCCTGGTCTTCTTGTGAAACCTGGGCTCCTTGGCAAGGGTAATAGCTCCAGTGTTGTCACAGAAGAGGGTAATAGCTTCATGCAGATTGCTTCGTGCGCTGCCTCCGAGGCTGCCATGTACTCCGCTTCACATGTAGATCCTGCCACGACGCTCTGCTTGCAACTGCACCAGCTTACTGCTCCACGATTCAACATATACACGTATCCGGTTTGTGACTTAGAGTCATCCAGATCTGTGTCGAAGCTAGCGTCGACGTAACCCTTTACGATGAGCTCTTCGTCACCTCCATAAACGAGAAACATGTCCTTTGTCCTTTTCAGGTACTTTAGGATATTCTTGACCGCTGTCCAGTGTTCCTTGCCGGGATTACTTTGGTACCTTCTTACCAAACTTATGGCAAGGTTTACATCAGGTCTGGTACACAGCATGGCATACATAATAGATCCTATGGCCGAGGCATAGGGGATGCCACTCATCTCTTCTTTATCTTCTACCGTGGTCGGGCATTGAGCCGAGCTCAATCTCACACCTTGCAATACAGGCAAGAACCCTTTCTTGGACTGATCCATTTTGAACTTCTTCAATATCTTATCAAGGTATGTGCTTTGTGAAAGACCTATGAGGCGTCTCAATCTATCCCTATAGATCTTGATGCCTAATATGTAAGCAGCTTCTCCAAGGTCCTTCATTGAAAAACACTTATTCAAGTAGGCATTAATGCTGTCCAAAAGTTCTATATCATTTCCCATCAAAAGTATGTCATCTACATATAATATGAGAAATGCTACAGAGCTCCCACTCACTTTCTTGTAAACGCAGGCTTCTCCATAAGTCTGCATAAACCCGAACACTTTGATCATCTCATCAAAGCGAATGTTCCAACTCCGAGATGCTTGCACCAGCACATAAATGGATCGCTGGAGCTTGCATACCTTGTTAGTATTCTTAGGATCGACAAAACCCTCCGGCTGCATCATATACAGTTCTTCCTTAAGATAGCCGTTAAGGAATGCCGTTTTGACGTCCATCTGCCATATCTCATAATCATAGTATGCGGCAATTGCTAACATGATTCGGATGGACTTCAGCTTCGCTACGGGAGAGAAAGTCTCATCGTAGTCAACCCCTTGAACTTGCCGGTAACCCTTAGCGACAAGTCGAGCTTTATAGATGGTAATATTACCATCCGCGTCCGTCTTCTTCTTAAAGATCCATTTGTTTTCTATCGCTCGCCGATCATTGGGCAAGTCTGTCAAAGTCCATACTTTGTTTTTATACATGGATTCTATCTCGGATTGCATGGCTTCAAGCCATTTGTTGGAATCTGGGCCCGCCATCGCTTCTTCATAGTTCGAAGGTTCACCGTTGTCTAACAACATGATTTCCAGGACAGGGTTGCCATACCACTCTGGTGTGGAACGTGTCGTTGTGGACCTACCAAGTTCAGTAGCAACTTGATCCGAAGTACCTTGATCATCATCATTAATTTCCTCTCCAGTCGGTGTAGGCACCACAGGAACATTTTCCTGAGCTGCACTACTTTCCGGTTCAAGAGGTAGTACTTTATTGAGTTCTACTTTCCTCCCACTTACTCCTTTCGAGAGAAACTCTTTTTCCAGAAAGGATCCGTTCTTGGCAACAAAGATCTTGCCTTCGGATCTAAGGTATAAGGTATACCCAATGGTTTCCTTAGGGTATCCTATGAAGACGCATTTTTCTGACTTGGGTTCGAGCTTTTCAGGTTGAAGTTTCTTGACATAAGCATCGCATCCCCAAACTTTTAGAAATGACAGCTTAGGTTTCTTCCCAAACCTTAATTCATACGGTGTCGTCTCAACAAATTTAGACGGAGCCCTATTTAAAGCGAATGTAGCTGTCTCTAGAGCATATCCCCAAAATGATAGCGGTAAATCGGTAAGAGACATCATAGATCGCACCATATCCAATAGAGTGCGATTACGATGTTCGGACACACCGTTACGCTGAGGTGTTCCAGGCGGCGTGAGTTGTGAAACGATTCCACATTTCCTTAAGTGCGTACCAAATTCATGACTTAAATATTCTCCTCCACGATCTGATCGTAAGAATTTTATCTTTCGGTCACGTTGATTCTCTACTTCATTCTGAAATTCCTTGAACTTTTCAAAGGTCTCAGACTTGTGTTTCATCAAGTAGACATACCCATATCTACTTAACTCATCAGTGAGAGTGAGAACATAACGATATCCTCCACGAGCCTCAACGCTCATTGGACCACACACATCAGTATGTATGATTTCCAATAAGTTGGTTGCTCGCTCCATTGTTCCGGAGAACGGAGTCTTGGTCATTTTGCCCATGAGGCATGGTTCGCATGTGTCAAATGATTCATAATCGAGAGACTCTAAAAGTCCATCAGCATGGAGCTTCTTCATGCACTTGACACCATTGTGACCAAGGCGGCAGTGCCACAAGTATGTGGGACTACCGTTATCAACTTTACATCTTTTGGTATTCACACTATGAATATGTGTAATATTACATTCGAGATTCATTAAGAATAAACCATTGACCATCGGGGCATGACCATAAAACATATCTCTCATATAAATAGAACAACCATTATTCTCGGATTTAAATGAGTAGCCTTCTCGTATTAAAGGAGATCCAGATACAATGTTCATGCTCAAACTTGGCACTAAATAACAATTATTGAGGTTTAAAACTAATCCCGTGGGTAAATGTAGAGGCAGCGTGCCGACAACGATCACATCGACCTTGGAACCATTCCCGACGCGCATCGTCAGCTCGTCCTTCGCCAGTCTCCGCTTATTCCGCAGCTCCTGCTGTGAGTTACAAATATGAGCAACGACACCGGTATCAAATACCCAGGAGTTGCTATGAGTGCTGGTAAGGTACACATCAATTACACGTATATCACATATACCTTTAGTGTTGCTGGCCTTCTTGTCCGCTAAGTATTTGGGGCAGTTCCACTTCCAGTGACCCTTCCCTTTGCAATAAAAGCACTCAGTCTCAGGCTTGGGTCCATTCTTTGACTTCTTCCCGACAACTGGCTTACCGGGCGCGACAACATCTTTGCCGTCCTTCTTGAAGTTCTTCTTACCCTTGCCCTTCTTGAACTTGGTGGTTTTATTGACCATTAACACTTGATGTTCTTTCTTGATTTCTACCTCTGCCGACTTCAGCATTGAAAATACTTCAGGAATAGTTTTCTCCATCCCCTGCATATTGTAGTTCATCACAAAGCTCTTATAGCTCGGTGGGAGCGACTGAAGGATTGTGTCAATGACTCCCTCGTCCGGGAGGTTAATGTCCAGCTGGGACAGGCGGTTGTGCAACCCAGACATTTTGAGTATGTGCTCACTAACAGAACTATTTTCCTCCATCTTACAACTATAGAACTTGTCAGAGACTTCATATCTCTCGACCCGGGCATGAGCTTGGAAAACCATTTTCAGCTCCTCGAACATCTCATATGCTCCGTGTTGCTCAAAATGCTTTTGGAGCCCCGGTTCTAAGCTGTAAAGCATGCCGCACTGAATGAGGGAGTAATCATCAGCATGTGATTGCCAAGCGTTCATAACATCTTGGTTCTCTGGGATGGGTGCTTCACCTAGCGGTCCTTCTAGGACATATGCTTTCTTGGCAGATATGAGGATGATCCTCAGGTTCCAGACCTAGTCCGTATAGTTGCTGCCATCATCTTTCAGCTTGGTTTTCTCTAGGAACGCGTTGAAGTTCATGTTGACATGAGCGTTGGCCATTTGATATACAAGACATATTTTGCAAAGATTTTAGACTAAGTTCATGATAATTAAGTTCATCTATTCAAATTATTTAATGAACTCCCACTCAGATTTGACATCCCTCTAGTCATCTAAGTGTTACATGATCCAAGTCGACTAGGCTGTGTCCGATCATCACGTGAGACGGACTAGTCATCATCGATGAACATCTCCATGTTGATCGTATCTTCCATACGACTCATGTTCGACCTTTCGGTCTTTGTGTTCCGAGGCCATGTCTGTACATGCTAGGCTCGTCAAGTTAACCTTAGTGTTTTTGCATGTGTAAAACTGTCCTACACCCATTGTATGTGAACGTAGGAATCTTTCACACCCGATCATCACATGGTGCTTCGAAATGACGAACTTTAGCAACGGCGCACAGTTAGGGGGAACGCTTTCTTGAAATTATTATAAGGGATCATCTTATTTACTACCGTCGTTCTAAGTAAACAAGATGCATAAACATAATAAACATCACATGCAATTATATAGTAGTGACATGATATGGCCAATATCGTATAGCTCCTTTGATCTCCATCTTCGGGGCTCCATGATCATCTTCGTCACCGGCAGGACACCATGATCTCCATCATCATGATCTCCATCATCATGATCTCCATCATCGTGTCTCCATGAAGTTGCTCGCCAACTATTACTTCTACTACTATGGCTAACGGTTTAGCAATAAAGTAAAGTAATTACATGGCCTTAAATCATTGACACGCAGGTCATACAATAATTAAGACAACTCCTATGGCTCCTGCCGGTTGTCATACTCATCGACATGCAAGTCATGATTCCTATTACAAGAACATGATCTCATACATCACAATATATCATTCATCATTCATCACAACTTCTGGCCATATCACATCACAAAGCAATTGCTGCAAAAACAAGTTAGACGTCCTCTTATTTTTGTTGCATCTTTTACGTGGCTGCAATAGGGTTCTAGCAAGAACGTTCTCTTACCTACGAATAACCACAAAGTGATTTGTCAACCTCTATTTACCCTTCATAAGGACCCATTTCATCGAATCCGCTCCAACTAAAGTGGGAGAGACAGACACCCGCTAGCCATCTTATGCAACTAGTGCATGTCAGTCGGTGGAACCTGTCTCACGTAAGCGTACGTGTAAGGTCGGTCCGGGCCGCTTCATCCCACAATATAGCTGAAGCAAAATAAGACTAGTAGTGGAAAGAAAGTTGACAACATCTATGCCCACAACAGATTTGTGTTCTACTCGTGCAATAGAGAACTACGCATAGACCTAGGTCATGATGCCACTGTTGGGGAACGTTGCATAAAATAAAAAAAATTCTACGTCCACCAAGATCAATCTATGAGTTCATCTAGCAACGAGAGAGAGGAGTGCATCTACATACCCTTGTAGATCGCGAGCGGAAGCGTTCAAGAGAACGGGGTTGAGGGAGTCGTACTCGTCGTGATCCAAATCACCGGAGATCCTAGCGCCGAACGGACGGCACCTCCGCGTTCAACACACGTACGGTCAGCGTGATGTCTCCTCCTTCTTGATCCAGCAAGGGGGAAGGAGAGATTGATGAAGATCCAGCAGCATGACGGCGTGGTGGTGGATGCAGCAGGGATCCGGTAGGGCTTCGCCAAGCGACTATGGGAGGAAGAGGTGTAGCAAGGGGGGAGGGAGGCGCCAGGTGTCAGGGTGCGGCTGCCCTCCCACCCCCCTCTTTATATAGGGACCCTAGGGGGGGCGCCGGCCCTAGGAGATGGGATCTCCTAGGGGGGCGGTGGCCAAGGGGGAGACTTGCCCCCCAAGGCAAGTGGAGGCGCCCCCTCCCCTAGGGTTCCCAACCCTAGGCGCAGAGGGGGGCCTAGGGGGGGCGCACCAGCCCACCAGGGACTGGTTCCCCTCCCACTTCAGCCCATGGGGCCCTCCGGGATGGGTGGCCCCACCCGGTGGACCCCCAGGACCCTTCCGGTGGTCCCGGTACAATACCGATGAACCCCGAAACTTTCCCGATGGCCGAAACTCGACTTCCCATATATAATTCTTTACCTCCAGACCATTCCAGAACTCCTCGTGACGTCCGGGATCTCATCCGGGACTCCGAACAACTTTTGGTTTGCTGCATACTAATATCTTTACAACCCTAGCGTCACCGAACCTTAAGTGTGTAGACCCTACGGGTTCGGGAGACATGTAGACATGACCGAGAAGGCTCTCCGGTCAATAACCAACAGCGGGATCTGGATACCCATGTTGGCTCCCACATACTCCTCGATGATCTCATTGGATGAACCACGATGTCGAGGATTTAAGCAACCCCGTATACAATTCCCTTTGTCAATCGGTACGTTACTTGCCCGAGATTCGAGCGTCGGTATCCCAATACCTCGTTCAATCTCGTTACCGGCAAGTCACTTTACTCGTACTGTAATGCATGATCCCGTGACCAGACACTTGGTCACTATGAGCTCATTATGATGATGCATTACCGAGTGGGCCCAGAGATACCTCTTCGTCATACGGAGTGACAAATCCCAGTCTCGATCCGTGTCAACCCAACAGACACTTTCGGAGATACCTGTAGTGCACCTTTATAGCCACCCAGTTACGTTGTGACGTTTGGTACACTCAAAGCACTCCTACGGTATTCGGGAGTTACACGATCTCATGGTCTAAGGAAAAGATACTTGACATTGAAAAAGCTCTAGCATAACGAACTACACGATCTTGTGCTATGCTTAGGATTGGGTCTTGTCCATCACATCATTCTCCTAATGATGTGATCCCGTTATCAATGACATCCAATGTCCATACTCAGGAAACCATGACTATCTGTTGATCAACGAGCTAGTCAACTAGAGGCTCACTAGGGACATATTGTGGTCTATGTATTCACACGTGTATTACGATTTCCGGATAACACAATTATAGCATGAATAAAAGACAATTACCATGAACAAGGAAACATAATAATAATAATTTATTATTGCCTCTAGGGCATATTTCAAACAACTATCTCTATCAGATCTCACTTTCGCAAGTGGCCGTGAAGGGATTGACAACCCCTTTTTCGTGTTGGTTGCGAGTTCTTTGTTTGTTTGTGTAGGTTCGTGGGACTTGTGAGGAGCCTCCTACTGGATTGATCCTTGGTTCTCAAAAATTGAGGGAAATACTTACGCTACTGTGTTGCATCACCCTTTCCTCTTCAAGGAAAACCAACGCAAGCTCAAGACGTAGCAAGAAGGATTTCTGGCGCCGTTGCCGGGGAGGTCTTCGCTCAAGTCAAGACATACCAAGTACCCATCACAAACTCATCTCCCTCGCATTTACAATATTTGCCATTTGCCTCTCGTTTTCCTCTCCCCCACTTCACCCTTGCCGTTTTATTTGCCCTCTCTTTCCCAATCTCCTCTCTTTTCCGCTTGCCTTCTTCTTCCTCCGTCTTTCGCTTGCCTTTTTCTGTTTGCTTGTGTGCCTGTTTGTCCTTATGGCTTTGCCTAAGAGTACCGACCTCCTTCTTAGAAGAATGGAAGATACTGAATCAAATATTAGAAGCTTTATGAATTTGCAATTTGAGCATAATAATTTCTTCAGAAAAGAGCTTAAGGAACAAAAAGGTTTTTTGGGGTTTATGAATAAGGAGCTTGATGATATGGATAAAGAATTTTTTGGTGTGAACTCTCAAATTACCCGGCTTGAGAAGGCTATAGCCCAAATTTCTGATAAGCAAGCCACCTTAGTCAATAAGATGGCTGCCAAACCAGAAAAGTTCCATGAAAATAATGATCAAGATCTTAAAGTTATTGATGTGTCTCCTCTTAGATCTTTATTTTGCAATATGAATCTTGATAATAATGGGACAGGAGATGAGTCAACTTTAGTTAGAAGGGGTCCCAAGAATTCGGAGTTTTTAGATCTTGATGCTAAATTTGGTAAAAGTGGGATTGGAGAGGTCATGACTTTAAATAGCATTGAACCCACTATCTTGGATTTCAAGGAATTTTATTATGATAATTGTTCTTTAGAAAGTTGTATTTCCTTGTTGCAATCCGTTGTTAATTCTTCTCATGCTTATAGTCAAAATAAAGCTTTTACCAAAAATATCGTTGATGCCTTAATGCAATCTTTTGATGAAAAACTTAATTTGGAAGTTTCTATACCTAGAAAACTTAATGATGAGTGGGAACCTACTATAAAGATTAAAATTAAAGATCATGAGTGTTTTGCTTTGTGTGATTTGGATGCTAGTGTTTCCATGATTCCGAAAACTTTATGTGATATTCTAGGTTTCCATGATCTTGATGATTGCTCTTTAAATTTGCACCTTGCGGATTCCACTATCAAAAAGCCAATGGCAAGAATCAATGATGTCCTTATTGTTGCAAATAGAAATTTGGTGCCCGTTGATTTTATCGTTCTTGATATAGATTGCAATCTTTCTTGCCCTATTATTCTTGGTAGACCTTTCCTTAGAACGATTGGTGCGATTATTGATATGAAGGAAGGGAATATTAGATTCCAATTTCCATTAAATAAAGGCATGGAGCACTTTCCAAGAAAGAAAGCCAAATTACCTTATGAATCTATCATGCGAGCTACCTATGAATCAAGTGCCAAAGATGACACTACTTAGATCTATCTTCGCTTTTATGCCTAGCTAGGGGCGTTAAACGATAGCACTAGTTGGGAGGCAACCCAATTTTCTTTGTGTTCTTTGTTTTTGTTCCTGTTTAGTAATAAATTTTGCATCTAATTTCTGTTTAGATGTGTTTTTATGCTTTAATTAGTGTTTGTGCCAAGTAGAACCTATAGGATAACCTATGATGATAGTTGATTTGATTCTGCTGAAAAACAGAAACTTTGCGCTCACGAGAAAAAATTCAATAAATTACAAAAACGAGATTTTGCATTGGTTCGTTTTTATGTTGTTCAATAAACAAATTGTTTAGTACGTCCTGTCTTGGTAGGAATTTTAGAGTTCCAGAAGTTTGCGTTAGTTATAGATTGCTACAGACTGTTCTGTTTTTGACAGATTCTGTTTTTTGTGTGTTGTTTGCTTATTTTGATGCATCTATGGCTAGTATTAAGTGGTATGAACCATAGAGAACTTGGAATACAGTAGGTTTAACACCAATATAAATAAAGAATGAGTTCATTACAGTACCTTATGTGGTGGTTTTCTTTTCTTTCACTAACAGAGCTTATACGATTTCCTGTTGAGTTTTGTGTTGTGAAGTTTTCAAGTTTTGGGTAAAGCTTTGATGGACTATGGAAGAAGGAGTGGCAAAAGCCTAAGCTTGGGGATGCCCAAGGCACCTCAAGATATTCAAGAATAGCCAAAAGCCTAAGCTTGGGGATGCCCCGGAAGGCATCCCCTCTTTCGTCTTCGTTCATTGGTAACTTTACTTGGAGCTATATTTTTATTCGCCACATGATATGTGTTTTGCTTGGAGCGTCGTGTATTATATTAGTCTTTCCTTTTTAGTTTACCACAATCATCCTTGCTGTACATACCTTTTGGGAGAAGCCTACTTTATTGAAATTTGTTAGAATACTCTATGTGCTTCACTTATATCTTTTGAGCTTGATAGTTTTTGCTCTAGTACTTCACTTATATATTTTAGAGCACGACGGTGGCTTAATTTTGTAGAAATTGTTAGTCTCTCATGCTTCACTTATATTATTTTGAGAGTCTTTTAGAACAACATGGTATTTTCTATGGTTATAAATTGGTCCTAGAATGATGAGCATCCAAGTTGGGTATAATAGAAACTATCATAGGAAGTGAATTGGATGCTATGATCAATTTGATACTTGATAATTGTTTTGAGATATGGAGGTAGTGATATTAAAGTCATGCTAGTTGGGTGATTATGAATTAAAGAATGCTTGTGTTGAAGTTAGCAAGTCCTGTAGCATGCACGTATGGTTAAAGTTGTGTAACAAATTTGAAACATGAAGTGTACCTGGCTTGTGCATCCTTATGAGTTGCGGTCGGGGATGAGCGATGGTCTTTTCCTACCAATCTATCCCTCTAGGAGCATGCGCGTAGTGCTTGATTTTTGATGGCTTCTAAATTTTTGCAATAAGTATATGAGTTCTTTTGACTAATGTTGAGTCCATGGATTATACGCGCTTTTACCTTTCCACCATTGCTAGCCTCTTCGGTACCATGCATTGCCCTTTCTCACCTTGAGAGTAGGCGCAAACTTCGCCGGTGCATCCAAACCCCGTGATATGATACGCTCTATCACACATAAACCTCCTTATATCTTCCTCAAAACAACCACCATACCTACCTATTTATGGCATTTCCATAGCCATTCCGAGATATATTGCCATGCAACTTTCCATCGTTCCGTTCATCATCATCATGACATACATTACTTTTGTCATATTGCCATTGCATGATCATGTGGTTGACATCGTATTTGTGGCAAAGCCACCATGCATAATTTTTATACATGTCACTCTTGATTCATTGCACCATCTCGGTACACCGCCGGAGGCATTCATATAGAGTCATATCTTGTTCTAGTTTCAAGTTGTAATTCATATGTTTTAATCAATGAAAGTGTGATGATCATTATTAGAGCATTGCCCAAAAAGAAAAAAAAGAGAAAGGCCAAAAGAAAAAAAAGAAGGCCCAAAAAAAAGAAAAGAAAAGAAAAGAAAAAGGGGCAATGTTACAATCTCTTTTTCCACACTTGTGCTTCAAAGTAGCACCATGTTCTTCATGTAGTGAGTTTCATATCTTGTGCTTCAAAGTAGCACCATGTTTTTCATATAGTGAGTCCCATATGTTGTCACTTTCATACACTAGTGGGAATTTTTCATTATAGAACTTGGCTTGTATATTCCTATGATGGGCTTCCTCAATTGCCCTATGTGTTTGTGAGCAAGCAAGTTGGTGCACACCCACTAGTTTTCTTTTGTTGAGCATTCATTTATAGCTCTAGTGCATCCGTTGCATGGCAATCCCTACTCCTCATGTTGACATCTGTTGATGGGCATCTCCATAACCCGTTGATTATCCTCGTCAATGTGAGACTTTCTCCTTTTTGTCTTCTCCACACAATCCCCATCATTATAATCTATTCCACCCATAGTGCTATATCCATGGTTCACGCTCATGTATTGCGTGAAGGTTGAAAAAGTTTGAGATTATTTAAGTACGAAACAATTTCTTGGCTTGTCATCGGGGGTGTAGAAGTTGGGAACATCTTTGTGTGACGAAAATGAAGCATAGCCTAACTATATGATTATGTAGGGCTGAACTTTCTTTAGCCGTGTTATTTTGAGAAGACATGATTACTTTTATTAGTATGCTTGAAGTGTTACTATTTCTTTTGTCAATATGAACTTTTATTTTGAATCATTTGTATCTGAAAATTCATGTCACAATAAAGAGAAATACATTGAGAATGATGCTAGGTAGCATTCCACATCAAAAATTCTGTTTTTATCATTTACCTACTCGAGGACGAGCATGAATTAAGCTTGGGGATGCTTGATATGTCTCCAAGGTATCTATAATTTTTTGATTGTTCCATGCTATTATATTACCTATTTTGGATGTTTATGGGCTTTATTTTACACATTTATATCATTTTTGGGACTAACATACTAACCGGAGGCCCAGCCCGTATTGCTGTTTTTTCCCCCTATTTTAGTATTTCGAAGAAAAGGAATATCAAACGGAGTCCAAACGGAATGAAACCTTCGGGAGCATGATTTTTGGAACGAACGTGATCCAGAGGACTTGGAGTGCAAGTCAAGAAGCAACCGAGGCGGCCACGACGGTGGGGGGTGCGCCCACACCTATAGGGTGTGCCCCCCTATCTCGTGGGCCCCTCGGGCGGCCACCGACGTACTTCTTCCTCCTATATAAGCCTACATACCCCGAAAACATCCAGGGAGCCACCGAAGAAATATTTCCGCCACCATAACCTTCTGTATCCGCGAGATCCCATCTTGGAGCCTTCGTCGATGCTTCGCCAGAGGGGGAATCGACCATGGAGGGCTTCTACATCAACACCATAGCCCCTCCGATGAGTTGTGAGTAGTTTACCACAGACCTTCGGGTCCATATTTATTAGCTAGTTGGCTTCTTCTCTCTTTTTGGATCTCAATACAATGTTCTCCCCCTCTCTTGTGGAGATCTATTCGATGTAAACTCTTTTTGCGGTGTGTTTGTCGAGATCCGATGAATTGTGGGTTTATGATCAAGTTTATCTGTGAATAACATTTGAATCTTCTCTGAATTCTTTTATGTATGATTGAGTTATCTTTGCATGTCTCTTCGAATTATCGGTTTGGTTTGCCCTACTAGATTGATCTTTCTTGCCATGGGAGAAGTGCTTAGCTTTGGGTTCAATCTTGCGGTGTCCTTACCCAGTGACAGAAAGGGTTGCAAGGCACGTATTGTATTGTTGCCATCGAGGATAAAAAAGATGGGGTTTATATCATATTGCATGAGTTTATCCCTCTACATCATGTCATCTTTCTTAATGCGTTACTCTGTTCTTATGAACTTAATACTCTAGATGCATGCTGGATAGCGATCGATGTGTGGAGTAATAGTAGTAGATGCAGGCAGGAGTCGGTCTACTTGTCACGGACGTGATTCCTATATATATATGATCATGCCTAGATAATCTCATAATTATTCGCTTTTCTATCAATTGCTCGACAGTAATTTGTTAACCCACCGTAATACTTATGCTATCTTGAGAGAAGCCACTAGTGAAACCTATGGCCCCCGGGTCTATCTTTTATCATATTAGCTTTCAATCTACTTTTATTTGCATCTTTACTTTTTGCATATATATTATAAAATACCAAAAATATATTTATCTTATCATACTATCTCTATCAGATCTCACTTTCGCAAGTGGCCGTGAAGGGATTGACAACCCCTTTATCGTGTTGGTTGCGAGTTCTTTGTTTGTTTGTGTAGGTTCGTGGGACTTGTGAGGAGCCTCCTACTGGATTGATACCTTGGTTCTCAAAAACTGAGGGAAATACTGATACGTCTCCAACGTATCTACTTTTCCAAACACTTTTGCCCTCTTTTTGGACTCTAACTTGCATGATTTGAATGAAACTAACTCGGACTGACGCTGTTTTCAGCAGAACTGCCATGATGTTGTTTTATGTGTAGAAAAGAAAAGTTCTCGAAATGACTTGCAAATCCACGGAGGCACTTTTTGTAATTAATAAGAATTTCTGGGCGAAAGAAATACACCGACCTCAACCGACTCCATATCTCGTGGGCGCCCTGGACCTCCACCAACCTCAACTCTAACTCCACATCGTCCGTCTAGGGGAGAAAAAACCAAGAGAGAAAGTTTCATCGCATTTTACGACACGGAGCTGCCGCCAAGCCCTAATCTCTCTTGAGAGGGCTGATCTGGAGTCCATTCAGGGCTCCGAAGAGGGGGATTCGTCGCCGTCGTCATCATCAACCATCCTCCATCACCAATTTCATGATGCTCACCGCCGTGCGTGAGTAATTCCATCACAGGCTTGCTGGACGGTGATGGGTTGGATGAGATTTACCATGTAATCAAGTTAGTTTTGTTAGGGTTTGATCCATAGTATCCACTATGTTCTGAGATTGATGTTGCTATGACTTTGCTATGCTTAATGCTTGTCACTAGGGCCCGAGTGCCATGATTTCAGATCTGAACCTATTATGTTTTCATGAATATATGTGTGTTCTTGATCTTATCTTGCAAGTCTATAGTCACCTATTATGTGTTATGATCCAACAACCCCGAAGTGACAATAATCGGGATACTTCTCGGTAATGACCGTAGTTTGAGGAGTTCATGTATTCACCATGTGTTAATGCTTTGGTCCGGTTCTCTATTAAAAGG
The DNA here is from genome assembly GCF_018294505.1 of Triticum aestivum. NCBI lineage: Eukaryota > Viridiplantae > Streptophyta > Magnoliopsida > Poales > Poaceae > Triticum > Triticum aestivum. The sequence continues at coordinate 90,039,817 of NC_057795.1, read as the reverse complement.
AGGCCTTAATATCCCTTAGTTTCCGCTAGGACCCCACTGCCACGGGAGGGTAGGACAAAAGATGTCATGCAAGTTCTTTTCCATAAGCACGTATGACTATTTACGGAATACATGCCTACATTACATTGATGAACTCGAGCTAGTTCTGTGTCACCCTATGTTATAGCTATTACATGAGGAATCACATCCGGCATAATTATCCATCACTGATCCATTGCCTACGAGCTTTTCATATATTGTTCTTTGCTTATTTACTTTTCTGTTGCTACTGTTACAACTACTACAAAACACCAAAAATATTGCTACTACTATCTTTACTTTTTGCTACCGTTACCATTACTATCATACTACTTTGCTACTAAATACCTTGCTGCAGATACTATGTTATCCAGGTGTGGTTGAATTGACAACTCAACTGCTAATACTCAAGAATATTCTTTGGCTCCCCTTGTGTCGAATCAATAAATTTGGGTTGAATACTTTACCCTCGAAAGCTGTTGCGATCCCCTACACTTGTGGGTTATCAAGACTAATTTCTGGTGCCGTTGCCGGGGAGCATAGCTCTATTCTCTGAGTCACTTGGGATTTATATCTGTTGATCACTATGAAGAACTTGAAAGACGCTAAAAGCAAGATTTTGCCCTCAACTACGAGGGGAGGTAAGGAACTGCCATCTAGCTCTGCACTAGATTCTCCTTCCGTTATTAGTATGATTGCGACACCTAAACCTGCTACTGCTATGAATTATGATATGTCACATGTTATTGATGATGCCACTTCTTCTATGCATGATGAAACTACTTCTGAGCGTGATACTACTGTGCCATTAGGTGATTTTCTTGATGAACAACTTGCTGAGAGAATGAAATTACTAAAGATGCTATTATTGATGATAGTGATGATGAAACTTCTCCCAATGATTATGTATTGCCTGTTGTTCCTCAGGGTTATGTTATGAATAAAGAAGCTGATGAAGCTATTTTTGCCTGCAAAGATAGATATGATCTTAAGAAACTATTAGCTAAATGGAAACAACAATCTCTTAATGCTAGAATGAAACCTGACCCTGCTTTTACTACTTCACCTATCTGTGTTACTGATAAGGATTATGAATTCTCTATTGATCCTGAAATTATTACTTTGGTAGAATCCGATCCTTTTTATGGCCTTGAATCTGAAACTATTGTGGCACATCTTACCAAGTTGAATGATATAGCTACACTGTTTACTCATGATGATAGATCTCGCTACTTTTATATCCTTAAGATATTCCCGTTCTCATTAAAGGGTGATGCCAAGACTTGGTATAATCCTCTTGCTCCTGGTTGTGTGCATAGTCCCCAGGATATGATTTATTACTTCTCTGCTAAATATTTCCCTGCTCATAAGAAACAAGCTGCCTTGCGGGAAATATATAATTTTGTGCAAATCAAAGAAGAGAGTCTCCAACAAGCTTGGGGGAGGCTCCTCCGATTACTTAATGCTTTGCCTGATCATCCACGTAAGAAAAATGAAATACTTGATATCTTCTATAATAGACTAACCGATGCTTCCAAGGACTACTTGGATAGTTGTGCTGGTTGTGTTTTCAAGGAAAGAACAGTCGACGAAGCTGAATTACTATTGGATAATATGTTGACTAATGAAAATAATTGGACTCTCCTTGAGCCAATTCCTGAGGAAATTCCTGAACCAATTGAGCCAACTCCTGAGCCTATTCCTAAACCCACTCCGAAGAAGAGAGGTGTTCTATTTCTCAGTCTTGAAGATATGCAAGAGGCAAAGAAATCAATGAAAGAAAAAGGTATTAAAGCTGAAGATGTTAAGAATTTACCTCCTATTGAAGAAATACATGGTCTTAATATACCGCCTGTTGAAGAAACACATTGTCTTGATAACCCGACACAGGTAGTAAAGGTAAATTCTCTCTATAGATATGATAAAGATGAAATCCCATCTACCAAATTTCATAGCCCTTGCTTAGATGAATTTGATGATTTCATGAATAGACAAGCAAATTTCAATGATTACGTTGGTAGACAATTGAAGAATAATGCTTATACGATAGTATGCTTGAATGATTATGTAGCTAGAGTTAAAGGTGAACTTAAACTCACTAGTAAACATGCTTCCATGATTGCTACTCAAGCTGAACAAGTACTTAAGGCTCAGAATGAATTGCTTGCTGAATTAAATAATAAAAATGACTTTGCTGTTAGAGTGGCTACTAGAACTGGTAGAATGACTCAGGAACCTTTGTATCCTGAAGGCCACCCTAAAAGAATTGACCAAGATTCTCAGAATAATAATCTAGATGCTCCTAGTTCTTCTAAGAAGAAGAAAAAGAAGAATGATAGGACTTTACAAACTTCTAGTGAACCTAATGTAGAAACACCTGAGAATCCTAATAATACTTCTATCTCTGTGAACATGAACCTGATGATAATGCTAATAATGATGTTCATGTAGATGCTCAACCTTGTAATAACAATGATATAGAAATTGAACCTGCTGTTGATCTTGATAACCCACAATCAAAGAATCAATGTTATGATAATAGATATTTTGTTGCTAGGAAGCATGGTAAAGAAAGAGAACCATGGGTTCAGAAACCCATGCCCTTTCCTCCTAAACCATCCAAGTCAAAGGATGATGAGGACTTTGAGCGTTTTGCTGAAATGATTAGACCTATTTTCTTACGCATGCACTTAACTGATATGCTTAAAACAAACCCTTATGCCAAATATATGAAAGATATCCTCACTAATAAGAGGAAAATACCTGAAAGTGAGATTTCCACCATGCTTGCCAACTGTACTTTAAGGGTGGAATACCTAAGAAACTTGGTGATCCCGGAGTACCCACTATACCTTGCTCTATTAAAAGAAATTATGTTAAAACTGCTTTATGTGATTTAGGAGCCGGTGTCAGTGTTATGCCTCTTTCCTTGTACCATAGACTTGAATTAAGTAAGTTGACACCTACTAAGATATCTTTGCAAATGGCTGACAAATCAACTGCTATACTTGTCGGCATTTGTGAGGACGTGCCTGTTGTTGTTGCGAATGTTACTATCTTAACAGACTTCGTTATTCTTGATATTCTCGAGGACGATAGTATGTCTATTATTCTTGGTAGACCCATTTTAAATACTACAGGAGCTGTTATTGATTGCAACAAAGGCAATGCCACCTTTCATGTTAATGGAAATGAGCATACGGTACATTTTCCGAGGAAGCAAATCCAAGTTCATAGCATAAATACTATTGAGAAAATTCCATCAATTATTATTGGAGGTTTTGAATTTCCTCTCCCTACTGTCAAGAAAAAGTATGATATTCTTATTGTTGGGGATTTTCATATCCCCGTTGAGGTAACTTAGTATCACTTCGAAATTTCTCCGGTTCCGTGTTATTCAGAATGAGTTTGTTAACAAGACTTGATCAACCTTGTTAGTGGATTCATTTTGACGATCACGAGATGGATGAAACTAGAAGGCACAACCTTCTGTACCCTCTTTTTACTTTCTGTTATTTAGATTAAGTAAAGCAAAACTAGTATTATCCGTTTGTTTTCTGAATTATCCATGCAATAAAAAAATAGTCCAAAAATAAAAGTGACCCAAATGCCCTGCAAATTTAGTATTATTTTTTCTGGATTATTTGAGGATTTTAGGCACTGAAATCACTGCAGGAGGGGCAAGCGCCAGGCCACGAGAGAGGAGGGCGCCCCCTGTCGGTGTCAAAACCGGCGGATCTCGGGTAGGGGGTCCCGATCTGTGCGCCTTAGGATGATGGTAACAGGAAGCAAGGGACACAATGTTTACCCAGGTTCGGGCCCTCTCGATGGAGGTAAAACCCTACTTCCTGCTTGATTAATATTGAAGATATGAGTAGTACAAGAGTAGATCTACCACGAGATCGTAGAGGCTAAACCCTAAGAGCTAGCCTATGATGGTATGATTGTAATTGTGATCGGCCTTCTAAGGACCATCCTCTCCGGTTTATATAGACATCAGAGAGGGCTAGGGTTTACATGGAGTCGGTTACAAGGAAGGAAATATAATATCCGGATCGCCAAGCTTGTCTTCCACGCAAAGGAGAGTCCCATCCGGACACGGGCCGGAGTCTTGTGTCTTGTATCTTCACGCTTCAATAGTCCGGACGATGTATATAGTCCGGATACCCCCTAATCCAGGACTCTCTCAGTAGCCCCTGAACCAGGCTTCAATGACAATGAGTCCGGCGCGCAGTCTTGTTTTCGGCATTGCAAGGCGGATTCCTTCTCCGAATACTCCAAGGTAATTGTCGGTGTCAAAACCGGCGGATCTCGGGTAGGGGGTCACGAACTGTGCGTCTAGGCGGATGGTAACAGGAGACGAGGGACATGATGTTTTTACCCAGGTTCGGGCCCTCTTGATGGAGGTAAAACCCTACGTCCTGCTTGATTAATATTGATGATGTGGGTTACAAGAGTAGATCTACCACGAGATCAAGGAGGCTAAACCCTAGAAGCTAGCCTATGCTATGATTGTTGTTCGTCCTATGGACTAAAGCCATCCGGTTTATATAGACACCGGAGAGGGCTAGGGTTACACAGAGTCGGTTACAATGGTAGGAGATCTACATATCCGTATTGCCAAGCTTGCCTTCCACGCCAAGAAAAGTCCCATCCGGACACGGGACGAAGTCTTCAATCTTGTATCTTCATAGTCTTGGAGTCTGGCCGATGATGGTAGTTCGGCTATCCGGACACCCCCTAATCCGGGACTCCCTCAGTAGCCCCTAAACCAGGCTTCAATGACGACGAGTCCGGCGCGCATATTGTCTTCGGCATTGCAAGACGGGTTCCTCCTCCGAATAATTTATAGAAGATCGTGAACACCAGGATAGTGTCCGGCTCTGCAAAAATAAATTCCACATACCACCGTAGAGAGAATAATACTACACAAGATCAATCTGCTGACGTATTCTGTGGCGTAACGTCACGGTTTCCTTGGCACGCCTGTCGAAGCAGAGATCATGTTCCCCTTATTCCGGGATTCCCATCAATACGGACGTGGGTAACCCAACCGCGCCATTGATTGTGACGCTTGGGAGATAAGCGAGTTTTACCAGGCCGGTGGGGACGCGTGTTTTTGTCCGCCCATATAAGGGGATAAAGATCCAACCTCTTTACCTGCGCCTTCTTCCTCCTTGGCTTATCCATCTCTGCGAACTCGAGCTCTAGCGCCCAAGCCCGCACATCTCACCTCAACCTTCTCCAAATATGTCCGGAGCGGGAGGAAAGTGGATGGCCTCCTCCATCACGGAGGGGCATATCCAGAAGCTGCGCAGCGCCGGATACTTGTCCAGTGACATCGCGCATCGGCTCCCCGACGAGGGAGAGCTCATCCCCACCCCCAGGCCCCATGAGAGGGTAGTATTCCTTCCCCATTTCCTCCGCGGACTGGGCTTCCCACTTCATCCCTTCGTCCGGGGGCTCATGTTCTACTAGGGCCTAGATTTCCATGATCTGGCCCCGAATTTTATTCTCAACATCTCGGCGTTTATCGTCGTGTGCGAGGCCTTCCTATGCATCCAGCCCCACTTCGGCTTGTGGCTCAAGACCTTCAGTGTCAAGCCGAAGGTTGTGAAGGGCAGCCAAGCGGAGTGCGGAGGCGCCATGGTGGGCAGGATGTCCCACGTTACGTGGCTGGAGGGCACCTTTGTGGAAACCATCAAGGGGTGGCAATCGGGGTGGTTCTACATCACCGAGCCGCGTGATCCCGAATGGGCAGCGGCCCCTGAATTCAGATCCGGCATCCCCACACGGCTCACCTCCTGGAAAGAGAGCGGCCGGATTTGGGGTGATTCAGAGGAGCTGATCGGACTCCAAGCCTGCGTCCAAAAGCTGGTGGACAAGAAGCTCAAGCTTGTCAACGTAGTCCAGGTCATGCTCATCCACCAGATTCTCCCGTGCCAACGACGGGGCTTCAATATGTGGGAGTTTGATCCGGCGCAACACCAGACTTTGAATGGGCTCTTCGACACTACGTACGAAGAGGTCTGGAAGGTGCTGTTCAAGGGCGCCGAGGCTCCCGCATCCGTACCGAAGATCGCGGATTCAGCTCGCAGCGTCCAGCTGACGAGGTAAGTGATATTGTCCTTTACGGGATGCTTGTTATTCATAGTTTGACTCTATGCGGGATCTAAACTCCCTTTCCTTTGACAGGACTGGCTGAAGAAGGCCGCACAGGAGAAGGCCACGTGGTGCAGAGAAGAAGGCCAATAAGAAGGCCACGGGGACTCGGAAGAGTTCCCGTTTTCAGGTGCTATCGGACGATGAATCCGAGGCCGACTCCTCCCACCAAGGCGAGGAGGAGAAGAAGAAAGCCTCTCCCCCAGTGGGGGGGAAGAAAAGGAAGGCCTCCCCAACAAGGGAGGCCGAAGGGTCCAAGAGGGGAAAAACTCTTCCCCCGGACTGTTCCACCAATGCCAGTGACGACGACGAGGACTGGCCTCCAAGGGCCAAGCCTCTAGCGAGATCGTAAGTATCCGGACTCCCGAATAACTTAAAGGTTTTCATTTTCCGCCACGTTATGTCTTTCTAATGCCGCATACAACCCTGCAGTCCGCCTAAGGATGATCTCCCCACTTCGTTGAGCAGGTCCTTAGGGGCGTCGAATATGGATTCTCTTCCGACTGCCTCCACCCCCCATGATGTGGACGATGCCGAGGTGGGATCCCAGGAAGGGACCCACCAGGAGGAGAGGGCCCCAGAGGTGTCGCAGGCAACCTCCCGGACTTTGCACTGGACTCAGCCCCGGAACCCATAGTGGCTCCGGAGTCCGGCGGGCGACCCCTTCGTAAGAAGGGCAAGACCACGACGTCGGCTGCCTCCGTCCAACCGGAGGTGCCGGATAATTTGCTGGAGGCGCTCAACGGCGCCTCCATCGAAGAGGAACACCACACTATTATGAGTGCGGTGATGCAGAAGGTTCAGCTCGCCAAGAGCGGGCTGACCGAAGCCTGCAGCAGCCTTCTAACAGGCTTTGAGGTAAGAATTTCAATATATGTAAAATGGTACCGCATAGGCAGTAGCCCCTGATGCTCGGTTCGGTGTTCGGAAAGAAAAGCCGGACTGAGGATCTTTAGAAAGATAAACACAGGAGTCATGAAAATTTGTCAATATGGGATTGCAGGCTATGCTGCTGACCTCTGCCGCACTGACTGCAGAGGTCAATACTTTGAAGGAAAACCTCGAGCGGTCCGAGAATGAGCTCGGCCATGCCAAGAAGCAGCTCGAGGAAAAAGAAGGTGAGTAATACCTTATGAAAATTGTACCTTACAGAAAAGGATTTGGTTGCAAGAAAAATGACAAGGATAACTGGGGTATTGCAGGGGCCACTAACGAGGTGGCGACCCTGAAGGAGGCGGTGGCCGCGGCCGAACGCAGTGCGGCTGCGGAGCGCACCGAGCGAGAGAAACAGGAGGCGCGGGTGGCGGAGGTACAACAAGAGCTCCAGGATCTCGTGAAAAAACACGAGAGCCTGGAGCGTGACTCGAAGACTTGAGAGTCTGAGCTTGCAACGGCTCTTGAGAGTGCCAAAGCTGCTAAGGCCGAAGCCTACAAGGCCCTCCAGGAGATAGAGGCGGTGAAGAAAATAGCATCGGGTAAGGTATTTTTCATGCAAAGTAAGCATGTGAGTGTTAATTACCTGTCGCTTACCTGAATTCGGAGCTCTCCAGGAGCGTTCGCAGATCTTCCCCACAGCGTGTCCGATGCTGCCGCATTCTACCGGGCCGAGGAGGGGAGCTCAACAGATAAGGTCTTGTGGTCTCAGTATGCTGAGGTCGAACATCCGGTGCCCCTTAGCGACCAGCTGAAGCAGCTGGTCGAGCTCCACAAGGCGGCCGAACAGGCCATGAAGGGCCTCATAGTTCGGCTGTGGCCTAAGGAGGCTATACCTGGGAGCTACTTCGGCCTGGTGCGGCGGCTGGTGGACGCGTGCCCGTGGGTTGAAGTTATCAAGCACTCCGCCTGTATCGAGGGTGCGCGTCGGGCCCTTGCCCGCGCAAAGGTGCACTGGGGCAAGATGGATGCCCAGAAGCTTGTGACGGACCCCCCACCAGAGGGCAAGGAGCATCGCACGCCCGAGATGTATTATAGGAGTGTGCTGAAGGGCGCCCGCATTATTGCGGGTGAGTGCTCCAAAGAAGAAGTTTTTGAGTAGACTCGCGTTTTGTTATCCTGTGCGCTGAAAACTAAGTTCATATGCGCGAAGCAACACTTGTTAATTTAAAATATTACCTTCTGTGCGGCTGTTTATCAAATCTGAGAGATGGCAAGTCGTCGGCTTCAGCCCCCATGCCACGAGTGCTGGGGTGTTCGGGATAAATTTGGGCACTCTTGTTCCCATATTTGGGTCCATCGAGGGAGGCGCTCAACACAACGAACAAGGCAACCGGACTTATAATGCTTGAACACTCTCACTTAGCCATAGAATTCTATAATTTTAAATTTCGGCGAAGCCCCTAGTTTTCGGAAGGCCGAATTTGGGGCGCTATCCACGCCTTGGCCGGACAGAATCCGGCTCCTCGCTCGAAGCGGCATAAGTCTTTAGGGACTCGCAAAGAACCTCTCGAACAGCGACCAGCTCTCGCCTCATCATGACGGTCAGTTTTAGCTTTCTCCACTGAGGCGTTAACCCAGCTCAACTGGGGCGCAATCGCAGTGGTTCTCCCAGTGCTACCTTAGCCGATAAAACGGAACGTAAGGTACCAAAACATGGGAGCCGGGCAAACCCAACTATTGACCCAAGAACATGATTCGGAGCCGATGCATATAATGCTATAAGTTCGGGGTGCCGCACTTGTGAAAGTGTTCGGACTTATCACACCATAACGCGGGAAACATAAGCCCCTGGTGTATTTAGCCGTACCAAAACGTACGGATGCAACATGTCATAGATGAACATATGTGTAAGAAAGAAATGCAATTGGAAGCAAAAATGTGCTGCATTGCTTTATTCAATAAAAACTGCTGTAAGTGCAGGACGATACAAGTGGTGCGGTAAGCAAGGGATGGGACTGTTTAACATGTCCCCCTCCAGGGGTAGGCTACGGAATAATGCATAAAACAGATTTAATGCTCATGATGGAGACCACCTGGATTTTCGTTGTAGCCTTTCTCCTTCCCTGGCTGTTGCATCGTGGGTTCGGCATGTCTGCTGCCGGACAGGGCCTCTGACGAACGGAGTCCTGTAGGTAAAAAAGGAAAAGAAAAAGAAACGACACACTTAAGAGCCCCTGGTGCGGTTGAGCCGCAGTCTGGGCTTATCGTGGTCGAGCCCCTTGCCCCATGCCCATGGTATCTTCAGAGCGTAATGGAGTACGCGAAGGGTCTGTCTTAATGTTTTACAGGGGCTGGGGTTGGGGCCGCACTGCTACGCGTGCTCGGAACGTGCCAGGTGGTCGTGTTGTAGGTTACTCCGGGCACGCTTAGCTGTGTCCGGCCGCTTGGCAGCCGGACTCGAGAATTGCCTTAAAAGGCTGCTTTGTACTTCTGCCGCGAGAGCCGCTGTATGTTCCTCCGTTCGGAGGGAGCGTTCAGTGTTTCCGTTGACCGTGATGACTCCTCTAGGGCCTGGCATCTTGAGCTTGAGGTATGCGTAGTGCGGCACCGCGTTGAACTTTGCGAACGCGGTACGTCCGAGCAAGGCATGATAGCCGCTGCGGAATGGGACTATGTCGAAGATTAACTCCTCGCTTCGGAAGTTATCCGGGGATCCGAAGACCACTTCCAGTGTAACTGAGCCTGTACAATTGGCTTCTACACCTGGTATGACGCCTTTAAAGGTCGTCTTGGTAGGTTTAATCCTTGAGGGGTCTATGCCCATTTTGCGCACCGTGTCCTGATAAAGCAGGTTTAGGCTGCTACCGCCGTCCATCAGGACTCTGGTGAGATGAAATCCATCGACGATTGGGTCTAGAACCAATGCGGCGAACCCACCATGGCGAATGCTGGTGGGGTGGTCCCTTCGGTCAAAGGTGATCGGGCAAGAGGACCATGGATTGAACTTCGGGGCAACTGGCTCCATCGCGTATACATCCCTGAGTGCACGCTTCCGCTCCCTTTTGGGTATGTGCGTGGCATATATCATGTTCACCGTCCGCACCTGTGGGGGGAAACCCTTCTGTCCTCTATTGTTCGGCGGTCGGGTCTCTTCCTCGTCGTCGCTATGTAGCCCCTTGTCGCTGTTTTCGGCAATTAACTTGCCTGCCTGCTTGAACACCCAACAGTCCCTATTGGTGTGGTTAGCTGGCTTTTCAGGGGTGCCATGTATCTGGCACAAGCGGTCGAGAATTCGGTCCAAATTGGACGGACCCTGAGTTGTTCTTTTGAATGGCTTTTTCCGTTGACCGGGTTTAGAGCCTCTGAATCCGGCATTGACTGCCGTATCCTCACTGTTATCGCCGTTAATGCGGCGTTTGTTTTTGTTGCGACGCGACCTGCCACTACGGTCCTTGATATCCGGACTGCCAGAATTTTTGTTGAGGTTGTTGCTGCGTGCTAGCCAGCTGTCCTCACCCGCACAGAAGCGGGTCATGAGTGATGTAAGGGCTGCCATGGATTTCGGCTTTTCCTGTCCCAGGTGCCGGGCAAGCCACTCATCGCGGATGTTATGCTTGAAGGCCGCGAGGGCCTCGGCATCCGGACAGTCGACGATTTGGTTTTTCTTGGTTAAGAACCGTGTCCAGAATTGTCTGGCCGATTCGTCTGGCTGCTGAATTATGTGGCTTAGGTCATCTGCATCTGGTGGTCGCACGTACGTGCCTTGGAAGTTATCGAGGAATGCGGCTTCCAGGTCCTCCCAACTCCCGATTGACTCTGCTGGCAAGCTGTTAAGCCAGTGCCGGGCTGGTCCTTTAAGTTTGAGTGGGAGATATTTGATGGCGTGGAGATCGTCTCCGCGGGCCATGTGGATGTGGAGGAGATAGTCCTCGATCCAGACCGCGGGGTCTGTTGTGCCATCATAAGATTCAATATTGACGGGTTTAAACCCTTCTGGGATTTGATGATCCATTACCTCATCTGTGAAGCACAGTGGGTGTGCGGCGCCTCTGTACTGGGCGATATCGCGACGGAGCTCAAAAGAGCTTTGTCTGTTGTGTTCGGCCCGGCCGGACTTACTGTGTCCGGGGTGACGGTGATCGTCACGTATCGTGGGGCACCCACGTGATCCATAGATCGATCTTGATTGTCTTGCCTTATCCTCCAATATGTCTCGCAGGTCCGGAGTGTTCCCCTGTGGCCTTGTGCTTTTCGAGCGATGCCGGGGTACGGGTCTAGTGAAGGGCCTTGAGGCCTCTCTGTCGCGACCATGGGGTGGTCGATCAGCCGTATTGTCTCCTGGTGAAGCGGGATCATATGCCTCCACCTCTAATCGGGGGAGCAGCTTACGTTTGGGGTAGCTTTTGGAGGGGCGTTCGAGTTCATGCTCTTCGGCCGCGAGGACTTTGGTCCATCTGTCGGCTAGCAGATCTTGATCAGCTCTAAGCTGCTGCTGCTTTTTCTTGAGGCTGTTTGCCGTGGCCATAAGCCTGCGTTTGAAACGCTCCTGTTCGACGGGATCCTCAGGCACGACGAATTCGTCGTCGTCGAGGCTTGCCTCGTCTCCGGAGGGAGGCATATAGTCCTCTACCTCTTCTTCGGCCGCTCTCTCATGAGGGCTGGCGTCCCCCTCCTCCTGTGCTGGATCTTGCTGGAGTGGGTTGTCTTCGGCGCTATCCGGTGTATTATTGTCTCCGGTGCCGGAATCCTCATTCTTGCTATGGCGGGATTTAGAGCGGCGCCGCTGACGCCGGCGCTTGGGCTGTTTCTTGGAGGGGTCATCCTCCGCTATTCCTTCGCCGTTCCCATCCTTTGGGATATCCACCATGTATATGTCGTATGAAGAGGTGGCTTTCCAGTGCCCGGTGGGCGCTGGTTCTTGGTCGTCTCCGGCATCGTCGTCCATACCGTCGATGTCCTCAGAGTCGTAATCTAGCATGTCGGTTAGATCGTCGACAGTGGCTACCAAGTGGGTGGTGGGTGGGCTCTGAATTTCTTCGTCGTCCGCATCCCAACCGTCCTGGCCGCAGTCCGGCCAGGCCTCTCCTGATAACGAGAGGTACTTTAGTGAACTCAAGATGTCGCCAAAAGGTGAGCGTTGAAAGATGTCCGCTGCGGTGAACTCCATGATCGGCGCCCAATCGGATCCGACTGGAGGGGGCGCGGGAGGTCCGGAGTCCGGCAAGGAGTCCGGCACCTCGGAGTCACGAGCTTCATGGGGGACAAGATCGGTGTTCGGCTCTATCGCCGTAGAGGTTGCAGCCCCCGAGGCGGTGTCTAGGCATCCATCCTCGATCTGCGGAGCTGGCTCCGAATTGAAGATCGGAGTGGTTTCGAGTGCGGCCTCCAGGGTACTGTCCGGCGGCAGAGCTAAATCATGCCCGACGTGACAGTGCGGCACGCTCGGCTGTGGCTTGAATCCGTCGAAGATCAAGTCCCCGCGGATGTCAGCCGTGAAGTCCAAACTTCCAAATCTGACCTGACGGCCCGGGGCGTAACTTTCGATCTGCTCTAGATGGCCAAGCGAATTGGCCCGCAGTGCAAAGCCGCCGAATACGAAGATCTGTCCGGGGAGGAAGGTCTCACCCTGGACTGCGTCGTTGATGATGATCGAAGAAGCCATCGAGCCTATCGGTGACGACACAGAGGAACTCTCAATGAAAGCACCAATGTCGGTGTCAAAACCGGCGGATCTCGGGTAGGGGGTCCCGAACTGTGCGTCTAGGCGGATGGTAACAGGAGACGAGGGACACGATGTTTTTACCCAGGTTCGGGCCCTCTTGATGGAGGTAAAACCCTACGTCCTGCTTGATTAATATTGATGATGTGGGTTACAAGAGTAGATCTACCACGAGATCAAGGAGGCTAAACCCTAGAAGCTAGCCTATGCTATGATTGTTGTTCTTCCTATGGACTAAAGCCATCCGGTTTATATAGACATCGGAGAGGGCTAGGGTTACACAGAGTCGGTTACAATGGTAGGAGATCTACATATCCGTATCACCAAGCTTGCCTTCCACGCCAAGAAAAGTCCCATCCGGACACGGGACGAAGTCTTCAATCTTGTATCTTCATAGTCTTGGAGTCCGGCCAATGATGGTAGTTCGGCTATCCGGACACCCCCTAATCCGGGACTCCCTCAGTAATTATCGAACACGTAGACCGTGTCCGGATCTGCAAAATGATCTTCACATACCACCGTAGAGAGAATGACACTTCAGCTGAAAACTTTCTAGACGACGTGACATGTCATTACGGTCAGGTCATTATTCGAACCATTTTCCCGCAACCAGCCACAGCGCGTATTGCGAGGCAGTTTCCTTGACACGTCTTGTCAAAGAAGAGATCGTGTCCCCTTATCACGGGATTATCATCAATACGGGTATGGGTAATCCCACCGTGCCATCAATCGTGGCGCTTGGGGAGTAAGCGATTCTCAATGGGCAAGTGGGGAGGCGCACCACTTCCGTCGCCTCTAATAAGGGATAAGAGTTCCCCATTTTTACCCACGCCTTCTTCCTCCTTTTCCCACTCTTGCCCCCTCGAGCTCCAGCGCCCTAGTCCAAATCCTCTCCGCACAACTAAACATGTCCGGAGCCGGAGGTAAGTGGGTGGCTTCCACCGTGAAGGAGAAGAATATCGCGAATCTTCGGGCGGCCGGATACTTGGCCGCAGACATAGCGCACCGGCTACCAGACGATGGCCAGGTCACTCCAACTCCAGGACCCCATGAGAGGGTCGTGTTTCTCGCCCACTTCGTCCGTGGACTGGGGTTTCCACTTCACCCCTTCATCCGCGGGCTCATGTTCTACTACGGGCTAGATTTCCATGATCTAGCCCCGAACTTCGTCCTCAACATCTCGACGTCCATCGTCATATGCGAGGCCTTCCTCCGCATTAAGCCTCATTTCGGCTTGTGGCTGCAAATCTTCTACGTGAAGCCAAAGATTGTGAGCGGCCAGCAAGCGGAGTGCGGAGGAGCCATGGTGGGAAAGATGCCTAACGTCACCTGTCTTGACGGCTCCTTTGAGGAAACCGTGAAGGGGTGGCAATCGGGGTGGTTCTACATCATCGAGCCGCGCAACGCCAACTGGGCAGCGGCCCCCGAGTTCTGATTCGGAACCCCCATGCGGCTCACCTCCTGGGAACAGAAGGGCCGGTTATGGGGCGAATCTACAGAGCTGACCGAACTCCAAAACTGCATCAAGGGAATGAAGGACAAGAACCTCAAGCTTCTCAACATGATCCAGGTCATGCTCGTTCGCCGGATTCTGCCGTGCCAAAGGCGGGCAATCAATCTGTGGGAGTTCGTCCCGGCCGAACATTAGATGCTTCAAAGGCTCTACGGCATGAAGCACAGAAACGCGTGGAAGGCGTTGTTCAAGGCCTCCAAAGTACCTCCTCACATATCCGAGGACCGTGGGCTCCATGCCGCGCGGCCTCCTAGTCAGGTGAGTTCTCAGGCTGCCACCGGATTTGGTTCTTCCCAATATATTCATGGGGGAGCCTTAAGTAATTGTGCATATTTGCTCAGGATTATGTGGAGACAGCGGAGCAGATTGACTATCCGGCTCCGTTGCTAGAAAGTCCAGCTAATGCTCTCCTGACGGAGATGCTGGTCCCAGCGCCCTACAAGGGACCAAAGATGAAGGCCGATAAGAAGGCCCCGGGGATCCGAAAGGGTCTCCGGTGTAAGGTGGCGCCAGAAGCCTCGTCCGAAGATGACGAGGCACACTCCTCCCCCGAAGGGGAAGGAGAAGAAGAAGAGGAGGCGCCCCATCCGGAAAGGACGGGGGGCCTGAGAGGGCGGACCAGGGGACCAGGAGAGGCCCCCGGTGCAAGGCCGTCATACCCTCGTCGTCCGATGACGACGAGGCAGATTCCTCCCGCGGAGGCGGGGGGAAACAAGAAGGAACTCCACCTCCCCGTATTGGGGGGGGGGGGGGAGAAAAAGAGGAAAACCGCCCTGGAGGCGGAGGCTGGGACGTCCAAGAAGGGAAAGGTGTCCCTTCCGGACTACTCCACCACCGCCGCCGATAGCGAGGAGGGGTGGCTGCCCAGGAAGAAGCCCCTAGTGCGATCGTAAGTATCCACACTCCATCGTAATTTTGCTTCATAGTTTTGTTATAATGCCAAACTTGTATGCAGTCTGGCCAGAGTCCATCCCGAGGTGTCGTCTTCGGACGGTCCTTGAGTGATTCGGCAATGAACTCACTTCCAACGGCCACTACTCCTCGGCCTGCGGATGACATGGAGGTGTTGTCCCAAAGGCTCCCAGAGCGGGGGGAGGTGGATTTGGAGGCGCCCCAAGGCGACATTCCAAACGTCGGACACGCGGGGTTCAAGATCCCCGTGGATCATGTTGATGTGAGCCACAGTAGGCCGGGCTCTCAACCGAACACTATTCTGGAGCCTTTAATGGTTCCAGACTCAGGCGGGCAGCCCCTCGTTAAGGAGGGCGAGCTGTCTGTGTCGAGGACTTCCGTTGCGCCCGAGGCACCAGATTGTCTGCTGGAAGCGCTTCGCGGCGCTTCCGTAGATGAAGAGCACCGTACTCTTATGAGTGCAGTGATTCAGAAGGTTTCGTCCGCCAAGAGCGGACTAACCGAAGCCTGCACCAGCCTCCTGATAGGCTTTGAGGTAAGCAATAAAAATGTGTGAAATTACCACCCGATAGGTAGTAGCCCCTGATACTCTGTTTGGTTTTCGGAAGGAAAAACCAAACGGAGGGTCAATTATAATCCGCGGGAGTCTAATCAATAAGTTTGAATGTAAATAAGCAGGCTAAAGAAATATCCTGAAAGGTGAAAGGAAAGGTTACGAAGTGTGTGGTGGCGATACCACACTGTTGACTAAGCCACTGCTGCGCCTCCGCCTGTGCCCATGGTATTTTGAGTGCGTAATTGTGTACGCGTGGCACGAATGCTGCTTTGATGGGATTTGAGCGGAGGCCGGACTGCTAGTCGTGCTCTTGGCGTGCCTGGTGATCCTGTTGTGGGGTGTTCCGACCTCGCTTGACGGAGCTTGAGGTTGTCGTCGCTGGACTGGTGGTTTGCCGGAGGAGGCCGCATTGTACTTCTGCTGCAAGGGCTGCAGTATACTCTTCTGTACGGAGAGAGCGATCCATATTTCCATTGACTGTTATGACCCCGCGCGGGCCTGGCATCTTGAGCTTGAGGTATGCATAGTGCGGTACCGCATTGAATCTAGCGAATGCGGTTCATCCGAGCAGTGCGTGGTAACCACTACGGAAAGGGACGATATCGAAGATTAACTTTTCCCTTTGGAAGTTATCCGGAGATCCGAAGACCACTTCCAATGTTATAGAGCCCATACAATGGGCCTGTACTCCAGGAATTACACCTTTAAAGGTGGTTTTGGTGGGCTTAATCCTTGAAGGATCGATGCCCATTTTGTGCACTATGTCCTGGTAAAGCAGGTTCAGGTTGCTGCCGCCGTCCATAAGGACTCGCGTGAGGTGGAATCCGTCGATGATTGGGTCTAAGACCAATGTGGCCGAGCTGTCGTGGCGGATGCTAGTAGGATGATCCCGACGATCAAAGGTGATCGGACAAGCTGACCATGGGTTGAATTTGGGGACAACTGGCTCCATCGCGTAGATGTCCCGTAGTGCTCTCTTCCGTTCCCGCTTGGGGATGTGAGTGGCGTAGGTCATGTTGACCGTTTTTGTCACGACCGGTTTTTCAATAAAAATATTTATTGAGAAAACCAATCTTTAAATCCCAATATGGGAAAAGTCATCCTTTCTGGTAGACAAAAGCTTGATAAACAGAGAACCAGTAGCATCAAATATATTACAGGGTTGAGCGGAGATTGCTCAACAATTTATTACAGACTCGGCAATATTATGCATATGGGCGGATATGACACAGGGGTGGAGTGGCATGCTACTAGCTCGGGGGAAAAGTGGCGGTGGATAACGTGACTTTTACTGGCAGTACATCGAGCGTCGAGGTGAGGCTCGATGAATTTATTCGGGGTTGCGGAAGCGGATAATACAATGACCAAGAGAGGATCGCACGGGACTGACTGGGACTCCTCTAGGCATCGGACTCGCTATCAAACTCTTCATCCATGAGATCGCCTTCATCAGCATCTGGCCAAATCAACAAGCCAGATGAGTACTTGGAAGTACTCACAAGACAGTTCGGACAAAAGATATAATCAATGAATGCATGGATGCATCATGAATAAAGGATGATGCTCATATAACAATGGTAAGATTTGCAGGACTTGATAAATAAAATAAATAGCTGAAAGAAAACCGATCGGGTGTCTGGAGCGACGCCTCGAAAGGTAAATAAATAAAATGCATGCCGCAGTCGGGCGTCTAAGCGACACCACATAAAGGGCTTAAAATAAATGCCACAGTCGGACATCTTGGCGACATCACATAAAGGGCTTTAAAATAAATACCAGAGTCGGACGTCTGGGCGACATCACGTAAAGGGCTTTAAAAGAAATGCCACAGTCGGACGTCTGGGCGACATCACATAAAGGGCTTTAAAAGAAATACCACAGTCGGACGTCTGGGCGACATCACAGACAGGGCTTAAAAGAAATGCCACAGTCGGACGTCTGGGCGACATCACGTAAAGGGCTTTAAAAGAAATGTCACAGTCGGACGTCTGGGCGACATCACATAAAGGGCTTTAAAAGAAATACCACAGTCGGACATCTGGGCGACATCACAGACAGGGCTTAAAAGAAATACCACAGTCGGACGTCTGGGCGACATCACAGACCGGGCTTAAAAGAAATACCACAGTCGGACGTCTGGGCGACATCACAGACAGAGCTTATAATAAAAGTAAATAACAGGTTTGCCACTGTCGGACATCTGAGCGACATCGCAGACCGGGCTTGTAATAAAAGTAAATAACAGGTTCGCCACCGTCGGACGTCTGAGCGACATCGCAGACAGGGCTTATAAGAAATGTAAACAACAATTAGTCCATCCACAAAAATAATCTTTTAACCGGATTTATCACACATAAATACCATCGGAGTTTTGTCACTGAGGCTGATACCTGACAAGATAAGATAGTTATAGTACTCAACAAAGTACAAGATAATTGAAAGATTGAGACTCTGCAGAGTTTGGAAGGACTGAACACAGCCAACGGATTTCCGTAGTCACGAAGGACTAGTTCCGCTTATGGTTTTTCGGTAGAAACACATTTAACTACTACACACCCATTTCACCTCACGTTGCCAGGAATCACCCTGGCCAACGTCCAAGAGAAACTTTGACACGGGGAGGCCACAACCTCGAATAGCATGGGATCAAATTTCTATATGCGCACTCTAAGGGGTGCCCCCCTCTCGGTCCCAACTGGAAACACCCATGCCCCCTGACCGGATGACGGGCTTTAATCCAGGGCCATGGAACCCTCAACCTGGCCTCTCCACTTGGTGTGTACCAGGAAAATGATTTGCAACTTACTATGCCATATTCCTTTCGGAAAACATGTGACAGTATAGGATGGAATGAATGGGAATGTGAATGGTGTCATGACGACACGGAAGTCAAATAATCTGGCATAAGACTGGCATGTCACAACACTGCCATCTTACCCATCCTCATACCAACACATGGCTTTGCAAATATGTATCCAACAACATAATGCTTTCTGAAACATACTTTTCGATTATGAGATATATCTTGCAAAGTGATGTTCATAAACATGCCATGACTGTACTAAAATGCAAACATGCAACAACACTCATCATATCAAGATTTCAAACATGCTTGCCTGGTTCGAAGTAGTCGGAGTCTAACTGTGCGAAGTTTGCAGCTCCGTCACCTCCTCCGGTATCTACGATATAAGAAAAATATGCACGCAACGTAAATACCGTGAGTGTACAGAAAAGTGTTCCAAATAGTTTTCAAATAAATATGATAAAAAACTAGACAAAAATGTAAAGAGAACAGAAGAAGAATCACTCAAAAATTCCCTTCTGTTAAAAAGTTATAAGTGTTTTAACCCAAGGACTCATTTGTAATGAAACAGAAAACTTCCAGGGGGTTCTGCGGAAAAGTACAGATAACGTTTCGTTTAAAAGAAAGGGCTGTGAGGCTGACAGGCGGGCCCCACCTGTCGGGTTTGAAAGTTCAAACGGAGGAACAGAGCGCGACGGCGCCCGAGAGGTGCGGTGGTCGCCGGCGGCGATCCACGGCGAGGCAAGGTGATCGGGGTTTACCTCCGTGATCAGTGCACCGTTCCGCGTTTGTGGGTGGTGGTGGTGGTCGCCGGCGAGCACTGTGTCGACGGCGGCCCTAGCTCCGGCGGACGGCAGTTCGGGCAGTTGTGGGTCTCGTCGGAGATTGCTGCGGAGATGAAATTGAGGAGGGGGTTAGACTTGCGGTAGCATGAGGGGGTAGTTGACGTGATTAGGGCGCCGGAGATGGCCTCACCGGAGTGAATCGTGGTGAAGGCCGAGGCGGAACGGGGCGGCCGGAGCTGGGGAAGAGGACCTCCTCGAGGTCCTCCTGGTGGCCTGGCAGGGTGCTGGTGAGGTGCAAAGGGGGTGTGTGCTCGAGGGCGAGCTCGGGAGCCCTTTATATAGGCGGTCCGAGGCGGTGGCCGAGAACGGGGTTCTCCGGCGAAGTTTACGGCGGCACAGGGCATTGGTCGGGGTGGTTTAGGGGTTGAGCGCCGTCGTGTGGGTCCACTGACTCCATTTTGGTGCTAAGCGCGTCGGGATATGGGGGTTTAGGGGGAGCTCGACGGAACGGGGTGGCGCGGGCCCGTCGGCGACAGGGAGCGCACTCTGCGCGTGCCGCGCCACGGCGACGGTGCTGCATGCGTGCGCTGGCAAGGAGGTGGCCACGCGGATCCACCAGGTCGCTTGGGCGGCGCCGAACGGCATTGAGCCGCCGTTCTGCTTCCTGCCGGCCGCTACGGCGCTACGGCCGCCGCAGGACACGTCGGCGCAGGCGGGCCAGGGCGCCACCGACACCAGGAAGGCGCCAAGTGTGCGTGCGGGGTGCTGTCCAGGGGGAAGGGCCATGGGCAACGTGCCAGAGCGCATTGTCGATGCGTGACTGAATTCTGACGAAGGAAAACGACACTGAATGTCTGAATTTTCCTGAATATGACTAGAACAGTGCATACAAGGTGTTCGACAGAATGATCCAGGTATGTAGGGATTTTTCCTTGAGCTGGTTTTTGGTGGAGGGGCCTCTCATTGCATCTAGAGGCTGCCTGAATATTTGTGGAATTTTTGGAGAGGTGTAGATATGAATTTCACCAAATTTGGCAAATCTGGTCCAAACTTGCAGTGGGTGAAATTTGAAATATTTGAACAGGAGAAGAGTGGATCAAGATGGTTCTGGGTTGTGGGTTCAAAGGACTATCCAGGGGTGTTGAGTTGAGGTCAAAAATCACAAGCATTAGGGCACTTGCTTTGCAATTCACCTAGGCTCAAAAGAAAAGACAGAATTATTTTGGGAGGAGAAATAGTTGGAATAAAATCCAAAAATGGATTTTATTAGTTTGGACAGAATGTTAGGGTTGAACTATAGTGGGAGGAAAGGTTTTTGGGAAAATTTCACCATAGGAAGCATGGTGAAATTTTTGAAGGGATCAAAACCAAATAAAAGTCCAAAACAAAAAAAAGGGTTTTCATTTTAAAAGAAACCAAATCCAAGAAAAGGATTTTTTTTGAGAGGGCAAAACTTAGAAGATGGTTTTTAGGAAGGGTTTAAATGACCTTCTTTCAAACCAAGCAAGGGTTCTTTCTGAAAACAAAATCACAAAATTTTTGGAGTGTCACAGCACCTACCCCCTTAGGAAAAATCTCGTCCCCGAGATTTCAGCTGATCCTTAAACAGGTGTGGGTGCTCTGTCCGAAGAAAATTCTCGCTCTCCCAAGTTGCTTCATTCTCGGTGTGATTGCTCCACTGAACTCTGAAAAACTTAATGGTTTTCTGTCGGGTCCTCCTCTCAGATTCTTCCAATATTTTTATCGGGTGCTCCCGGTAAGTGAGGTCTGGTTGCACGTCAATATACTCATGTGAAACTTGCTTCTCTGGGTTGCTTATGTATTTTCTCAACTGTGAGCTGTGAAACACGTTGTGGATACCGGATAAGTCTCCGGGCAGGTCCAGCTGGTAGGCTACCTTGCCTTGTCGGGCCATTATATGAAATGGTCCGATGAATCTTGGTGCTAGTTTCCCCTTAATCTTGAATTGTTGCAAACCCTTCATAGGAGAAACTCTCAGGTATACCAATTCTCCGGGTTCAAAACTGATTTCCCGATGCTTTCGGTCGTAATAACTCTTTTGTCGACTTTGAGCTGTTTTGAGTCGTTCTCTAATCGTCTTAACTTTCTCCTCGGCCTCCTTGAGCATATCTGGGCCAAAAATATGGCTGTCTCCTGTCTCTGACCAATTTAGCGGGGTACGACATCTTCTCCCATATAGAGCTTCAAAGGGTGCCATTTGCAAGCTGGCTTGATAGCTGTTGTTGTATGCGAATTCTGCATATGGCAAACTTTCTTCCCAACTGTTCCCGTAGGTGAGGACACAAGCTCTTAGCATGTCTTCTAAGATTTGGTTTACGCGTTCTGTTTGTCCATCAGTCTGGGGATGGTATGCGGTACTGAAGGCTAGTTGGGTTCCCAGTGCCTGTTGTAGGTGATCCCAGAATGCAGAGACGAACTGTGTGCCTCTATCAGAGATAATAGTCTTAGGGACTCCATGTAGGCAGACGATATGGGCAAGATAAAGTCTGGCTAGTCTCTGAGTGGTGTAAGTTGTTTTTACCGGAATAAAATGTGCCACTTTGGTTAATCTGTCGGTTATGACCCATATGGCATTGTTTCCGTGTTGTGACCGTGGCAGTCCAACGATAAAGTCCATTCCAATCTCGTCCCATTTCCACTCGGGTATCTTATTTGGCTGTAACAGTCCGACTGGTTTCTGGTGCTCGGCTTTGATACATTGACAAGAGTCACAACATGCAATGAACGTGGCTATATCTCTCTTCATACCGTGCCACCAAATTTTTTCCTGAAGGTCTTTGTACATATTTGTCCCTCCAGGATGGATTGAATACGGAGCTGTGTGACTTTCAGTTAATATCTGCTGTTTGAGGTCCTTGACATTTGGTACGCATAGCCTTTCTCCGTACCACAATATTCCTTGCTCATCTATGTTGAATTCTGAGGCTCTTCCCAGACTCACTTTTCTTTTTATGCCCTCAATGCTGGGGTGTCCATGCTGGGCTTCCTTGATACTTTCCATCAGGGTAGGCTGTATTTCGATATTCGATACACTGCCTTCGGTGACCATTATGAGATTGAGTCGGGCAAATTCCTGTTGAAGTTCTAGCCTCAATTTTGGCATATTGTCGTCTTCCGTGCTGGGATTTCGACTAAGTGCATCTGCCACAACATTTGCTTTTCCAGGATGATAGTATATTCCAACATCATAATCCTTCACCAACTCTAACCAGCGTCGTTGCCGCAAATTTAACTCTGGCTGTGTGAAATTATACTTAAGACTCTTATGGTCTGTGTATATCTCGCAACGATTCCCAAGTAGAAAGTGTCTCCATTCCTTGAGTGCATGGATGACTGCTGCCAATTCCAAGTCATGAGTGGGATAATTTTCCTCATGCTTGTGTAGTTGTATGGAGACATACGCAACTACCTTGCCTTCTTGCATCAATACGCATCCGAGGCCTTTCCGGGATGCGTCACAATATACCTCAAAGTTCTTGTGTATATCTGGTACAATTAGTACTGGTGCCGTTGTTAATTTTCTTTTTAGCTCTTGGAAGCTTTTCTCACATGCTTCTGTCCATTCAAATTTCTTGCCTTTCTTGAGCAATTGCATCATGGGCTTTGCTATAGTGGAGAATCCTTCAATAAATCTCCGATAATAGCCTGCCATTCCCAAGAAACTCCGTATGTTTGTTACGTTAGCTAGCGGTTTCCAGCCAAGTACGGCCTTGACTTTTTCTGGATCTACTGCAATACCTTCTTCGGTTAGCACGTGGCCCAGGAAACCCACTTGCCTTAGCCAAAATTCACATTTGCTGAATTTGGCATACAGTAGATATTTCCTGAGTTCTCCGAGTACAATCCTGAGATGTTCAGCGTGCTCTTCTGGTGTTTTGGAGTATATAAGAATATCATCGATGAACACCACAACAAACTTGTCCATATACTTCATAAATACTTTGTTCATGAGATGAACAAAATATGTGGGGGCGTTGGTTAGCCCAAATGGCATTACGGTGAACTCATACAGCCCATATCTGGAGGTAAATGCGGTCTTGGGAATATCTTCTGTTCGTACTTTTAACTGGTGGTATCCCGATCTCAAATCAATTTTTGAGAAGACTTTGGCCTGTGCGAGATGATCGAATAAATCATTTATTCGGGGCATTGGGTATTTGTTCTTGATTGTGACCATGTTGAGAGCTCGATAATCAATACACAACCTCATTGTTCCATCCTTCTTCTTGGCAAATAAAATTGGAGAACCCCAAGGTGAGGAGCTGGCTCGTATGTATCCTTTCTCCAATAATTCTTTTATTTGCTTCTTCAACTCTACCAATTCGGATGGTGCCATTCTGTAAGGTTTCTTGTAAATAGGAGTGGTCCCGGGTGCTAGCTCAATGCTGAATTCTATCTCTCGGTCTGGTGGCATGCCTGGTAGTTCTTCTGGAAATACATCTGGAAATTCACATACCACTGGAACCTTGTTCAGCTCAGAAACATCCACCTTGTTTAATCTAGGTTGCCGAGGTATTTGTCTCTCTTTGGCTGAAATTTTTATTTTCTTCCCTTGATGGTGGGTGAGAATCACGGTACGGTTGAAGCAGTCAATAAAACCTTTGTTGGTGGTCAACCAATCCATTCCTAGGATGACATCCAGTCCTTTGCTCTCCAGTACAATAAGGTTGGCATAAAAATTCAATCCTTCAAATTCAATAACCACACCTTGACAGTAATTCTGGGTCACTTGCTTAATCCCAGGGGACTTGACTATCATTGATTTTTCCAAGGGAAGCATCGAAAAATTATTTTGCAAAGCAAAACTTTTTGAAACGAATGAGTGAGAAGCTCCAGAATCAAACAAAACCATGGCAGGTATTGTGTTGACGGGGTACGTACCGAGTACGATATCTGGGGCATTCTGCGCTTCCTCTCGGGTCACGTGGTTCAAGTGACCTTTCCGGTGGTTGTTGTTGGGGTTAAAATTGCTTCGCTTTGGTGCTGAATTATTTCCACCATTATTGAGCTTTGGGTTTGAGTTCCTTGGCTTGGGACACTGCTTGGCATAGTGCCCTTCTTCTCCACAAGCATAACAGGTAACGCCTGGGCGATAGGTGAATTCCTTGTCCCTTGCATGGAAATTCTTGGTTGGACGTGAATTATTCACCGGGGTTTTGTGTGAATCCCCCTTCTGAAATTCCTTCTTGCTTCTGTGATTGTGAGAAAAATTAGTCTGGTCCCTTTTCCGTTTGCGGATATCTTCCAGGCCACGTCGCTCATTTTCCAAGGTAATGGCCTTATCCACCAGTGTTTTAAAATCTGGAAAGGTGTGCACAACTAGCTGGCACTTAAGGGCGGGTGCCAGGCCTTCCAAGAATTTTTCCATCTTCTTGCTCTCGGTCATGCGTTCTTCATTGGCGTAGCGAGACAGCAGTGTGAATTGGCTGTTGTATTCTGACACTGTCATGGCTCTTTGCTTGAGTTCATCAAATTCCTTCTTCTTGATTTTCATGACGCTCTTAGGAATATGTGCCCCACGAAAACCTTCTTTGAAATTTTCCCAGGTGATTTCATTTTCGTTGGGGTGCATGTGCAGAAAGTTTTCCCACCACGATGCAGCTGCACCTGTGAGATAATGTGGTGCATACAGTACTTTTTCACGGTCGGAACACTGTGCGATAATTAATTTTCTCTCCATGTCTCGAAGCTAGTCTTCGGCCTCAAGATAATTTGGATTGCGGTTGATACTGACCACGGTTACTTCCCATATTGATGAATTGGTTCATCATTTCCTGGTGTTGCTGCTGACTCTGTTCATACAAACGACAAACTTGTGTAAAAGCTGTTTCACTGTCCTGTTGACTTGTCTGACCCTGAGTGAAATTCTGGTTCTGCGGTGTGCCATAATTTTCTTCTGGCTGGGTTGGCATGGAGCGTGTCCAAGGACGAGACATCTTTCACTCTGGGGATATGTTTTGTGAACTCGTAAGACAAGAAGGAGAGTCGCAAACGTCAATAAAATCACACACAAAGAACATTTTAAAACTCCATGGTATTTGGAAACACACGATTGCGCGCGGAGAAGGACTAGTGCATATCTTACACGCGGGCATAATTATACATTACACCACTGAGGATATGCGTACATAATCCTGACATGTTATTTAAACTAGTGCACTCCTCCAGATCCTACATGATGCGCAAATAGGCTACTTCTCACAACCTAAGAACATATAAACACATTACACAAGTTGATACATCGCATGGCGTCTATGCGTACTTAGTCGGAGATGGCGAGGATCTCCCTTGGCCTACCAAGGGTGAGACGCAGAGACGCTGGGGAATCAACCTCCTCCTCGCTAATAGGTTCCAGACGAGAAATGTTGTGCTGAGCTGATGGAGCCGGTGCCTTAGGCGGAATAACACGAATACGAGTGGGTGGAATAGGTGGGGTAGCACGTATGGGAGTGGGTGCAACAAGTGGTGTAGAGCGGACGGGAGTGGGTGCAATAGCCTGGTTAAATTCCTCTGTGGTAGGCAGACGACGAGCAGTGGCGAGTATGGTAGGCGAGTGAGAGGCTGTGGATGACACAGAAGTCAGTGGTGGAGCGGTGTGCAGGAGTTCCCTCCTGTTAGCAGCATAACCATGAACTGAGTCCATGCATGTAGCTACGAGGTCATCCACCATGCAGTCAAATGCTACCTCCAGGGCTCGGAGGTACTCGACAAGCATCTCAAAGGCTTCGTCTCGCTCTCCTCTGGGGCAAGAGAAAGAGTAGTGACAGGTGTAAGGTACATGGCATGGAAGGTAGCGGTAGCGACGGGTCTTCATTGCCGGAAGAACATCCCGAAGACGGGCTATCATCTCGCGGGCAGCCATCTGCATAGCGTGCCTTTCTGTAGGCATGGCTCTCCCCACGAATCGGAGACGGCGTACTTCAGCATGGCCTCCCCTGAATTGCACCGCGGCCTGGTGCATAGTCAGACTGTCGTTGATCTTGTGTGGATAAAGTGTGAAGACTGGGCGCACGGATGGCCCCATCGCGACCTGAACGATGAAGGAGAGGAGTTTGACGAACCCCTCAGGCACGTTGGCGAACATCTGAGACTCGCAGTCGTTGCCGGCCATCTACAAAAGTAGGCAAAAATTCTGAGTGGTCAAATCATAAATTTTTATGCTGACTGTCAGAAAATGACTACATTTGTAAAAACATGAATAACTCTATCCTGCTAATAACCAATTAGCGATCGCACCTAGTGGCTTCCTACAGTCAGCCTGGCTCTGGTTACCAAGTCTGTCACGACCGGTTTTTCAATAAAAATATTTATTGAGAAAACCAATCTTTAAATCCCAGTATAGGAAAAGTCATCCTTTCTGGTAGACAAAAGCTTGATAAACAGAGAACCAGTAGCATCAAATATATTACAGGGTTGAGCGGAGATTGCTCAACAATTTATTACAGACTCACCAATATTATGCATATGGGCGGATATGACACAGGGGTGGAGTGGCATGCTACTAGCTCGGGGGAAAAGTGATGGTGGATAACGTGACTTTTACTGGCAGTACATCAAGCGTCGAGGTGAGGCTCGATGAATTTATTCGGGGTTGCGGAAGCGGATAATACAATGACCAAGACATGATCGCACGGGACTGACTGGGACTCCTCTAGGCGTCGGACTCGCTATCAAACTCTTCATCCATGAGATCGCCTTCATCAGCATCTGGCCATATCAACAAGCCAGATGAGTACTTGGAAGTACTCGCAAGACAGTTCGGACAAAAGATATAATCAATGAATGCATGGATGCGTCATGAATAAAGGATGATGCTCATATAACAATGGTAAGATTTGCAGGACTTGATAAATAAAATAAATAGCTGAAAGAAAACCGATCGGGTGTCTGGAGCGACGCCTCGAAAGGTAAATAAATAAAATGCATGCCGCAGTCGGGCATCTAAGCGACACCACATAAAGGGCTTAAAATAAATGCCACAGTCGGACGTCTGGGCGACATCACATAAAGGGCTTTAAAAGAAATACCACAGTCGGACGTCTGGGCGACATCACGTAAAGGGCTTTAAAAGAAATGCCACAGTCGGACGTCTGGGCGACATCACATAAAGGACTTTAAAAGAAATACCACAGTCGGACGTTTGGGCGACATCACAGACAAGGCTTAAAAGAAATGCCACAGTCGGACGTCTGGGCGACATCACGTAAAGGGCTTTAAAAGAAATGCCACAGTCGGACGTCTGGGCGACATCACATAAAGGGCTTTAAAAGAAATACCACAGTCGGACGTCTGGGCGACATCACAGACAGGGCTTAAAAGAAATACCACAGTCGGACATCTGGGCGACATCACAGACCGGGCTTAGAAGAAATACCACAGTCGGACGTCTGGGCGACATCACAGACAGGGCTTATAATAAAAGTAAATAACAGGTTTGCCACCGTTGGACATCTGAGCGACATCGCAGACAGGGCTTGTAATAAAAGTAAATAACAGGTTCGCCACCGTCGGACGTCTGAGCGACATCGCAGACAGGGCTTATAATATATGTAAACAACAATTAGTCCATCCACAAAAATAATCTTTTAACCGGATTTATCACACATAAATCCCACCGGAGTTTTGTCACTGAGGCTGATACCTGACAAGATAAGATAGTTATAGTACTCGAACAAAGTACAAGATAATTGAAAGATTGAGACTATGCAGAGTTTGGAAGGACTGAACACAGCCAACGGATTTCCGTAGTCACGACGGACTAGTTCCGCTTATGGTTTTTCGGTAGAAACACATTTAACTAGTACACACCCATTTCACCTCACGTTGCCAGGAATCACCCTGGCCAACGTCCAAGAGAAACTTTGAGACGGGGAGGCCACAATCTCGAATAGCATGGGATCAAATTTCTATACGCGCGCTCTAAGGGGTGCCCCCCTCTCGGTCCCAACCGGAAACACCCATGCCCCCTGACCGGATGACAGGCTTTAATCCAGGGCCATGGAACCCTCATCCCGGCCTCTCCACTTGGTGTGTACCAGGAAAACGATTTGCAACTTACTATGCCATATTCCTTTCGGAAAACATGTGACAGTATAGGATGGAATGAATGGGAATGTGAATGGTGTCATGACGACACGGAAGTCAAATAATCTGGCATAAGACTGGCATGTCACAACACTGCCATCTTACCCATCCTCATACCAACACATGGCTTTGCAAATATGTATCCAACAACATAATGCTTTCCGAAACATACTTTCTGATTATGAGATATATCTTGCAAAGTGATGTTCATAAACATGCCATGACTGTACTAAAATGCAAACATGCAACAACACTCATCATATCAAGAGTTCAAACATGCTTGCCTGGTTCGGAGTAGTCGGAGTCTAACTGTGCAAAGTTTGCAGCTCCGTCACCTCCTCCGGTATCTACGGTGTAAGAAAAATGTGCACGCAACGTAAATAATGTGAGTGTACTGTCAGGACCCCGACTCAATGCCACATCGATCTAGCATGTAACACCTCATATCACTTTGCGGCCTCACGCACGGTATTCCACGGGTGTCGCCTTACCTTAGCCCGGGACCGTTTGCGCCTTTTGGCACACGTATATGACAGTGTCGCTAGCATCCATATGATAAAGAGCCCGGGCTGACATGGCTAGTCGTAAACCCAAAGTGGCACAGACTTACAGGGACAGGCATCCATGACCCAGCATCGAACGTGTCGGTCATCAGCGAGTGAAACCAGGCTGTAGCACTGGGCTAGCAGGACTCCGGTGAACCGGCCTGTAGCGGGCTAACAGGACTCCGGTACTCATCGCGTGACATTTCCCCGAAGGGACAGACACAGGAACGAAGAAGGACACATGCCGGCTAGCCTAAGTGTTCCGGAGCAGTAGCAAGCTACCATGGCTCGGTGGAAACACTAGGAGACATTTCCCCGTAAGAGAGGCTACTAAAGATAAACAACTAGATGGTCAGATCCCACACATACCAAGCATTTCAATAACATACACACAATATGCTCGATATGTGCAATACAACATGGCATCACAAAATGACTCTACGACTCAAGTAGTTTATTCAATAGGCTCCGAGGAGCGAGATATTACAAACATGGGTCTCATGACCCAACACTCAGAGCATACAAGTCAAAGCACAAGCGGAAGCTATCATGTCTGAGTACAGACAACTATAAATGAAAAAGGCTGAGAAGCCTGACTATCTATCAGATCCTGCCGAGGGCACAAGATCGTAGCCGAGGTATCAAGCTAAACGTCGAAGTCCACGTGGAACTACTAGTGAGACTGAAGTCTCTCTGCAAAAACATAAAATAGGCAAACGTGAGTACAAATGTACCCAGCAAGACTTACATCAGAACTATCTACATATGCATCATTATCAACAAAGGGGATGGTAGGGTTTGACTGCAGCAAGCCAGCTTTGACTCGGTGGCTATCCTGAACTACGACTGCAAGTAACTCTTTTGAAGTGGCGCACACGAGTCCACATATTCACCAACCAATACACCGCTATGGATCCGCTCCTGTCTCCCTACGAGAACGCCATCCATAGCACTCACGCTTATCTTGCGTGTTTTAGAGTATCCACTTTCACTTGACTATGAACTGTACAAGGGGTCCAAGTTTCCATATCCGAGGAATCCGGCTATTCGAATAGATGATGATAACCCTGCAGGGGTGTACTTCTTCACACACGCTCCCGCCACTTACCGCCCTGTACACGTCATGTACCTCGGCAACCTTCAAGCGGAAGCCGGGCGAGGGAGTCGGCCACGACCTGACTAACCGAACAAGTCTCTAGTCCAGGTTTATCGCCTATTCGGGTTCCATCCGCAAGGAGATCCGGCCGGGGTGTCGCTCACGGCCCCAAACGATGTGAGCAGGGTTCCCAAGCCCACCATCCGGGTGCCACTTGGTACACCGTGCCACTGTGCCTAGTCTGTCCCAAGCCCACCTGTACCGGGTGCCACTTGGTAGACTACTAACACTACCTACAAACACCAGAAACTAGTTGCAACTCCTGGACAGAGATCATGTTGATTAATAAGTCGAGAGGGGTCGAGTTACCGGAACCCAATGTGTGGTAGTAGCTGTTCATGGATCACAAACACAGAACTCAGTTCCTGAGGACGGCTGCAATGAGACAACCCACCATGTACTCCTACATGGCCTCTCACCGCTACCTTTACCAAATCGTGTTCACACACTTAGCTCACACACATTGGGACATGTTCACACGCCTCTGATTCATCCCCGATGAAACAGACCTGACTCAACTCTAAGCAGTAGCAGGCATGACAAACAAGCATAAATGAGTAGGCACATCAGGGCTCAAACAACTCCTACTCATGCTAGTGGGTTTCATCTATTTACTGTGGCAATGACAGGTCATGCAAAGGATAAAGGGTTCAGCTACCGCAGCAAGTATCAAATATGTCGTTGTTGTCCTAATGCAGTAAAAGAGAGCAGGAGCGAGAGAGTGGGATTTTATCGGAATGAACAAGGGGGGTTTTGCTTGCCTGGCACTTCTGAAGATAATATAGCTCTTCATCGGTGTCATCGATCACATCGTCGGTACACGTCTATCGAGAGGGGACAAATACCGGCAACACAGAAAGGAACACCATCAATGCAATGCACAATATGATGCATGCTATGACATGGCAATATGAATGTGTTTTGGGCTAATGCACCTAAAACCAGATTAAATGAAGTTGGTTTGAATCCAAGATTCAAATTCAAACTCCATATGTGGTTATTTAAATGTCATTCACTTCATTTGCCCTAAACAGTAGTGATAAGTTGTTCTAACATGCATGAAAATGGTACAGATGGATTCCTTGAATTTTTCTGATAATTTTTCATATATAAATTATTTAATTTGGAGTTACGGTTGAATTTCTATGATTTATTGAAGTTTTAGGCATTTTCTGGAATTTCCTGATTATTTTTAAATCCAGAAATACTTATTGCGTCAGCCTGACATCATCATGACGTCAGCAGGTCAACTGGGTCGCCCAGAGTCAAACCTGACGTGTGGGGTCCACACGTCAGTGACACAGGGGCTAATCCCGCGTTGACCCGGGCTTTGACCCACTACGGGGCCCACTGTCAGTGGCTGTGGGGGGGGGGTGTTTAGGCGTCATTAGTGCTAATTAGGCGTGCCACGTCGGCAGTCGCCGGAGTGTCGCCGGCGGCGACCCGAAACGCGGCGGAAGTTCACCGGGGTTGCACTACGGGCGGCGGCTGGACGCGCGAAGGGCACCAGAAGGTAGCCCGTGCCCGTGCGCATCTAGGGGGGCCAACGGAAGGTGCGGGGGTGGCCGGGGTTCGCCGGAATGGAGCCCGAGGCGGCGCCGGAGTTCGGGCCTCGGCGAAAACGGTGTTGTGGAGCACGGGCGAGTGAGGTAAGCATTGCGCAGCCTCCTGGAGTCACCACGAGCTCGGTGAGATGCACGGGCGCGACCCGTTCGAGCTCAGGCCACGGCGGCGACATGGTCAGCGGCGGCCGGAGTTCAGCCGCGACGGGCTATGGCCTAGAGCTCGCAAACGCGAGGGGAGAGAGAGGGGTTCTGCACGGAGGCTCACCGCGGAGCTGTAGGGAGGGTCAGTGGGCTCGGGGGCGCGCCGGAGTGGCCGAATTCGACGGAGACGGCACCGGGGCCGAAGCTCGGAGATGATGGCGATGGCGGCTGCTCGGGGCCCTTCCGGTCACGCGGCTCGGTGAGGGGGTTGGCAACGAGGTGCAGGAGCTCGGGAGCACGTCGGAGAGGGGAGGGGGTGGCCGTGGTCATGGCTACGGCGAGCGGCGCTCCCAGGTGCGTTCGGTGACGAGAGGGAGGAAGAACAGAGGAGGAGGAGGGGGTCCA
Organism: Triticum aestivum; assembly: GCF_018294505.1. Lineage (NCBI taxonomy): Eukaryota > Viridiplantae > Streptophyta > Magnoliopsida > Poales > Poaceae > Triticum > Triticum aestivum. The sequence goes on along the minus strand of NC_057795.1, from coordinate 90,007,556 downwards.
GAGAGAGAGAGAGACGATCGAGGGGGGGTCGAGGCCGTCTTCGTGGCGTCGCAAGGGGGTCAGGGAGGCTGCCACGGCGAAGCAGGAGGTGGAGACCTCTGCGTGCGCGCGTGCGTGCGGTGTCCGTCCTCCTGGCAGAGGAGGAAGAGGACAAGGGGGAGGAGGAGGTGGGCTGGGCCGGCTGGGGGGGGGGGGAACTGGGCCGGCTCTGGTGGCTGCGCGGGTAAGGCCAGGTAGGCTTGTTTTTTTTATATTTTTTTGTTCTGTTTGTTTTATTTAATTTATTTTGCCACTGTTTTGAATTAAAATAATAATTCAAACAATGCCAAAGCTCCTCTGAATATTTTATATTGCTAGATGGACTTTTCCAAAAGCTTATAAAATATTTCAGGGGGTATTTGAAATTATATTCTATTTATATGAATATAATTCAAATTCAAATAGCTAACGATTTAAATCCAAAGTCCCAAAAATAATCCCTTAAAAATGTTCAATATTTTGGTTGGGACCAGAATCCTTACCAAAAATTATCAAACATTTAAAAAGAGCATTTTGAAGCAATGAATGAGATTTCTAGGGTTTTTGCCCCTCTTTTATTTAAGTTTTTGAGGCTTCCAAAATTCCTCAATTCAAGTTTCAAAAATATAGACATGATGCACACATGAAGCTAGGCTAGAGCAATGCCAGAAGCTAGGGATGTGACAACTCACCCCCACTAAACAAGAATCTCGTCTCGAGATTCAAGCGTAGGGTAGGATGAAGGGGAAACGCAAACTAGTACAATCTTCATGATCCAGGTTGCACTTCAAAGGAACGTTGATTCGATCACCATCATCGTCTTGAAGTCTTGCCCTGAGAAATCCTGTCAACATGACATGGAGGGAAGAAGGAGACTCTAGAGGGGTCGATCTTCTCGAAGATCGAACAGCTCACGGAATGAGACATAGGACCATCTCTCGGGTTGAGACACGAGATACACATCAAGAGGGGTGGAAAGAAACGGATGACGAAGGTTCACTAGGTGGACAACAATTCCACACTTAAGAAGGTGGTAAACGATTGTCCACGTAGTGAGGAGTTGAGTTGCCATGACACCACGACGAAACATCCTTAGGGAAGGTGACTCGTAGAGATATCCCCTTAAGTGGCAAAAAGAATTACTTTTGATTCAGAGATCATTGAAACTCTTTAAACCAGCCTAAGACAATTCTCGAGCGATCGTTTGGAGGGGTCGGTAGAATGGCATACCCAAACTTGGATGATGTGGATTACCTTGTTGAAGACAACGTAATGGATGAATTTGCTTATCACCGGAAATGGAAGAGACCCATGGTAGAATGGCACAATGGCGGTGCAAGCTAGGAACAAAATGCAAATGCTGGGAATGATTCTGGTAACTGGGGAAAAACCCAACAACAGAGAGTGAATTCACTGTTTGAAAAGATCATAGCATTGCCGAGGAAACTGAGAGCAAACCCAGTTAGTGCCGATGATAACACCTAGCGCTTGTGCGTGCTCTCAAGAACTTGAGCATTTCCATATTCATCAAGGTTTTACCAACATCCGTGTCAAGAATCCTGGCAACACAACTTGCTACCATGATGAATGGTGATGGAGGATGCAGATGCAAAGGAAGATAATACCTTCTCAGATTTCACCTTAGCGAGGCCAAGGAAATAAAATCTGGATGATCGACCGAGAGACATTTAGGATTCCGCTTCTAATGTTCTCCTTGATGTGCTAGCGTAACCCATTCATAGATATGGTTTGATAACTAGAACATCAAGTAAAGGTCGGACTTCGGGAGCAATAGAATCCATAAGGAACAGTTACGGAGGTAAATCCTACGAAATCCTTATGGGGAGGTGGCCAAGTTCCTCAAACAAGATACTACAATAATAGGTCTTCCGGCTGGGTGTGTTGGCCACGACATCCACCTTACCGGTTATCGAGGGACCAATATTATAGTTCTTGGGAAATATTCCAACCATCATATCTGCCTGAGACTCAGACCTGGTTGGTGTCAGGATATTCCAGACTCATCGAGTCTAGGAAGAAAAATGAAAGTTTGCAACACAAATCGACGAGATGACGTTGCGAGATTCTCAGGAAATGAACTACGATAGCAAGCTCCAAAACATGATCTGGTTCTGCTACAAACATGTGAACACGTTGTTCCAGACAAGCATGCCCACATGGTAGTCTTACAATAAAACACTACCGAGTTCTGGTTGGGAGCCATCATCGAGGATATCGAAGTCTTTACGCAAGTCCATGGATTAGATCCCAAGCATAGACTTCTTTTCCTTGAACAAGTCAATCAGTGGCTTGGTGTGCTAGGATATACATATGGAATGAAGATGATCAGTCTAACAGACCACAGAATTCTTCGCACGTGCATGACCGACTTGGGATGATTCCAAAGGAGCAAAAACAAACCTTCTCAAGTTCACGACAGCAACTTACATCAAAATGCACGTGAATCAAAGGAAGTCACTCCTTTCATCAAACAAGTACTTCATGAGCTAGCATGAAGAAGATGCTTTCAAAAGTTTCCAACACTAACTTAATGTTCAACAACATCATGGAGGAGATAAGGATGTTGTCAATGGACTCAACAACAACTCATCGAAATTTCCATATCACTGGACTTCCACCATCGTGTGAACACGGTGATAGCATTGGTCAGACCCAAAAGATATAATGGTGTATGCTCGAGGGATCAACCACGAGGAAGACAACATTACGAACATCGTTGGTTCTGACTTGATTTGACGATAGCCCACACTCAAATCAAAGGATTGATAAGACGATAGGTCCAGCAACTGATCACAGGGACCAATCGATGAAGATATCATCTTTCTTCAACACACACTACACAAGAATATCCCTTTGGAACGAACTAAGTCAAGCAAGCTTTTATCTTCCAACCCTCCAAGTTGTCGTTTAGCTTAACCAACTAGCTCAGGGATATCTAACACCGATTCTTGGAGAGAAGGTGGTTCACAAGAAACCAACTTGATCACGAGCTCAACATAGCGGTCAGGTGACAACCTGGTAATACTTCCGAGAAGATCTTCGGAAATCACGAACCACCGATATGTTACTAAGCTCGAGAACAATCTTGCTTTTCAGGGCAAGATGATATGATCAAATGAGCGAGGACTTGACAAAATCCTAACTCATCAATCAAAGAGTGCACCAGGAAATAAGGACTAGGTAGCACGATCAATCTTAGAATGGTGATTCAAAAACCGACACACTAAGAATGAAATTATTGTCCTTTAACTACCAAGCAATGGGGTTGCTAGGAGTATTGAGTTCACACATCATGATTCACTTGTCGGAACTCCGACTGCAACAACACGGAACCGAGGAATGAAAAAAAATGGCGAGAAGTATCACTATGTCAAGAATTCACAAAAAGTGGTGCAATTCCCATGATATTCCTGATATAATGATGGTAATACTTCAGGGTAGAGCAGACCAGAAGCTGGATTGTGACTTGATCTGTGGAACACAACTACTTTGACCCAATCCTAAATATGGATGAGGTACTGGAGTTTGTTTCTCCTATTCATTCTGAAATAGAATGGCTTGGCGGACCACAAGGGTAATAGGCATCGATAAACGAACGCACGCATACTCTTGACTATCAATTGATAGACGAGGGCCAGAAAACAACTAAAGAGGGACAACTCAAAAGAACATATGATTTTCCAAGTTGTGGATGCATGGACTAGCATGTCGAACGAATTCAACATATTTCTTCCGGATAACCCATGCAGAAAGGTAGAACTGGCAGAGTCACAATATAGAATCGAGAACCCATCGAGAGCACTCTGATTGTGATCTTTCGATCAGCGAGGAACATCTGCCATAAACGGTTCATAGTATTTGGAAGAAGGAAATACCACGGACCTCGAGGACTAATGCAAGGGTTACTAATATCCTGAAGGAACTAGCAACACTATCAACATGATTTAAGTAGAGTGAATCTCGGGTTCAAAAACCCAGGAATAGAATACCTACTGCTAAGTAGCATCACGGCATGCTTTCGAGAATGATGGCCAGAATCATCACACTGGGAACACAAATCATGGCTAAATTACTAGATGATCCCATAAGACACCTAGGGTCATAATAATAACTCCAACATAAAGGTCGAGGCAGTAAAGTACCTCAACTCACTGATTTGTGTGATTAATCTGACCAAAGGCACATCGGAAACAGGAGGAAGGAATTTGCAAATGCATCAGACTGTTTGGAAACCTGGGATGACTCGGACAGCATAACGGCTGTAAATGCTCAGAAAAGATTTGAGACATTCACAAAAATGGTGGCATAACCACTCAGAAGCACAATATCAAGGTTTCGAGATCAACAGTTAACATACGGAAGTAGTAGGAGCTGAACTGAGGCTTGAATCAACAATCTTATAAGTCTACGGATTAGTAACACGTGATCCTGATAGAAAGAAGAGATAGCCTAGTTCTTAATCCCCGTAGAAGATAAGATGATGACTCAGATCAGAAGGGCATAAGGTATAAGGAGTAAAAAGAGCCTTACGTTCCATCCCACAATCAATTCCCTTACATATAACTAAAGCATTTCTAGACTCAACTTCGACCAGTTTGGCTTGGTAATCCTACAGACAGTCAAGCTCTGATACCAACGCTGTCAGGACCCCGACTCAATGCCACATCGATCTAGCATGTAACACCTCATATCACTTTGCGGCCTCACGCACGGTATTCCACGGGTGTCGCCTTACCTTAGCCCGGGACCGTTTGCGCCTTTTGGCACACGTATATGACAGTGTCGCTAGCATCCATATGATAAAGAGCCCGGGCTGACATGGCTAGTCGTAAACCCAAAGTGGCACAGACTTACAGGGACAGGCATCCATGACCCAGCATCGAACGTGTCGGTCATCAGCGAGTGAAACCAGGCTGTAGCACTGGGCTAGCAGGACTCCGGTGAACCGGGCTGTAGCGGGCTAACAGGACTCCGGTACTCATCGCGTGACATTTCCCCGAAGGGACAGACACAGGAACGAAGAAGGACACATGCCGGCCAGCCTAAGTGTTCCGGAGCAGTAGCAAGCTACCATGGCTCGGTGGAAACACTAGGAGACATTTCCCCGTAAGAGAGGCTACTAAAGATAAACAACTAGATGGTCAGATCCCACACATACCAAGCATTTCAATAACATACACACAATATGCTCGATATGTGCAATACAACATGGCATCACAAAATGACTCTACGACTCAAGTAGTTTATTCAATAGGCTCCGAGGAGCGAGATATTACAAACATGGGTCTCATGACCCAACACTCAGAGCATACAAGTCAAAGCACAAGCGGAAGCTATCATGTCTGAGTACAGACAACTATAAATGAAAAAGGCTGAGAAGCCTGACTATCTATCAGATCCTGCCGAGGGCACAAGATCGTAGCTGAGGTATCAAGCTAAACGTCGAAGTCCACGTGGAACTACTAGTGAGACTGAAGTCTCTCTGCAAAAACATAAAATAGGCAAACGTGAGTACAAATGTACCCAGCAAGACTTACATCAGAACTATCTACATATGCATCATTATCAACAAAGGGGATGGTAGGGTTTGACTGCAGCAAGCCAGCTTTGACTCGGTGGCTATCCTGAACTACGACTGCAAGTAACTCTTTTGAAGTGGCGCACACGAGTCCACATATTCACCAACCAATACACCGCTATGGATCCGCTCCCGTCTCCCTACGAGAACGCCATCCATAGCACTCACGCTTATCTTGCGTGTTTTAGAGTATCCACTTTCACTTGTCTATGAACTGTAAAAGGGGTCCAAGTTTCCATATCCGAGGAATCCGGCTATTCGAATAGATGATGATAACCCTGCAGGGGTGTACTTCTTCACACACGCTCCCGCCACTTACCGCCCTGTACACGTCATGTACCTCGGCAACCTTCAAGCGGAAGCCGGGCGAGGGAGTCGGCCACGACCTGACTAACCGAACAAGTCTCTAGTCCAGGTTTATCGCCTATTCGGGTTCCATCCGCAAGGAGATCCGGCCGGGGTGTCGCTCACGGCCCCAAACGATGTGAGCAGGGTTCCCAAGCCCACCATCCGGGTGCCACTTGGTACACCGTGCCACTGTGCCTAGTCTGTCCCAAGCCCACCTGTACCGGGTGCCACTTGGTAGACTACTAACACTACCTACAAACACCAGAAACTAGTTGCAACTCCTGGACAGAGATCATGTTGATTAATAAGTCGAGAGGGGTCGAGTTACCGGAACCCAATGTGTGGTAGTAGCTGTTCATGGATCACAAACACAGAACTCAGTTCCTGAGGACGGCTGCAATGAGACAACCCACCATGTACTCCTACATGGCCTCTCACCGCTACCTTTACCAAATTGTGTTCACACACTTAGCTCACACACATTGGGACATGTTCACACGCCTCTGATTCATCCCCGATGAAACAGACCTGACTCAACTCTAAGCAGTAGCAGGCATGACAAACAAGCATAAATGAGTAGGCACATCAGGGCTCAAACAACTCCTACTCATGCTAGTGGGTTTCATCTATTTACTGTGGCAATGACAGGTCATGCAAAGGATAAAGGGTTCAGCTACCGCAGCAAGTATCAAATATGTCGTTGTTGTCCTAATGCAGTAAAAGAGAGCAGGAGCGAGAGAGTGGGATTTTATCGGAATGAACAAGGGGGGTTTTGCTTGCCTGGCACTTCTGAAGATAATATAGCTCTTCATCGGTGTCATCGATCACATCGTCGGTACACGTCTATCGAGAGGGGACAAATACCGGCAACACAGAAAGGAACACCATCAATGCAATGCACAATATGATGCATGCTATGACATGGCAATATGAATGTGTTTTGGGCTAATGCACCTAAAACCAGATTAAATGAAGTTGGTTTGAATCCAAGATTCAAATTCAAACTCCATATGTGGTTATTTAAATGTCATTCACTTCATTTGCCCTAAACAGTAGTGATAAGTTGTTCTAACATGCATGAAAATGGTACAGATGGATTCCTTGAATTTTTCTGATAATTTTTCATATATAAATTATTTAATTTGGAGTTACGGTTGAATTTCTATGATTTATTGAAGTTTTAGGCATTTTCTGGAATTTCCTGATTATTTTTAAATCCAGAAATACTTATTGCGTCAGCCTGACATCATCATGACGTCAGCAGGTCAACTGGGTCGCCCAGAGTCAAACCTGACGTGTGGGGTCCACACGTCAGTGACACAGGGGCTAATCCCGCGTTGACCCGGGCTTTGACCCACTACGGGG